>NW_027269290.1:3465833-4110000 GCF_023055355.1 Agelaius tricolor
CCTCCATCCTTGTGCCTTCCACCCAAGAGTGGTGCTGTGGGTGACAAGGGCTGTCAGTGCCTGTGGGTGGACCTTTGAGCAGCCGAGGTGAGGAGCAGCATCCACAAAACTCTCTTGCATTGTTTATAGGATTGAGTCCAAAGTAAATTTCCTTTTTGCCTGTCTCTGTGCTCTCTTTCTTGCTGACTTTTTTCCCCGGATCAATTCCCATATTAAACCTTATGTTCCCACCCTTTGTTCCTTGATAGCTGACTCTTAGACCCTTGGGTCTGTGCCTCTCTTCCAGCTGTTTTCCCAGGGCAAGATCCCTGTGGTTGGGGAAAAGGTCTGTGGAAATGTGCTTTGCATTTGCTCTTCCTGAGCTGGTGTTTATGCAGAGCTTGTGAAAGCCCTGGTGCTGGGTCACATTGGCTGCTCTTCATTTATAACCCCAGAGAGGTTATAAAGGGCAGTGGGCTGTCAGGCCTCTGGGTCTACCTGCTGTAAGGAACATGGTGTATTTTGATGGGTTAACTCACAGCTATCTAATGCTATTCCAGGGAAATGTAAGACCTGTGCATTCTGGATTAATTTCTCACACAGGCTGGGATGGACAATTCCCGCTGTGTTTCAGTTCTCTGGTGCAAAATGGGGGTACAAGTGCTCCTCTCTCCCAGCATTAGGAAGCATTAGGGATACATGAGCTCTCAAAGTCTTCAGTAAAGCCAAATGAAAAGGGGTTTTCTATTCTTTTACAGAAATTTTAAAACCACGCTGGTGGTCACTCTACCTGATTTTTCTGTCCTTCACAACTGTGTCATCCCTATAGCTTTGTTAATATCTAAATATGATTTTTGATGTCAGCTGGTTGGTAACTGTTCCCTGCCAGCCATGCAATGATGTGATGAGCAGGGCATTAAGCTGCTCTCACATTAACTCATGTGTCAGCCTGTGGTAAGTTCAGTCCTTGCAGCTCAAAAACCTCAGCAGAGCAGGTCTGTCAGTGGGGAACAGGCTGTGACCCAGTGTGACAATTTGCACATTGTACTGGTAGCAGGGAGTGTAATGACCTCAAGGAAAATCCAGCTTTGCTTTTAATAATGACACTTGGTCCTGGGCACACTCATCCTGCACAGCCCAGAATCAGCTGGGTCAGTAACTGCTCAGCACACCTAAAATCAGACAAAAGCACACATGAATCTCAGTGTTGGAGAAGAGATCCTGTGCAAGTTATCCCCAGCTTGGAGAAGAAGTGTTAAATACCCCTTTTTGCCTAGACCAGTAGGGCTAAAATCACGTTTAGGGCTTTATGTGTAATTATTGTAGAGAAAGGAGCCCAGCTGGAGGAGCAGTGTTTAGCAACACCTTGTAAATGGCCTGTCAGTGTGTTACTAAAGCCTGCTGGGTGCCAGAGCTGTTTGTGGGGATGGGTCACAGCAGGCTGGGTGACTGGGGGAGGGCAGCAGCTGGTTACTGGGAGAGGGCAGCAGCCTCTGCCTCTTGGCTGGCCCACCTTGGGTTTAGCTGGAGGCTTGCCTTGGCTCTTGGCCAGCCCCTGTCTCTTCCCTGATCTTAACCCTTTGCAGGCAAAACACTTTTCCCTACACTTCTCTCACTCCAGCCTTTGGAGAGTTTTTATCCTTGGCACAGCTTTTTGCAGAAGGGGAGCACCAAGCATGCCTGCCTTGCATGGAGACTTGCTGCTTCTTGAGAGCAGCCTGGGCACCCAGATCTTCATGCAGCCTTTTCCTGAGAGCTGAGCACCCAGATATTCATCCAGCCTTTCCCTGAGAGCTGAGCACCCAGATATTCATCCAGCCTTTCCCTGAGAGCTGAGCACCCAGATATTCATCCAGCCTTTTCCTGAGAGCCGAGCACCCAGATATTCATGCAGCCTTTCCCTGTGAGCTGAGCACCCAGGTGTTCATCCAGCCTTTCCCTGTGAGCTGAGCACCCAGGTGTTCATCCAGCCTTTTCCTGAGAGCTGAGCACCCAGATATTCATCCAGCCTTTCCCTGAGAGCTGAGCACCCAGATACTCATCCAGCCTTTCCCTGTGAGCTGAGCACCCAGATACTCATCCAGCCTTTCCCTGTGAGCTGAGCACCCAGATATTCATCCAGCCTTTTCCTGAGAGCTGAGCACCCAGATATTCATGCAGCCTTTCCCTGTGAGCTGAGCACCCAGGTGTTCATCCAGCCTTTCCCTGTGAGCTGAGCATGTGTTCATCCAGCCTTTCCCTGTGAGCTGAGCACCCAGATATTCATCCAGCCTTTCCCTGAGAGCTGAGCACCCAGATACTCATCCAGCCTTTCCCTGTGAGCTGAGCACCCAGATATTCATCCAGCCTTTTCCTGAGAGCTGAGCACCCAGATATTCATCCCGCCATTCCCCATGAGCTGAGCACCCAGATATTCATGCAGCCTTTTCCTGTGAGCTGAGCACCCAGGTGTTCATCCAGCCTTTTCCTGAGAGCCGAGCACCCAGGTGTTCATCCAGCCTTTCCCCATGGGCTTTGCAGCCCATGCTCTCTCTGTCTGACCCATTCCTGAGCCCAAGCAGCATGGGCCTGCTCAGAGCATGGGCCTGCTCAGAATAAAGGGTTGAGCAATAAGGCTGCATGGGAGGTAAAGCAGGATCTGATTTCTAACTTGTTTCCTCTCCTCTTGCTCTCAAAGGATGTTATTTTTTTTTCTCCTCAGCAAAGTTGAGCTGGTTTTTGCTCTTGTTTTTGTGTGTGTTTTTGTGCACCCGCTTTGGGGGCTGAAGCATTTGGAGGTGGTTGTGGGTCACAGCATGTGCAGGGCTCCCTCCCATCACTGCACAGCTGCCAGTTTATCTGATCTTTTGTGTATGTAAACAACCCTTTTATGATATAACCTGAAAGCAACCAGCAGACATGTGTTGGCTCGTTCAAAGGGGAAAAAAAAAACAGCTGACTTTGCAGGGCAGGGTGGTGCCAAGCCGTTCATACTCTGTTACTTTGGCCTTGGTTCAGCCAGTGAGCTGTTTATTTGGGTTTGCTGGCAGTAAACTAACCCCAAACCATTGTGGTGCTGTGGAACACAAAATACTCTTCCTTTTATTTCTATATTGTGAAGCCTCCAAAATTTCTTGTCTCCTCATTTGCAGAGTGAATCCTTACTTTGGATTTGCTTCCCTGGGATCGGTGTTTGCCATAGGTGGCCTCTTGCAGAGGCATTTAGCAGCCTGGCAGAGCCCTCTGTGCACTTGTGACACAGACATGTCAAACCTTTTACAGGCTGAGGCCACCATCAGGCAGGTGACAGCAGCTGGGAGGGGTTTGTTTCCAGAGCTGTTCCTCTGAGGCAGATTGCTCATGCAGCACAAGCTGTCACTGGGGCAGGTAACCAGAGGTGCAGCTGGACTCTGGATGCTTTCCTGACAGCTTGGCCTCTGCTTTCCATTCTCGAGACTGGTAGGTGCAGATTTCTCCTGGAAATAATGCTCTTTTGCCCCAGTGGACTGTGAATTCCTCTTGGGCTCGGCTCAGCAGACTTGATTTCACAATGTCTGCTTGGATCAAAATCATTTTCATGCTTTGCTCGGGGTTGACTAATGGTCCCTGTGCTGGTGGAGCAGCCGTTCCCCATTAGTGAGATGAACGAGTAGTTCTTCAAGCTGATGACTTCTACTCAGAACAACAATAAAGGGGTTCTTGATGGGGTTTTTTTGTAGTTGTTATTTTGTTCCTAGCTGTTCCTAAAAATGCTGTGAACCAAACTGGGAGGTACTTTCCTCTTGTGGTATAAATCTATTCAGTATACCCAGAGCTACAATAAAAGTTCAATATGAGGGAGGGGTGAGGATCTGGTGCTGAACAGGGACACTCTTTGTAGTATATATTTAAAGCCCCACTGTGATGCAGTCCTTAATCAGGACTTGCAGGCTGTAATTAATAATCCTTGTTTCCTGCCTGACTTACTTAAGAATCTATCAGTTTAGTCTGACTTTGACATGACATTATAAATGATCAAATTAATTTTTAGCCTAGTGAAGGATTTGCAGCAAGATGGAAACATTGCTTGTGCAACAAAGTGCTCCAAATGCCTCTTCCAAGCTGTGCCACCACTGTTCCTGGTAGCTACAGAGCTTGGAATTCCTACTTTTGTAAAGTAAGAATTATGGGATTTACCTGTGTAAATGTTGTGATCATGAATTGATGCCTGAATTGTTCCACTATTCCAAGTTACTCCAAGCCCCATCAAGCCTGGCCTTGAACACTTCCAGAGATGGGGCAGCCACAGCTTTTCTGGGCAGCCTGTGCCAGGGCCTGCCCACCCTCCCAGGGAAGAATTTCTTTCCAATATCCCATCTATCCCTGCCCTCTGGCAGTGGAAGCCATTCCCCCTCATCCTGACCTCGTCCCAAGTCCCTCTCCAGCTCTTTGGGATCTCCTTTAGGCACTTGGAAGGGGATCCAGGGTCTCCCCAGAATCTTTTCCTCTCCAGATGAACAACCCCAGCCTGGCTCCAGAGCAGAGGGGCTCCAGCCCTCAGAGCATTTCTGTGGCTTCCTTGGGACTCACTCCAGCTCCACATCTTCTTGTGTTGGGGTCCCAGAGTGGAGGCAGCTCTGCAGGTGGGGTCTCATCTGAGCAGGGCAGAGAGGCAGAATCCCCTTTTAATGAAACACCCAGGTTTGTACAATGGAACTACAAGAAAGGACAGAGAAATGTCTGGGGAATATTCAGTGCACAGCCATTCTTGGGAGCCCTGAGTTCATCCAATGCTTGTGGAAGTTGTTTGAATATTCCAAGCATTTCATTCTATGTTTGCTTGAATATTCCAAGGACTGGCCCTGGTGAAGTATGTGGTAGGTCTGGGGAATAGTCTCATCCTCAGAAAGAAGGATGTGGGATTGGGAACCAGCCTTTGCAGGTTGTGGAGCTGCTCAGTTCATCAACCAGTCCTCTGGGGAGCTTCCTGTCAGCGACTGTGGGTGATGGCAGCAACAGCCCCTACAGACACAGCACCTGGGGGGCTCTGAACTCCTGGGGGGTCTCCCTGGGGCCAGACTTCCCTGTGCAGACCTGGCAGGTGCTTGCCTGGTGGAGATTGCTACAGCCTTGCAGCCCTGAGTGCTAGGGAGCAAAGCGGCGTGGTGGGGAGCCAGCAAACTGCCTCAGCACCTGCAGTGCTACAAGCAGGAGGTTTCTGTGTTTTGAACACTTTGTTAGGGTCAGGAGCAGCCCTTGGCTCTGTATCCTGCAGGAACAAAAGTTCCTCCTGCTAGAGGCTTCCCTTTGAACCTTCTGCAGTGGCAGATTGATCCTGCACCCTCTGTATGGTCCCTAAAGAGAGCAGGGCTTGCTGAGATCCTGCTCTCACATCCATGTGGGCAAGTTTCCATGAGGTAATTTGCTTTGCTGCAATGGGCAGAAGCAGGGCCAGGTCTTCTCAGGAGCTATGAGTTTACAATCTGATCATCCACACCCAGCATCTCTGGGGCTGTGCACACACACCCCTCTCCAGTGCTGTGGGCAGCCAAAAATTTGGGAGATCCTCTGTGAAAACAGCCAAGAAGGGCGGGGTACTCATTTTAAATTGAGGGTGACTTGAAAATTATTTTTCTGCATAGTGGAAAGTAGAGTCATAAACTCCTTGTAGTATTAATCATAGATGTGTTTTAAGGGAAGATTGTTATCTTTTGGTCTGTGCTGTGTTAGCAGCTGAAAATCCCAGGCCTGGCTCTGCTAGGAGCTCTCCTGACACAGGGGAGAAGGCAGCTCTTGTTCTGGAGAAATAATAACACATAAAAGGAAATATGAGGTGCTTATGGCCGATGGGGAACTGAAGTTCTGTTGAACAAAGGCTGCCCCTCAAAAAGGGGTGAGAAACAGAGAGAAGTTGGCCACACTTGTGTCGTGTAATGGATAGTTGGATGTGTCACTGCTCCAGCTGCTCTCCTGCACTCCAGCTCCTCGGGGATCATTGCCCACGCCCAGCACTTCAGCCTGGTGTGGATGGGAGTGGATGAGACCATGGTGTGAGGGCTGGGCTGGGATGAAAAGAGCATCTTCCATTTGCATCCCTGAGCAGCGTGTGTGAGCACAGACAGCGCCCAGCCTCCACCAGAGCAATCCCCAGGGTGTCTGGGCAGGCAGGGTGATAATGTAAAAGGCATGCAGGGAGGGCAAGGAGACAAAATCAGCATCCTGGGTGAAATCCTGCCCTGGTCCCCAGTGGCAGTTGGCTTCTGTGTGCCCCATCTCTCCTCCTGCCCTCCCTGGGAAGGGCAGGCACTGCCTGTGCTTGTCATGCCAGTCACACACATGCTGGTGCACAGACTAACACCCTCCACAATAAATCTAAAAGATTAATTACTAGGGGAAAAAAAAAAAATCCCACAACCCCACTTGCAGCGTTTGAAATGCATCTCAGCCAGTGCTCTGCTCTGGTTATTCATGGGGAAAAGAAATCACCTCCTGAATCGAGCAATTGAGAATGCAAATATCCCAGCCTGGCTCAAAAGAGGAATCAAGCTCTGTACTGTCAAGCTGATTAGCATCCTGTTCCGTGGGGTACTGCCCTGAGCCCAGAGGGAAAATTTGGGGACAACTGTGCTTAATGCTTGGGGATGAGGTTTCTGAGTTTTGCCCAGAGAGAAATTACAGCCTTGCTACGCCCCATCTGATGACAGAGCATAGAGATGTTTTCGTGTTCTCTTCACAGTGACTGCCCTTTCTCTGGTGAGATCTTTCAGCCTTTTGTTTCCTGTCACTGACCAGCTGTTTTTTGTGAGTTGAGTTTTTTTGTTGCTGTAAAACTGAAGCTTTGCACAGGCAGTGGAACAAAGATTTTCTTTTTTCTCTTGTGAGCAGGGAGGGAAAGTACATTGGAGCAGTTTCTCATGGGACTGGGACTTCTGCTTGCAAGAAGGATTTTACACTTTGTTTTGCCTTTTTCCTCTTTCCCTGAAAGCAGTGTAGATGCCTCTTCCAGAAAGACTAGGAATTATATCCTGATCCTTTTCAGTCCATATCCCAGCAGTAGGGTGGGAAATGCAGCATTTGGGAGTTGGAAATACTCAGGAAGAAAGAAGCAAAATGAATCCCAGTCTGCTCCTTGTTGTTATGTCCAAATGAACATAAATCCTCTGCAGCATTCCTCATGGCCCATTGCAGATGTCAGAGAGGAAAATAAAACAAGAGTGTCCCTCTGAAGTGCTGTTCATCCCTTCTTAGCCCTGTGCAGGAGCATGAGTGTGGCTGGAAGTTGCAGTGGCAGTGACAAGCAGTTTGTGCATGGTCTTTTTTGCCCCAAAAAGCTGCTGTGTATCTTTGTTTTCCAACTTGATTTTTCAGCCAGACTTCACTCTTCTTTCTCCCTTTTCCATCCCCTCCATTTTTCCAAGTTTGCCTGCAGCAATGTCCAGGAGACTTTGGGGCTGGTAGGGTGGGCCTGCTGGTGAGCACAGATCCCTGGATATTTCATGTGAGATGTGTCCCAGGCCTTGGGTTTTTCCTGACCCACCCTGACAGATCAGGCCTGGGATGGGTTTGCTGCCACTGCCCAAGTTAAGCCTCTCCTGTTGGATTAAGGCTGCAGAACCAGGGCTGTCATTGCCATAAAATCTGTGTTTGAAGTGGAATTTCCATTAAGCTCTCCCATTTCTCATAACCTGCTGCTGTATCTCCCAATTAAAAAATTTGTCTTGGGGATGTTACAACTGGATATCAGGGCAAGGTTCCTCCCCCAGAGGGTGCTGGCACTGCCCAGGCTCCCCAGGGAATGGGCACAGCCCCGAGGCTGCCAGAGCTCCAGGAGTGTTTGGACACCACTCTCAGACACAGGGTGGGAGTTTGGGATGTCTCTGTGCAGGACCAGGAGTTGGAATTTGATCTTTGTGTGTTCTGTAAATTAGACCCACACCCTTTCAGAGTGGTGGCTGCCCTGCACATCCTTTCCATAGAAATGCATGGGGTGTTCAGCATTGTCCTGCTCATTCCCTGCTGCAACAATTCCCTTCTCTTAATGTTTCTTTGGTTTTTTGGGAGAGCTGTTAATTGCAGGAGGGAGGTGGGATATAGGCATCAAGTTGGTGTTTTCATGTAAAAATTAAATTTTTGAAGATGTAAACATATGCAGTGTTCATTGTAGGCCAGTTCAGCTGATTGTGGTGTAACAATTTTTGGAATTTAAAATGAATGTGGCTGTGGTCCAGGGGTTGCTTGTGCTGGAACTTTTCTCCCAGTTTCACCTTCAAGTCAATGCATGGGATGAATGAAAACAGCAGCAGCATGTCTTGGTGAAATCTGACATTTCCCAACATCTTCTGCACATCAGAGATTGTCCCATTGCCTGGGACAAATTTCTAAATTAACACAGTGGGAAAGGGCAGGGTGATGATTTCAGGTATGTCCTGGCAGGGTTCATGACACCAGTGCTAGCCATGTGGGAGTTACTCTTTCCACCCTGAATCTATTTTTGGTTTACTGGGTGTTACCTCCTTGATAACACCTTTGGGTTGCTCATGAAACAACTTATGGAGTTGTTTCAGTTTAATTACACTACATATGATGGTTGCCATCCCTCTGTTGCTCATGGAAGGGTAGCTGAGCTGTGTGCCTCATGTACAGAGAAGTGGAATTTCCATGAGCTCTCCCATTGCTCACAACCTTCAGCTCTATCTCCAAAATGTGCTGGAAAGATTCTCTCCAGCTCCCTGCCTGCTGAAGCTGCTTCTTTTTGAGTTACAGCCATCAGAAACTATAAGAAATCTCAGTGTTTCATGTTAGGGATAATGAGTTTGTAATTGAATTTGTCTCCTTTCCATTCCATTTTTGGTCTTACTAAAGAGGTTTCCCTTGTTTCTTCCCCAGAATGCCAGGACTGGTGGGCAGCAGGTTGCAGACAGAACACTTCTGCACTTCCTGCAAACTGCACAGTCTGTTCTGCTGTGAAAAGCCTTCACATAGTGACAGACTTCAGAGAGCTATCAGAAAAGCTCCAGAGGCATCAGCCTTTTCTAATCAAGGTAATGCAGGGATTTGTGAGGCTGGGTGATGAGTCCAAACTCTTGAACAGCACAAGCCCAAAACCCCTGCCCAGGATTTTCACCCATGAACTCAAACTGCTCATTGAGGACAGGTGTCTAAGAAGACATTTCACTCCTGTCAAGATGTGGGAGGAAAGAGCTCCCTGCATTGTTTCTCTGACTAATGATCATTGTATTTGGACACTTAGCAATCCATGTGGCTGTTGCTTTTGGATATTTTCTAGTGGGAGGGAAATGGCAGCAGGGAGCAACCCTGTGGGCACAGCTTTTATCTTTGTCTCATGTTCTTTAAGACAGGGCAGCACCTCTCCTATGAAGAACTGAAGCATTTTCAGTCCCAGGATCCAGAACTGGCAGAGGTTATAATAGAAGAAAATTCAGCTGAATTATGGAGCTGCCCATTTTTCTTTCCCTGGTGAGTCAGACAAAACATGTGATGGATGGACACATCCTTTCTGTAGGGGTGCTCAGGCTCTGCCTGTGTGAACCAGCAGTGCCTGCAAGTTGCAGTTTAACTGGAGGGAAGGTGTACAGGAGTGGGTTAGAGGCTGCTTCTGGCACTGATTTGTTCTGAGGACAAGACTTCTGCACTAAAAATGGAGAGTTGGTGCTTGGTCTCCAGCTATTGCTCCTCTTATATGATAAAATTATCCCAGGAACTGCCTGGTCCCGTTCTTCAGGCTGTAAATCATCTGGGCTGTGACTGATCACCTGAGGCAACTGGTTCACATTTCTATCACCTCTGTCTGCTCAGTGGAAATCCTCCACCACTGGTGCTGACTGAGAAGAGATGCCATGACTTCTGCAAACACTGGGAAGTGATGGAAAGCCAAAGAATCCTGCAGTTTGTGTTTGGTCTTGTGCAGAAAATATGGCCAGCACTTATCCTGCCCCTGTAATCCAAAAGCTCTTTGCCAAAGCCTTTAATGGGAACAAGACATGTGAGCAACTCAGAGCTCTCTGAGGTCTCAGAGCCAGCACTGGTAGAGGGATGGTCAGGGTGCAGAAGAATTAATCATGTTAGTCCCCTAGACAGGGATGTAAAGATAACAAGCCCCACCTGGCCTTTTCCAGTTACATTTCCTGGTCTAGAGAATAGCCTTGGATCCCCCCCTGGCTCACAGTGTGGGTTCAGTTATGGTTGTGTATGATGCCACCTCTCTGCATCTTTTGTAATTAATGGATCTGGTCAATGACTTGGATCATTTTAAGGGAAAATGAGAGGGAAACGAAGTTCAGGCATCCATAAGGACCTGTTTGCTCCCTCTTTACATGGTCCTGGTGCAGGAGCTCAGAGGAGAGTGGGAAGGAGCAGATTTCGAGGCTGAGGTTGAATTTTGCTCCTGCCTCCCAGGGCTAGTCTGTCATGCTGCTTATCAAGCTTGAACGTTTGGCAAGAATTTTATCTGGAAAATAGCTTTTAAATGCAAACATTATCATTGTATGATGATTGTTTAATAAGGGCTGGTTTGTTTAGGAACAAGTCTGTGAATAGATCCAGGATTCTCCAGGAGTTTTTCCCTGCTTCCTCATTGCTGTCCTTCCCCAAGACAGTGTCTCTGGAGAGCTGCTTCCTCATCCGCCACCCAGATTTGGGGAATAAGGTGAGAAATTAATTCCAAAGGCATTCTCCTCCTGGCCATGAGTTGTCTCCCAGCAGCTCTGAGTTTTTATGGGATTTTCAGGGTATTTTTAGCTGATACAGTCCTGGAAAGGAGCTCTTGGGGTTGTCTCAGTTCTGTCCATCCCTGTGTAAAGTGGCATCTCAAGGTGGTTGTGCCTCCTAGCACTTGTGTCCAGTTTGGGGCAGAGATACCTTGTGCCCATCTCCCTTGGCAACTGGAAATGTCACAGAAACAGAGGGACTTCAAAGATCACCTTGTTCCATCCAACACCCCTTGCCTGCTCCATTCATGTGTCTGGCCTTGCTCTATAGTTGGGTGAGGTTTTTCTGTGCACAGTTGGGCAGAATTGTTTTAAAAGTTGCATTTTAGGAGCTGTTGCAGGCAGTGAGTCTCACTCATTCTGAGACACTTCACTGGCCTGATCTCCTGCTTTTTGTTTTCCTGAGTTGTGGGGATGTGCAGGCCCTGCCTTGCCTTGGAGCAGAGGAGAACCCTTGCATGCAGCTGACCTCAGCTAAAATTCTGTGCTCCACTGGTAACTGGTGGAGCAGCAAACGTGTTGTTTGCTGTGTCTCACCTGCCTGCAGGGCAGTGACTGTCCCTGCTTTGGGCAGACAGAGCCAAGGAAAGCTGGCCAGGCTTTTGAAATCCTCTCCTCCTGTCCTAGAGCTACAGCCTGCACAGCCTCTTCGCTGTTGGGAGTGGGCAGCTCACCCTGACTGTTGCACCTCTGGACACGTGCAGAGGACACTGTGAGGTGTTCAAGGTGGAGCTGGAAGCTGGGGATTTGGGTGAGTACCAGAGCTGTGGCTTGCAGGGACTGGGAGTGGAATCAGGAGACTGCTTCCAGCTGGGTCATTTCTGTCTGACACCTGGGATGGTGGTTTGTGCCATTGTCACCTCCAGAGTGGTGTGTGCCTGCTTGTCACAGCACGGGGAGCGATCCTCTTGGACTGGGAGTTTGTGGCCTAGAACTCCAACACTGGAGATGCTCCAAGCTGAGCAGTGTGGGTGCACAATGGGTACTAAAAACCCAGTGCCCACTGAGGGAATTATCTTTCCAAAGAGCTCCAGCATGACCACATCCCTTTGTGGGAAATGGGAGCACTCATTAAGGATGGGTTCATCTAACAGGGCCTCTCCATTGCCTCTTCCCAAGGTTATGCCAGCACAGATCACTGGACAATGAGCTTCATGGCTAGAGGGACAGAGCCAGCTGTGATTTGTGATGGAGCTGCCAGCTAAGGATGCTGGGGTGGGAAAACAGAGCTGTTCCCAGGACAACAAGGCTTTCAGCTTTGAAGCCAAGGCAACGACTTGAGAGGAGCGAGCCGGGGCTACTGGGGCAGGCAGCTTTGCCACCCTGCATGTTTACAGTGTTTTAAAAGGACTATTTTCCTGACCCTTGAGGTAATCCTTTGCCTTTCCTCAAATGTATTTTGGGAGAAGCTCAAGCTATTTATGACCCTCCCTGTCCCCTCAGGTAAGCCCTGGGTTTGCAGCAAAGGGTTTTTTTTTCCAGGAGCAGCAGATGGATTTCTCAGGATGAGATTCACCTTATGTTCTCTGTGGATTATGGCACTTCTGAAACTTCCTGGGGGGTTTGGGAGTGGATGGGGTGTGTGACATTTCTGTGTACATTCCTCCTGAGGAGGAAGCTTTGAGCCTGTGTAGTCAGGCCAGTTCTATAAAGGGAATGAATTGGTGATGTGTCCCAGCTCTCCCTCACGTCCGCAGCTGTGTGAGCCCTGCAGAGCTGACCTTGGCTCCTGCTCCCAGGCTGGGGAGAGCCTTGAGCCTGAGGGCAGAAACTCTCACCCACTGCATCCTTCTTGTACCAAAAGAATCCCTTCAGGCCTCTCTGTGTTGTGATCGCCTTTCTGCAGCTCTCTGACAGCAGGTTGTGAGTGAGTCAAATGGTAATTGTGCTTTTCTTCACCTCCACTTCCTTTCCTGCAAAAACACCGACACACATCTTAGAGGTGCTGGCAGTGCAGGAGTTCTGGATGGAGCTGGGGCTGGGAGAGAGCAGCTCTGTCCAGCTTTCACCTCAGACACCAAGGGCTGCACAGCCATTCTCAGCTGCTCCTTGTTTTGGAGGCACTGCCTGCGTTCCCAGCCCATGGCACCTCTGGGAGCACCTGAAACCTCCCTCTTCCCTGGCATATTTTTGCATTGACTCCTTCCAGACCTGGAACTCTGTCTTCAGAATGAACGTTGGTTTTTCCTGGGTCCTTTCCAAGCTGCCTTTGCGTGTTTCCTGCTGCTGGAGCAGCGCTGTCTCCAGTGCCCTGAGAGAGGCTCGGGTTCGGGGTTCGCAGACTGCGGATGCTCCGGTCCCTTCCAAGTCTGATCCTTTGGGTCTGATCCCACTGCTGAAGATCATTTACAGATGTGTCAGGCTGAACTCATAGGCCAGGGCTGGAGTTCAGGACATACTCTCTCACACTTGTTAATATGGAGTTGGGAGGGGTTTTGGTTGACAGCGAGTTAACTCTGTTCTCAGGAGCAAGAGCCTTTTTCTCTGTAAATATTTTAGGTACATGTAAAATGACAGATTGGGAAAATGTCTGTCCAGCCTTTGTTTTTGAGGAGAATGGGAGCAAACATTGTGCTAATCTGATTAGGAGTTGACAAAAGCTGCCAAGTGGGATGACCACTTCTGGCTCCTGTACAAGAATAAGGCAGAGGATAGTTCCTGCTCCAAAGAATTGAGTCTGAGGCCTTGACACTACAAACATTTCTATGCATAACCCTTGTTTTTCTCCTGTCAAAACAATGAGAACAAGCCCAGCACCTGTGTGAGTCTGTGCATGGCCCTTGGTGCTGGACACACACCAGATCTAGTAGAACCAAAAGGGGAGAGTCTGGCTCTCTCAGGATAGAAAAGGACTAATATAATTTGTTACCAAGTATTAAAGGGAATTGGACTAATAGAACTTCCATTAGTGTTCTCACTGCTTGGAGTGTATTTCACACTCATGACACTACATTCAATCTTGTACATGCCAAGACACACACACACACCACCCCTCTCCCTCCTCTTAAAACCTGGGTCTTAGTTAATGGAAATTTGGGAGTTCAGTGATGGCAAAATTAGGGCCTCATTAGTGACTGTTGCTATTTACACTTTGGCAGCTTCTCAAATCAAATTCAAAGGCTGACCAGGTTACTGCACCTCTTACTGCTTTTGTATCTGACCCATTTTTGTAAAGCATTTGCTCAAAGATGCTGCTGGAGCCATTCTTGCTGAGATTGTGGCGGTTTGGTGACACTGTCACTGCTAAGTGTCCTTGACTGTAACTTGTAAAAGAGCTGCGGAGATAATTCCCAAGTGTCTGTGAAATGCCTGGATTTTGAGAGTCACACTTAAGCCATTGTGGCTGTCTGGCTCTTTCAGGAAGAAGCAGAGAAAATGGATCTATTTACAGTTGTTGTTTGGACTAGGGGGAGGAAGGGGCAGGTTTGTGCCTGTTTAGCAGAAATGTTCTCACGTCGTGCTTCTCCCTTCCTCGAAGAGTTGCAGCCTTCCTCGAAGAGTTGCAGCTGGTTGGACAGGAGCTGCTGAGTCTGGCCTGTTTGCAGAGCAGCCTTCCAAGTGCACTTTATGGGCTCTGCATAAGTTTCCAGCTCTGTCTCAGATACATTGCATATGTCCCAGCCCCGCTCCCTTCGGGGCTTACATCATTTGTTTTTAAGCTCTCCGGTATATTTTCTCTTCCTCTTCCAAAGGCTGTAAGGAATTAGCTGCTAAACTATAACAGGAGGGCAGTTCTCCTGCTGATAGAGTCAATTTTGGCCAAAGTGCAGAGCCCCAGTCTGCAGCACAGCTTCCAGAGCAGCTCCTGTCTCCAGCTGCCAGAGGAGTGGTGCTCACACCTTCCACATCCCAGGGCAGGCGAGGAGCCACGGTGGGAAACCCAGAGGTGAGGCCACAAGGGCAGAATGGGATGGCCAAAGGGAGGTTTTGATACCTGGTTGTCTTCCACATCCAGAGCTGCAGCTTCCCAGCATCCCTGGAAAGGCTGCAGGACTTCCCTGGAGAGGCTGGTGGTCCTAGTGGCTGCCGAGGTGGAACAGGGCCGTTCCTGCAGCTATTGAGGTTTCACAGCCATGATCACTTGATTCACAGAGAGGGTGTCCCACCGTGGTCTCCCTCAGCTCCCCTTTTGCACTCTCTGTGCTGGTTTGGACAATCTCCCACTCCCACTCTGCCCAGCTCACACAAGTTCCCAGTTAATACATTTTAAAATCCCTTTGTGTGCTTCAGAGCTCATTGCCTGTGAGCTGGGAGGGGGATTCCTCCTCACCCCACATCCCAAAGGCTGCAAAGCTGCTCTGAAATCACACCAGAATCGGTACTACCCACGAGCCCAGCGGGCAGAGGTGAGGAGGGGGCACCTCTGCCCTTGCCAGGCTGGAAGGATGGGCTGTCCCCATCAGCTGGGCAGGAGGATCGTGGTTTAAAGCTGCTCCCCAAAGCAGGGGTCACTGACCAGTGCTGTCAGTCAGTCCCGAACTCAGGGTAACTGAAAGGAGGAGAAAGGATTATTATGATTTACTGCAGTACCAGGAAACCAGTGGCCCCATGGGAGCCAACCTGGCAGTTTCTATTGATTCTTTTTTTTTGCTTTCTTTGTTCCTTTTCATTTTTTTTCCCTGCCCACTGTTATTGCACACATTGATTCCCCTGAGGGGTCTCTTTGCAAGGCCCTGGAGAGCTTTGAGTCAGATTCCCCATGAGTCTCCAGACTGCAGCTTCTCCCACCAGGCCTGTTTTTGGAATATTCTGGAGGAGAAGCTGCTTTGTCTGGGCTGGATCAAAGCACCTCCCTTCCCTCATGGCCTCCTGGGCTCCAGCAGCAGCAGGAGGAGGTGGGGAGCAGGAGAGCATCTCATGGTAGAGATGTGAGCTCTGTAATCCCCAGTGTCTCAGAAAAGGGGATCCTTCTGCCTTGAAAGCCTCTTGTTCCCTCCCTCCAGGAGGGAAATTTCCACACCCCAAACCCAGGTCCTCATTCAGCCCCACGGCCCCCAAGAGAATTATTGAACATTTCCTGGGGTGAGGCCATTTTGGTGGGTGCACAAAGAGTTTTTGCTTCCTGCAAACCAAACTTTCTCCTCTTGGTAAATTTTATAGGTAGAACTCCAAATCCTCCTCTTCAGGAACCTCCTCCTTGTAAAGGGCAGATTTAGTGTCCTGCTGAGTTAGACAAGGGAGATGCTGGACTTCCCTTTGCTTTGGAGATTGAAACAAATGACAGGTGATTTATTTTTAGCATTATCTCCTTGTCTTGGGGAGGGGAGCCACATTCTAAAGGCTCAGAGGTGCTGGGAAGTAAAGCTATATATGCATAAAGACTGTTTCAATGCTGAACACTAAACTTAGTGATGGATTAAAAAAAAAAAAGAATGTGAATATGCACTTAATGCAGAATTTTATGGATGGTCCTAATTTAATATATTGCAAACTTTGTAAATACTTGGGAAGAGCCTGTAAAGTATGTAAATAAATGAGATTTGTATGTAAGAAGAATAAAAAAGTTTTTAATTTTTGCAATTAAATACAAGTGTTAATGACCCTTTTCCTGATTTTTATTTTCATGTTGAATGTCAGCTATTGAGGGATTATTTAACCTTTTTTGGTACACTTTTTCTAAGGGAAGTGTAATTTTAAATGAAAAGTCAGAACACTTTTGTTAGGAAAATGTCATAAGAAGCACTTTGTGGAAAAGGAGCAGTTTGGGAAAGGTTTTAGCCTGATTTTCTGAACAAAGTTGATACAACAGCTCTGCCTGTCCCTCCTTTCCTTTCTTCCCAGCAACAATCTCCATCTTTCCTTCACAATCCAGCTGATTTTAGCCAAACTTTGAGGCGTGGAAGACAATAAACTCCTCCAGAGCTCATAAATCCAGGCGAGTAGGGAGAAAAGAGAGATCCTGTTACTCCCACAGCAGAGCAGGAGCCTGTTAGACACCAGCCAGCCCCACTGGAGACCTCGAGATGTGAGTCAGTAGAAGCCCAGGCTTGGTCACTTCTGTGCTGCAGAGTGGGGCCTCTTGGAGCCAGCAGGGCTGGAGCAGAGCCTGTCAGGTGTGGGTGGACAGTCCTGGGTGGCAGCAGGTTTGGGGTGAGGAAACCTTCAGGAGGGTGGAGGAAGGGATGGGAGAACGGAGATATGACTCTGGCCAGAAACTCCCTGGCAAAGCTGAGCTAATTCTGGGATCCCAAAGCTTTGGGGCAGTGCACAAAGGGTTTCTGGAGCTTAAACCCAGTGTGAGACCCCCTTGATCCCTGTGGTGGGGTTGAAAGGGTGCAGCCCATTTTCCTTGCACACTTTCAATCTCTCCCTGCTGGGTTCCCAAGGATGAGCAGGTGACACTACCAAACATAGGCAAGGATAATGGTGTGTTTGGGGTCATAATGGGTGTGGCTCCTGTCCCCATGCAGTGGCTGCTGCTCCCTGGGCTGGGGGACAGGCTGTTCCTTGAGTGAGCAGAAGGAAAGCTGCATTGCACATACCCTGTCAGAGGGTTTGGTTATTCCAGCCAGCCCTGAGGGCAGCCACACACTCCCAGCTCTCCTGTTTGGGGCCATCTCAGCTCTGTACCCTGTTCTTCCTCTCCTGCTCCCCCTCTCCTGATGGTTCAGGGCAGAGGCATCAAGCTCAGCTCGCCCCTGTTGCCAGCAGGCTGGGCAGCCCAGGGGCTGTTCCTCAGCTGCCAAATGCTGTCCCCCATCACAGAGGTGGGCTCTGCCTCTGTCTGGGGAGTTGCAGTGCTGCAGACTGCTCTCAGCAATTGCATCCTGCTGCCTTTGTTTGTAACACATTTCTAACCCTGCATTCCAGGCACGGGGGAAGACCCGTGTGAGAACAGGGCTTTGTCAGTTGCTGTGGGATTGTTGTTACAGATTGTGGGTGGCACTGTGGTGGGTATTTGCTACAGGGCACCTGTGAGGAGGAGGAAGCTGATGAGGTTTTCTCTGGGCAGCTGGAAGCAGCCTCATGGTCAGAGGTCCTGGTTCTCCTGGGGAGCTTCAGCCATCCTGAGATTTGTTGGAGAGATAACACGGCCCTGCACAGGCTGGAAGTCCAGGAAGTTCCTGCAGATCATTGAGAATAACTTTGATTCCAGTGGTGGAGGAGCCAAGGAGGAGAGGTGTGTTTCTGTTCTGTACTGCCAAACCAGGAGGGCCTGGTTGAAGATGGGGAGCTTGGGGAAAGCCTTGCCTGTAGTGATCCATGTTATGGTGAAGCTCAGGATCCTGTGTGGGGAGCAAAGCAGTAACAGGGCTAGAACCCTGATTTTCCAGAGGGTTTAATCAACCTTTCCAAAGACCTACTTAGAGGAATCCCAGGGAACAGGGCTCTTGAAGGGAAGGGGGCCTAAGAAAGCTGGTCAATATTCAAGTATCCAAACTCAAGACCAGTGAATCCCCATGACCCAGAAATCAAGCAAAGGGGGCAGGAGAACTGCATTGAAGAGCAGGGAGGTTCTAGCAATTCTCAAATGGAAGAAAGAAATTTATGGGATGTTGCAAAAGGGCACATGAGATCTATAGGAACATCTTTGGGGTATGCAGGGATGCAATGAGGGAGGCTGCAGTCCACTTGGAATTGAGTCTGGCAAGGGACATCAAGAACAACAAGAAGGGCTTGTCCAAGTGCATCAGCAGCAAAAGGAAGATTAGGGAAAATGTGGGGCTGCTGCTGAATCCAGTGGGTGTCCTGGGCATGGAAGACTCAGAGAAGGTGAAATTACTCAACACCTTCTTTGCCTCAGTCTTTACTGCTGAGAGCAGCCCTCAGGAATCGCAGATGTTGGAAGTAAGAGATGAAGGATGGAGAAAGAAAAACTTCCCCTTGGTCACAGAAGGTTGAGAGAGAGGCAGACTTAACACCCATAAATCCATGGTGGGATGCACCCACAGGTGCTGAGGGAGCTGGCAGAGGTTGTTGTTCACCCACTCTTCATCATCTTCAAAAAACCCTGGAGAATGAGAGAGCAGCCCAATGATTGGAGAAAAGCCAGTGTTAAGTCCTGTCTTCAGAAAGGACAAGAAGGATCTGGGAAACTCCCAGCCAGTCAGCCTCACCTTCATCCCCAGAAACGTGATGGAACAGCTCATTGTGAAGATCATCACCAAACCCCTGAAAGTAAAGGAGGTTATTGGGAGTGGTCAGCATGGACTCACCCAGAGGAAATCCTGCTTGACCAATCTGATGCCCTCTATGATGGCATGGCAGGATGGGTTGATGAGAGGAGAGCAGTGGGTGGTGTCTGCTTGACTTCAGCAGGATTTTGACATTGTGTCCTGTAACATCCCTATGGATAAGCTCAGGAAATGTGAATTGGATGAATGGACAGTGAGGTGGATCAAGAACTGGCTCAATGGCTGAGCTCAGAGGGTTGTGAGCAGAGCAGAATCCCTGGAGGTCTGTAGTCAGTGGCATTCCCCAGGGATCAGTACTGGGTCCAGTCTTATCTAACTTGTTTATCAACAGCCTGGGGGAAGGATGGAATGGACCCTGAGCAGGTTTGGGGATGGCACAGAACTGGGGCAGTGGCTGATCCACCTGAGGCTGGGCTGCCTTTCAGAGGGACCTGGACAGGCTGCAGAGTGGGATGGAGAGAAGCCTAATGAGGTTCAACAGGAGCAAGTGCAGGTCCTGCACCTGGGAATGGATAACCCCAGGTACCAGCACAGGCTGGGGTGACCTCCTGGAGAGCAGCTCTGCAGAGAAGGAGCAGGGGCTCCATGAGTTGGCCATGAGCCAGCAGTGTGCCCTGGGGCCTGGAGGGACAATGGGATCCTGGGAGGGGGCATTGGGCAGAGTGTGGGGAGCAGGTCAGGGAGGTGATCCTTACCCTCTGCTCTGCTCTGGGGAGGCCATATCTGTGTTCAGTTCTGGTCTCCAAGAAAGACAGGAGTTACTGGAGAGACTCCAATGGAGGCCATAAAGATTAAGGGACTGGAGCATCCCTCTGATGAGGAGAGACTGCTGGACCTGGGCATGGTTAGTCTGGAGAAGAGAAGACTGAGGGGGATCTCATCAGTCCATATAAACATATCCAGGAAGTGTCAGAGGATGGTGTCAGACTCTTTAGTGATGCCCAGCAACAGGACAAGGAGCAATGGCCATAAACTCAAAATACAAGAAGTTCCACCTCAAGACAAGAAAAAAATTCATCCCATGGAGGGTGGCAGAGCACTGGAAGAGGTGCCCAGGGAGTTATGGAGTCTCTCACTCTGGAGATATCCCAAACCCACCAGGATATGTTCCTGTATCACCTGTTCCAGGTGATCTTGCAGAAGGGTTGGACTGGATGTTTCCAAAGGGCCCTTCCAACCTGAGCTATTCTGTGATTTTGAGAAAAAGGACAGAAGGTAAACAAGGGGACCCATAACTGAGGGCTCAGGGGATGGCTGAGGTTTGGAGCAGCAGAGGGGTTGGTCTGGATGATTTCCAGAGGGCCCTTCCAACCTCAGCTATTCTGTGATTTTGAGAAAAAGGACAGGAGGTAAACAAGGGGACCCATAATGGGGGTCTCAGGGGATGGCTGAGGTTTGGAGCAGCAGGGGTTTGGATGAACAATGCCAATCCAGGGACTGGGATTCAGGCATGGAGAGTGACCCTGCATGTTCGTTGGCACCAGCCCAGTGCAGCCTCTCCATCAAGGCTGGTATATGACACGGGTGTGTCCCACGTGGCTCCAAAACTCCAATAAATACATTTCCTCCCCAATCTTCAAGCTGTTGGGTGTTCCTGGCTCTTGGGAGGTGCTTTAAATCCGACTGCCAGAGCCGTGGGCTGCTGAGAGCAGAAGCTGCCTGCATGATGCTGAGCTCAGGTCTTCCTCCCGTTCTCCTGGTGCTCTCAGTGCTGGAGCTGAGCTGGTGCCTGAGTGATGAAGAAAAGAAGATCATCGTGGATGAGCACAATAAATATCGCTCCCAGGTCTCTCCTCCTGCCCAGGCTATGATGAAGATGGTAAGTGGCTTTTATTACAGAGGAATATTGGGGTGTTTGTGTGGTCCAAGGCTGGATCTTAATGCAAGGAGGGGTCAGGGAGTTCCTTAGGGGAGGCAGAGCAATTCTCATCTAGGGTTACAAGTAGGTGTTAATGGAGGGGTTCCCAAAACTGCCTCTAAAGAGAAGAGTTTCCTTTACCTTTGGAGTTGTCTTTGATCATTTTCTGGAAGTTCCTAAGCGTGATGTGAGTCCCCAGATGCTCTTCCATGAGAGGGATGCAGCTCTCGCTCACATGAGTGCCTGCTGGAGCTCCCTGTGATGGCAGGAAGGGCAGGTGAGACCCTGCCATGAGCAGGTGCCATGACCTGGAGACTTTGCCATGGTCATTGCCAAGAGTGGTGGGGGAATCCTGCTGTGTGGGACACCACACAGTGCTCTGTATTTGCATCAAATTCAAACATGTTGGTCAAGTCTGTCAGTTATTTGGGCCCATCATGCTCCTACTCCTCCCCATGCCTTTTGCTGGGCTGCCTTGGATGTGAGGGATCCCCCATTTTGCTTGAGGAAATCAAATCAGGTCCCACATCACATGTGGCTGCAGTGGGAGCAAAACCGAGCTCTAGATCTGGTGCTTTTTGTCTTGCTCAGACTCTTGATTTGATTGGAACTTGGCTATGAAGTTTTATCTTGCACCACATGTGATTTTTCCTTATTGTTTGCAAATCATGGGGAGGAGGAGGACAACTGTTTATCCTGGAAAGTTGGAGCCCTTTCCTTTTTGGGTCACAGTGTGTTTGGAGGACATCTCCCTGCCTGGCCCAGAAGTTGCCCAGAATGAGTGAAGCCTTTGTGGGCTGGTAAATGGGAGTTTAACAACCAAACAAAGCCAAAAATTCAGGGAGAGGAGACCTAACCAGTGACTGCAGAATCAAAGGGGACAGAGCCAGAACCCTCAGCACTGTGATGGTTTCTCCACGCTGAGTTGAGAATGCTCCATGATGGTGTTAGATAAGCTCCAGGAGATGTTGTGAGAGTTGTGCTGGTGCCCTGACCTTCTCCTGTTTGAAGAGATGCAGAGAAGTGCATCTAGGCCCAGAATGGGGGCCCAGGCAGGTTAAACCAAGGCTTGTGCTGAGGCTGACCATGGAGCTCCCCTCTCCTGAGGACTGTGCTGGGCAGGGGTTTGAATTTTCCTCATGCATGGGGAAACTTTGGCCAGACAGAGCAGGGGTCCTTGGTGAGTGCCTTGTTCCTGTTGGAGAGCCCAGTGTCCCTCCCTGTGTGCTGACACCAAGCTCCTTTCAGACCTGGGACACCGACCTGGAGGTTGATGCTCAAAGGCATGCAGAGAAGTGCAAGTGGGGCCAGAACGGGGGCCCAGGCAGGTTAAACCTCTTTGCTATACCTTCAACCCTGGATGTAAAATTTGCCATTGAAGGATGGAACAGTGAGAGGAAATTCTTCAACCTGACAACATCCGAGTGTGTCCCTGTGCATTCGTGTGACAACTACGTCCAGGTACCAGCTGCTGGGGTGGAGGGACTGTTGGGACAGGAGCTGGAGCACTGCCCAGTTCCTCCCAAAATCTTTGCAAAAGGACAGGGAACCAGGTGGGATTCACAATGATAGATGCAGACCTGGGCATGGTGTCAGCCATGAGTGGCCTTTTGGAGAACTTTTTTGAGACAAACTCTGCAGCCCTTTTTTTTTTTTGGCTGCTCAGCAGTGCCAACTCAGTGCCAACTTGTCTTAGGTGGAAGGATGAGATCTGAGTGTTTCTTCACAGCTTGGGTGGGAGCAAGGAGGAGAAGAGATGATGGTGGTAAGTGGGTGGATGGATGGATGGATGGATGGATGGATGGATGGATGGATGGTTGGTTCCAAGACCAAAGCAGAGGTGGTGATGTTCTGCCTGGGTAGATTATATGGTAGGAAAGCTGTGGCACTGGAATATATGGCCTTGGGAAGGTGGTTCGGGGTAAGATCCTGAATGCCAAAGCAACGTGGGAATAGGGATCTGGGGCACCTGCTGGGAGATGAGGAAGATATTGGAGCAGCCTTTAAGGCCAGAGGAGAGACTGCCTTCAGCCTGTTCCTTCACCTTCAACCCTGGTCTTTGCCTTAGGTGATCTGGGCAGCAACAACTCGTGTTGGCTGTGGGAGCAATTATTGTGAGAAGATCAATGGAATGGAAGGAGAGAACTTGCACCTGCTTGTCTGCAACTATTATCCCCCGTAAGTCCCAGGCCCCAATGTCCATCCCCTGCTCTGTTCTGAGGGGGATGAGGGATCTGCTCACCCCCCAGAGTTGTCTGCCCTGGCTTTAGCTGCCTTGGGGTCAGGCTGGTGAGTAAACAGCCCTGACAGGCCATGGCAGGAGACCAAGACCTGTTTTCTACATTAATCCCAAGTTTTGCCTTGGCTGGGATATCCCAGCTGAATCAGCCCCCTCTCTGGGATGGGTGTTTCCCCTTTCCTCATGTCTTCTTTATCTTTGCATTTTCTGCTTCCAGGAGTAAAATAAAGGAAAACAGGGCCTACCGGGAAGGACCCTCGTGTAAACTGTGTCCCAGGGGTACAGTCTGTGTGAACAACCTGTGTGGTGAGTGAGCAGAGCCACACATGGCCCTGGGGGGGATGTTGGGACTGAGACCCCGGGCTGGTCTGAGCTCTGAACCCTCCCAGAGCTGTCAGGAAGCCCCTGAACTGCAGTTCCAGGGCTGGACCATGAGACAGGACAACTGCCTTAAGATAAGAAGGGGCTTGTACCCTGTTAGGCAGCATTATTTGCCCCTTGCATGGCAGGAGGTTGTGAGGGCCATGAGATGTCTCCAGGCTGGGAACCCCAGAGTGACCTGAGAGGGATTGGCTGCTGTTTCAGGCCCTCCTTGGTTTCTGTTGGTCCTGCTCAGTGCATGGATCTGTGGAGGTGAGCCAGCCCTAACCCATGGCACTTTTCATCTCTGCATCTCTTTCCCCCACCCTAACAGCCCTGCCAAAACTCACAGCCACAGCCAAAACAGAACCCACAACATCAGAGGCCATCATAATTACAGCCAAGCCACCATCCAAAAACTCACTTCCAACCACAATGACAGCCAAGCCAGCCCCCACAGCCACACTGCCAAACACAGCCAAGCCCAAACCCCCAAACTCTCACCCATCACAAGAGCCAAACCAAAACCTGCCACCATTGTCTCAACAACAACCCCAGCCAGGCCAAAACCCACAACACCCAAACCCACCACAACTCTGGCTAAGCCAAAATCCACCCCAAGTGTGGCTAAGCCAGTATCTGCTGCTACAACACCAGCATGTGCCGTAATGGCAAAGACACGACTGAAAACTGCCACAACCACAAAGCCAGAGCACAAAGACCTGATGAGGCAACCAGGATCACTCTTTCCTTTGAGCCCAAGTTAGACCCATCTCCAGAGGTTGAGGCAGACAATGGAGAGCTTCTTAGCTCCTTCAATAAAGAGGATCTTCTACTCTAACTTCATCTTCTCTTCTTTTCCTTCCATATCCGCCCTGCACACAGCAAAACCGGGGACAAACTCGGATCCGCCCAAAGGAGGAGCCCCCAGTACCTGCTTGGACCTTTCACTCTTCCTCCTCCCCAGTGCCATCCTGGTGGGCCTTCTGCTCTGAAGGGTCTTCCTCAGCTGTGCCTGCACCCCTCACCAAGGCTTTTGTCAGCGCTGGTTGTTCCACAGCCCTGGCAGGCTCAGGAGCTCCTTGGACAATTCCCACGCTCCCTCCTTGTGCTGCCTTCTCTGCTGCAGCCCCAGAGAGCCAAGGGCAGCTGATGCTGGGGCAGCTTTGTCCCCTTCCTGAGGAGACCTGAGGGCACGAGGGTGTTTGCCATAATGCTGGTGACCTTGGATGCTTCTCCTTTTTCCTGGCTTCTGTTACATTTCCAGGCTCTCCCACTCACCCACAAACCCATGTGGCCAGCAGGCCCTGCCACAGCCTGACCCTGGGGACAGCAGGGTGACTTGGGGACAGTGAGACATGGTGGTTGGCTTTGGTGTTTGATTCCCACAGAAAGGCTCTTTTCCCTCCCAGTGTGTTTCTTTCAGTTTTGGACATATTTTATCTCTTTCCTATCTTCTCCAAATAGAGTGGCTTTTTTGAGGATTTGTTTCCTCCTGGTTCTGGTGTAGCTCTGGCCAGTACTGCCCAGCTGTTCTCCCCTCACCTCTTCACACTCTGCAGCCCTTGCCTCCCCCCTCTCTCTTGCTCTCTGGCACATATCCCATTCCTCAGTCACTCCAATGCCACAGATTCATTTTACGCCTGTGCCTGCACCTGTGCACACACAGAAGAGAAACCATCAGAGCTGAGAGAGGCCACCAGCTCCTTCATGTAGCTTTTCCCTGCATGGCTTCATTGCATAATTTCAGTGTATTTAAATTTAAATACAGACCCTGCTTGATGTGTAACTTGTGTGTGTGTGGTCAGGGAGAACAAATCCCCACGTGTGTCGGTACAATCTGAGCTCCAGAGGTACAAGTGATGCTGTTACAGGTCACTGGTGGCTCTGCTGCCCAGCAGCCCCAGCAGTGCAGCAGGAGCCCAGCTGGCTGCAGGCTGCCCTGAGCTCTGAGCCCAGCCCAGCCCAGCCCAGCCCAGCCAGGAGGTGACCAGCAGATGGCACTGGGAGAGGCACCGCTGGGAACTGGGCACCTCAACTCGCCCCCACACCCTGCCCGAGCTCTGAGCTTTCTTTCACTGCCAGCCTCAGGTGTAGTTAAGAATCAGATTCAAAATAACCTCGTGCCCAGGTGCCGTGGCTGCTTCTTATCTCCTGCTGCCGCTGTCCTGGGGGAGAAATCCCTGCCTGCCTTGTGGACAGGTGATAAAAACACGGCCCCAGAGGCGGCTCCTCAGCCCTGTGAGGGGAGAGGGCTCGGAGCTGGGACAGCATTTCAGGACCTCGTCTGCTTTTGCATCTGTGTGAAGGACAGTGTGGCATTCCCTAGAAGTTCCCTAGAAACTCTACCAAGAGCAGAAGAACATTTCTCCTCCCAGCAAGACCAGGGCACTCGGGCAAGCCCTGATTTTTTGCAGGGCTGGATCCCCCACGCTGCTGAGAGCCTCGAGGCAGAATGCTGCTGCTGATTATCAGCCACCAACAGAATTCCAGGATGGCAGTGTTTTATCACTGGTGTGGGGCTGTGAAAACCCTTGAGTTTTGTTTTCCTGGAGGTTTTGACTTGTGGGGACAGGCTGTTGTGCAAGGACCTATTTATAGAGATCCTTGCAGCAGCAAACTCCAACCCAGAAGGAAATCCGCTTTCCTCTTGCCCTGCTCCCCGGGACAGCAGGGCTGAGCCTGCCCACACAGGCATTTGGGGGCTCGGCTTCATGCTGAATTTGGGGGTTTAGGCACGGGCAGGGTTTGGTGTGGTACACAGGGGAGTGCACAGAAACATTCAAGGGAGACTTTTTCAGCATTTCCACTCCATTTCTGGGCTTGGCATAAAGGGGACTCTGGCACCGAGGTGACCCTGGCAGAGACATTCTGCCAGCTTCTTGCACCCTTATGGCCATTTTTTCTGGGAGGAGGAGAAGGCATTACCCATCAGCCGTGCTGCCTGGGGTGAAATGGTGGCATTTGTGGTGTTTGTGAGGCCTGGCTTCTTTATCAACCTCACCTGCTGGGTTCCCTCTATCCCTGGGCCTGTTTCCAGTCCATTGCAACCATCTGCAAAACTAAAACAGGAGGGCACTTCTCCTGGGAGTAAGGAATCTAATTTTCCCAATCTGCCAATGTCCAGTCTGCAGCACAGCTTCCAGAGTCGCTCCTGTCTTCAGCTGCCAGAGGGGAGTGGTGCTCACACCTTCTGCATTGCCAGGGTGGCAAATCCACAATGGCAAAACTGGGATGACCAAGGGTAGGTTTTGATACCTTGGCCAAAGAGCTGCAAGTGAGCCCTGGTCATTTTCCTCATCCCGAGCTCCAGTTTCACAGATCCTTGGAAAGGCTGCAGGAGGCTGGGACCTCCCTAGAGAGTCTGGTGTTCCTGGTGACCTGCTGAGCTGGAATTGGGTGGGAATGGGGCTGTTCCTGCAGCTGTTGAGGCATTGTGGTGACAGACACAATCAGATGAGTCACCGATGGGGTGGCTTTCCTCACCTCAGCTCTCCTTGGCACTCACTGTACTGGTTTGGACAGTACCCCACTGTCACCCTGCCCAGCTCAGAGGAATTCCCCATCAACATTTGTGTCCCAGCATTTTTAAATAATAGAATGGATGAATGGTGTGGAAGATGATAAACTCCTCCAGAGCTCATAAACCCAGATGAGTAGGGAGAAAAGAGAGATCCTGTTACTCCCACAGCAGAGCAGGAGCCTGTTAGACACTGTCAAGCCCCGCTGGAGACCTCAAGATGTGAGTCAGTAGAAACTCAGGCTTGGTCACTTCTGTGCTGCAGAGTGGGGCCTCTCTGGAGGCACCAGGCTGGAGCAGAGCCTGTCAGGTGTGGGTGTGTGGCTCCTGTCCCTGTCCCCATGCAGTGGCTGCTGCTCCCTGGGGTGGGAGATGGGCTGTTCCTTGAGTGAGCAGAAGGAAAGCTGCATTCCACACACACTTACCTAATGCCGGCTGGACACGAGTCTCAGCTCCAGGGTGGGGCTTGGACCTTGCACTGCTAATCCTGATGCTTCTGACACTGGCTCCAGAAGAAGCTGTCACAGCAGGTTGGGAGTTGAGAAATGGCCCTGCACCCCTTTGGCAGCCGCCCTGCACTAGCCAAAGGCATCAGCTCTTACTCACGTTTCCCCGTGAGCCACATGCCCTGGTGATGACTCCTCCAGGGCTGTTTGCTCTTCCCCACAAGCTCTGTGAATCCCAATTTCCTTCATCCTTGTGGCCATGTTATCTCCTGCAGGGCTCAGCCAGGCTGCTGTAGTGCCAGGGCCTATGGGGAGCCTGGCCCTGCATCTCCACATCACCTTTGGAGAGACCAGAACCTGCACTGGTCCAGTGGAAGGTGTCTTGCTCATGGCAGAGGGGTTGGAATGAGATGAGCTCTCAGGTTCTTCCCAACCCAAACCATTCCATGGCTCTGTGATTCTCAGCACTGCCTTGTTCCTTGTAAGCCAGGCCATGGTGAGCTGGCCAGCAGGAGCTGGAGCCCGTGTTGATGTTTTCTGGATGTTTCTCCAGGGCTCCAGAGATCCAACAGCAAATGTGTGGAGGTTGTCTCCATCAAGAGACAGATTTGCCTTAGCAATACATGGGAATCTCTGGTTTGACCATTGGGGTTGAAGACCTGGTGAGATCTTGGCCTCAGACCCCACTTGCAGGAATTGTTGGACAATTGAGGGCATGGCTGACTGCAGAGCTAGTGAAGGACAAAGTAATCCACAGAGCTCAGAGACCTGGGGGGCAGCAGCAGAGCTGTTGTGGTGAGAGAGGTGACCCGTGTGGCCCCAAACCGGAGGAAAACCGACAGAGCCTTGCCTGGGGACTGGGGAGGGGAGGCAGAGCCGGCGGCTGTGATGAACTTGGCCCGGCTCTCAGAGCTGCCCACCCGCTGATCCTCTGCGATCCCAGCGGAGCTCCTGGAGCCGGGCCGGGCGCTTGCACAATCGCAGATGGGAACCGAGGCTGGAGCAGCCCGGGGGGCTCGGCCAGACCCGCTCCGGCCGCGGGGCTGCGGGACACGGGTGCGGAGCCCCCAGGTGTCTGCGGAGGGAGCACAGCCCGGCTCCGCAGAGCCACGCTCTGGTTATTCCAGCCGGCCACAGCCTCCTGTTTGGGGCCATCTCAGCTCTGTACCCTGCTCTTCCTCTCCTGCTCCCCCCTCTCCTGATGGTTCAGGGCAGAGGCATCAAGCTCAGCTCGCCCCTGTTTCCTGCAGGCTGGGCAGCCCAGGGGCTGTTCCTCAGCTGCCAAATGCTGTCCCCCATCACAGAGGTGGGCTCTGCCTCTGTCTGGGGAGTTGCAGTGCTGCAGATTGCTCTCAATCCTGCTGCCTTTGTTTCTAACGCAGCTGCATTCCAGGCACGGGGGAAGACCAGTGTGAAAACAGGGCTTTGTCAGTTGCTGTGGGATTGTTGTTACAGATTAGGAGAAATGGAGCAGGAGGTGGAGGAGAGGACCCGTAACTGAGGGCTCAAGGGATGGCTGAGGTTTGGAGCAGCAGAAGCTTGGATGAACAATGCCAATCCAGGGATTGGGATTTAGGAACAGGGTCTGTCCCAGGGAGAGGACCCTGCGTGGTCGTTGGCACTGCTGCCTCTCCATCAAGGCTGATATGTGAGATGGGTGTGTTCTGCATGGCTCCAAAACTCTAATAAATACATTTCCTCCCCAGTCTTCAAGCTGTTGGGTGTTCCTGGCTTTTGGGAGGTGCTTTAAATCCGACTGCCAGAGCCGTGGGCTGCTGAGAGCAGAAGCTGCCTGCACGATGCTGAGCTCAGGTCTTCCTCCCATTCTCCTGGTGCTCTCAGTGCTGGAGCTGAGCTGGTGCCTGAGTGATGAAGAAAAGAAGATCATCTTGGATGAGCACAATAAATATCGCTCCCAGGTCTCTCCTCCTGCCCAGGCTATGATGAAGATGGTAAGTGGCTTTTATTACAGAGGAATATTGGGGTGTTTGTGTGGTCCAAAGCTCGATCTTAATGCAAGGAGGGGTCAGGGAGTTCCTTAGGGGAGGCAGAGCAATTCTCATCTAGGGTTACAAGTAGGTGTTAATGGAGGGGTTCCCAAAACTGCCTCTAAAGAGAAGAGTTTCCTTTACCTTTGGAGTTGTCTTTGATCATTTTCTGGAAGTTCCTAAGCGTGATGTGAGTCCCCAGATGCTCTTCCATGAGAGGGATGCAGCTCTCGCTCACATGAGTGCCTGCTGGAGCTCCCTGTGATGGCAGGAAGGGCAGGTGAGACCCTGCCATGAGCAGGTGCCATGACCTGGAGACTTTGCCATGGTTTTCCAAGAGGTGAAAAGAGGGAATCCTGCTGTGTGGGACACCACACAATGCTGGGTATTTGCCTTTGCAGGTGAAGATACTTTTATCTATTGGAGGGAATGTCAACTTATCAGTAAAGGTCTTTCAGTTATTTGGGCTCATCACACTCCTAATCCTCACCATGACTTGGTGTCTTAGAGATGCAGGATCCCCTATTTTGCTTGGGGAAATCAAGTCAGGTCATCAGTGGGAGCTGTAGTAGGACCAAAAACAAGCTTGGTGCTGGTGCTGCTTTTTGTCTTGCTCAGACTCTTGATTTAATTGGAACTTGGCTATGAAGTTTTATCTTGCACCACATGTGATTTTTCCTCACTGTTTGCAAATCACACAGAGAAGGACAATTGTTTATCATGCAGAGTTGGAGCCCTTTACTCTTTGGGTCACACTGTGCTTGCAGGACACCTCCCTGCCTGGCCCAAAATGAGTAAAACCTTTGTGGGCTGGTAAATGGGAGCTTAACAATTAGAAGAAGCAAAAAGTTAAACTCAGGGAGAGAAGGCCGGACCAGTGACTGCAGAATCAAAGAGGACAGATCCAGAATCCTCAGCACCATGATCCCATGGGACCCACCAGGCACAGCAAACTCAGAGTATCGGGGCTTTGGAGCCAAAGTCTTAGAGAAAGCCTGAGGGAAATGATCTCTCAGGGTCCTTGAGTCAATTCCTGTCCTGTGGGGCTGCTCCTGGCTGAATCCTTGCTTGCAGCCCCTGTGCTTTGAGATGCTCCCTCTGCAGCTTCTGCTCCTGCTTCAACACACAGGACCTGCTCTTGGTCTGGGGCCAAAGGCTTTTTCATTTTGAAGTCCAGCAAATGTTTAGCTCACAGCAGCCCTGACGATTCCTCAGCAGAGGTTTTCCATGAGAACACCGTCCTCACCTCCCTCCTGGGACCTTTGCTTGGGCTGAGTTTGCTCTGGATTCACCTGCTGCCATGGCACTGTGCCTGGCTGAGGTCACTCTGTGCTTCCTTTTGGGACATGGGGCTGCTTGCTTTGGAAATATTCAGTTGAAGGGGGGGAATCTGTAGCCTAAAGCCCCTTTGCTAATGAGGCAAATCTGCAGGTGTGAGTCCCCCGTTTATGGAGCCCAGCTCTGTGCCAGAGGGAGAGGGGTGTGTGCTCCCCACATTGGGTCTCCAGCCATCTCTGGCAGCGTGGCTTGGGGCCGTGCTGGGAGCTGAACCAACACTCTGTGTCCCATCCAGGTGTTTCCTCCCCCCAGTGCCTTCATGCCTGTCCTCATCCCCTCAACACCCCAATGGTGCCGTGTCCTCCTGTCTGGCACCTTTGGAATCCAGCCCTGGCTCTGTCCAGGAAGGTTCCCCTCAGGACCCTGTTTGCAGGGCCAAGCTGCTCTCTCCATCAAGGATGGTCCAAACAGCTGCAGTGCAGGATTCCCCATATGCATGCCTGTGAGAAAAGCTCTTCCTCCCCCTCCTCCTCCTCCTCCTGTTCTCCTCCTGCACATCCCTGTGGCCAGGGGCTCAGCTGGTGGCGGGGCTCCTGGCTGGCAGCCACATCTCGGTTCCAGGCAAACAGATGATGCTTCCAGGAGCCTGTGCTCCCAGGCTTTGTTCAGCTGCCAGGAGAGATGTGTCCCATTCCCCTCCCATCCCCACCCTGGGTGAGGAGGGATGGCCCCAGACCCTTCTGGTGTGACCCACAGTGGGTTTCCTTCTTTCTTCCATGACTTCATGGTTTCTCCACGCTGAGTTGAGGATGCTCCATCGTGGTGTTAGATGAGCTCCAGGAGACGTGGAGAGAGTTGTGCTGGTGCCCTGACCTTCTCCTGTTTGACCTATAAACCAAGGTTTAGTTTGTGCTGAGGCTGACCATGGAGCTCCCCTCTCCTGAGGACTGTGCTGGGCAGGGGTTTGAATTTTCCTCATGAATGGGGAAACTTTGGCCAGACAGGGCAGGGGTTCTTGGTGAGTGCCTTGTTCCTGTTGGAGAGCCCAGTGTCCCTCCCTGTGTGCTGACACCGAGCTCCTTTCAGACCTGGGACAAGGAGCTGGAGGCCCTTGCTCAATCCTATGCAGAGAAGTGCATCTGGGACCACAACAAGGAGAGAGGCCGACGGGGAGAAAACCTCTTTGCAATGGCCCCAACCCTTGAACTGGAATTTGCCGTGGAAGACTGGAACGGGGAGGAGAAATTCTACAACTTTACAACATCCACATGTGTCCCCGGGCAGATGTGTGGCCACTACACCCAGGTACAGCTGCTGGGGTGGAGGGGTGGCTGCTCAGCAGAGCTGGGTGCCAGATTTTCTCAGAGAGATGAAGTCTGAGTGTTTCTTCACAGCCTGGGTAGGAGCAGAGATGGTGGTGGATGCTGAATGCCAAAGCAATGTGGGGATATGGGATCTGGGACACACTCTGTGGGATGAGGAGGTCTTTGGAGCAGCCTTTAAGGCCAGGGGACAGTTGCCTTCACCCAATCCCCTCACCTCCACCCTGGTCTTTGCCTTAGGTGGTCTGGTCAAACACGCATCAGATCGGCTGCGGGGCACATTTCTGTGAGAAGATTGATGGAATTGAAACAGAGAACATGCACCTGCTGGTCTGCAACTATTATCCCCCGTAAGTCCCAGCCCCTGCATGGATGGTGCATCTCAGTGGGGTTTCTGTGCTGGAAATGCCCTCATGTCACAGCAGGGTTTGTCCTTGGTCAGAAATAGAAGTTCCAAATAATGCTGCTGTTATCTTGGGTTGGTCCCAGACTAAGGAAGGGCTGTCTGGAAATCCTGGCCCATGATTGTGACTGCTGAGTGCTGGTTCAGCTCCTGGAACACACCCAGGGAGGGACCTTCTTCCCCAAGAGCTGCCCAAGGCTGAGGTGGCAGTAGCTGAGGGTACAAACTCTCCCCTGCCCCGGGCCTTGTTCTTCCCTGGGGTGGAGAAGCCCTTTTGCAGCAGCAGGAAGGGTTGGACGTGGGAGGAGAGCTGGGCACCGCCTTCCCAGCCCTTGGACCAGCCTTGGCACCACTGGCTTGGAGCTGCCGAGAGCACCAAGACTGGCTGGTGGCTGCAGAGCTTCCTGGGGTCTGGAGTAGAAGTGAGACAGAATTCCCTGGCCCGATGTCCATCCCCTGCTCTGTTCTGAGGGGGATGAGGGATCTGCTCACCCCCCAGAGTTGTCTGCCCTGGCTTTAGCTGCCTTGGGGTCAGGCTGGTGAGTAAACAGCCCTGACAGGCCGTGGCAGGAGACCAAGACCTGTTTTCTACATTAATCCCAAGTTTTGCCTTGGCTGGGATATCCCAGCTGAATCAGCCCCCTCTCTGGGATGGGTGTTTCCCCTTTCCTCGTGTCTTCTTTTGTTGCAGTGTGATGCAGTGGCTGTCTCAGTCATCCCGGTTCTTTTCCCAGGTGTGCCAACAACCTCTCCCTTCCCCTCCCTTGCCCCTTGCTGAGTGCTGTCTGTCAATCCTGGCATTCCAACAGAACAAGAAAACCCCGTGGTTGCTGTGTCTTTTAATCCCAGGGAGAGGGGGAGGGAAGGGGTAGGGAGCCACCAACCAGGTAAGGGAGGGGAAGTCTCAGGGGACAAATGACACCTGGATGGCCCAATGTCCCCAGGGCTGAGAGGCAGCTTTTGAACTTCGCCAATCACACACCCCGCCCTTGCTGGAATGCCAAGATTGACAGACAGCACTCAGCAGGGGCAAGGGAGGGGAAGGGAGAGGGCATTGGCACACCTGGGGAAAGAACCGGGATGACTGAAACAGGCTATTACATCACACCACAACATTCTTTGTCTTGGCATTTTCTGCTTCCAGGGGTAACATGAAAGGCAAGAAGCCCTACGTGGAAGGACCCTCATGTGAAATGTGCCCCACGGACACAGTCTGTGTAAACAACCTGTGTGGTGAGTGAGCAGAGCCACACGTGGCCCTGGGGGGGATGTTGGGACTGAGACCCCAGGCTGGTCTGAGCTCTGAACCCTCCCAGAGCTGTCAGGAAGCCCCTGAACTGCAGTTCCAGGGCTGGACCATGAGACAGGACAACTGCCTTAAGATAAGGAGGGGCTTGTACCCTGTTAGGCAGCATTATTTGCCCCTTGCATGGCAGGGGGTTGTGAGGGCCATGAGATGTCTCCAGGTTGGGAACCCCAGAGTGGGGGATAGCCCAGAGTGACCTGAGAGGGGTTGGCTGCTGTTTCAGCCCCTTGTTGGTTTCTGCTGGTCCTGCTCAGTGCAGGGGATCCATTGAGGTGAGCTGAGCCAGCCCTAACCCATGGCACTTTTCATCTCTCACCAGAACTCGTTGTAGGAGAGACCACTCCGGCCTCTGTGACAACAAAGGCAAGGCCATCCACCCCAGCCACAGCCAAACCAGAACCCACAGCCAAACCAGAACCCACAGCCAAACCTGAGCCCACAGCCAAACCTGAACCCTCAGCCACAGCCAAACCTGAGCCCACAGCCAAACCAGAACCCACAGCCAAATCTGAACTCACAGCCAAACCAGAACCCACAGCCAAACCTGAGCCCACAGCCAAACCAGAACCCACAGCCAAACCTGAGCCCACAGCCAAACCTGAACCCTCAGCCACAGCCAAACCTGAGCCCACAGCCAAACCAGAACCCACAGCCAAACCTGAGCCCACAGCCAAACCAGAGCCCACAGCCAAACCAGAGCCCACAGCCAAACCAGAGCCCACAGCCAAACCTGAACCCACAGCACCAGTTCACACCACAGCTGAACCCTCACCCTCACCAGTGTCCACCACAGGCAAATCTGAACCCACAAAACCAGTGTCTGCCACAGCCAAGCCAAAACCCACAGCCACACTCCCAACCACAGCCAAGCCCAAACCCCCAGCACAGGCACCCTTCAGCACAGCCAAGCCAAAACCTGCCAGCACAGTCCCAACAGCAACCCCAGCCAGGCCAAAACCCACAACAGCAGCAGCCAGCACAGCCATGGCCAAGCCAAAACCCACCGTGCCAGCAGCCACCAGCACTGCAGCCAAGCCAAAGCCCACCACAACTGTGGCCAAGCCAACACCCAGCACACCAAAACCCAGCCTAACAACCACTGCCACTAAACCAACACCCATCACTGCCACCAAGACAACATCCACCCCCCTGAAAGCCACCACAACAAACAGCACCACCAAACCAACACCCACCACCAGACCAACACCCACCACAACCACCACCAAACCAACACCCACCACACCAAAATCCACCACCACCACCAGACCAACACCCACCACAACCACCACCAAACCAACACCCACCACACCAAACACCACAACCACCACCAAACCAACACCCACCACAACCACCACGACCACCAAACCAACACCCACCACACCAAAATCCACCACCACCACCAAACCAACACCCACCACACCAAACACCACCACCACCACCAAACCAATACCCACCACACCAAAATCCACCCCAACTGCAGCTAAGCCAAAACTTGCTGCAGCCACAGCCAAACCAACACCCACCACCCCAACATCCAGCACCACTACAGCCAAGCCAGCACCTGCTGCTACAACACCAGCACCTGCCACAACAGCAAAGACACAACTGAAAACTGCCACAACCACAAAGCCAGAACCAGAAAGGCCTGATCCTACTGAGGCAACCAAGATCACTCTTTCCTTTGAGCCCACCTTAGACCCAGATTATAAAGTATCACCAGAGGCAGACACTGGAGAGCCTCTTAGCTCCTTCACTACAGAGGATCCAGCCTTATTAGAAAGCATGGGCACAGCCTTCAGCCCCAGATCAGTCCCAGAAATACAGAAAGGTGTCAAAGAGCATGAGAAAGAGAAATCAGCCTTTCCCAGTCCATCTCCATCCCTCAGCCAAGCTGTTCCAGAGACGAAGCTAGGTTTCAATAGAGCTGAGCTCATAACCCCCTCCAAGTCCGTGGTCCTCAGCCCTGAAGAGCCCACGTTCTTGCGCTTAACATCATCCTCCAAAGACAAAAAAGGGCCGAGCCCCCATTTCCAGACCTCCCTCTCAGGTAAGGCGACCGTGGAGTTTGTCCTGGCATGGACACTCGGACATTCAGGGATCCCCAAGCAGCATGGAGAGGGCTTGGGAGGAGCAGTGTCAGACTGGTCCTTTGGATCCTTCTCTTGTATGTGGCACCAAGCCTTTCCCTCACTCTCTGCTCTAACCCTGAGGGGCTGTTGGATGTCTCGTCCCTGCAGCATGGTCCCGTTCACAGCCTGCTCCCACTAACGCACAGCTTCCCTGGAGCAGAGCTCTGCTGCCTCACGGAGCACGTCATGGCACACCTGCATGAGTGGGAGCTTCTCTTCTGCCAGATCTTCCCCTCTAACTCCACGTTCTCCTCTCTTCTTCCAGCAGGTGCCGTGGACACCGAAGAACTGGAGACAAACTCGGACCAGACAAGTGTGGATCCGCCCAAAGGAGGAGCCCCCAGTACCTGCTTGGGCCTTTCTCTCTTCCTCCTCCCCAGTGCCATCCTGGTGGGCCTTCTGCTCTGAAGGGTCTTCCTCAGCTGTGCCTGCACCCCTCACCAAGGCTTTTGTCAGCGCTGGTTGTTCCACAGCCCTGGCAGGCTCAGGAGCTCCTTGGACAATTCCCACGCTCCCTCCTTGCGCTGCCTTCTCTGCTGCAGCCCCAGAGAGCCAAGGGCAGCTGATGCTGGGGCAGCTTTGTCCCCTTCCTGAGGAGACCTGAGGGCACGAGGGTGTTTGCCATAATGCTGGTGACCTTGGATGCTTCTCCTTTTTCCTGGCTTCTGTTCCATTTCCAGGCTGGAAGTGTTGAGCTCTCCCACCCATCTGCCCATGTGGCTGGCAGGCCCTGCCACAGCCTGACCCTGGGGACAGCAGGGTGACTTGGGGACAGTGAGACATGGTGGTTGGCTTTGGTGTTTGTAGATGAGACACAGTGGTTGGCTTTGGTGGTTTTTTCCAGCAGAAATGCTCTTTTCCTTCCCAATGTGTCTGTCTCAATTTTGGACAAGTTTTACCTCTTTCCCTTCTTGTCCAAACAGAGTGGCTGTTTTGAGGATTTCTGTTTCCTCCTGGTTCTGGTGGAGCTCTGGCCAGTACTGCCCAGCTGTTCTCCCCTCTCCTCCTCACTCTCTGCAGCCTCCTCCCAAGCCCCAGATTCATTTTACGCCTGTGCCTGCACCTTTGTGCACACACAGAAGAGAAACCTTCAGAGCTGAGAGAGGCCACCAGCTCCTTCCTGTAGCTTTTCCCTGCATGGCTTCATTCTTTGCATAATTTCAGTGTATTTGAATTTAGATACAGATTCCTCTTGACGTGTAACTTGTGTGTGTGGGGTCAAGGAGAACAAGTCCCCACTTGTGGTGGTACAATCTGAGCTCCAGAGGTACAAGTGACATTGTTAGAGGTTATTGGTGGCTCCTGGGCCTGTTGCAGGACCACTGGCATTGTCTGGGCCACTGTGTTTTGTTACCCCAAATCTCTCCTCCCTTCACCTGAGGATTCCCAGTCAGGTGTGTCAAATATGTGCCAAGCTTTGCAGACAGATGGAAGGAAGACAATGGGGAGATGCAGCCCCTTCTCTGTCATTGCAAACTTTCATTTCTTACAGATGAGGTGGAGGATGACCTGAAGGCCATTATTCAGATCCTCCACTGCTGCTCTGTCCTGTGCATCCCCAGAGCATGCACTGAATAAATCCTGTTGTGAAAGTCTGTTCACTCTCTCTCTGGGGGATCTGGACACCTGGGAGCTGCTTACTATTAAAAATGCTCTTAATTATGTGCTTACATAGAACTGCTAAAAGACAACATGACTTCTGTGGGTCCTGAAGGGGTTTTTTGGCTTTCCAAAAGCATCCATGTGCTGCCTTTTGTAAGGGTGTAACTTAATGTTTTTAAACCTTTGTAAAAGCAGCAGGAGGCCATGGGGATTGAGGATGACGTAGGGAATTTTTCTTGAGCATCCAGCTGAGTGTAAAGTAAAAATGTGTCCCCACCAGGAATTCTTGGGCAAGGCAAGCAAGAGAAAAAGACCTCAGAGCAAAACAAGAAATAAAAACTATGGCTGGAGCACATCTGGTTCTCTGTTTTAGGAAGCCTAGCACAAGTCTCTCACACCCTAAACACAATTTCATCTTTGCAGCACAGAAAAAAGATAAATTCCAAGTGTAGATCCCCAGATTCTGTTTTTGCAGTGTTTTCACATCAGAACATCCATCTGGGAGCAGCATAAGGGACAAGGACCTTGAGAGGCAGAATCAGCACTGAAGTGATGCTGGTATCTGACTTTGCCTTTTGCTTTTCCCCATCCTCCTGCTTTTCCCAGCAGAGCTGTCCTGCAGCTCCTCATTCCCCTTGTCCCGAGCCCCTCTGCAGGAGCCCAGCTGGCTGCAGGCTGCCCTGAGCTCTGAGCCCAGCCTAACCGAGCCCAGCCCAGCCTAACCCAGCCCAGCCCAGCCCAGCTCAGCCCAGCCCAGCCCAGCCCAGCCCAGCCAGGAGGTGACCAGCAGATGGCACTGGGAGAGGCACCGCTGGGAACTGGGCACCTCAGCTCGCCCCCACACCCTGCCCGAGCTCTGAGCTTTCTTTCACTGCCAGCCTCAGGTGTAGTTAAGAATCAGATTCAAAATAACCTCGTGCCCAGGTGCCGTGGCTGCTTCTTATCTCCTGCTGCCGCTGTCCTGGGGGAGAAATCCCTGCCTGCCTTGTGGACAGGTGATAAAAACACGGCCCCAGAGGCGGCTCCTCAGCCCTGTGAGGGGAGAGGGCTCGGAGCTGGCACAGCATTTCAGGACCTCGTCTGCTTTTGCATCTGTGTGAAGGACAGTGTGGCATTCCCTAGAAGTTCCCTAGAAACTCTACCAAGAGCAGAAGAACATTTCTCCTCCCAGCAAGACCAGGGCACTCGGGCAAGCCCTGATTTTTTGCAGGGCTGGATCCCCACGCTGCTGAGAGCCATCGAGGCAGAATGCTGCTGCTGATTATCAGCCACCAACAGAATTCCAGGACTGCAGTGTTTTATCACTGGTGTGGGGCTGTGAAAACCCTTGAGTTTTGTTTTCCTGGAGGTTTTGACTTGTGGGGACAGGCTGTTGTGCAAGGACCTATTTATAGAGATCCTTGCAGCAGCAAACTCCAACCCAGAAGGAAATCCGCTTTCCTCTTGCCCTGCTCTCCGGGACAGCAGGGCTGAGCCTGCCCACACAGGCATCTGGGGGCTCGGCTTCATGCTGAATTTGGGGGATTAGGCACGGGCAGGGTTTGGTGTGGTACACAGGGGAGTGCACAGAAACATTCAAGGGAGACTTTTTCAGCATTTCCACTCCATTTCTGGGCTTGGCATAAAGGGGACTCTTGGCACTGAGGTGACCCTGGCAGAGACATTCTGCCAGCTTCTTACACCCTTATGGCCATTTTTTCTGGGAGGAGGAGAAGGCATTACCCATCAGCCGTGCTGCCTGGGGTGAAATGGTGGCATTTGTGGTGTTTGTGAGGCCTGGCTTCTTTATCAACCTCACCTGCTGGGTTCCCTCCATCCCAGGGCCTGTTTCCAGCAGGGACAGGGAGGTGTTTGCTGCTGGTTGAGCAAGAGGAGCTTCCTTTGCTTCAGCTCCTGAATCTCCCATGAATGCAGTGGGTCAGAAGGGTTGGGGTGAGCACCTACACCCTGCTGGGTATTTGGGGTTATGCTGCTGGCAGTTCCCTCCAGCTTCCAAGTATTCCCTCAGAGTGTTTGGGCTGAAAGTGCTCTCATCCCACTGTGTCTTGAGATGGTCTGGGGAGGTCTCACCTTTCTTGATCTTGTTTCCTGGCTGCTTTTTGCTGAAAGGAAGTGCCCATTCCTGCCTGCCACTGTGGTCAGGGGTGATGTGGCTGCCCCAGTGCCAGGTGCTGTGGGATCCTGGCTGAGTCAGGCTGGTGTCCCACAGATCCATGGTGTAAGCTCAGCCTGGCTGGTCACCCTCCTCCTGGGCAAAGCTGCCCTTTCCTTTGTGCCAGGATCCATTGGAGCAATTAAACATTACCTGGGCTGGTTTCTTAGCCCTTGATGGGATTTATTTGGGTTAGTGAACCCTGTGTTCTCCTCTGGCTGGTATGCACATTATAAACCTGTTTATAGCAAGGACTATCCAGGGCAGAGGGAAGCCCAACCTGCAACCCTTGATCTGATTCAGGGTGAGGAAGCAGGTCAGGCTTTGTGTAAGAGTTGTGCTGAAAATTTGTGTCAGGAAAGCACCTGCTGACAGCCAGCACACATGGTCTCAGCTGCTTGGCCAACTCAGTCTGCCCCACATCCTCATCTCGTGGCTTCCCTTTCACACCCAGGATTTTGGTCGGTCAGGAACAGTGATCACCCCTCAAGAGGTCCCAGTTCACCAGCCAAGCTCACTTCAGGGCAATAAAAAGACTCAGTTTTTAAAAAGTCAAACCAAGTTTATTTTCACGAGGGAATATCTCCAGTAATATTTTATTCATGGCTTCCAGCTCACACAGTTCCACTGTTTGAGATTCTCTGAGTTAATATCAGTGCCATGGAGGGGGACTGAAGAGATTCCATCTGGGACACGTGGGATTAGCTCTTTTCCAGGGGACACCTCTCCAGATGAAGTGGATATGCTGCCCTGTTCCCATCCTTGTGCTGCTATTTTGGTACCTTCCAGGCAATCTGTGGGCAGGAGCCCTGCCCCTGAGCAAGCAGCTGGAGGATAATAATGCAGCTCAGAGGACCAAGCTGTAGCTTTTTGCACAGCAAGTCGCCAGGACTGCTGAAAAGCCAGATTTATGGCGAGAGGGCTGCATTCCTTCTCTGCTCGGAGCTGCAGCATCCCCACCCAGCAGCTGCGTCCCAGCCCCGCTGCAGCTCCGCCCTGTCCCAGCAGAGGGGCCTGAAATTCTGCTTCATTCTGGGGACTCCCAGCAGCCAGCTCTGGCTCTCCCTGTGCCTCTGCTCAGGGTGAAACTGGAGGGCTCCAATTTCTCTCTGCTCTCTCCCTCCCACTTCATCTGAGAAGGTGTCCTCTGCTTGCCCTCGCTCCCCGGTGGCTCGGGTCTCACAGTCTCCCTGGCAGTGAGATGGTCGTGATAATGGCCTGAAATGTCCTTCCTGGTGCAGCCCTGATCGTGTTACAGCTCCACTCCTGGTCTTGATCCTACTCACTCTGGAAAACGGCAGAGGGATCGTCCCATCTGCTCCTAAGAAACACAAAAATTAACAGCTCCCTGTCCCTTGCCAGGGGCAGAGCTCTGAGGCGTGATGCCTTCTCTCATGTCTGTTGTCAGGGGAGAACCCAGAAGGATTAGAACCTGCTCCTTTTGCCTCAAGTCTCTTCCTTACCTGTCTCCACTTTAGGACAAGATTTTAGTTGGAATCATTGGTTCACCCTATGTAAATACCCAAGAGCCCCAAAATTCCCTGACAGGGTTTGCATGTGAGGGAGTTCAGTTGATAAGGGATTATCAGATCAGAAAGAACCACCCTCTAACTCTGTTCCATGGGACAGGCTGGGAACTCGTCCAAAACAAAATGCACTTCCTGAGCAGGGGCCAAGCAGCCAAATCTGATCAGCTCCCAGGGCTCTGAGTCCACAGGCTGAGCTTGCCCCTGGCTCTGGTTCTGAACTCAAACTTCAGAACTGAGCACAAGAAAATTAAATCATGAGCTCAGATCCGTCCCATTTATACAAAAGTGTCTTCTCCCCTCCAGACCTGAGGACAGACCAGAAAAGATCAACACATTTAAACATTTTACAACTTGAATCCATCTCCTGAAAAAAAAAAAAAAAAAAAAAAAAGAACAGAATTGAACACTGAGTTGCTGCTGTGCAAACTCATTTCCCTGGTTCTCTGGAATCCTAAAGAGAGGTGGGTTCCCTGGAAGCAGGCGGCTCCATGCACCAGTGCCTGAGGCATGAAGCAATTCCTGGAAGAATGCAATTCTGGATGCTGTAAGAGAAACACCCACTGAGTTGTTTAACAATGCCATGCTGCTTTTTTGGATCCTCCACAAAAGAAGCGATGCCTCAGGAGCTCCTCCGTGGTTTTGCTGCTCTTTAAGGAAGGCAATAGACTGTATAGTTATCACCTGAAATGGGATCAAATCCCTCCCACCAAACTATACAACCTACTACCTCACCTCCACAGAGCAGAACAGATGGGTCACGGGCAGGGATTTGCTTTTCTGGCACCACCTGCCCCACACCTGGTGTAGAAGTGGACGAGCAGAGCTGAAGACCTGACTGTCTCCTTAGGAAAGACAGTAGATTGTATAGTTAGCTCAGAGGGAGGACCAGACTCCACAACTATTCAATCTACTACCTCAGCCTCAAGGACAGCTTGGGACCGTGGCAGCCTAAGGCACTGAGATGATCTTTATCCAGGCTATGAGATGATCTTTATCCAGGCACTGAGATGATCCTTATCCAGGCACTGAGATGATTCTTATCCAGACACTGAGATGATTTTTATCCATCCACTGAGATGATTTTTATCCATCCACTGAGATGATCCTTATCCAGGCACTGGGATCAGCCTTATCCAGGCATTGGCTGCTCTGTAGGTCCTGCAAGAAGGAATGAATGAAAAATCAGAATTCTTGATGGCAGGGGAGAGGACTCATATCCAGCCTTGTCCTGGAGCTCTTTCTCCTTCTTCAAACCTCCTTCAGCCCACTTGGACTGTACCTTGTGCTTGGCAATCACACCGGCTGCAGACTTCATGCACCCAAGGGTGCCCAAAAGCAGCAGCCCTGCCCTTGGAACCTGGGGCTACACACGGAGATAGCAGAGCTCTCGGGAAGCTGCAGCAGCGCCAAGCACACCCAGCCAGGCTGACCTCACCTCCTGAACACACAGCATATCTAGAACAAACCTGCCAGACCAGATAAGAGAATCCATCAATTTAGCTGCTGTGCACTCCAGGGAATTGAGCAGATTAGAAATAACTAAGTACAAGGAAGCTTTTAGGCTGCAAATGTAATGGTATCGAGTACATCAAGGCAGATCTTATTTCCTAAACAAATGAGTGCAACATGCAGCCGTGCTGTCCCTCTAATGCTGCAGCCCAGCCAAGCAGTATTAGCATGGATCTGAGACAGACTGGCTTCCCCCCAAGCCCTTGGCTCACCTTCTGAGGCTTCTTCACTCTCTGTACACCCAAATACAGAGGCGAGGTATTAATCTGGGAGTTTGAAAGGAACGTGTGAGGCTCTTTTGCAAGGAGAAGAAAGAATTCCCCTTGGAGATGAAAGAGGCCCTAACGACGAGGGAGCCACGCCAAGCAGGCTGCATGTGCAGCCCAGCACAGCCCCAAAGGATCACTTCCCATGGGAGCTCAGCAGGAGATGTCCCCAGCCTCCACAAGCATCTGCTGAGTGCTGTGGTGGGAGAGGAGGGGGCTCAGGGAGTTTCCAAAGGGATAAAAGCTGCCTAATGCTTTGTGCTTCCACAGCTACCAGGCAACAGGCAAAATAATCCCAAAGTTTTGGTCAGCTACTGTAGCTGGAATCCTTGGGAGAGTTTAGGATGGCCTCAGGTGCAAGGGTATCTCTGCAGCAGGGTTGGGAAGTGCCCTCTTCCAGAGCTCTCCGTGGGCTCTCCTCACTGGCATTCAGCACAGTCCAGGTAATTCTCTTAATTTCCTTTGCCAAACTGGTCCTTGACAGGGAATGACCCACTGTGCTGGTGTAACAGGGCATGAACAGCATCAAAACCCAACGTGGCAGAACTGGATCCTACAGCACTGGAGTGCCCAGCCCATCCCCGGTGCCAAGTGCATCCCAAACAGCCTCCTGATGGGAAATGCTGTTTTCTCCTGGTTTTATCAGCATAGAAAGTGATGCACAGGGGTTGCACATCCCTCCTCAACCAGCCAGAGGTGAGGTGAGGTGACAGCCAGGCTTTGGGGTCCATCAGGTCTGGCACTGCTCAGCTCCTTGGGGACAGAAGGGTTAGTTTAAACCAAAATGTTTCAGCTTCCCAAAAATTAAGCTGCTGCCACATGCACCAAGCAAAAGGGTGGCAAGAAAACCAGCAGATGCTGCACTGGTCAGGGACTGGGAGGGTGGGTGGTCTAGATGAGTCCTGGGTGATGCAGAGAGGCAGAGGATGCTTGTCTTCTCCAAGGAGACTTTTAGCAACTCGCCTGGAGGAATAATTTTTCCTGATTCCCAGTCTGGTGGTTTATATTACTTTAACCACATAAGCCAGATGTATCAGGCAGGCATTTCAAAGGTCACTCTTGATGCCATTGCAGACAACAGGCATTTGGGTATATCTCAAACTGTTGGTGGAAAATTACATTAAATAACTCTGAGCTCACATAGATGTAATTATACATGGAGAGAGAAAAAAAAAAAATCCCTTCTGACTTCTATAAGTAAACCTGAAAACAGAAGACTTAATTATAATAATTGTCTTAATGAGTATAGGTTTTGGGAATACCCAGCTGCTGAGTCTGGAATCCTGATTTTAGCAGGATCTGTGAAGAAAGGAGTCAAACAGGAGGATTTATGGATCAAACAGGGGGATTTTTTTATGCCCAGTAAGGATGACTAAGAGCATCCTACCCTTAGTATCACTGTCACACTTGTTTGTCCTACACAAATTGCAATGACAGGAATTCCCTCTCCTCATGGCCCAAGGTCTAAACCATCAAGACAAAAGACAAGGAAGGAAGGAGATGTGCCCAAATTTGCCTGGATGTGATGCAGCTATGCAAAATTCTGGATTAAACAGCCAACAGGGTCTGTAGGGGTCAGAGACCCACACCCAAAGCTTCTCACTGCCTTCTCACATTAAACCCAAGATTTTTTGGATCCTTGATTGCCAAGAACCTCTTCAAAAAACATCACTTTCTGTGCACGCCTTAAGGCAGTGGCCCTGTAATTTCCACTTTCCAGATTCATAGAAATCCCTCAAAATTGATAAAATCTGATTTCTGTGAAAACACTTCATCTGTTTCTGCAAGCCACTGCATGAAGGTCCCTGAGCACAGAGTGTGTCACTACATGGTCCCACTGTCTATGGGTGCTTGGAGGGGTGAGGAAAATTGGGAGGTAAAGGGTATTTTTTCACAGCAAGATCCTCCAGGCTGCAATAAAAATGGCATTTCCAGTCCAGCTTTCAGACTTGTTTTTGGGATCCAAGTGACCTAAACTGCTCCTCGTTTATCAGGGCTCAGGGCGGCTTGTGATGACCCCAGCAGAAAACCCAAGACGCCGTCCCCCAAATTCTGAAACATCTTTGCACCAGAGATTGCTGAGCATGGCCAAATGTCTGCATTTAAAAGGAGCCCACCTCGGAGAGGAGCTGGAAAGGCTCCGAAGCCTTGAGGAGCTGATCTGGTTCATTAAGGAGCACTGAATGCAATGGAAGAGGGGGGAGGAGGAAACCAGAAAACAACAAAGTCTCTGCTTTAAAAGCTGACACCACTTTCAGCCTTTGTGTCGGTGCCGAAACGTGCCAGGGACAGGGAGGGCTTCTCAGTGGGAAATCAGGACCCTGAGTCTCCAAGAGGATTTTCAGCCTCCTGGAGCTGGGGCAGAACCAGCCCCGGCTCCCTGGAACGGCGGCGTTGGCACAAAATGGCCGAGTGTGGCCATTTTGTTCTCTTGGCTTCGTGTCCTCCCAACCTGGCTGGAAAAACAAAAACCCAAACAGACCAAAATAAAATAAAATAAAATAAAAATCAAACCAAAAATAAGCGAAAAGAAGGGTGGAAGGTTTTCAGTAACTCCCCAATATTGTGGGGACCCACAGCGCCAATTGGAGCTGCTGATCCGGCCGGCAGCGAGGAACCCGCTCACACAAAAAGCAGAAAACAAACCAAAAACCCATCTTGGACACACCCTGTGCCACGGGAAAGCAGTAAAAAATGACATTTGCCAAACTAGCCATGAAGACAAGTTGTTTATAACTTCTCCCAGGCCAGGCAAACCTCTCAGCAAAGCAAGGCCAACCACCTTCGCAAACACCCCATCCTAAAGTCAATATTAAATATCACACTTTGAAACAATTAATCAAAGACACCCTGAATAGGGAAAGAGAAATGGAAGTAAAAATATTTACAGTTCAATGCTGCAACAGCCCGTGGCTCTCAGCAATGCTTTTACTCCACACACTTTTAATGACATAGGGAATATTTCACATCAATTTTGTCATCGCATTTATTATTAAGCAATTAGCAGGCATCTTTATAAACAATTGCTCATCACTAAGGGGTTGTCTTGAGTCCTATCAGATGTTTCTAAACATCTGGATCATTATTAATGAATCTGATATTGTTATCTATAATGCAGGCATCTGTAACTTGCTTGTTGTATGACTTATCCTTTATTAACCCTTCCTAAATGCATTATTAAAGGCGGCCATAAAGGTAATGCTTTTTCTAAATATTTTCCTAAATTTTTCTAAATATTTTCTAAGTATTTTCCTTCTAAATTTGTATATACCTCACCCTCTCCTGAAGCAAAAAAAAGTCCCAGAATTTTTGTCATAAAAGATAGCCGCTACTGATATTTCACAGCGTAATTTCATTAAATACTAAAAATAAGGCTTATTTTTACCTGTTCTGCACTCAATTCTATAGGCTAACTCAAAAATCGAAAGAAAAACCTTTTTTTTTTTTCTGTAACACTCTATAAAACTGTTCTATTAATACTGCTAACCTTCTCAATGATGAGTTCATAAGCTGCTCATGAAAGGTGTGCAGGTAATGTCCACCTCTAATGTAGATTTGGACCAAAACATTAAATTTGCACCGTGAAGCACCCGCCCAGCGCCCGCCCGTGCAGCCCCGGCTCCGGGACCACCGTGGCCCTGCCATTCTCTCTATTGTCTGCTTGCAAACAAGCCAAGGGGATATGGAGGCAAATCAAATACCTTTCTGTGCAAGGAAAGCCATTTTTCACCTCTTTCTGCTCTCCTTCCCAGCTCCGCTCTGCAAGTGTCTGCTTCTCTCCACATGTCTGGAAAGCCACTCAAGGAACAGCAGGACGATCATTCCGGCACCTTATCAGAGCCTGATCCCCCCCCGTGCCACAGGGCAGGGATCTGCTCCTCAGAGTGTCCACAAACAAAGTGACGTGGCTACTAACTCCAAGACATCCAGGCTACTGAAGGAAATGCAGAATCGCTTAAAAAAAAAAAAAAATTCACTTTTTATTTGGCGCATTTTCTTGTGTTTTTGCCCCGCTTCTGCGCAAAATTTTACGGTAACGCCACCAAGTTGCTTTAAACTTTCAAGGCGTGTTCCTGTGGATGGTGTTTCTGTTGTGTATCACACCTTAACGCGTGCAGGATACACACAGAGTGCAGTAAACAGCTTGTGAGCACAGTACAGCTCCAGCCTTGGGAGAAAAGCAAGGGCTTAAAAAGCCAAGAACAGCTATTGCTTTAAATATTTAAATTAAGATGTTTTTATTCCGGAGATGAAAACTTTCAAGGCAAGAAGGCAATAAACAAAAAAAATCCCTAAAAAAATATCCTCCGGATTACATCAGCTAAATCCAGGCAGTGCCAGCTCGGTGGAAAGGTCAGATCCCGTGGCACCAAAAACAAGAGGACACACAACAGGTTAAAACGCTACCGTCCGGCAGTGACCGGCTCTGGTCATACCAAGCCGATGTGTAAAACCATCCGCCCGTCCAAAAACAAATTAAGACAACAGTGCTCTCTGGTACTTTATAAATCCAGAAGAAAGGAGGGCTGTTTTATTGAATATAGCGAACAAACCTTTCCGTCCGGCTATTCCGTGCAGCCCTGCGGCTCTGCGTGCACCGAGTAGCCCTTACGCTGCTCATACAAAAGCTCAGTTTGGCAATTCCAGGCATTTTCAGAGCTCAACATACGCCAAAACTACCCACTCTCTGCCTCTGCCTTTGGTCTCATTCCAAAATGTCCTTTTTTTTTTTTTCTCTTTTTTTTTTTTTTCTTTCCCTTTCTCTCTCTTGCTACAGCCGGTGCCACGTAGAGACGGGAGAGTTGGGCTCGGACATGGCCGCAGCCTCCAAAAAAGAGCCAAGTCCCAGCGTCCCGGCTTCTCCCTTCCAGACGGGAAACAAAATGGCCATGGAGCAGCCATTTTGTTTGCTGCGGGATGGGAGGGAGAAGGGAAGGGAGGGGAGACGCAGGCCAGGCGGGAAGGATGAGGGGGGAGAGGGGAGGGCGTCGATTCGGCAGGAACCCAAAAGCTCTGCAGCCATGCCCGGGCGCGTCCTCCTTCCTCCTCCACAGCAGGACTGAGCCGGAGGGATGGACGCAGGGTTGGATTTCCAGCCCTCCCAAGATGGTTGAGCCTGAGTTGTCTGGCCTGACACGGGTGACATTTCCCTCCCTGGGCCAGGCTGGCACCTCCATCCTGCCCGCGGGGTCCAGCCCGGCTGCTGCCGGGCTCTGCGAGAGCTCCCGAAGGGAGCCGGGCAGGAGAGCGGAAACCAACGCAGCAACGTCAAACTCCTGAACTTCCCTGGGCAGGAAATGGTGTAAATAACACCCGCAGAGAGGGGGAGAGGAACCCGCCTTGGGGACAGCGCGGCCTCCACAGCCCGGATCCCAACGGCACCCGCAGGAGCAGCAATCCCAGCAGCTGTCCCGGCTTTCCCTGCTCGCTCTCGCTCCCGCCAGGACGAGCCTGCCTCGGAAACAGAGGCTCTCTCCAGCAGCACCTTGTGCCCACAAAAAGCCTCCACAACTTTTGTCTTGCTGCCCTTCCACGGAGCAGCACCACAGCTGCCCATCCCATGGCTTGAGGACCCAGAGCCTCTCACTGGACCCTCTTTCCCAACAGCACAGGGCTGAAGTCCCAGTTACATCCAAAGAGACACCCAGATGAATCCCACCCTCCACCATGGGCGTTACGTTCCTCCAAATCCTCACCAAAACCAATGACAGGTTTTTAGAGCAAGGCAAACACCTCACAAACCTGTCTGGGAATGAATACCCAGCATGGGAAGACCTTTAGGAAGACACAAATCAAACAGCCCCTGGGCTGTCTGCTTGTGTAGATGGGACAAGCTGTGAAAATCAGAAATATTCCAAGATTTAGGACTGGTAGGATCTCCCCATTAGAAGTCCTATCCCTTAAGGATGCAGGGAACTGGAAATGCCAAACCCAGCACAGCTGTGAAGCTGTTAAAGGACCTGTAGGAAAATCCTGTAAGAAGGTTGTCAATAGGATGAGGCACTTTGTGCCATATTTACATGGGATAAATTTAAGCACAGGAGGCTGGACCTGCTCAGATTTCTCAAGCCAGTGAGGAGGGTAATTTCTCTGCAGAGTAATTCAGAGCAGAAGCATAATGGCAACACCTTGAATTATCCTGTGAAAAAAGTTAAATCTTTAGATCTTTTTTAATAACCACTATTCCTCACTGCAATTTCTGGCAGAGTAACCTAAGATCTCCAGGTGAAAATTGTTATGGATTTATTAGTCATTTGTTGTGATTGATTAGGCTTATTAAAATGTCCCTAAAAGTAAGTATCACCTGTAACAAACTCCACTGAGAGCCTGCTCAGGATATCCTGATTTCTGCGATGGGTTTGATGTGGAGCCATGTGACCCCACAGGTGGGTTTGTGCCCTTTGTATTAACCTCAAAGTCTGGGAATTTTGAAGGAATTTGAGAGATCCAAGTCTGGTTTATTTTACTAGGCTTTAAGAAGACAAGGCTTGCTTGAAAGCCTGTGCATGGAGAGAATAGTGCATCTCTTGTGGAATACTCTCCCAGGAAAACCAGCAAGACAGGTTGGAGAATGATGATCAAAGGGCTCTAGATGTGCATAGGAACAGATCAAGAATGGCCATGTGCAGCATTTCAGGCTGAAGCTAAGAGTGAAAACCAACTTCAGCTGCTCTGGCACCCAATATTCTCTTCTAGAAACCTCCAACAACCCGAGGAGCTCTGTTTTTACTCTTATTCCAAGTGGAAAGGAACAGAGCAGGATGAGACACATTTACAAGATACATTTGGAGTGTTTTGCCTTTCCCAGTAACAGCTCCCCTACATCAGCAGCACCTTCCTGGTGGTCCTGAGATGGAGAAATATGGAACTGGGGACATGCAAGGGGCTGGGGCTGCTCAGTCTATCAACAGCACACCCAGAGCTGCATGTAGCCCCTCAGCACTAGCTGGTTATTCAACAAATCTTAGTCAAATTAGGGGGGGAAAGATGGAAATACAGAGAATAAGAAATGGGGATTTTTTGGGAGGCTGATGGAGGGGAAAGTGTCTGATGCATCAGGAAGAGAATGAGACCAGGAATGCACAGGTTTTGTGGACCTGGGAGGGAGCTGAGATGGTTTGTGTCAGGAGAGGGAGGTGTGAACATGATTAAAATGCTGGAGCTTCACAAAGGACAAGGGAGGAGTTGCTGAACAGGGATATTTTTGTAGCCTCCAATCTGGGCTGCTGTGGGCTCAGCAAACTGGTGGTGGATTAAGCTGTGGTCATGAAAGGAGTCCCTCCTACAGGACAGGCCACTTGCTTTGGTGCCTTCTGCCTCTGTGACCTCAGCAGTCCCTCATTCCAGGCACTCCCTTGACATTCCAGCCTTGAGCAGGGCTGTGGCTGCCTGGGCTGCTGGAAGCCAGCAGACTGATAAGGCACACGTGGCCCCATAATGAAACCCTGTGAGATTCCCCTCCTCAGGGATGGATCCCTGCACGCAGGAGTTGGTTCTCATTCCTCTGCACACACATCCTTGCTGCTGAGAATTGATTTATTTGAGAGCAGGCAAAAAGCACAGGGAGCTTCAGGTCAGAGCTGGGTGGAGAGAACAAGCTTCTCCTTTCTGTTTGGGATCAGGGCTCGTGAAAAAGGGTCTGTGGCATTGTCATGGGTCTGGCAAGCCAAAGAACCGTACCCTTGTGCTTCAGCTCAGGGTTTTTCCCAACCACGCTGCAAAGCTGTGTAAATCAGCTGCTCATCATCATGTGTTGGAGGTGAAGGGCTTCCTCAGCATCGAAGTTTCCCCTCTGGTTGTTTGTCTGAATCTCTTCAGGAATTATCCCTCTGGTCTGATCCCATCCCAGCGAGCCTGTACAAACACAGCCCCACTGCCATTCCTGTGTGCTCTCTCCTCCCCACACTGGCCATTTGCTCATGAAATTTAGAGTAGATGAAGATCTGAGTGAAAAGCCGAGGTAGGTGAGAAAAATTTCCTTGAAAATGAGGTGAAGTGGTTTTGGCTTTATTCCTTAGTTGGTGCATTTGGGTGAAGCAAATTGCCTCCTCTGAGTATTTGGACAGATTCAGTTCCTCTCAGGTTTGTCCAGGGGTACCTTCCCTCACTGGGCCTGAGCACTCTCTTGGGAATTTTTAGGACTCCTCCATTTCTGCCTCGAGTAAATTATGTGCATAAGGCAGCAGCAGTCACACAAAATCACTTGGGACAGAAAAACCCAGACTTAACAGCTGCATTGCTAAGCTTCTGCATGCAGTCTTAGTGAGTCACTTTGCCTGTTTCCTCCTTTGGGAGACAGATATTCCCTACCTGGGATGCTGAGAAGGTTATTAGTTAATGTACTAATTAACCAAATGTGCTTTGAACAATAGAATTGCTCGAGGCAGTGGATCTCATGAAGGTCTAAGTCTAACACTGGCTTTAACAAGATTGGGCTCCCAGTTCTTATCAGCTGGGACACCTTGCCCCTGGCTAGGGAGAGAAGAATTGAACTCCTATACATTATTCATACTGTTGGCACTCCTGAAGCACAAAGGACTGAGTCCATCCAAGCTCTTTCCTGCTCCCACCACGGATGAAGATGGAGCTGCCACATCACAGACCAAGCTCTGGGGCTCCAGAAAAACCCCAAGCCACGGTTTTGACAACATTGCTGACCCCTTTAGTACATGCCCAGCAGTCTGTGACCCACATCTCACCCTGCTCTGGAGCTCTGCTCTCACCCAGGGCAGCTTCTCCTCTCTCTTCCAGAAGATGGATGGTGGCAGAGAACTCCCTGAAGTGAGAGATGCCTTCTCTGTCCATCTCACTGACCCATCCCAGGCTGGATTTGGAGCTGCAGCTGCCACAAATCCTGCAAGCCAAACCAGTTGAGGCTTTGGCCAGTCCTGAGCTCATCCAAAAGCCATTTTGTGCAGCTTCAGGCACCTAAGGTGTCTGTTGAGGCAACTGAACAGGGAAGTCAAAACCCATAGTGGAGATTTCCACTGAAAGGTTCCAATAGAGATGTAACCAATGGAGCTGATGAAGGCTGTTTGCCTTGAATTCATGTTTGGGATGAATACAACAATCCTGCTCTGCCTGCACTGCCTCAGGGTGCCAAAGTTACCCCTTAAGAGTGACACTGTCCCCAGGCTGGGGGCGCTGGAGGAAGAGAAATTGTGACAATTTAGATTACTCAGGGAACTGAGTTTGATTCCCAAATGTGAAACTAAATTCTCCTTCCACACCAGCCCTGCAAGCTCTGAAACCCTGCAGGTTTAGCTGCTTCCTCCCCAGCTGGAACAGAAAATGCCAGGCAATGTCACAGCTATTCCTTGTGTGTCACATTTACACAATGCAAAGACCAAATGGAAAGAAGCTGAAAATCATAATTAGGCAAGCAAGAACCTACAGTCTGAAAAATTCATCCCTCTTTAGTCTAGTCTGAGGCAGGTATTGTATGAGACTCTGAGGAGCTGAGTTTTCAGAGCTGCATTTTCAGAACTGAACTGCTTCTGAAAGCAGGGCCCCTAAAATAAGCAAGATTAGCAAATGTTCCCACCTCCAGCAGTTCTGACGATGACACCAACAGACAGATTTTCATCACCCTTTTGGCTGAGCCCTTCTGGAACTGTGGACACATTTTCTACAGGCAGAATCCTTTCTAAAGCTCCCCCTTTGCAACATAGCAACTGTACAGATTCCAAACTGCAGCCAAGTTTGACCACAGATCCAGCTCTCAGCCCTCTCTGTGGATGCAAAAATGCTTTGGAGAAACAATATCAATATGGCTTTGCTAATTGATGGTCTTGTGCTGGCTTTGACCCATCAGTTGATTGACCATCCTCAACTGTCATTTCCTAAACCCATTTTTTTCCTGCTTGTTTATCTTCCCCAGCCTTGTGTGCACACAGCCACCACCCAAAAAACCTCTGTCCAGGGACTGGGATTTGTCACTCCTATTTCAGTAGCAGCAGAGCACAGAACAATGCAGGGCCTATGCAAACAAGTACTGCTGTTTTCTTTTGCTTTTCATTTATTCCTTATGGTAAATCAGTGCATTCCAAACCAAACAAAAATCAGAAGATTTAGGACCCAAAGAGCAGCCCAGGGGCTGAGGACAGGTTGCATTTAGAAATGAAGCAACAAGTAGCCCTTGAAAGCAAATGAAATGTTTAACCTGTGCTGCATTCCTGAGATTGTTCCTGCTGTAATGACACTTTGGCAGGAGCTCAGGTGCCCTGAACACCACACATGGGGGAGGACTGGGCTGTGCATGTGAACTCCCCTGGGCAGGGACAACTTTTATCTTCATGTGGACAGCATTTGGTGTGGCAGATCCCCAGGACACTCCAGTGCCCACCAGTAAGAGCCATTTCAGTGGAAGCTGACACTGTTTGGATATACAGGACACCAGGACTGGGATTTGTAACTCTGAGTTTTGTCCCAACTCTGTCACCAAGCTGGACCTTTCAGAAGACCCTAAAGGACCATGCACACTTCAGCCACTGCACTACAAAAAACCCCACTGATCCACACACCAGCTCCTCTTTTGATTTCATTTCAGCCCAGGCCCAGTGCATTACCTGACACTTGTACCCACTGCAGGGCTGTCATGGTTTTTGCATAGTTGGGCAAAATAGCCAAGGAAAAGAAGCTGAAATGAGCCCTGGGGATCCTGCACAGCACCCATCAACTTTCCCAGTGTTCTTGCAGAGCAGGACTGAGAGCTCAGTCCCTCTCCTGACCATGAGGGGCCCTGTATGTCCTGTGCTCAGCATCCCATGGGATGAACAAGGCTTTGAAGCCAGGCAGCCCAACATAATCCACCTTTACCTGCGTGTGGCACAGCTGAGCTGGGATGAGCAGGCAGAGTCTGGAAAGCTGAGCTTATCTGTGTGTCACAGCCATCCCTTTGAACTGCTCCAAGCCCTTGAGAGCAGCCACCCTCCCTCCTGCCAGAGCAGTGGCTTTTCCTGGATGCCAGGCTCCATCCAAACAAGACACCCAAGGCCAAGGGAGGCTGGCACAAAGGTGAGCTGGCGGGAATTCCTGCACTGGAGGCCCCGCTGCCTCCCAAAAAATCAACCTCTGACACCCCCTGCTCCGGAAGGTTGCCCCAGCAGGCTCGAAAATGCCCCACGGTGAAAAAAAAAGGACAAGGGGAGGAAGAAAAGGGCTGGGTGCTGCTGTTTGGGACCATGGCCGTGCTGGCTGCAGCTCCTCCAGGGCTGCCCCAGCCCAGCAGGGAGAGGAGCAGGCACTGCCTGGGCTCAGAGCAAGCCTTGTTCCCATCCTGCCTGAGTGGCTGTGGCAGACAGGGATGGAAACAGTGCCCCAGAGGCATCTGCCTGCAGTGGGGCAGACAGGGATGGAAACAGTGCCCCAGAGGCATCTGCCTGCAGTGGGGCCATGGCAGGGATGAACACAGTGCCCCAGAGGCATCTGCCTGCAGTGGGGCCATGGCAGGGATGAACACAGTGCCCCAGAGGCATCTGCCTGCAGTGGGGCAGACAGGGATGGAAACAGTGCCCCAGAGAGGCATCTGCCTGCAGTGGGGCCATGGCAGGGATGAACACAGTGCCCCAGAGGCATCTGCCTGCAGTGGGGCAGACAGGGATGAACACAGTGCCCCAGAGGCATCTGCCTGCAGTGGGGCAGACAGGGATGAACACAGTGCCCCAGAGGCATCTGCCTGCAGTGGGGCAGACAGGGATGAACACAGTGCCCCAGAGGCATCTGCCTGCAGTGGGGCGTGCGTGGCTGATGCACAAGGATGAACAGATGGGTTGATTACACAGGGAGAAATGGACACTAATCATATCCAGACTCACCAGCTGCAGGATTTCCTCCTGAGCCCTGGAGTACAGGAAGCCCGTACCTGCTCGGTTATCCTGTCTGTGCTCATTAGGCCCTCCCCCGCCCTGGGAACCGCAGCTCCGCTGATCCCCCGGGCAGGGAGGGCCGGGACGGCAAAGCTGAGATGCAGATGGGAGCTCCTACCGTGCTCGGGCTCGGCTGGACCAGCCCCGGGGCAGGGCAGCTCCTGCACAGCCCGGCCCCATCAGCCCAGCTCTCCCTGCTCTCTGAGTTTGTGGCCAGGCTCTTCTTTTGCTGCTGCCTCTCTGAAGAGCCAGGAGGATTTCGGGGTTAGCAAGGCCAACAGCAAAGACTGTTGGGTTTGACACATCATTCACTGCGTGTCTCCTCATCTCTGCTGAGATGCAGCTGCCCCTAGGGTGGGGTTTGGTGTGTGGCTGTTGGGGACAGGGAGAGAAGGAAGTTTTGTGGATTTAAAGCAGCAGAAGCAATTCCCTACCACACTGTGGGATGACTGGCCAGACTGAATTGAGAGGTGATGTTGGAAACCTCAGCTGTGTTATATCTGGACACTGAAACATGCCAAGTGGATGGGTTTCATCACCTGCTTGGATTTTGTGCAGTGCCACCTTGGAGGAAGGAGCAAAGCCCTTCTTTTATCCATGTCCCTCTGCATTCATCCCAGCTCTCTTCAGAGGCAGCAAAGTCTCCCCACTTTGGATGTCCCAGGCATCCTCCCTGTGGGGCTCCTCAGCTCCAGGGGTCTTAGCCCAGCCCTGCTCCCACAAACTGGAGCTCTGGGAGCAGATATGCAGACACTAAAGCCATCAATCACATCGGCATCAGCAGCTGCCCCGACTTTTGGTGGAGTCTCTGTGAGGCGTTTCCTGCTTGGGAATTTGTTGCTCTGAGTTGGGATTTTGGGACTTTCTCTCCTTGCATGCCCAGGGTACCTCCACTACCAGCCTGAGCTCACCTTTCTGTTGTCAAAATTGATGCAAAAGCAAATTAAGCTGCTCCCACCTTGTGCCTGCTCCCCATTCAGATTCACTCTGGCTCATGTGCCAGGATGCCACATGCTGCCCCACAACCTCCCTTTCCCTCATTAGAGCTGATGCCCAGTGCCAGGCAAACCCAGACTGAAGGATGGGAGAACCTGAACTCTTGGTGTTACTCCCTGAAGCTCCCAGGCCTTGCAAAGCTGCTTCAGGTCTTCACACCTGGCAATAAAACATCAGCATGGGCCATCCTGTGAGTCCACACCAGACCTAAGACTGAGATAAAGGTGGCTGTGGCTGCCCTGCAGAGCCCTCCAGCTGGGGGGAAGAGGAAGAGGAGGAAGGAGAAAGGAGGAGGAAGCACAATGCTTGTTGTGGTCTTGCAGATGAGGAGAAACCTGCCCAGCCCTGCAAGAGCCAGGGATGCACGGCCACCTCCCTTGGGCAGCAGGATGGTGATGCTGGCAGCAAGCACAGAGGGGAAAAGCAGTGCTGGGGGAAAACCCTGGTGTGGGAATGAGCAGGAGAGGTTCAGTGAAGCCACCCCCAGGGTGATATTTGGTTGCCATCACCTCAGCAACACAGCCCCCACCCCTCTGACTGCACAGAGCTCGCCTCATGCAGTGTTGGTTGTGTCTTTGCTGGGCTATTTCTCTCACATTTCCTGTGGCCAGGACTATCTGGAGAGCAGCCCTAGCATGCCAAACCCTGTGTGTCTCGTGGGCTTTCCAGCTGCAGGGCCAGACAGCACAGCTCAGTGCCCATGAGCAGCCCTACAATAACAAACTGGTCACCTCCTGTGTCCTCCCAGACCTCACCTTTCACAGAGCCAATCCTCACCAAAGTTAAACAGTAGCTATGAGCAACTCCAACATAAAAAAAAACAGTACCACAGAAAAAAAGGTAGAGAAAATAGGAGAGGTGGCAGAGAGAGAAAAACACTGCAGGGGGAAAAAGAAATGGTATTGATTCTTCTGAGGCCCAGCTGTGGGGTGGTACAGAGGGTGAGTCTGATCTGGCTGTGCTTGGACACCATGTTCCCCATGGAGCCTGCCAGCATCAGCTCTCCCCTGGATGGGCTTCTACCAGGATCTCATGAAATTTGTATCCCCAAATCCCTTGGAACAATTAGTGGAAAGGCTGAGGGTGGAGCTCACAGAGGTCAAATTAGTCTCATTGCCTTTTACCCCTTGTTCCCCACCAGAAGTGGTTCCTGGAGTGGTGAAGCTGCTCAGCTTCAACATGGATGGTCCAGCATGGGGGAACCTTTGCCCCTCAGCTCTGGCCTGTGGAGACACAGAGCTCAGCATTTTCTGCAGCTGTAAATCAGGCAGTTCTCACCAATAGAAATTTTGCTGTGAGTTGTAAGGGATTAAAAAAAAAAAAAAAGAGGAAAAAGAAAAAGGAAATCACAATTCAAACTCTGCCTTGGCCAAACTTGGTCCTTTTAAGGAAAGGAAATTACCCAGAGCCACCCTCGAGAAACCTGGGGGCCTGATCCTGCTGTGAGGAATGTCTGTGCAAATCCAGAGTGGCTCTGCTGCCTGCTGGGGGTTACAGCAGCTGAACGAGGCTCCAGCCTCAGAGCAAAGCTCCTGGTCTCCTGCCAGGAGATGGAGCAGAGCTCACACCAGAGCAGCCTGAGAGCAAACTGGGGATTTAGAGGCAATAAACAGCAGAAAGATCTGACTCCCCCTTTCAAGAATTCACCCTTTCTGCTGAGCCATGTTCTGGAAGCACGAGCCCTGTTGTGCTGTGAGCTGTGGAATAAAACAGCTGTGTCCCTTGGCTGGATGGCTCTTCCAGGGGTGCCAGATGTTTTGCTTAGGACACGTCAGAAGAGCCTTGCTTGAGTTCAGACTTTTTTTCCTCTCAGGCTGCTTGTAGGAACTTCAGTGGGGTTTTGGTTTTTTTTTTAATATTTGTTCTCCACCACATTTTCACAGGAAAGCAATAGGGATTGGGAGCAAATTGGGAAAGGTCTGGTTTCACCCCAGCCCCTCTTTGTATAAATAATCTGCAAGGGAAAAGCTGAAATAATGAGTAAAACACTTGTGCTGCCTTTTTACTGGAATTAAGGGTCTGGATGCAACCCACTGTGTCCACGTGCTCTGCTGAAGAGACCATCCTGGCACATTTTGGGGGTCAGACCCCACAAATGCCTGACTGCCCCCAGCTCCCACAATGTGGGGATTTCAGCTGCCAAACCAGCCACGGGGTGTTGTGGAAACAGCACAACAAGCAAGGCCCAGGACAGGAGCCCAGAGTCCCAGCCACCAAACCAGGGTGCATGAGGCCATTGGGTCAGGAAGGTGTGAAATGCCCAGGACACCATCTCTGGGAGGCTGTCACCATCCTGGTGGGAAGGCATTTTTGGGAATGTCCCCAGGGCAGGGCTGCTACAGCCAGTGCAGGCTGCTGGGTTACGGAGGCACAGAAGGGCCGCAGCATTCGGGTGCTTTGTAGCCAGTTTGAAGGTTTTACTGTAGGGCCATGCGTTGCTCACTGAAAAAGGGGTTTTTTTTTCAGAGAAAGAAGGAGGAGCAGGGAGGCTGGGCAGCAGGGAAGAGGAGGAAAAATTTGGTGAAGGAGGAGGGGTGGCTTCCATGGCTCCGAGCGCCTGCGGAGTGCACGGCAGCCAGGAAGGAGGACCCTGCCCTGCAAACAAGCTGCTTTTGTTGTGTCCCAGCCAGGCCTAAATTAAGTTTGACAGAAAGAGGGCATATTCCCCCACGCTGGGGCAAGCCCTGGGCTCGGGCAGGGCTGGGCCACCCTGCGGAGGGAGCCTCGGCCGTGCCAAACCTCGCCCCGGTGCGAGGCGCGAACCTGCACGAGGCCGGAGGAGCCGCAGGGCCCGGGAACATCCCGAGCCTTCACGGGGCTTCCTCCAGCAGAGGCTGGGAGCACCCTGAGCCTTCATGGGGCTTCCTCCCGCAGAGGCTGGGAGCACCCTGAGCCTTCACGGGGCTTCCTCCAGCAGAGGCTGGGAACACCCTGAGCCTTCATGGGGCTCCCTCCAACAGAGGCTGGGAACACCCTGAGCCTTCATGGGGCTCCCTCCAACAGAGGCTGGGAACATCCCGAGCCTTCCCGGGGCTTCCTCCAGCAGAGGCTGGGAACACCCTGAGCCTTCACAGGGCTTCCTCCACCCTGAGCCTGGGAATATCCCGAGCCTTCATGGGGCTTCCTCCAACAGAGGCTGGGAACACCCTGAGCCTTCACGGGGCTTCCTCCACCCCGAGCCTTCTCAGGGCTTCCTCCAGCAGCACCCGGCCCAGCCCCGAGGCCGCCGTGGCTCCAGGAAAAGCCGCCTCCAGAGTGCCCCGTCCCGCCCCGCTGCCGGGCATCTCCCAGCCCCGTGCCTGCCCGGGCACGCCGTGCCAGCGTGGGGAACCAGCCAGCTTCTAAACAGTTAATGCTGACAAAACCAGGCGGCTTGAGTTCCCTCCTTCCCAGACCGCTCCTGGTGGAACTCACCCCCTTCAAATGAAATGAAATAAAATGATCCTCCTGCTCTGACCTCGCCCCGCTGTCCTCCCCGCTGTCCTCTCGTCCTCCCTGTCCGTGCATCCGCTCTTGCCGTGCCCCCACCCTGCGCTGGCGCTGCCGGGAGTGCCCGTGCCCAGCGTCTCCCACCACGTTTGCTCCGGCTGCCATGTTGAATTGCAAATCCGACATGATTCGACACATTCTCCCCCATCGGTGGTGCCCGCTGGGGAACTAAAGAGGCACCCGGGCGACGACGCCCAGCTCCGGGTGGCTCTTGGGGACGTCCCGGGTGGTGGGGCGAGGGCAGGGAGAGAAATCACCCTCCAGTTCTGCTCCAAATGCTGCACGTAGGGACCTGCCTATCTGCTATGCTATACATCCCTCTCTAGGAGACCGATTAAAGTCGGGTGTTTTAGCACCAAGGGCCAGAGGACTCGGCGGGAAGGGATTTTGGGGAGAAGGCAGGTTACAGCAACAACAAAGCAACTGGAGGAACAAAACGTTATTTCAAATCAAAGGCAAAAAAACCCCAACCGCACGGACAAAAAAAAAAAGAAAAAAAAAAACCAACCAAAATTAAGAGTGAGGTTCGATTTCGTACCAAGGCAGCAAGAGAGACGCACCGTGGAAGAGAGTGGTTTTGTTGTTGAGTAGTGGCTGGATTTAGCTCCGCTTATCCGGACAATCATCGGGGAAGGATCCTTTTCCGAGAAAGGCCAGTTTGAGTGAGACAGCTTTTTTTTTTCCCTTCTCTCTGCTCGCTCTCTCCCCTTTCCTTCTCCCTCGCAGCTCAATGCCAAGAAATGGGCGGTGCCTGGATGCCAGGCTCCATCCGAACGAGACACCCAAGGCCAAGGGAGGCTGGCACAAAGGCGAGCTGGCAGGAATTCCTGCACTGGGAGCCGCGCGCCTGCGGGACGAGCCCGTCACCTCCCAAAAAATCAACCTCCGACACCGCCCGCTCCGGAAAGTTGCCCCGTCAGGCTCGAAAACGCCCCATGAGGCTCAAGCACATGGCGAAAAAAAAGGACAAGGGGAGGGAAAAAAACCCCCAAGACCCCTCTTTGCATCGACGCAGGTTAAACAAAAGGCCTGGGGAGGTGGATTATTTTTTTTCCGCCCTCCCCATGCTCCTTTTCCCGCCTTCCCATCCCTCTCCTCCCTCCTCTTGTCCTCCATCGTTGTCTCCCTCGCATGCCGCCCCGGCGTCCAGGCAGAAATGAGCCCTTGGCTCCCTCCTTCCTGGTTTTAGCACGACAGGAGGTGGTGGGTCCTTGAATAGGAACACACACACCCAACGCGAGAGGGACCCGATGGGGGCAGAAAAAAAAGAGGACAAAATATATATATGTACATACAAACAACAACCCACCCGCCATGGAGGACGGTTGGGAGCAGTTGTTGCCCAGGGTGGCAGATTGGGGGTGGTTTGAGTGCCAGGGGGTATTTTTGGCCTTATTTTGTTGCTGCCCAAGCACCTGGGTCGTGCCGATTGTAAAAGGGAGTCACGGCGGGTTGGGAGAGGGAGCGGAGGGGGGGCAGCTGGGGTTGGTAGCGCTGCTGGGGAGATGCCAAAAAACCAAAACAAAACACGTTTTCATTTTGTCTGCACCAGCCTGGGCGCAGGCGAGCGCGGGAGAGAGGGAGGGAGAGGGAGGCGCACGCCAACAGAAAGCCGCCGTGCTCAGACGCGGGCCTGCGGCCACGTCCCTCCGCAGCCGCCCCAGCAGCCGTTCCCGCTCCCTCGTCCCCCTCTCCCTGCCCACCCGGCTTCGCCTGCCAAGTCCGAGTTGGCACGGCTCCCCCGGCTGCGCCGAACAAAGCCGTCACCCATCCCCGAGCCGGCGCTGACAGTAAGCAAAGTGACAGGCGCATCTTCCGCATGTTAATCCAAACGGCAAGAAGGCGAGCGAGCTGCGGAGGCCCCCCCGTGCCATGCACACCCACCCCCCCCCGCCACCGAGCCACCCACCCCACCCTTGGCACCCGACAGCCCCGGTGGCCTCGTGCAGGGATGGCGAGGCCCCCGCCGGCGGGAGCACCGAAGGCTCCTCGTCGGCGAGGCTTAAATCGAGCCGAAGCCCCGCTCGGCGGGCAAACGAGGCCACTCGGCATCTGCTGTACCTGTTCCCGCTGCCTTCATCTCGCCTTGGAACCGTGACAAGAGCGCACTCGCCTCTGGTGGGCTCTCAAAGCCGCGGGTCTGTAACCCTTTGCAGGAAGTTGGCACCGATCCCAGGTAGGACTTTACTCCCCGGCTCTCGCTCTCTCCCCCCACCTCCGCCTTCTGCTCCCTCCCCTCCGCTCCCCCACCCATCCTGTCCCTTGGGCCCCTCTTGCGTCCCCCAAAACGCCACCCGGCCCCCGTTCCCCCTGCGCTGCTCACCCGCCTCGTTGGCCGGGGGTAGCGTGGGGGGCGGCCGACGGCTGCTGGGCACCCACCGAGCCCTCGTGCCCACCGCCCTTGCACACATACCCTGGAAGGATGACCTGGGCAAGACAGAGAACAACAACTTCCTGCTCTGGCTCCCTAAAACGCCTGTTTCCACGCAGGGGTTAGGCAGCGCGGCGAGACGGGGGGAGCTGGGAGGAGGTTTGGGGGTTTGTCGTCATTGAACCAGGCTTTTTTTCTTTTCCTCTTTTTTTTTTTTTTGGCTTTTTTCTTCTTTTTCCCCTTTTTTTTTAGTCTTTTTTCTATTTTTTCCTGTCTTTTTTCCTTTTTTTTATGCCTTTTTTTTTTTTTGAAACATATATTTTTGCCCTGCAGTCCAAACCCAACGCGAAGGGAAAGGAGGGGAAGAGAAATCAAATGGGAAGAGAATAGCTTCAAGTCGGCAGGACAATGCACGGGAAACGGGGAGATTAGCGTAGCTCTCAAAATCCATCACGCCCGCCCCGTTTCTGAACCGTTCGCCCCCGCGCCTCGTCTTTTTTAATTCTCCCAGCTCCTGAATTATTCCAGTCCACGAGCGGGAGGGGAGCGCACAGTCCGGAGTCCCTCAGAGCTGCCAAGAGCATTGCAACAGGAAAGAAAGGAAGCGGGAGAGGGAGAGCCAGGCAGAGCCCTCACAATCGAGCAGCGAGAAGAGCAAGGAAAAATTAACATCCAATTAGTGCCGTGTTTAACGAGGGAGACAGAGGCGGCTGTTGTTTTATTGCCCTGTTCTTTTCAGGCGCATCTGACAGGCAGCAGGGAAGGCACCCCTGCTCTGAGTGACGTCATCATATTTTATTTTTTAATTATTTCCCCCCCCCCCTCCCCCGTCTTTCCTCCTCTAAGTTTTGCACAGATGATCTCGGCAACTCGGCCAGAGAAATTTGGGACTTTCTCACATTCAAGCCACCATCTCCCCCCTCCACCTCCAGCCTCCCCCCATCCACCGACAGCAACCCCGGAAAAACAACAGCGCCAACCCACCCCAAAGTCTTTGTTCTTCCAAAAACAAAAGAAAAAAAAAGGAGGAAAGAAAAAAAATCAGCGTTGGGATGAGAGCTGGAGGGAGCCTGGAGGAGGTTTCTCTGCGTGTGCGTCCGAGTGTGTGCGTGCGGCCGTCGGTCCCTCTCCCGTCCCTCTCCCCAGACGCTCGCTCGCCTTGTAAAACTTTGCTGCATGTGACGCTGCTCCGGCCTCCTCTGGCAGCCTGACAAGAGCCGCCCGGCCGCAGAGCGCAGGCGGCTTTTCAGGGAGAAACTCCATTCCGAGGGATGGGAGCATTCACACGTGTGCAGCGAGGGGCAGCGCCTCGAGCCAGGCCCGCAGCCGCAGCGATGCCCACCCTCGATGCCCACCCTCCCCACGCCAGCCCGGCCTCGGGGCACAGCAGGGGGAGAGGGACAAGTTTAAAGCTGGGGAGACTTTTCCCCTCCTGTTTTTCCCCGGGATGGGGGCACAGCCCTCGGTCTAAGTGCCGAGGGAGGTGTGCAGGGGTCACGGTGGCTGCAGGGAAAGGAGTCTGACCTTGTGCTGACCTTGTGCTGCCACCTCTTCCCCAAAAGACCCAGATCCCCTCAGGGTAGGATGAAACATCACTGGCTCCCCCTGAGAGCAGTGCCCAGGAGGGAACAGAGCAGCTCAGTTTAGGGGGATTTGAGGGTGTTTACCCTAAAAAAAGCCCACAGCAGGCAAGCAGGAGCATGGAAAGCAGCTTCCCCACCTCCTTCCCATCCTCTTACCAGCCGTGAGTGATGGACGGAGCTGTCCCTGTCAGCGTGGCAGGTCAGGCCGCTGTGCCGAGCTTTGCTCCTGAGCTCTTTGTGGCCTCTTCTCCTTGTTTCCAGATGGGATTTCCCTTATCCAGGGGGAATCCACGAGGACCTAGCTCCTCTGTAATCCCCCTTTTCGAGTGAAGGCCATCCCAGGGGATGGGGCTGTGTGAAGACAGGGACAGGTCCAGGGCCACCACACTGCTGGTCCTGGGTCCAGTCCAAGTCCCCACCCTGAGCATTTCCTGGCACCAGCCGGCCCCACCACCCCGGCAGCAGGATCTCCTCTGTGAGGGTTATTATTTTTTTACATATATATATATATATTTATTTTTTTTAAGGAATTATTTGCCTACGTGGAGCTCGGCGCTGCGGGAGAACAGAGCAAACAGCCTTATCGAGGGCAGCTGTGCCACAGGGCACTTCCTCATGCGTGGCTGCAAGATGGGGCCCTCCATGGCTGCAGGGGAGGGCTGGCAGCCCCTGGCCTTCCACTGACCAGACACCAGGGAGACACCAGGCACCCTCCAGGCATCGGGAGGGCTCTCTGGAATGTTCCCTCCCAGCTCCACGGCAGGAGAGCAGCACGGCCAGGAGGGGGTTTGGACTGAGCTGAAGGGTCTTCAGCAGCACGGCTCTGCAGGGGAAAGGACAGGATGGAACATTGGCTCTGAGCTCAGCTGCACTTCCCTGGGCACAAAGGCTCATCTTGCTGCTTTCCAGATCCTGCCAGACTCGAGCATCCATGCCCAGCGGAGACAGACCAGCCTTGACCTGAGATTCCCTCTCCTGGCTGCTGTCGCTGCCTCCCTTCTCCCCCGGGCAGCTGGGAGCAGATGAGGCCAAAGTCCCAGCAATCTCAGTTCTCCACTGGAGGCTGATAAACGGTGTGGGCACAGAACAGCAGCAATCCCCACCCAGCCTGGCTTTGTGCAGGAGAGTCAATATTTAAACCAGAGGTTGTTTCCTGGGCAGACAGGGGAGTGCCAGTGGGACAAACCCCCGGCTCCATCCCGGGCGCCAGACCCAAACCTCCTCCTCCTCCACCCCTTCATTTGTTCTCCCCACCACATGTTCCACCCTGGATCCCCTCTCCTGTGGGAATGGGGCCCCATTCCCTTCAGCTGGGATACCTGAGCAGCAGCTGCAGGGCCAGGCACTGACTAATGGGCAGCAATTGAAGGGAGAGGGATGCCCATCCAGGGTTTGGGTTGTCTCCTTGCCTGCTCCTGGTGCAGACATTTGTCCTTCTTGTCCCTCAAATGAAATTTGTCCTGAGGCCCCTCAAATGAAGGATGGGACAAGAAGAATCAGGGATAGAAAGAGGAGGTGAGGAAATATTCAATCATCCTAAGAATGGCAGCCCCTGGCTTCAAAGTAAGGCAGTGCAGTGAAAGCTTTGAAAGCTGGTTTTCATTTAAATTGAGCAAAAAACTACAGTCAACTGTTGGGTTTTCAGCCAAGTTTGTGGGCCCTGATGAACTGGGCAGAAATTACTGGCAGGATGCATCCACTGGTGCAGCTTTAGGTAAATCCCTTAGGTAAATTCCTTAGGTAAACTCCTCAAAGGACAGGAAATAGCACTTTTCTCTGCAGTGGCTGCACTCAGGCTGTGCAGAGGCTGCAGGAGGTTTGACAGGCATGTGAGCAGCAGAAGGTGGCTTTAATTTGGAGGGCAAAGGTACATGATCCTGAGCAGGTGCTGTGTGACCTGGCAGGTGCAATGCCCTGTGTGGGAGCAGGTCATAAAAAAAGGTGATTAAAGGGAAGGATGGAGCTGTGAGGGGGAAGATGGAATGGCTGAGCCCACCTCACCAGTCTGAGAGTATCAAAGGGTCTCCATCACTTTCCAGAAGACCTCAGGGTCCATTTTAACTCCAAAAACCTAATTGAACATATATTGCTTCAAGCACCCAAGCTCTCTGCTGCCTCCACCTTCACTCCAAGTGCACCCACTGCAGTTTGCTCAGCCTAAATATGCCCACCTTCCATGGAGGTGAGGAAAATCAGGGGGAATCCAAGTTTTAAACAGCTGGTTTAGCCCCTGATTTGTAGAAAAGACCAAATGAAGTGCCTGTCTTAAACTGAAACCTTCCCTGAGGGAGCACAATACACAGGGGAAAAAAAAATCACAAAAAAAATCACAGAAAAACCCCCCAAAAAACCAAACCACCCAATAGTTGTTTTATAACTGTATTTTGGAGCATAATTAAATCCTCTTTGAAATCATCTCTGGTGTTAGGGAACAGATCCATGCATTATTTAACTGTAACACAAACTGGGAGCGAGGGAGGACAGACAGGACTGACTTCATGACACTGAAGGGAGCTGGGTGGGGGCTGCCACTCCCAGCACACACCAGCACTGTCCTGCAAGCCCAGCACACACCAGCACTGTCCTGCAAGCCCTGCCTGGGGTGTGCATCGACCCTGCCTGCTGGAGAAAAGCCCCCTGTGGTGGCAGGTCCCCAGAGGACCAGGATGAGATGTGACCCCAGCTGCTGCTGCTGCAGCACATGGGAACCCTCCCAAGGAATGCTAACCCTCTTCCCAGGGAGTGCAGCATCACCTCTGTGCAAAAGACTGCTTCGTGGGGAACTGAAATGGGGGAATTCTGCCTGGCTGCCATCACAGCACAGACTGGTGCAAAAAACCTCTTGTCTGGGGAGCTGAGCATCAGTCCTGCCCTGGTGCCACTGGTGAGCTCTGCTACACACAGAGCCAGCCATGCTCCACTGAGACCAGGAGCCTTCAATTCTGATGCCTCAGCAGCCTCTGGCCAGCTCAAGGTGTATCCCTTCATTGCAGACAGCCCTGGATTGCTGCCCCTGCTGCAGGAGAGCCCTTTGTGTGCAGCTCTCAGATCCCAGCACTCCCTTTCCATCAGGAACAGGAGCCCAGCAGGGCTCGTGGTGCTGCTGGCTGGGAGATGGCCCTGGGTGCAGCCAGGCCAGTCCAACACAGCACCCACCTCCCCCAGAGGGTGTGCAGGCTGCCTGCCCTGCCCACAGCTCTGCTGGGTGTATCCTGAACACAGCCCATTCCATGAGTGTATCCTGTGTGCAGGCTGCCTGCCCTGCCCACAGCTCTGCTGGCTGTACCTGAACACAGCCCATTCCATGAGTGTATCCTGTGTGCAGGCTGCCTGCCCACAGCTCTGCTGTACCTGAACACAGCCCATTCCATCAGTGTATCCTGTGTGCAGGCTGCCTGCCCACAGCTCTGCTGTACCTGAACACAGCCCATTCCATGAGTGTATCCTGTGTGCAGGCTGCCTGCCCACAGCTCTGCTGGGTGTACCTGAACACAGCCCATTCCATGAGTGTATCCTGTGTGCAGGCTGCCTGTTCACAGCTCTGCTGGGTGTATCCTGAACACAGCCCATTCCATGAGTGTATCCTGTGTGCAGGCTGCCTGCCCACAGCTCTGCTGGGTGTACCTGAACACAGCCCATTCCATGAGTGTATCCTGTGTGCAGGCTGCCTGCCCTGCCCTCAGCTCTGCTGGGTGTATCCTGAACACAGCCCATTCCATGAGTGTATCCTGTGTGCAGGCTGCCTGCCCACAGCTCTGCTGGGTGTACCTGAACACAGCCCATTCCATGAGTGTATCCTGTGTGCAGGCTGCCTGCCCTGCCCTCAGCTCTGCTGGGTGTATCCTGAACACAGCCCATTCCATGAGTGTATCCTGTGTGCAGGCTGCCTGCCCACAGCTCTGCTGCCTGTACCTGAACACAGCCCATTCCATCAGTGTATCCTGTGTGCAGGCTGCCTGCCCTGCCCTCAGCTCTGCTGGGTGTATCCTGAACACAGCCCATTCCATGAGTGTATCCTGTGTGCAGGCTGCCTGCCCTGCCCTCAGCTCTGCTGGGTGTATCCTGAACACAGCCCATTCCATGAGTGTATCCTGTGTGCAGGCTGCCTGCCCTGCCCTCAGCTCTGCTGGGTGTATCCTGAACACAGCCCATTCCATGAGTGAAATCCTGCCCAAAGCAGCGCCACTGGCAGCACATGTCCCTTCCCAAGGGCTCTCCATGTCCACATCCCATTGCTGCCCTGAGCTGGGCTGGACCTGTCTCTTTGGGACTCTGCTGTTCTTTGCAGTGGGACTCTGTTTCCCTTCCCTATTTTCATTCTATCATTTCCTTTTCACACCCGTGGGAGGTGGGATGTTCCTGGGTGATCAGGTACCCTCAAATCTTAAATATGGATGCCAGGTTGATCTTGCCCAGCATGAGCTACCCTGCCAGGCCAAGGTGCTCTCTCCAGAAAGGATGAGGCAGGAGCTGTCACCTGGCATAACCTTCCCAGGGAGGTGACCTTGGATCTCCTGCTGCTTTTCAGCTCAGGCAGAACAAAGCAGTCTTTTGTCCCTGCAGCTCATGGCTGGCTCCTTTAGTACCTGGGCATTTTCTGGATTCCTGGACTTCCCCAGCAACTCCAGAGCTACAGCCTGGACCAAAGAGACAACGGCTTTCTGCTCTCTCTGCTATACATCCCAGTCGAGACAGCCACGAGGATGGAGCTTTGGTGCAGCTGGAGCCTGAGCCAGATGTCCAGAAGTCTGTTCCTGGCCTTGCTGGAGAGGAGGTGTCAGTTCTGGCACCATGGACTTTGGATCAGAAAATAGAAATATACAGATATCGAAACAAGCTTGGGGTTTCTTGAGGAGTCCAGGTTGATGAGCTGTCCCTGCTGAGGCGTCAGTCCATGGGGAAGGAGGCTGGGATGGGCGCCCTGCGGAACAGGAGGCTGGAGCCACGGAACAGCTGCCCCTGAGGAGGAGAGCCTGGGGTCAGGGCAGCTCAGACCTGCCCAGGGAGCTGCAGCTGCTTTAGCAGGGCCCCACTCCATGCCCATGGCAGGGCTGCAGGGCTGGACAAAGTGAGGTTCCAGCCCTGTGGGTGCTGGAGTTGAGCATTTTCCCCAGGGGTGACAGATGCAGAGGGGAACAGACTCTGCTGTGTGCAATGCATGGGAAAAAAGCTCACAGGCTGCAAGCTTGGGGTGTGCAAGGGGCAGAGCAGCACTGCCAGGCTGGTACCAGTGCCACAACTGGAGGGACAGAAGCAGCTTACAGAGCACAGCAAGGATGCAGCACTGCCATGGTGGTACCAGTGCCACAGCTGGAGGGACAGAAGCAGCTTACAGAGCACAGCAAGGATGCAGCACAGGCACTTTTGGGGAATGCTGGAGACTTGGGAAAGCAGCAGAGGGAGCCCAGAGCCCCGTGTGTGCCCTGCTCCCTCACCTGAGCACTGAGGTACCTCCAGCAGTGGATCCAGGATGCAAAGGCAGGAGCGTAGGGAGGGAGGCCGGCGCGCAACCTGCACGGCAACAGGGAAGAGCTGAGGTGGATGTGTCACCTTACCCACACAGGTAACAAAAGAGCAGCAGGAGGTGTGAACGAGGACACCGGGACAGTATCCACACCGGGCTGGCAGCCAAGTGACAGCTCGTTATTTACAATGCAGCAGATCTGTAATTTAATTACCCCTGGAGTGCACAAACAAGGAGCGTTACCTGGAGACTTTGAGAGTCCAGGACCGTATCTACACCTTCAAAAGCCAGCAGATACCGAGAAAACACGGCACCAGACTTGGATCCCGTTCCCACGAGCAAAAAAATGCAGAAGACTTGCAGCAGTGCGATTGGGAAGGCAAGCTTGGTTCTGCTCCTGTCTGCTCCCACGGCTGCCATAAGAGCTCTGCTTCCCTCGTGCTGCTCCCTGGAGCCAGCACTGTCCCTTCGATCCCTGTGCCTCCAGCTCAGCTCAGACCACCACAACTCTCCCGATTTCTCACCACCTGAGCTTTTCTGCTGCTCGTGTCTGTGCCCTCTGATCTAAAATTATAAGCAACGTGGGACAGGAAACGAGCCAGCTCTGCGAGGTGCCACAGAGTTTACGGGGCTGGAGGAAAGCTTTACGGTCGTTAGCAGCCCATTCAGACAACAAGGGGCTGCAAGAAAGGAAAGGAAAGCTTTAGATCTCAGTGTGAAGGACATACCCACAGTTGTTCACTGCCATGAGATCTCCCACGAGAAGGAACGGGTAGGTCAGCATGCTCACAGCGATCTGAAAGCACAGAAAACCAGCAGCCTCTCTAAAGCTCCCCATGTCAAAAACGCTATTTCCAGCTTTTGCATGTTAGCAGAGTTATCCTTGGATAAGGGATGTCGAGTACAGAGCAGCCTGTGTCCCCAGGCACGAGCTCTGAGCCCAGAGGTGGCAGGAGGAGGGGAAAGGACACAGCAGCTCCTACATACCCCCATCACGAACTTGGTGTAGCTCCGGATCACCGAGGCCTGGCTGAACTGCAGAGAGAAACCCAAGGTGTTGTGGAGCAGGGGGATGACACCAGAGTGGCACTGTCACTATGTGACACTCCCGAGCCTGAGGTGAGGGGCAGGGGAGGAGGCAGAAAGCAACAAAGAGCAGCTGCATTCCAGCTGGGAGTCTGGGAAGGCATTTGGGGAACTGTGATCCCCCAAAATGCAGGTGAAGCCCAGCCCTGAGCAGACACAGAGCCCCCACCTCTCTCACAGGGATGTCCCCAAAGCCTGGGGTCTGTATTAAATCAGCCCCTGCTCCTCAGGAACTCCTTCCCACTGCAGGTGCTTCCTCCAGACCCCAAGCCCTCCCTCGGGCACTTCCACTCACGTTGTCATCCACAGCGTAGGTGTTGATGAAGTGAGCCAGGAGGTTGCAGCACCAGAGGAAGATGACATCCCCCAGGACGTGAGGGACTAAGCCACTGCAAGGGCAAAAAGAGGGGTGTGAGGTGCAGGAGGGTCCCAGTGCCACCTCCTGAGATGCCCAGCCCTCCTTCCCTCCACCAGCTCAGAGGAACTCCACTCCCCCAAAATGAAATTTTTACTTTGGGAGGAACTGAAAAGGGAAATTTCAGGGAAGAGCTGTCTCAGCCTTCAAACTTGACACTACATGTGCTGCTCTGGCTGAAAATTTTTGGGATGTTTTTTGGGCATGATTCAATTCCCCTTGTTCTATCCCAAATCCCTTCTTGGCCCAACTCCTGCTGAGAAACCCAAGTGAGACACAGATGAAGTGGTTTCCATTTCTGAACTTGGCTCTTTTGGATGCACAATGAGAAGTTCATCTCTTTGTGGAATCTCCCTTCTTTTAGAAATCAAAATGAGAGGGGTTGTTCCTGCACAAGCTGCTCCACTGAGAAATGGAGTAACTGGGGAAACACTGATTTTTCCCAGTCCCTGCTGCCCCCCAGGAGCAGAGTTCTTTGGTTAATGCCTCCCACTGACACACTGGAGCTCCCAGCAGCACCAGCACTGCCAGCTTTTGCAGATAATAGCACTAAAACTTTAACAAAATATTCCAGAGGGTTTCTCCAGTTTTCTCTGCTGCAGCAGTGCAGGGTTTCCTGCTTCTGCAGGGGTTGTTCCACTATAAAAGGATCCAGGTGTGTGTCAAACCCGTGTTTCACCAGCAGATGCGGTCAGTTCTGACAAGGAGCCTGTCAAGAGCCACAGGAGTGTTTGCTGAGCTGCAAAGAGCCCCCTCCAGGCACCTCCAGGCACGTTAATCGGAGTCTTTTGTTTCTTCCCAAACACCACGCTGCCTCCTCCGAGCAAGGGACCGGTTTGTTTCCTGCTGTGGTTGCTGCAGCAGCAGAGCAGCAACGGGGACTGGTTTTGGGAACAACCTGTGCATTGTTAAGGCCCCAGCAGCCCTGAGGATGCAGCTGAGGTCTCAGGGGCCAGGCACAGCAGAAACCTTCAAGAGAAGATTCACTGGCTTCAAAGATGTGATACATGAGAGCAGCAGACAGGACAAAGAAATCAAAGCTCTCTGGCCCCAAAGAGATGTTCTGCTTTGTGTTTGGCTTTCAGCCTTTGTAAAAAAAACCACCCTTTCTCTAACTCAAAGTTAAGTCTGAAGCTCCTGAGCTGCTGCAGATACAACAGAGCCTAATAAAATCCAGAAGCAAAGGGCTGGGCCAGGGCAGCCCCAGAAGGAAAACCTCACCCAACTGTTGAGAGGGAGTCAGACTGTTTATTCCACTTCCAATAAGGATCCCATCCCTTTCTCCCCTCCAAAGTAATGACAGCTGCTGGCCCTAAGCTGGATGACTGGAAACCAGGGGGCTGAGAGCTGCAGAAAGGAACTAAAAAAAAGCCAACAAGCCAAAGGCATCAGGCCTGAAAACCCCTCCTGGAATTCCAGCACTGTCTTTACTACTATTGACATGAAAAAGTGAGTGCTGCAATTCTCACACCTGCTGAGATGTCCAAGATCTGAACTGGGAATATCTTTGGAAGATGATGAAAAGCTGGAATAGCAGCAGGCAGAGGAGGAAGCTTGAATGATGTACAGCAATGTGACACAACAGCAGAAACCCCAGTGCAAGGGACCTGGGACAAGCCAACCTTGAGCTGACCATGCCCAGCAGCTTTGGAGCTCAGGGAACACCTCCCTGGGCTGGCAGGAGCCTGTTGCAGATAGGAGGGGAAGGGAGATAAATCCATCCTTGAAAAGCCTTTATCTCTAGCCAGGCACACACCCAGAGAGTGTGAGACTCAGAGAGTGTGTGCCACTGTTATAAGGCCATGAGAAACAAGTGCACTGCCATGATTTTAGGGCAGTGCATGTGCTGGGATTGCACCAGGGCTGAGAGGAGAAAACCAGCAGTCTGGTCCTTCAGGTGTAGTTTGTGCTCCCCTCACAGCAGTGGGATTTCCTAACAGGGCTGTAGAGCATGTAGGACTTCAAAACCCTCCTGAGACAATTTGGGTTGTGTTAAAGCCTTTCCTGAGAGCCATTAAGTTTCATTAGGCCACCAGCAGTGTTTATTTTATGTGGATGGAAGGGAATGTGGTGGCTTCTTTCAGATCACTTCCCTGGGAGGTGAAGGGTTGTGAGCAGCCTGCTCCAGCTATGCCCCACTCACAGGGACCATCCCAGAGCATCCTGTGTTTAGTGCAGCAGATTTGGAGCTGCACAGCTCAGCTGAGAAGCTGTGGGCTGCCAAAGAAGCAGTGACCCTCAATGGGTGGGGTCTCTGCAGATCCCTGGCCATTTCCCCTTGGAGAAGGACAGGGGGAGACCCTCTGTGATTTTTTTCCCTCTTCCTGATGCATTCATGTTTCATGTGGAGGCCCATATTTTGTGAGTGCAGAGCCAAAGGCATCCTGGAAACCCCTACTGAAATTCCAGAGCTGCCTTTACTATTATTGACATAATAAAGTGAGTTATCTCCCCACCACGAGCAGACACAGCAGGTGGTTCTGCTTTTATGTAGATATGAAAAAGAAAGGCAGGAAGCATTAATTAAGGGTTCAAGCAAAAAGGTGTCCATTAAACTTCCCTTTCAGTGATGCACCAATTTGCCACGCTCTGTAAGCAGCTGGAAAAACCTTTCAGCTCCTCCTGGTCCAGGCACCACCACACTCCAGCCACGCAGGTATACCTGCTCTTTACAAGCAGAGGAATATGCTGCTTATCCAGGGCCTGGCTTTCATTTCAACAAGGGAACTTTTGTTGCACTTGATCTTGGTGCCTGTTGCACAAATAAATGCTTTAAATGGCCCTTCACTGAAACACAAAGAAGCACCAAGGGAAAAAGAAAGATAAGAAAAAACACAGCTTGTTCTGGGATCTGAAGGTTTGATTGAAGATAAGATCTGGGGCAAACTTAATGGTCAAACTGGAGTGCTGTCAAAGGCACAGATTTAATCGTGGGAGTGATGTGGGAGTCCCTTGGTCAGACAAGGTTTCAGCTCAGTGTGACACCAGCTGTGGCAGAGCCATCAGTGCCTTCAGGCTATGGGAGAAAGTATTTAAACAACAATTCACTTACACAAAGAATCCCAGGATCCCTTCTTCCTTAAATATCCTGCCAATGGCACTGAACACACCGCTGCCAAGAAAGGAAGAGAGCTGTGAGTGTGCAGAGTTGTTCCACCTCTGCCCTGTGCAGCTTCACACCAATCCTGCAGCCCCCAGCCATGGCAGTGCCTCCCCAGCCATCATTCCAGCAGCTTCTTCTGCCTATTCTCCTCACACCAGGCAGGTTTGAGGGAAGGAAGGTCGGGTCTGTGCTCTGCCAGTCTGCAGTGACACCAGCAGAACACCCAACCTGCACACAACTGTTCAATGCTGAAGGCACAAGAGCTCTCTGAGGCTTTGTGAGTGGGTACAGATGTTGTGTGATATGGTTTGATTTGGATGATTCTAAGCCCAAGAACCCTGTCAGCCTTTGGGAACTTGAGCTGGCTGTTGTGGGCTGGCTGCAGTCCTGTCTAGTGTGCCTCCACATTGCTCCACAGGCAGTTTTGCCCTGCAGAGAGGCAGCTGGTACTGCAAAAGGCTTGGAAAAATTTTACAGACTAAGCAGGGCTGCACCAAAGCTTTGTGTTATCCACTCTGCCTCCCTGCTGCCTTCCTTTTCCATTAATAGCTAAAGGAAAAAGGCAGGAGACTCACTGTGTGATCAGCAAGGGGTGATACAGCCCCAAACAGGCACAAGGTGGAACAGAGGCACACCAGGGACAGAGCCCAGCCTTCCACACCCCTTCAAGCCCCAGTCACCCACCCTCTAAGCACAGCTCAGACTCACTTTTCAGTCTCTCAAGCTTCCTGGATAACCCTATTCCCATGGCATGGGAGCCACCATTAAGTTTCTTTAGGCCACCAGCAGTGTTTATTTCATGTGGATGGAAGGGAATGTGGCAGCTTCTTGCAGATCACTTCCCTGGGTGGTGGAGGGTTGTGAGCAGCCTGCTCCACTCCCAGCCATGCCCCACTCACAGGGACCATCCCAGAGCACCCTCTATTTGATCTGGGGTCAGTACCTGGCACCCCTGACACCAGAGCCTCCCCAGCTGCAGCCACTCACCTGTATTTGACTTCCCGGCCCACAAACTGGACCATGCAGCGCATGGAGATCACTGGGAGGAAAGAAACACAGGGCTGATAGACAAACAAATCCAGTTGGGGTTCTACTGGATGTCAAGGGAAATGAAACATGACCCTTCTGCTCTCCCTCAACTCACAGCATCTCCAGCTCCTCTCAGTGGTCATCAGCACTGCAAGACTCATTAGAAACTGGGGCCTTTCCTGAGCCTGTAAGTGGTGGGAAGGATTTCAGAGGATCACTGAGGGGTTTGGGTTGGAAGGGATCTATCAGGTCCCTATCTTTTTCCAAAAGATCTGTCTTTTTCCAAACCCCCTGGCATGGGCAGGGACACCTTCCACTGTCCCAGGCTGCTCCAAGCCCTGTCCAACCTGGCCTTGGACACTTCCAGGGGTGGGGCAGCCACAGCTGCTCTGGGCACCCTGTGCCAGGGCCTCCCCACCCTCACAGAGAAGGATTTCTTCCCAATATCCCATCTAACCCAGCTCTCCAGCAGTGGGAAGCCATTCCCTGTGTCCTGTGTCTCCATGCCTTTGTCCAAAGTCCCTCTCCAGCTCTCTTGGAGCCCCTTTAGGCACTGGAAAGCTGCTACTGGCCCTAACCCCTATGGGATCTCTAGGACAAGGTCCTGGATGAGTGGCAAGAGAGAAACTCATTGCTCAGCTGTGTTAGTGCCTGAAGGCAAACCCCAGCATCAGGCTCATATGATAGAAAAGTATCATAAGAATCATCCCCCTGAGTGTGCAGGGTTTGGGGGGATGCCCAGCCTGGAGGGAGCTGCCAGCCAGGGCACAGGACTCACCGTGCAGGGGGTGTGACACCACCCGGGACACACACTGCATCATCATCTCGTGGGATGTCTGGGAAGGGAGGAGAAAACACCTGTGAGAAAGAAAAGCTGGGCTGCTCCTCCTGCTCCCTTGCCCTCACTGTGGGGAAACACATTTTGGGTCCCTCTTTTGAGATCTGTTCTTGTGGTGAACCTCTACTCCTGTGAATTATTTAATGGATAGACATAGAATGGCCACTGATAGACAAACAAATCCACAAATTTCTCACCACAAACTTCTCACCCCAGTTTCTCTCCAAGTTATCTCACCCATGTCCCCAGGGATGTTCCCAGCCACTCTTGAATGGGCAATATCCACTTCTCACCTCTCTGACCACTTTCCTAAGTGAAGTTTTCACATCATCCTGGTTAGACACATGCTCCATGTCTTCCAGTGGAAAAGCCTGAGTGGAGAGGGAAGCAACATGCTCAGAACTGATGGAGATGCTAACCCACAATGTCTGAGGACAGGGGAACCCCAAAAAGCTGTGCTCTAGATGCAAGGGCAAGACAAACAGGCAAGAAGGAACACAGGAGAAGAAAGGATGGAAAGTAAAATAGAGGAACAGAGGAGTCACAAAACTGCAGACAGAGGATACAAGGCACGGGAATGCCAAATCAAATTAAAATGGTTTATAAATTAAAAAATGCCTTGGGGATAAGGGCACTGGAGGACTATTCCCTTAGGAGATGGATGGATGCACCAGTCCTCCTTGCTGCAGTAGCACTGACCCTGCAGGTGATCAATGGAGAGAGAAGCTGACCTTTACCTTCTTCACACTGCCCCTGGTGATGGTTGATAACGTGCTCGAGATGAGGCGAGGGGTCAGGCCACGGAAGAGGCCTCTCTTCCCATCCACTTCCACGATGTGTCTGGCTGGGGGGGACAACACCAGGCTGCTGTCAGCTGGGAAGGGGACAGTGCATGCAGAGCACCCCAAACAGCCCCAGGGTTCAGCTGAAACCACGCCAGGCTCAGCTCAGCACTCCATGGCCCCACAGTAAGTGATTTATTGGAACACTCCTAAAGAAACTTCTTACTGGAGGACAGGAATTCTTACTCTGTCATCTGGCTAATCTGGAAGGACAGCTGCAATATTTTGGGCTACTTTTTGTCTTTTGATGGTTTTGCTCACCTGAAAGGGCTCCAAGGCAGTTTGGACTGAACCAGGCAGGGGGGATCATCCCATGTGCTCTGGGCTGTCACCTCCTTCCTCCACCCCAGGACGGTTCATATGGATCTCACAAACCCATGTTCAGTTCCTGCCCCACCACCTTCTCCCAGGCAAACTTCCTCAGGTCTCCAGTTGCAAAAAAAAGCCCAGAAATCCCATTTCTCCCACATATAACAAGGTGGGATAAAACCCACCATGTGCTGGTGGCTACTGACTGCTCCTGGCCCCTGCCCTGTGCTGCCCAGGTGGGCTCTGCACCTCTCCATCACCCAACACTGCCCATCTCTTTGGAAATTGCATCTTCCAAAGGGCAGCACTGGAGCATTTCCAGCCCTGGGTGTCCCAGGATGGGCTTCCAGGGCTCTCATCCTGCTCCTGTGCTGGTTCCACCCCATGGATATCATTGGGAGATTTTGGGATTGGCCCAGGTCAGCTGTCAGGACAGTGCATTCCCTTCCCCACAGCAAACCTGCTGTGACACAAGTCACAAAGTATTCACCCACCTCTCCCATGCTGCTCTCCCACTCACAAAAAGAGGAAAATACCATTGTTTTTCCTTCTAAACATATTACCTGCCCTTTTCTTGGTATTTCTGTCCCTTTAGGGCTCCATCTACAACACAAATGAGCAGGGCATGGGGCAGGTTATTCCAGGGCTGTTTTGGAGCAGAAGGAGAGTATTTTGCAACCTCCAAAACACATTAAAACCTCCTGCAACAAACCTACAGCACCTAAAATCCCCCAAACCCCTCCACCATGGTGCAAACCCAGAGCAAAGTGCCACAGGAACACAATGCAGACCAACACCCCCAGCAAGAGGTACATAAATGTGACAGCCTTGCAAGGAGTTGTGGTGGTTTATGCCTCACTGCAGCCTCAGATGATCCCAAGGGGATGTGGGAGTGCTGCTGGGGTCAGCTCAGGCTGCCTGGCAGCTCCCAGCCCTGACTCCACGAGGGCAGGACCTCGTGCTGGCAGGGAGGGACAGTCACTCACCGTAGGTGAAGAAGCCAGGCAGGTACAGGACCTTCCTTCCCAGCACATTTCTGCCAATGGTTGGAGGTAGTGGCTCATGGCCAACCTGAGAGAGAAAGCTCATGAGCAGGTCTCTGTTCTGGTGTTCCCAAAGTCCCTGGGATGAACAGGATTGATCCCAGCATCCCCATGTCACTCTCATTCCTTTCCCATTCCTTCCCCCTTCTTATGGCATCCCTAGGTTACAGGGGGTCCTCCACCCTCCAATTTTAGGAGCTCCCTGTTACTGAGAAGGTCTTGGGCTTTCCTATCTCTTCTTATATGGGAGGCCCCATGGCAGAGGGGTAATTTTATAGGGGTTCCCAGATTGCTGGGTGTCCCCATTCCCTGTCATAGGAGGGGTCCCAATGCCCCACTACAAAGAGCCCCCACTGCATGGGGGGCCTCACCCCTCCATTATATGGTGTCCCCTATTCCCTATATAGGGTTCCCCAGTTGTAGAAGGCATCCTCACCCTCCTATTATATAGGACCCCATTTTTATATAGGATCCACCAGTGTATAGGGGACCCCATTCCCTTACATATGGGGCACTCCATTACCCACAGGTCCCTCATTCTGTAAGTGCTCAGGGGGTCCCTTATAATGGGGGGGCTGCATGTACAGTGACCCCCAGGGCATGGAGTCCTCTATAGGGGCACAAACCAGGAATCCACTTCCACCTGTGGCACTGGGGTCCCAATCTCCCATCCCATACAGGGACTCGATCCCGTTACCCATGGGGGTCCCCCATTCTATAGGAGCCCCCCATTCTGTAGACACCCCCATTGCACAGGGGGTCCCACTGTAACAGGGGGCCTGTACATACTGTGTATATAACCCTAGCACATGGGGGTTTCCATAGGGGCACTGCAGGAACCCAGAACCCCTATGGAAATCCAATATATCTCCTCCTGTTATACCGGGGTCCCGATGCCCCGTTACCCATTGGGACCCCACCCCATTAATTACACCGGGGTCCTGATGCCCCATTACCCACAGGGACCCCACCCCATTAATTACACCGGGGTCCCGATGCCCCGTTACCCATTGGGATCCCACCCCATTAATTACACTGAGGTCCCCCCTTCCATAGGTGCCCCTCGTCCTATAGGTGTCCCCACCTCACAGGGGGCCCCGTTATACCGGGCAGGGCTGTACAAACAGTGACCCCCAGCGCACGGAGGCCTCTATAGGAGCACTATCCACAAATCCTCCCGTTATCCCGGAGTCTCCCCCGCCGTTACACACGGGACTCCCACCGCACCGTCCCTCCCCGCCCCCGAGCGGACCTGCACGAGCAGCTTCACGTAGAGCAGGGGGTGGCTGGCGGCGGCGAGCCCTGCGCCCAGCAGCACGAACAGGCCCTCGGCGCCCTCAGGCCCCGCCGCGTCCGCCGCGCCCCCGCCAGGCGGCGACAGCGGCCCCGGGGGCAGCGCCGCCATGGCCGCCATGGCTCGCGCGTCACCGGCCGCCACCACCGCCGCGCGGGGCGGGGGGGGGGGAACCACGGAACCATTGAGGGCGGGAGGAACCATTGCGGGGCGGGGGGAGCCCGCCATGAGGGGAGGCGATGGCGGCGGCGGGAGCGGCGGAGGGGCAGCGGAAAATGGAGAAGGGTTTGAGGGATTTGTGGAGTTGGGTGTGAGTGACTGACCGGGATTGTGAGCACACGGCAGAGGGGTTTGGGAAAGGGGAGAGAGAAAAGATAACTCGAGTTAAAGAGAGAGGGGAGGGGAGGGGAGGGGAGGGGAGGGGAGGGAAGGGAAGGGAAGGGAAGGAAAAAAAAGGAAAAAGAGAAAAATGAGAAAAAAGGGGGAGAAGAGAAGAGAAGAGAAAAAGACCCAAAAAATACAAGGAAAGGAAAAGAAAAGAGGAAAAAGGAAAGCAGATCTCCAGTGCTGGTTGCATTGCTCTGGCTGATGCCATGTCCAGGCTCCTGGGGCACAAGTTCTGGCATGGGTTTCTCACTTGCCGTGCACATTGGTTCTCATGCACAGAGCACTGTCTTCAGACCTTTCTGGAAAAGTGTTGCCCCTTCTCCAGCCACGACTTGTTCTCTCTCACGGTTATCGCCGACAATCCTTGTCTGTTGTTAGCAGCAGTCCTTGGCTGGCCCCACAGCCATGCAGCTGTGGGTGCTTGGGACAGACACAGCAGCCCTAGCTGGGCACCAGGGTCCTGCCAGCCCACTCCAGCCCCCCAGACTGTCCAGACTCCCACCCTGGTGGGACACTCAGAACCCAGGAAATTCCTCTGCTGCCCTGGAGGGCTCCAGCCCCTGCCCAGGGTGCTCAGAGACCTTGACACAGAGCCCAAGACCCCTGTGCCTTTGATTTAGCCCTTGGAAAAAACAATTACCAACTTTATTTACAAGCCATGAAAGTTTAAGTAGAATGATAGTGAATTTATGACAGGGTGAAAAATTGATTTTTTGGGGTTTTTAGCATGGGGGTTCAGGGGAAAAGATGGGGGAATCTGGGCGTGTCCGGCCTTTCTCCTTCTTCTTCTTGGCCTTCATCTTCTGCTGTGATGTTGGCACTTTTAGATTGGTTTAGAGTAGAAGCTCACTGTCTAACATAGGTGATAGGTATTGGAAAGTAATTGTAAATATTGTATATCTAGGTTTTTTAATAAAAAATAACACCGCCCCGGGGGCAGGCAGAGTGCCTGGACTGTCTTCCTGAGCAGACCTTGGCTGGACAGGAGAAAAAAATTTTATAGATAAGAAACAATAAACAACCTTGAGACCGAGAACTGAAGAGTTCTGACTCCTTCTTCAATCACCAGGCTGGGAAAAGAGATTTTCTAACACATCTCAGGGTCACTGTGACCAGCAGAGTCCCGAGAGGACAGAGCCCACCCCACGTGTGCTGCACAGCCCAGAGGTGTCCCAGGTCACACCTGCCCTGCACCATCCCTGCTGCTGCTCTGGCCTTGGCTGTGCCACACTTGGGTCCCTCCCAAGCTGAAGCCATTCCCAGTGTTTTCTCAGCATTTCTCCTACCCACAAAGTGCTGTGGTTCCTCTTTCCCTTCCCTTTTGAGGCCAACCCAGTGACAAGCTCTGCTACCACAGAGAGGGCAGCGGGTGGGCTTTGCCTCCTGCAAATCCTCGTTCCCAAACTGCAGCCAGAACACTTCAGAGCAGAGAGGGGGACAGAGGAAGGAGCTGCAGCCCCCAGCACCTGCCCCTGCAGCTCCTGGACACCCTGGAGCTGCTCCCAGCCCTGCCATGGAGGGAAAGGCAGATTATCAGCAGAGTGTGGTGAAGCTGGTAGCTGCGTTTGAAGACCACTGGTAAGACAGGAGGGCTCTGGGTGCTCAGGGTGTGTTAGGGCTCCACGTGGAGTGGGTTTGGGAAGGAAGGAACCCACTGTGGAGGTGGTTTGGAGCCTGTGGAGAAGCTGAAAAGGCGATTTTGGAGAAGCTGACAAGGTGATTTTGGAGAAGCTGACAAGGTGATTTGCAATCCTTCACAACTGAGGTTTGCCTCATTGTCTCCCTCCTGCTGCAGGTCATGAGCAGAATCTGGAAACCTCAGTGGGGTGTGAGTGGTTCTGCCTGGCTCAGGGTTAGGCTGTGGCAGCCCATTCCCCCACAGCCAGCATCTTCACTCTCAGCCTGTGGTTTGCAAATATGTAGGCAGAGGTTTTCACTGGGAATGAACTGCCTGGGTGTCTGGGAGGCTCCCAGCCTCAGACTGTCCAGTTGTTTGCAGAGATGTGGCTCCTAGGAAAGGAAACAGAAAGCATTGTGGTAAGGGAGAGAGAGAATTCCTGTCATAAAAGAAGCTCCCTCCTGTGGAGTGTGAGCTGGGACCCTCAGACAGCGTGTGCTGGGGTCTGAGCGAGGGGATCTGCCCTGGCTCTGGTGTAAAGGTAATTCTGAGGCTTCAGGTGAGTTATTTCTCACTTTCTCCATCTGATGGGTCAAGGCATGGAATCCTGCCATTCCATGAGATGCTCTCAGTGAGCCTTGGAAGGGCTGGGCAGGTGAGTTTTGTAGCCATTCCTGAAGATGCTCAGGCACAAGATTTCCTTTCATTCCAGGAGCTCCTGCATCTCTGCTGTGTGCTTTTCCCCAGGCTTTGTGGTTGTGCCCATCATCCCCCAGTGATGTTGTGTTGGAACCACTGCAGTGTTTGATCTGCCCCCATGTCACTGCTGCAGTGTGTTTGTTGTTTGCCTTTGATTTAGAGGAAATAAAAGTAACTTGAGACTTTCAGAGGAAGCTGGGGAACCTGGGAATGAGCAGAGCATTTTGGAGCAGACAATGGTTTGGCCTAAGTCAGCATAAATAGAAAGAGAGAAGTTCCCTGTTGGGACTCAGCTGTGGCTTCAGGCTGACACAGGTTTGGGAGGCACCAGGAGAGATGGAAAAATCCTCTGAAGGGTTCTGCCAGCCCCCCTGGACAGGAGGGGATTTGTGCATGGCTGTGGATGCACTCCTGAGCTCACAGACATCCTTAGCATGGGATGGAGCTGGCATCCTCTTCAGATGAGTCTCTGCTCCCCAAGTCACTTCCTATCCTCAGCTTTGCACTCTGATGTCCAAATTCTTCAGGTCTTTCCCATCCTGTCCATCCCACTCCTGTGTGCAGGCCAGCAGTGGATGTCTTTCCAGTTCTGCCCAGAGCAGTTTCCTGCAGTGACCAGCTCTTGGATGACAGACAAGTCACTTGCTGTCACCTTCACGGCCTGGCTTCTCCCTCATGCCTGCTCTGGACCTGCTTTCATTGTCTTTGCCAGAAAAGGGAAGAGAGAGCACCACCAAAAACAACCTGTCTGCAAAACCACCCACACATGGCCTGCTCTTGGCTCAAAACTCTTGGCTCTTGGGCTTCTCCCTGCTTTTCTCCATGCTGGCAGCAGGCAGAAAACCAGAGCTGTGGGTGGGATAAACAGCAGGATCCTGCTTTTCTAGAGCAGGAGAGGGACTGGGCACAGCAGCAGGGGGCTCTGGGAGAAGAGAGGCTGGATCCTCACCCCATGGAGGATGCTGAGGATGTTTGTACTGCAGGGCAGTGACAGCGCTGGGCAGCTGCTGCTCTTGTCCCTTCTGGTGGCTTTAAGCTGGGCTGTGCTGGGGAATGGCTGAGCTGATCCCATTCCTCTGTAGCAGGAACAGCACATCTGCCCAGAGGGACAAACAGGCAGGCAGCCAGCTTCCAGCATTCCATGCCAGCCAGAGCCACTCCCTGACCAGAAAGGAGGATGAGGAGGAGAAGGATCAGCAAGGTCAACGTGGACTCAGCTTCAAATGCCTCCGTTCTCTGCGATCCAAAATCCGTGAGGACAACTGGAGGAGGCCACAGGGCCCAGGCCTGGAGCCTGGCAGCCAGGTGAGCTCCAGAGGCTGGTGGGGTGGGTGCCCACACTCAGGCAGGGCTGGCTCAAGGTCTCATCTCTGCCCATGAGACTGAGCCCTGCTCCCCATGCAGGAACCAGAGGAAAAGAAAATCGCCCTGGAGCTGCTGGAGACAGAGCAGGCTTATGTCAACCGCCTCCATCTCCTTGATCAGGTGAACTGGGGAGTGGAGGGACCAGTGCAAGGGGATTTTGGAGGGATTGAAGCTGTAAAAATGAGAAACATGTGGGCTGCTGGTTTTTACAGCCAGAGATTGGGTCTGGCATTTGTCTTTTCTAGACCCCACACCAGTGGGAAGCACCCTTGTCCCAGGAAAGCCTTCCATCCCCCTCTCCTCTTGGAGCCTGGGATTTTCCTCCTGCACAGTCAGACCTTTTACTGGGTGATGTACCTGTCCCAGAGAGGAAATGGGATCCTCAAACATCTCCCTGGCCCTTTTTGTTCACCCTTCTTTCTTCCAGGTATTCTATACAGAGCTGATGAAAGAAGCCAAAACTGGGAAGACGGTCCCAGAGGAGGTGGTGAAAATGATCTTTTCCAACATCTCCTCCATCTACCAGTTCCATGCTGAGTTCTTCCTGCCAGAGCTGCAGAAGCGCATGGAGGATTGGTGAGTGCAGGAGGGGAGGGGAGGGCAGCATACCTGGGTGCCTTGGCCACAATGGGGGAGCAGCACTGAGTTCAGGCTCCCACCAAGACCAGAGCTCAGCCTGTCACAGACATCTTTTATGAAAAATCCTTTCCTTAGGATTTTTCCTCCTGAGAAGCTGAGAGGCCTCAGGAACAAAATGCAAACAATGGTTATCTGCTGCTGTGGAATGCAACAGGTGCATCAGGGATTGGTCTCATAGAGTTGTTTCTAATTAATGGCCAATCACAGCCCAGCTGGCTCAGACTCTCTGTCCAAGACACAAGCCTTTGTTATCATTCTTTCTTTTTCTATTCTTATCTAGCCTTCTGATGAAATCCTTTCTTCTATGCTTTTAGAGTAGTTTTAATATAATATATATAATAAAATAATAAATCAAGCCTCCTGAAACATGGGGTCAAATCCTCATCTCTTCCCTCATCCTAAGACCCCTGTGAACACGGTCACACAGCCTGTTTATCTCCAAGTGTCTTTTGCTGGAAAACACTTCCTTAAAATGCTCAGAGCAGAGTATGGAAAACTGGGTGACATCTCAGGTGGTTTGAGGGTGTGCCTGGGTATGAACAGCCCAGGCTGGCTGCAAGTTGGGGACATTCCTGCTCTGGAGAGCAGGAATCAGTGTGGGGATGTAGCAGCCTGCAGCAGGGAAAACCTCAGTCCTCCAGCGTTGTCCTTCAGTTCATCCCTCACTGTCTGTCTGTCCTGAGGAAGCTGCTGGTCTGTGGTTCCCTCCTGCAGGCACCACAACCCCCGCATTGGGGATGTCATCCAGAAGCTTGCACCCTTCCTCAAGATGTACGGGGAGTATGTGAAGAACTTTGACAAGGCCGTGGAGCTCATCACTGCCTGGTCAGAGAAATCACCCCCCTTCCAGGAGCTCATTGCTGACATCCAGGTAAGGGCAGGGCAGGGGAATGGCAGCAGAGCTCCCAAAATCTCCAGGGAGTGGGGAAACAACAGAGGGTGGGAGCTGCCTTGGTCACTGTTCCTTGGTCACTGTTCCTCTGTCCGTGCTTGCTGTCCCTGGCCAGAAGAGGAAGGTCTGTGCTAACCTGACGCTGCAGCACCACATGCTGGAGCCTGTGCAGAGGATCCCGCGCTACGAGCTCCTCCTCAAGGATTACGTCCGGAAACTCCCGCCCCAGTCCCCCGACAGAGGCGATGCCGAGAGTAAGGGCTCACGGAGGGGAGGGCAGGGTGGGTCTGTAGGGAAATAACAGCCCCTGGTTGTTGGGGAAGATGAAACAGGAAAGCCTTATAAATAGGATTGTCTGACAAAAGATTTTGAGAATATGGAAACTATAAGTGAAATTGAAATGAAAGCAAGCTTTGAGATCCCTCAATTACTGAACAACTGGAAAACAATGGTGTGGCCAGCTGAAGGTGATCCCCTTTTGATGGAACAACACCCTCTGCCTGCAGACAGGCCCAAGGGGCAGAGCAGACCCTGCCAGCTTGGCAGAAGGGGCCCAAAGAGGAGTTTTTAGGGTTTAAAATGTAACACAGTGTGGTAATGTAATGATTCTTATAGGCTGTATGGAAATGCTATAGGATTTGTATCTTGTACTAGATTGGTCAGTGAGAATCAGAATATTCAACACAGAAGAAGATTTATGGTATTGTAACGGGAACCTCGCTCTCTTACCTTTTTTACTCCCTTACGCTCTTACCCCTTTTACTCCCTTACCCTTTCATCCTCTCTCCCCCTCTCTTCTCTCAGTCCTGCTCCAGCTGTGGCTGGCAGCTCCCAGCAGGGCCCTGCACCCAGGCCCTTTGCAATAAACCCCAAGTTCCACGACCTGGCTGCAGAGATCTCTCATCTCCATCCATCTCCACTGTCCTACCCCCAGTGCTCCTACGCCTGGTGTTGTACATGGGCACCAGATAACCTGGCTTCACTCTCCAGCTGCCCTGTGCCCTTGGATAAACCTCTCAGTCTGGTCCTTTTCTAGCAGGGAGAGGGATTAATCTTCTTTTTCAGGGGCTGGGGAGGGGAAGGGTGGTGTGTCAGGTGGCCACAGTAACCCCTAAGGACACCTGTAGCAGCTGGGGGAGCTTGTGGATAACACATCAGACCCCTGTGGATAACACAGTTCCCAGTCCTGCTGGCATGGAGGGATACAGGAGTGGGCTGTCTGTCCCTCCATGTGCAGTCCAGCTGTACCCAGACTCTTGCACAGCATTTCAGGGCCACTTTGGTTGTGTTCATGGAAGGGCAGCAGCTGCTACTCATGTGCATCCATGAGGGACAGAGGCAGAAGCTTCCTCCCACAGCTCCAGAGCAGGTGTTGTGTGTTTCACCTCCTGTCTGTTCTTATTGCAGAAGCCCTGGAGATGATTTTTATGGTGGCCAAGCACTCCAATGCAGCTATTGCCGAGATGGTGAGGCCCTGTCCCAGCTGGAAATGCTTTGCAACTCACAGCACAGTCCCCCTGAAGGGGACAAGAGCCCTGTGGGTTCAGCTGTGGAGCTTTAGACCCTGTTCTTAATGCCCAACCTCACCACCAAGTCACATCTGTAGCATCAGCTGGGCTGTGACCAGCTGGTCAAGGCTGGGAGCTGCTCCCAAAGATCAGTCTGGGCTGAGAGAGCTGTGCCACCTCTCCCAGCACTCAGCCACAGGCTGGGAGGTGGGCATGGAGGGGACCCAGCTGTGACAGGGTTGTGGCTGCTCAGCACCCCACAAGAACAGGTCCTGTGCCTCCCCCAGGAACGGCTGCAGAACCTCTGGGTGGTCTATCAGAGGCTGGGCCTCGAGGATGACATCGTGGATCCCTCCAATGAGCTGATCAAGGAGGGGCCAATCCAAAAAATCTCCACCCGCAACAACAGCACATCGGAGAAGTACCTGTTCCTGGTGGGAGCTGGGGTGCCTGGGGCAGGGAGCAGATGAGGTGGGAGTGGGGAGGTACAGCCTGGCCAGGGTGTTGCTGGGTCACCTTGACACAGAGGGGATGAATTCAGAGCTGGGTGGGGAGGGTTTGACCCCGCTCAGTGCAGGGCACGGTTGGGAATCTGCTGATCCCTGGGCATGGCATCCCTGGGAGATGCTTCACCTTTGCAGGGTGGGAGGGGGCTGAGGCAGAAACAGACAAGTTTTAGGTGGCAGTGAAGGACCCCAGACCCCAGGGAAGCCCACAGCTCAGAGCAGGCAGTGCTGGGCTCCAACCCACCCTCTTCTCCCCTCCCAGTTCAACAACATGCTGCTCTACTGCGTGCCCAAGGTCATCCAGGTGGGCGCCGAGTTCCAGGTCCACCTCCGCATGGATGTGGGGGGCATGAAGGTCAGACAGCTGCCCTTGTCTCTGTGCTTCCCCCAGCTCCTGCCTGCTCCAAAAGCCTCTGCTCTGGGGTGTGGCTGCTGCCCGAATTTCCTCAGGAGGGAGGGAGGAGCTGGAGGCAGGGGTGGCTTTGTGAGTGGGGTTGATACTCTGATCCTGGGAAATGCCAGTGAAATCTTGTGTCTGTGGGATCTGAGGGGCTGAAGGGCTTGTGTGAGAGGGACATCCCTGTACCCCACATCATGGAGAAAGGTCCAGGTGTTCTGCAAGTGGGTTCAGCTCCACATCCTTCCTCTGGTCTCCCACAGGTGCGGGAGCTGAAGGACGCTGAGTTCCCTCACACCTTCCTGGTCTCGGGAAAGCAGCGGACACTGGAGCTCCAAGCCAGGTAAGGGGAAGGGTGAAGTCATGCACATCCTCAGGGAGGAGGGACATCAGCTCATCCAGCTCCTTTTTGTACCCAGATCTGAGGAGGAGATGAACGACTGGATCCAGGTACCAGCGAGTACTGGGAGAGGGGGCACAGCTTCCCCCATCCCAGCTGGATGCCCTGGGTGAGGGCACCCCCAGTGCCCCTCCAGCCCTGCCTTCCCCTCTAGGCCTTCCAAGATGCCATTGACAGGAAGGAGAAGAGGAGTGAGACCTTTAAGACAGCAGTCCATGGACTGGAGACAGACACCCCTGCACTGAAGGTAACCCTCCTGCTCTCCCTGTGCCCCATCTGGGAGAACACACCTTGCTGTGCCTCAGTTTCCCAAGCTCAGCCGACCTGGGGGGAGGCTGAGGACACCCAGACTGTGCTCTCCCACCCCCAGGCAGAGGAGCTGGGCCGCCGAGCCCCGCAGTGGGTGAGGGACAATCTGGTGACCATGTGCATGCGCTGCAGGGAGCCCTTCAACGCCATCACCCGCCGGAGGCACCACTGCCGAGCCTGTGGATATGTGAGTGTCCCCTCCCTGCTGGCCTGCTGGGCCAGGAGTGCACCTTGTACCCCTTTCCTAGGCTTGGGGCTGTGTTACCGTGTTCACAGGGGTCTTAGGATGAGGGAAGAGACGAGGATCTGACTCCATGTTTCAGAAGGCTTGATTTATTATTTTATGATATATATTATATTAAAACTATACTAAAAGCATAGAAGAAAGGATTAATCAGAAGGCTAGCTAAGAATAGAAAAAGAAAGAATGATAACAAAGGCTTGTGTCTCAGACAGAGTCTGAGCCAGCTGACTGTGATTGGCCATTAATTAGAAACAACCAACATGGGCCAATCCCAGATGCACCTGTTGCATCCCACAGCAGCAGATAATCATTATTTACATTTTGTTCCTGAGGCCTCTCAGCTTTTCAGGAGGAAAAATCTTAAGGAAAGGATTTTTCATAAAAGATGTCTGTGACAGGGGCTGCTCCTGCCCCTCAGCTCCTTGTGGAGCTGGCTCTGGGTCCCCTGGCCCTGCCCCAGTGTCACCAGTGTCCCCATTGGTGGCTGCAGGTGGTGTGTGCTCGCTGCTCTGACTACAAGGCCGAGCTGCAGTACGATGGGAACCGCCCCAACCGCGTCTGCCAGGAGTGCTTCATCTTCCTGACCGGCCACACGGTGCTGGAGGACCGCGAGGGGAAGCACAAAGGCATCCTGGAGGTGAGCTCCACCCCCGTGTGCCACCTGAGCACTGCCACCCACCCCGGGCTCCAGCCTCGCTGTCCCAGCCTGGCCCTGCAGCAGGAGGGGTGGGAGTCACTCCCAGGGCACTCAGAATGTGCATGTGTTGATCTCCCTCCCTCCCTATGCTCCAAGCCTTGGACCCAGCAGCTCCCTTCACCACAGGATGTCAGCAGCACCGTCACAGCCCTCACCTGCCCCTGCTTTCCCTAGAGTGGGCAGGGAATTCCCCAGGAAATCAGCTCAGTGCCCTTTCTACCATCTGCACTGGGTATTAAGGGATCTGTTGGTTGTTTTGGCAGAAAGGAGCTGCAGAGGTATCAAGCAGGAGTTTGCTCTGCAGTTCCCTGCAGCTGCTGGACAAGAACGGCAAGGGGGGCACACGGGGCTGGTTCGTGATCCCACAGGACGATCCCCTCGTGCTCTACATCTATGCAGCGCCCCAGGTGAGGCCTGGCTTGAGTGCACCCCCAGGGGACATCCCAGTGTGCCCAAGGGACATCCCAGGACATCCCACTGTGCCCAAGGGACATCCCACTGTGCCCAAGGGACATCCCTGGACATCTCACTGTGCCCAAGGGACATCACATCCCACTGTGCCCAAGAGACATCCTGGGACATCCTGCTGTGCCCAAGGGACATCCCGGGACATCCCACTGTGCCCAAAGGACATCCCATCCCCCTGTGCCCAAGAGACATCCTGGGACATCCCACTGTGCCCAAGGGACATCCCACTGTGCCCAAGGGACTTCCCACTGTGTCCAAGGGACATCCTGGGACATCCCACTGTGTCCAAGGGACATCCTGGGACATCTTGCTGTGCCCAAAGGACATCCCATCCCCCTGTGCCCAAGGGACATCCTGGGACATCCCACTGTGCCCAAGGGACATCCCACTGTGCCCAAGGGACATCCCATCCTGCTGTGCCCAAAGGACATCCTGCTGTGCCTAAGGGACATCCCAGGACATCCTGGGACGTCCGGCTGTGCCCAAGGGACATCCCATCCCGCTGTGCCCAAGGGACATCCCATCCCACTGTGCCCAAGGGACATCCCAGGATATTCTGCTGTACCCAAGGGACATCCCATCCTGCTATGCCCAAGGGACATCCCACTGTGCCCAAGGGACATCCCAGGATATCCTGCTGTGCCCAAGGGACATCCCATCCCGCTGTGCCCATGCCCTGCCTCCCACCGCTGTCTCTCTTCTTGGCAGGACGTCCGAGCCCACACCTCCATCCCCCTGCTGGGCTATCAGGTGCGGGACATGCCCCAGAGCGAGTCCCGGCACCTGTTCCAGCTGGTGCAGTCCCGGCAGGTGTTCACCTTTGTGGCCGACACTGAGGAGCTGAAACAGCGCTGGATGAAGGCCATGGCGCGCTCTGCTGCGGGGATCACGGAGGAGGAGGAGGAGGAGGATGCAGATGAAGCACAATGAGGCCATTCCCAGCCCTGCGCTGCCTGGGGGCAGGGAGGGGGGGTCACACCTTCCCTGCCTGCTCTCACTGCTGGCTTTGGGCACACCCCAACATCGCTGTGTTCTGGTTTTCCATCATGATAGGGGCAGGATGGGGACACGTTTGCCAGCACATGGACGAGCTGGATCCCCTTTCACTCCCTGCTTGCTCTCTGTGCTGGACAGAGCCCCTGGGAGCGGGGATTTTGGGGGAGCCCGGGATTTTGGGGAGCGGGGATTTGGGGAGGAGGGGATTTGGGGAGCGGAGATTTTTGGGGAGGAGGGGATTTTGGGGAGGAGGGGATTTGGGGAGCGGAGATTTTTGGGGAGCCCGGGATTTTGGGGAGCGGGGATTGGGGGAGCAGGGGATTTGAAGAGCCCGGGATTTGGGGAGCAGGGGATTTGGGGAACGAGGATTTGGGGAGTGGGGGATTTTGGGGGAGTGGGGATTTTGGGGGAGCGGGGATTTGGGGAGCGGAGATTTTGGGGGAGCCCGGGATTTTGGGAAGCGGGAGATTGGGGGAGCGGGGATTTTGGGGGAGCGGGGATTTGGGGAGTGGGGGATTTTGGGGGGGCGGGGATTGGGGGAACGAGGATTTGGGGAGTGGGGGATTTGGGGAGCCCGGGATTTGGGGAGTGGGGGATTTAGGGGAGCGCGGATTTAGGGGAGCGGGGATTTTGGGAGCGGGGCATTGGGGGAGCGGGGATTTGGGGGAGCCCGGGCGCGGTGCGGTGCCGCCGGCGGCCACGCGAGGGCAGCACCGCCCCGTTGTTCCGCAGCCGGGCGGGGATGCCCGAGCCGGGAGAGCCCGCGGGCCTGGGACTGCTCGGATAAACCCTCCTGCCACCCCTCTCTGCGCTCCTTGCAGCCTTTTTTTGGCGTCTGTTTTACAGAGAATCCCCGTGGGATTGTCCTCGTGGCTCCACATTGTTACATATGTCACAAATATATCAGGGATCCAGCTTGTAGCTCAGCCTCACAGCTCAGGGACACCAGTGCTGGATTCAGGATGTCCCTTTTCTAGTTTGTCACCACTCCTGGCCTCACACTGCAGTCCCGTGGTGTGGGGGTACCCCTTAACCACAGAGAGCCCTCGCCAGCCTCTCTGAACCAGCCCACACTCCTGCCCATCCCAGACTCTCCCTGCACTCTCCTGCCCACAAGCACCTTCCACCCTTGTACCTCCCTCAGTTACATTTCCAGGGGGAAAACACTCTGGGACAAGGTCATGTCCACACGGGTGATGCTGGGGAAACATGGGGGATCCTCCTCTCTATCATCAGCATAATGAGCACCCCTGTTCATTTCAGTCAGTGCTTCAGGCTGCAGCCCCACATTTTTCTCTCTGTGTCCTCTTTAGCTCCCCAGAAATGTTGCCCAGGCAGAAGTTGCCACTTCTGAGCCTGCCAGGGGCCTCATGCCCAGAGCTGGAGGAGCCCATGATCCCTGGCAGGCAGGGATTGCTCCCTGGACCATGCAGCAGCTCCAGCAGAGCAGCCTTGGGCCGAGCCCAGAGGTGTCACAGGCTGAACAGATCCCTGCAGACTGGGAAGGCAGGTGGAGCAGGGTCCTGCAAATGGGAACAACACCTGGGGAAAGGATGGGGGGGGGGGTAAAGATGAATCACAGCTGTCACCACCCTGGGGGGCTTTGGGGAGACAGGAAAAAGCTCTGAGCAATGTCCTTCCTCAGTCTTCTCAACCTAGCTCATCCTGGAAAAGGGCAAACTGCGGTGGCTTTATCTCCTCCAGCTCAAGAGATCCTGTCAAGGAAGGGAAGAGGAGGGGCTGGATGAGAGTCGGGGTGAGAGCTCTGCCCCCCATCTGAGCCCAGATGCACACAGCACAAACGGGGCTTTCCAGAGACACCCCAAGCCAGCCCTCGGCTCCCAGTGTCACCCCGTGGGAAGGGGAACCCCCTCCCGGCAGCCCTGGCAGAGGCGGGGAGTGCAGGGTGAGCAAGGGGAGGAAAGAGTGAGCAAGGGGAAGCCCCTCGGGGCTGGAAGGTTCTGCCTGGTGGCCCTTCCACCTCAGCTGTGTCACCGCTGTGTCAGCGAGGAACAAAACAAGCCCCGAGCAAGGAGCTGCTCTCAGCTCAGCTCGTGAATGGCCTAAGAATAAATTTCCTGTTTACCCAGTGAGGAATCGCTCCCGGGGCAGAGGGCACCTGGGGCTATTTTTGGAGCTCCTGCTCTCCTCCCTCCTGACCCCCAGCACCCTCGGGATCACTGCAGCACCCATGGCTGCCTTGGAAGGGGGCTGCCACAGAGGAGAGGTGGCCCAGGGATGGAGGGGGTGGCAGGGCACCAGGGCAGGCCCTGTGTGGGGCTGGCCCCTATGGAGCCCAGCACCCTCACAACCAAATCCCAGGGGTTATAGAGCAGAATCTGCTGGCCCAGCAGAGCAGACACCTAAAGAACAGTCCCTAGAGAGCACAAAACCCCATCCCATGTAGTGCAGAGGGACCTGCAGTTGGTGAGTGAGAGAACATGCCCAGTGGAACAGTCCCCAAAGAGGGGAACTGCCAAGCATGCAGAGAACCCCCCTACAGAGCCTGTCCCTATGGATGAAGAGCCCAGACCCCACAGAGCAGCTCCCAGAGCAGCCCTGCAGGCTGGGCCTGCATTGTGCCACCCTCAAAGACAGGGCGACAGCATCACTGCCCTGAGCACCCCCAAACAGGAGGGTGGGAGACCAAACTTCAAGAGATCAAACTTTATTTTGATTCCCCAAAGAAAAGGATTTTTACAGGTGCAGAGAATAAATACAGTGATGAATTTTCCCTGCCTGTCCTGTCTCAGTCCCCAGGCGGTGCCACAGCAGTGGTCAAGCAGAGCAGTTTGGCCTCCCGCCTCCAGAACAGAAAGTGAAACCCCCGTGCAGAAGCCACAATTTCCTATTCTCGAGAATGGGGAAGGCTCAGAGGCCATTTACTGGCATCCCCCCGCGGGCCCCCCCATGCCTCTTCCCGTAAGCACTGACCAAAATACCCTGTGAAACCCACAGGGGCTGTGCTGGGCTGGGACAGCATCACAGAGAGCACCCAGGGGAACCTGTGTCCCTGAGCTGCTGCCCTGCAGAGGCTCCACTGTGCCCTGCTCATCCCAAACCCCAGCTGGGGATATTGCTCTGCTGGATACACAAAACCAGACATACAATTGGTACTGTGTATTATCTGCTGTAGAGACTCTAATCAGACTCCAGAGAATCTCTTAAATTCTAAGGAGATTCTCTAAATTCTAAGAGATTCAAGAGAATCTCTTGAATTCGAAGAGATTCCAGAGAATCTCTTAAATTCAGGGACAGTATGAGCTGCCACTGGCATTGTTTGTATGCCTCTGTACTATAAAGACAGATGAACAATATGTTAAACAGCAAAATAAGCATACTGCTATTAATTGCATGCCATTAACCCTTCAGATTTACCAGTGCAATCACTGGAAGTAGATTCATACAGCCCATGAATGTCATGCATACTTTTGTGTGGCCCCCACCTCTGGAGCATGTGGAGAGGTTTGAGGGAGCAGAGGAGGTGGCAGGGGCACAGCTGTGGTCCCCCCTTGCAGGGCTCTGTGGCTGCAATCTCCCCCTGATCCCCAGGAAGGGGCTCAGCAGGGCCTGGGCTGGTGCCCTGCAGGTGTGGGGTGGGAACCATGTGGGGCTGTAGAGCCCCACAGGCCCAGCCTGCAGGGCTGCTCTGGGAGCTGCTCTGTGGGGTCTGGGCTCTTCATCCATAGGGACAGGCTCTCTAGGGGGGTTCTCTGCAGCCTTGGCTGTCCCGCTCTTTGGGGACTGTTCCACTGGGCATGTTCTCTCACTCACCAACTGCAGGTCCCTCTGCACTGCATGGGATGGGGTTTTGTGCTCTCTAGGGACTGTTCTTTAGGTGTCTGCCCTGCTGGGCCAGCAGATTCTGCTCTATAACCCCTGGGATTTGGTTGTATGGGTGCTGGGCTCCATAGGGGCCAGCCCCACACAGTGCCTGTAGGTGTTGAGTTCCATAGGGGTGTTCCCTGGAGGGGCTGTGACCCACAGAGAGCCCCTGCTTGGGGACAGCACATCCCTCGCTGTGGGACAGGACAACCCTTGCTGTGGGGCTCTTGGGGCAGCACATCCCTCATTATGAGATTTTGGGTAGCACATCCCTCACTATGAGATTTTGGGCAGCACATCCCTCACTGTGAGATTTTGGGCAGCACATCCCTCACTGTGGATTTTGAGTAGCACAGCCCTCACTGCAGGGCACTGGACAGGACAACCCTTGTTGTGGGGCTCTTGGGGCAGCACATCCCTCACTGTGGGATTTTGGGTTTCACACCCCTCACTGTGAAATTTTGGGCAGCACATCCCTCACTGTGGGGCAGGGGTCACTCCCCCCTCGCTGAGGCATCTTTGGGTAGCTCTCTCCTCGCTGAGGCATTTTTGGGCAGCTCTCCCCTCGCTGAGCCATTTTTGGGCAGCTTTTTTGGGCAGCTCTCCGCAGCGCCGCGGTGCCGGAGCTGCAGCAGCTCAGCCTCTGCAGCCTCTCAGCCCCACCGGCGCTTCCGCTGCTCCCGCCAAGCGCTTTAAATAATAAATAAATGGAGTTCAGAGGCAGCCACAGCAGAGCCCTGCCCCGGGGCATCGCTCCCGCCGTGACAGGGCTGCGGGGACACGAGGGACACGGGTGTCCCCTGGGTCTGGGGGCATCCCCTGCATGGATGTGAGATGATGCTAAATGATGGAAAATATTGGTGATGCACCCCCCCAAAAAAATACAACCCCACAACCAGGATTGTGTAACCTTAGGGGTACCTCACCCTGCTCTTCACCCCCCCAGGTCCCTCAGGGAACAACTCAGACCCGGAGGGGGATCCCGGGATCCATCCAGCTGCACCCCATTTTGTCGCTGTGGGGGTGTCCCCATGCTTGGGGCAGCGTTTGAGGAGGGGAAGGCTCCACCTGCCCCCGCAGGTGCCGGCAAAGGGCATTTCGTGCGCTCGGGAAGGAGCAGGTCGTGCATCCCGGCGTCTGGCGAGGCGGGAGGTGTTTCCCGGTGCCGCAGGAATTTGCTGTTTGCGCCTGTGTTGCAGGAGGTTGGGGGAAGGAAGAAGGGGCGGAGGTGGTGGTGGTGGAGGGGGGGATGATGCTGGCAGTTGTTATTATTTAATTTTATTTTCCTTCCTCCATCCAGGAATCTCTGCAATGTGCCGGCTGCTCCCCGGGAGGCTGGGGTGGCCGTGAGTCACTGCTGCCGCTGGAACGTGACTCAGTCCTGCTGCTCTGCCGGCAGGACATGACCAGACTGCCAAAAAGCGGGAGAAGCCCCAGCTCCGATTCCCGCCCGCGCCGAGGGCCGAGGACACGCGAAATCCCCTCGGGGAGCTCAGGCTCCCGCTTCCCAGGGAGCCAGCAAGCAGCCCCTTGCTGCAGGGCAGAGCTCGACATGGGGGGCACAATGGCTTTATTTATTTATTTATTTATTTATTTATTTATTTATTTATTTATTTTTAAATTTTATTTTATTTTTTGTTTGTTTGTTTTCTTCTTTTTTTCCTTTTTTTTTTTTTTTTCCCCAGCTAGGAAAACCCTCTCCACCCACTCCCCATACATCGCCGTGGGGCTGGGGGGGGGAGCAGTTCCTGGGGTTTTGCTTCCTCATTTTTCAGGCTCTATCTCTATGGGTGAGCAGGGAAAGCTTCTGGCACGGTTCCTGCCCCAGTTCCCGTGCCTCAGTTTCCCCATCCGGTGCGGAGTGGAGATTTCCCCATCGGGACGGGGGTTACTTCAGGTTGTGCTTTGAGGCCAGTGAATAGCAGCTGCAAGGGGTTATTATTAATATTAATTAATAGCCAGGCTCGGTCGGGGCTCAGGTGGCAGGGAGGGATGAAGCAGCCCTGAGTCACAGGGCAGAGCAGGGGTGGCCCTGCCCTGAGCCCTGACACATTCCCTGCACCCCAGAGAGGCACAGCCTGGGCTGGGTGATGCCGGGCATGAGCCCTCCTCATCCTCACACCCCTGCTGCCTGTGGGATGGGCCCTGTGGAGCAGGAGGGCAGCGGAGCATCCCCGGCTCTGCGCGGGGCAGCGCTGAGCGCCGGGCTGGGGTGATCGCCTCTCCTCGGGCCCGCCGTGCCCCGTGGCCGCAGCTGCCTCTGTCAGCCGTGATTGAAAGCCAAGCCGGGCTGGCAGGCCTTCTCTGTGATCTTGTTAATTAAGAAATACATTTAATTAGCAGCACCCCAGCTGTGACTCAGCTAATCATCATGATCGAAACAAGAGCTGGACTCCGGTGCTGGAGCATGGAGCCACCAAGCCCTCTCCCCTGCCCTGGTGAGTCTCTGGTTCTGCCCTGGGACCCCATCACCCACCAGGCACACCCCAGTGCCCTCCTGGGGCTTTTGGGAGGAGTTTCCCCCTCAAATGGAGGCAGGTTGGGTCTGTGACCGTCCCCATGCAGCACCTCACACACGCTGGTGTTGTCCCCACCCAGGGCAATTACCCATTGCCACACGGCAAATAATCATATTAATAACACATTTACCAGGCTATAAATAGCCTTGATAATAACACCCTGGGTTTTCCAGGAACGGATTGTCAAAAATGTGGGGAAAGCCATTCCCTGTTGCCTGGGCTGCAGATGGAGAAACTGAGGCAGGGTTGGTTTCGGGCACGACTCTCACCCACTGCAGCAGCGTCTGCCAGGCAGCTGTGGAATTTGCTCCCGAATAAACTGTCATGGAAATGAGCCCTTATGTATATTTATAGGAACCATCCTGCCAGCTGGAATCTAATAGGGGAGAAAATAAACTGGGAAACTGCCTGGAACAGGAGGGCGGTGCCTCACACATCAGCCCCATGCCCTGCTGCCACTGCCAGGGGGGAATGTCTGTCTGTCCCTGTCCCCAGGGTGTCTGTCCCTGGTCCTGGGAATCCTGCCCTGCATCCTGGGGTGCCCAGATGTGGTCCTGGATGCTGAGCCCTGCACCCTGGCATGCCCAGCCCTAGCTCCGGGTGCCCAGTCCTGCACCCTGGGATGCCCAGCCCCAGCTCTGGGATGCCCAGCCCTGCACTCTGGGATGTGCAGCCCTGGTCCTGCATGCCCAGATCCTCATGTGCCCAGATCCTGGGGTGTTTGGGAAGCAGCCACCGAGTGCTCTGCAGCTGCTGTAGGCTGTAATGGGCTTTGGGGTGTGGGAAATGGGGAGTGTTGTTGGCACTGGGGGTAAGAGGGTCACAGGAGAATAAAGCCAAAGAGCGTTTGGGGGGCTGGCACAAGGGGTCCCTCCCTGCTCAGCAAGGCCTGGGTGGGTGAGCCCAGAGCTCAGGGTGGGTGCTCTTTCCCTGCCAGTGATGCACATGTGTGTGTGTATGTGTGTGTGTCTGTGTCTGTGTACATGTGCACACAGGGGGGTGTGTGTGTGTGTGTGTGTCTGTGTACATGTGCACACAGGGGGGTGTGTGTGTCTGTGTACATGTGCACACGGGTGTGTGGCAGTGCCACATGGGTGCTGCAGAGCACCCACCCACAGGAACAGGGGTTGCAGTGGGGCTGGCAGCAGGGACGGAGCACCCAGGGGTCCCTGGCCCTTCTTTCCCAGGGTTCCCTGGCCCGGTTTTCCTGGGGTTCCCTGCTCTGGTTTTCCCGAGGGTCCCTGGCCCAAATTTCCCAGGGGTCCCTGGCCCGGCTTTCCTGGGGGTCCCCAGCCTGGCTTTCCCAGGGCTCCCTGGGCCTTCATTCCCGGGGCTCCCTGGCCCTTCATTCCCGGGGCTCCCTGGCCCTTCACTCCCGGGGCTCCCTGGCCCTTCATTCCCGGGGCTCCCTGGTTCTTCATTCCCGGGGCTCCCTGGCCCTTCATTCCCAGGACTCCCTGGCCCTTCATTCCCGGGGCTCCCTGGCCCTTCATTCCCGGGGCTCCCTGGCCCGGCTTTCCCGCAGCCCCCGGCGCAGCGCTGGGAGGGGGAGCGGGCGGCAGCGGCGGAGCGAGGCCGATTAGGGATGCAGACAGCGCTGCTCTCTAATGTCTTCCTGTCTCGAGCAGACAGCACAGCCTGCTCAGCTCCTGTGCGTGCTGCAGCCGCCCTCGGCTCCTCGCTGCGTGCCCCAGCCCAGCCTGCAGCCCCCGCTGCTCGGGTGTCCCTCGGGTCCCAGCAGGCCACGAAGGGATGCGACGGCGCCAAGCCCGGGCGTGACCCCGCAGCCATCCCGGAGCGGGGATCCTCCCTGGAAAGGGTTTTTGGAGCGGGAATGCTGGCAGGGTTTCGCGCTGCGGCACCTCTCCCTCTCTGCCTCCCTCCTGCTGCTCCCGAGCCCTCGCCGCCGTGATTCCCTGCAGCGGGCTAAAAATATCCCCGGGAGCTGCCGCCGCACACCGGCGCTTGGAGCTGTGATAAATAACCCGGGGAAGCTCACACCGGCCCTTCCCGGCTGCTGCGGGAGGAGGTCGGAGCCCCCGTCTGTCCTCGCCGTGCCGCTGGAGGGTGGATGGACACATGGAGGCACTCAGGGAAACGGGGACGGAGCAGCCTCTGCCCCTTGGCTGCACAGGGAAACTGAGGCACAGGTGGGGCTCTGCTGGGGGGGCGAGGGGAGGTGATGGACCCGTTTGCCTGCGATGCCGGGGCGGGAGAGGGGATCAGCAGGGCTGGGGGGATACACAAAGCCTGGCACTCGTGTCACTCTGAGTCACATCCCTCTGCATCAGACTCGTCCCTTTGCAGCAGCTCCATCCCCTACAGCACAACCAGCTGCCCGCACCCGACCCATCCCTCTGGGCTGGATCTGTCCCCTCGCAGCAGCTGCATCGTTCTGCTTTGGATCCTTTGCTTTGCACCAGACCCACCCTGCTGCCATGGGTCCATCCTACCGCTGTGGATCCACCCTGCTGCCATGGATCCATCCTGCCCCTGTGGATCCACCCTGCTGCCATGGATCCATCCTATCCCTATGGATCCACCCTGCTGCCATGGATCCATCCTATCCCTGTGGATCCACCCTGCTGCCATGGATCCATCCTACTCCCATGGATCCACCCTGCTGCCATGGGTCCATCCTACCCCTGTGGATCCACCCTGCTGCCATGGATCCATCCTATCCCTGTGGATCCACCCTGCTGCCATGGATCCATCCTATCCCTGTGGATCCACCCTGCTGCCATGGATCCATCCTACCCCTGTGGATCCACCCTGCTGCTGAGGGTCCAGCCCCAGACCCAAACTGCCTCACTCTCCCCACACCACCCCCCTCAGGGTGCAGGACGAGCTCTGGGGACCATCTCGGGGATTTGCCTCCTTCTCCCCCACTTCTTCATCCCGTGGGACGCCATCCCTGCCTCTCATCCGTGGACCGACCTGGGCAGTTCTCATGCCCGCAGTTCCACATCATCACTGCCTCTCTCCAAAGCCACGGAGAACGGGCTGCAGGAGGGGGGTCCCATTCAGGAGGAGGGTCCCAGTTCAGTCCCATCACCCTGCTGGGGCCAAGCATCCCAGGGGAGCCCCTTCCTGCCGTCCCTCCCTCCCTCCTCGCTCCCATTCCTGCCACGTCCCAGCCCACCGCGGCAGAGCTGCCAAAGCACAGGGCAAACGGGGACAAGCCGGGAGAGAGAGAGAGAGAGAGTGATTTTTGTGAGCCTTTATTTTCCTCCATCGAAATCCACCAGCCGGAGAGAGCAGCGGGAGGGGGAGGATGGGGAAACCCATCAGGTTTCACGGGCGACGCTGCCGCCCCCCGCTCGCTCCGCTCGGTGTTTATTCCCCCTCCCTGGACCACATTTCATGTCGGCCCCGCAGCGAGGCTGAGTAATAAATATCAGCTGCTGGGAAGCGGTGAATCACCGCCCGCTCGCTGCTGCTGCTGCTGCTGCTGCTGCTGCTGCTGACACACGGCGGCACTCGGAGCTTCTGTCCCCAGCGCTGGCCCCCGCCAGCCCCCGGGCAGCGGAGCCCCCGCGCTCCCAGCCCCGAGCCGCCACCGGGCACTTTCGGCACAAACACGTTTGGCCACATTCTCCTGGCTCCCGTCTCGAGCAGTGCCAGGAATCAGCTCCAAATCCATGGGTTTTGGGAAGGCACCGCTGCGGGGGTAACGTTTTGCCAGCTGAAAGGAGGGTGGGGAGCTCTGGGGATGCTCCTGCCTCCCTGGATGCTGGGGGTGATCCTGTGCCGGGTCGTTCACCCCACCCCCAGTGTGTCCAGCTGGTTCCAGTGGGCTCATCCAAGCCTGGAGCAGAAATCTCATTTTCCAGCACCCCACCCAAACACCCCTGACACCCACCAGCTCCAGGTGCTGCCACCTCCCTGCTGCCTGCACCCATCCTGCAGCCTTTGGCCCCAGCCAGACAGTCCCCTGGGTCCCCAAAATGTCCCTGGGCCCTTCAGAATCCATTCTGCTGCTCGTGGAGGGAGCAGGGAGATGCTCTGGGGGGTGCATGTGGGGTGCCCAAGGCTCACCATGCACGTGAGCTTATAAATAATAAATATAACGTAATAACTATAAATATAATATAATAACTATAAATATAATATAATATAAATATGGGGTGCAGGGGGACCCCAAGCCAGCTCTAGTTTCCCTCCCTGCCAGGTCAGCCTGTGCCCAGCTGAAGAGCCAAAGTGGCACATCTGTAAAGTACAACCTCCAGAGGATGTCCTGGGCTCACAGAGCACCTCCTGCCACCCCCCCAGCACTGACCCCCTCCAAAACAGCTCCCCAGGGACCCCAAACACACCCCAGGCCCCAATCACAGCCTGAACCCCACTGCTGCGATGGGGCCAGCACATCTGGGGGGGCGCATCTGGCGCCGTGCATCCCCCCAGCTCGATGTCACACCGGCCAGTGACACAAGTGCCACCTCGGAAGCCGCGTGGTCCGGGGGAATCGGAATTCAAAGTCCCCCGGAGCGCCTGATCCCCTCCACAAGTTACAGAAGGTCCTTGGACCTCGTGAGCAGCTGGTGTGAAGCTGTAATTACCTTAATTAGCTCTGGGATTGCATTCCCTCCCCGTGCTAATTTCGTTTCTACAGTAACCAGCCCAAGAGGTGTGCGTGCGCTCCGAGCGAGACGGAGCCAGGAGCCTCGGCAGCCACAGCAGCACCCCGAAACCAGCCCGAAACCGGGGGCACCCCCAATCCCCACCCCCAGGGGCTCAGCCAGCCCAGGGCTCCTCCTGCAGAGCTTCACAAGAGTCCTCCTTGTTTCCCAACATCTCAAGGGAGTCGTTTGTTGCTGGGAGCATCCACCCAGCTCTGGGGGGAGAGGAACTGGAGGCTGGTGGTCCCCAAATGCACGGGAGGCTTTAGGAACAGCAAAGCCTGGCCTCGCTCCTTGCTGCTGGTATTTGCTGTAACCCAATATGCCCCTGATGTAAGAGCCATTTGGGAGGAAACTATAAAAGCTTCAGGAAATGGGTATTAATTCACCTCGTGGCAATAAAAGGGAAGGAGGGCTCCCGGGCAGCGCGGCCACCTCGGGGGAGTGAAGGCGAGTGCGGCTGGGATCGCAGCCCTGGGCAAGAGCCAGGCAATCTTGGAGCCATCCCCCCCTTAAGTGGGAATTAACCCCCCCGAGCGCTCTCGGATGGAAAGGGGGCGGCTGCAAGGTGGGAGCACTGAGGTCTCACCCGGCTGAATCATCGGCGGCCCCTGGAGCCGAGCGTTTGTTTGGAGCTGGAGCGTGACTCGGGGAGATTTTCTCACCCTGGAAATTTGGAGCAGGTCCAGCTCTTCCCTTGCAAGCACCGAGCCCTCCTCTGGCTGCATCCCTCGCTGATGCCAACCAGCCTTGGCACAGAGAGGGCAAAGCCCCAGCACGGGCTGAGTCTGAGGCTGCTGCTGACCCCCAGGCTGAGCAGGGGGCAGTGGGGATGGGGGAGCCCCACGCTCCCACCCTGCAAATCCTGGTGATTCCCAGTCCCTGCACCGCGGCCATTGCTGCAGTGAGCACCACCCTGACATCAAAATATCCCTGGGCCCTTCAGAATCCATTCTGCTGCTGCTGGAGGGAGCAGGGAGATGCTCTGGGGGGTGCATTTGGGGTGCCCCGGGCTCACCATGCACGTGGGGCTATAAATAATAACTATAATATAATATAATATAATATAATATAATATAATATAATACAATATCTATAACATAATATAATAAATATAAAATATAGTGTATATACAAATATATTATAATATATAAATATATCATTGTATTATATAATTATAATATAATAACTATAAATATAATTAAATATAAATATAGATATAGATATAAATATAATAAATATAAAATTATACCATTGTATTATATATTATTAATATTTAAATATATTCTTATATTATATAAATGTAATATAATAACTAGAAATAATGCTAGGAAGCAGGTTGTGATGCTCCCGTGGCTCTGTGGAAGATCCGACAGCCCAAAAACCCAGCGGGGCCGGAGCCTGGAGGGTGTGGAGCAGAGCCCACGCCCCTACCCCGGTGCTGCCATCCCAGGGCAGCGTTTCCCGGGACAGAAATGCTGTTTCTCTCTCCCCGGCGGGCAGCGGCAGCAGCAGGACGAGCAGCAGAGGCGAATTTCGCTGAGTGGTTGTTTTTTAAAAATAACTTTGCCTTTGTCAGCAGGTCAGGGTTGCTCCAGATTGAATAATCGCAGCCGCCCAGCCCTCCCCTGCTCCCGGGCCGGGATGTGCCGGGTGGATGCTGGAGCTCAGCCCCTTGGAGAGCATCGCTGTCCCCGGGGCTTGAACGTCTCAAAGGGACACTCCGAGCTGCATCCCCCACCCTGATCCCCCCAAAATCTGCTGTTGGGGATGCCCTGAGCTCACACCCCTGAGCAGGGCTGGGATAACAGGGGGAGCTGCACGGGGATGGAGCCATCGGGCGTTTGCCAGAACGGCTGAGTCACCACGCAGTAATTACTCCTTAAATGTGAGCACGTTCAGTGCAGGGATGAAAGATGCTCACATGAGCCAGGCAGGGAGCTCAGCCGCTCTCCCCCACCCCGGGGAAGGGAAGGAACAGATCAGAGCTGGCTGCCTTTTGTCGGGAGCAGGGATGTTTGCAGGGGACAATGAAGCACCCATAGACCCTGCTCTGGGGGGTTGCCCTCTCTGTGCCAAGGCTGGTTGGCATCAGGAAGGGATGCAGCCAGAGGAGGGCTCGGTGTTTGAGAGGGAAGAGCTGGACCTGCCCAGCTTTGGATGGACAGGAGGGAGCCTGGGGGTGATGGGAGAAACCTGGGGAAGGAAAGTGAAACCCTAAAAAAGCAAACCCTGATGGCAGACTGGTGCCTCTGAGTGAAGCAGCAATGCCAGAAATACCCAGCACCCACGGGGGTGCCTGCATGCCACAGTTTGAGGGTTGGGCTGGCTCCCAGGGAGGCAAATTTTGGAAAGAGATGAAACAATTCAGCAGCACCAGCCTTGCAGGGAAGCTGCAGCACTAGGAGGGAGAATAAAGCACGTGGGAAGGATGCTGGGCTACCTTGGGCTGCACCACGCCCAGAGGATGCTGAGGAAAATGAGGAGGAGAGGATTGAAACCCCCCCAGACACTGTCCCAGGCAGGATGGGGACAAGGTGACAGGCCACTTGCAGGGACCAAACAGCCTCTGGGCACTCAGAGAGGTCCTGTTCCATCCCATTCTCTCCTTGGGGCAGCTTGGGGGCCAATCCTGATGTTGCACAGACAAATCCTGCTCTGGGGAGGGACTGGGTGCCCTGCAGGGTCTGTGGGTGACGTTTAGGGATGTGGTTGCAGTGCAGGGTCTGTGGGCTCTGTGCAGGGTCTGTGGGTGCCCTGAGGGTCTCTGGGTGCCCTGCAGGGTCTGTGGGTGCCCTGCAGGGTCTGTGGGTGCAGTGCAGAGTCTGTGGGTGCCCTGAGGGTCTGTGGGTGCCGTGCAGGGTCTCTGGGTGCCCTGAGGGTCTCTGGGTGCAGTGCAGGATCTCTGGGTGCAGTGAGGGTCTGTGGGTGCCCTGAGGGTCTCTGGGTGCAGTGCAGGGTCTCTGGGTGCCCTGCAGGATCTCTGGGTGCAGTGAGGGTCTGTGGGTGCCCTGAGGGTCTCTGGGTGCCCTGCAGGATCTCTGGGTGCAGTGCAGAGTCTGTGAGTGCTGTGCAGGGTCTGTGAGTGCTGTGCAGGGTCTGTGGGTGCCTCATTGTCCCCTACAAACCCCAGCAGGGCCCGGTGGGTGGGGAGACACCTGCTCGGCTGGGGCTCCATCAGCAGGACACAGGAGGTTGGGAAGCAGGAGAAACACGGCTGAGGAGGGGCTCAGGCTGCCAGGAGCTGCCGTTCCTGCTCCTCTGGGCCGTTTCACCCTCAGCAGGAGGTGGCACGTCCAGCATCCTCTCGCAGCCGCCCTCGGGCGCCCTTTGCCGGGCCGCCGGGGACACGAGCTCTGCCCGTCGCGACGCTGCCACCGGAGCGAGTGCCAGCAGCGAGGCCAGGCCTTGCAGAGAAACCCTGAGCCTTGTTCAGGTCTGATTTACACCCCGGAGCCGCTGCCGCGCTCGGAGGAGCCGGCGCTGATTGATGGCAGCGTGACAGGAGCCAGCGCCATCTGCACCTCCCCCGGCTCCGGGGACACCCCCGGCCCCACGGGGCCCTCCCCGCCCCAGGCTGCAGGGAGGATGCTGGGCAGCACCCTGAGGCACCCCTGGCTGCCTCCATGCCCTGGGACTGGAGTGGGATGGAGCATCCCGATCCTATCCCCGCGCTCCACCAGCCCTCCTGCTGCTGTGAGCTGGGTACCAGCCCTGATCCAGCACTGGGGTCCTTCCACATCTGTTGGGGAAGATGAAACAGGAAAGCCTTATCAATATGATTGCCTGGCAAAAGAGTTTGAGCATATGGAAACTAGAAGTGAGATTGAAATGAAAGGAAGCTTTGAGATACCTCAGTTACTGAACAACTGGAAAACAATGGTGTGGCCAGCTGAAGGTGATCCCCTTTAGATGGAACAACACCCTCTGCTTGCAGACAGGCCCAAGGGTCAGAGCAGACCCTGCCAGCTTGGCAGAAGGGGCCCAAAGAGGAGTTTGTAGGGTTTAAAATGTAACACAGTGTGGTAATGTAATGATTCTTATAGGCTGTATGGAAATGCTATAGGATTTGTATCTTGGACTAGATTGGTTAGTGAGAATCAGAATATTCAACACAGAAGAAGATTTATTGTATTGTAACGGGGACCTCACTCTCTTACCCTTTTCTCTCTTACCCTCTCATCCTCTCTCCCCCTCTCTTCTCTCAGTCCTGCTCCAGCTGTGGCTGGCAGCTCCCAGCAGGGCCCTGCACCCAGGCCCTTTGCAATAACCCACAAGTTCCCAGCCCTGGCTGCAGAGATCTCTTGTGTCCGTCTGTCCCGACCGTGCTACCCCCGACTGCCCTACACACATCCCCATGGTTCCTCTGCAGTCACGCCCTCCCTCGCTGCAAAACGCCTCCCTGATCCCTTCCCGTTCAAATCAAACCCTTTGGTGTGTTTGGGTTCGGGGTTGGTGTTGGGGTTGGGGGCACTTTGGCCTCGCACCCCCCTCCTCAACCCCCCAGGCCATTTCAGAGGTGAGAAAGGAAATCGAAGCTTCGGATTTCTTCCTTTTCTTTTTTTTTTTTTCCCTAATAAAGGGAGCAATTTGGGATTGTGCTGCTGGCGGCGCCGGCGCTCTCCGGGCTGATGGGGGAGAACGGGGAGGGGGGGATATAAAAGGTTTCATGCGGTGAGCCGGGCACTCAGGGAAGAGGCTGAAAGGGGGTGGTGAGTGCTTTGTATTTCATGCTTGAAGGCACCGAGGCTTTTACCAGCCTTCCCGCGATGATTTAAGAGCAGCTCTGCAGTTCAGGAGGGGATCAGAGCTGGGTTTGGCAGCTCTGGGGGACCCCCCAGGTGTGCCCAGGCTCAGAAATGCTCCAAATTATGGGCAGGGACAGAGCAGGGCTGTTCAGGGGGCAGCTCCAGAGTCACTGGGGGCATCTCCAGGACACATCCTGCCTGGGATGGGCTTTATGGGAGCACTGACAAATCCTGGGATGTGCTTTATGGGAGCACTGACAAATCCTGGGATGGGCTTTATGGGAGCACTGACAAATCCCAGTCCCTGCTGTCCCTCTGTCCCCCACCTGCTCAGCACCTTGTCTGCAGCCAGAGGGGTCTCATCCATCCCTGCCCATGGAGCTCATCCCTTCTCAGGCTGTTAATCCTGTAGAGGATGGTGGGCATGGGCTCTGTGGGTTCCTCTGTCACCCCCAGACCAACCTGAGACCTCAAAGGGAGCCCCCCAAAAGCAGATTATTGCCTGCCCGGGCTGTGCAGAGGAGCAGGGAGTGTTTGCAGCCAGCTGCTCCCTGGCATGGGGATCTGGGGACAATCAGCCATGGCCCCAGGCCTGTTTGCTCTGGGTACAAGGGGTGCAGCCCGGGTTTTGGGGAGTGCAGGGGCTCAGTGCCATGGCTCAGCCGTTTGGGGTTTGCTGTTCTCATTGCCCCAGCAGTGTGGGCTCCATCAGGTGGGTCCATGCCCTGGGACAGGGTCAGGCCAGGGCAGGAACGTCTCCTGTTCCCCACACTCCATCTCAGGTCTCACAGTCTTGTCCTGTCCCATCTCCCCAGCTGACCTGAATCCCCCTTTTTCCACCCACTCAGGTCTGTGTAACCCCTGAGCACCCACAGCTGATTTTCTCCTCTATGAAATTTGGGTTTTTTCTCCTTTTTCTCTTTTTGTTTTTCCTCTTAAATTCTGCCTTAAGCCAGGCCTGTGGATGCTCCTCTCCTGTGCCAAGGCTCTTGTGCCTCATCCCGGGCAAGATGTGGATGGGAAAAGCACAAAGGATGCTGCAGGGTCGGGTCAGTGCCTGGTGTGAGCAGCAGTGCAAGCTCCTGCCCCAGTGCTGTGCATGGCTGGGTGATGTCAGGGGATGAGGGATGAGGCTGCAGGTCCCCCTGCAGCTCTGGGGGAGCTGGGAAGGAGAAGTGAAGGTGTGAGGGGTGGTCCTGCAGGGCTGGAGGTCTGGGAATGGAGGGGAAGGGTCTGAGCCCAGACCTGAGGGTGAGAGTGGCCAAGGCTGGGGCTGCAGCAGGGATACAGGGGGAGCATTGGCCTGAGCAGGGGAGCATCAAGGGAGCACCTTGGCCTGGGATGCACCAGGATTGGGAGTGGGAACAGCTCAGCACCGTGGGGAAAAGCTCCTTGGGGCACTGCTGACCCCTGGCAGCCTGGAACGTGGGGCTTCAGTGCCCCCCAGCATTGGGGCAGGGCCAGAGCCATGCCTGGGGTGACTCTGAGTGCAAGGAGCCCTGTTTGCCAAGGGTTCTGTTGAGGAAATCCCAAGGGAATGAAATGCCAGGCTGCTCAGCAAGTGGCAGATGTCCCCTGCAGCCCAGCCCCCGAGTGGCTCTGCAGGGTGGGGACACAGGGACCCTCTGTGGGTGGGCATGGAGCCTGCCCAGGGCACAGGCAGGGCTGATAACCCCTGGCTGCCCTTCCCTGAGCACCAGGAGCTGCAGATAAAAGCTCTGCAGGCAGAGCAGGGCTCAGCTCCAAGCCTGGCTTGGGCTGATACCAGCCCCAAAGGGAAACCTCTCCCTTGGGCTCGGCTCAGCCCCAGGGACCTGCACCTCCCTGTCTTCACCCAAAATTGCCCCTGATAGCAGCTGGTATCACTCTGATGGACCCAGGAGATTCCCCAGCCCTGCCTGCCTTGCTTCTGCTCAGCTTTTGCCTCATTTTGGGGAGGAAAAAAAAATCTTGTTTATTATAAAACTGCAGCAATGGCCAGATCTGCTTGCAAACCCCTGCTAAAGCCTCCAGCATGGCAGGTTGGGAGGAGCTGGAGTGGGGGAGCAGCTGCTTTGGGGATTATTAATGAGCAGCAAGTGATGGGAAAGGCGAGGATCAATTGAAACAAAGGAGTTCAATGGTAAAAAGAAACGTTTGCAGAGTAATGGGAGTCCATTTCTCCAGCCGACTGTCGGAAACGCATCCTGTTAAACATCCATCAATTATCCCAGCTTGCAAATGCATTAGAGTAATGAGGAATTATCCATCAAATACACTTAAAGGCAGTGCCCCCCTCTGCCAGCCGCCCTGCAAAGAGGCACTTGAGTAAGGAAAAATAGCCTGAAGGTGGGTGGAAACTCAGGGGGGGCAGCGAGGAGGCTCCGGGGCTGCATCCTCTGGAGTCTGATCCAGTCCAGAAGATGCTTCCCCAGCTCCAGGGGCAGCTCCTGGGCTTGCTGCCTCCTTCAGCAGCTGTGTTTTCCTCACAGAGCTGTGGTGACACCACGGGCAGCCCAGGGACCTGCTCTGTGCCTCAGTTTCCCCATCCTGCTTGCCTGCAGCCACCCACGGGTGCTGCTCGTGTCCCTGTCCCCTCTCTTCCCAGGAACAGAAGCTGTGCTGAGCGTGGTGTGTGATCTGGTAGCTCAACTCCCAGAAATTCGTGGGTGCATGCACACCCCCTGCCCCCCAGCTGGCCCTGGCTCTGCAGAAGGAGGGTGTGGGGAGGCAGAGAACCTCAGAGCCCCTCGGGGCGCCAATCCCTGGGCTGGGCTGGATGCACCAAGCAGAAAACAGCCGGGTCTGGAGGCAGGACCCTGCTCTGCCACCAGGGGAAGGGAGATGGTCAAAGTCACACCAGCAGGGTGTGAGGGGCTGCAGATCCAGTCTGTGTGTGCTGGGATGAGGGTTTGGGAAGTGCCTGGAGCACTGCAGGACCAGAGCAAACAGGAACGTGAGGGATGTGACCCAACAGAGCAGGGTCTGGGCTTGCTGGTGCTGGGTAACTCCAAGGGTTTGATCCCTTTGGGTGATGGATCCAGGACTGTGCCAGGTGTTTTCCAAAGCTGCCTGCTCTGTGTTCTCTTCAGAGAGCCTGGTGCAGGACCAGAGCAAACAGGAACGTGAGGGATGTGACCCAACAGAGCAGGGTCTGGGTTTGCTGGTGCTGGGTTACTCCAAGGGTTTGATCCTTTTGGGGATGGATTCGGGACTGATCCAGGAGTTTTCCAGCCTCTTTGCACCTTTGGCAACCCCTGCTCTGAGGTTTGGGTGCTGTGAGCTGAGGGCACACGTCCTCCTCCCCAGGGACAGGGCTGCCTTTATCAGGGCGTTCCCCCAGCAGCAGGATTTGGATTTGGGCAGTCAGGGCTGCTGTGTGTGGATCCTCTGATGTCTGGGGCTGTGGCTGTGGGCAGGTGTTGGGACAGCACTGAGGAGCAGCAGTGGCAGCTTCTCCTGTCTGCCACCTGCCTGGTTCTCCTGCAGGCACCACTGGGAGCTGGGAGTGATCAGGGGGCTCAAAAGTCCCCAAGAGGGGACAAAAGGACACCCAGCACATCACAGCCAGCATTCCTGAAAGGAATGGGGTGAAAAACAACTCCTGGGCTTGTCTTTCCCAGGGCTGATGTTTCCACCTCCCAGACCCCTCTGGCAGCCCTGTCCAGGCCCAGAAACAGCGGCCTGGAGTGGGAGCAGAGCATCCCCTGGTCTGCAGCTCCATGGTGAGATGAGCCTGCCTGGGAGGGCTGTGTCTGATAACAGCAGCTGCCATTAGGTGTCACAAGAGCCTCAGGTCTTTGCTCTTCCTGGGAAGATGAGCAGCGGGCTGGGACAGGAGGGGTGAGGTGCTGAAGTGGCCCTTGGGGTGGCACCTTGGGGAAAGAGATGCCCCAGGCAGGGGAGATGGGCTCTGGCTGCTGGGAGGGCCCCACACGTCCCTTGTGATACCACCACCTTCCCTGGAGGTCACCGTCCTTCTGCCCCCAGCTGGTCCCTTCTGTCACCTCCTGGGCGTCCTGCCCTAGTGCTGGGGACAGGCAGGAGGTGGCACCAGGTTCCTTCTGTCTCACACTTGTCCCTTCAATAACCTGCTGTGTTTTAGTGCAGGGAAGCAAAGGCAGCAGCCGGCGCTGGTGCCTCGTTCAGCATCACAGCTCCCACTGCAGCCTCCAGTATCCTCCCAGTATCCTCCCAGTATCCTCCCAGTGCCCAGGAGAAGCTCAGAGCCGCCCTGCAAAGAGGCACTTGAGTAAGGAAAAATAGCCTGAAGGTGGGTGGAAACTCAGGGGGGCAGCGAGGAGGCTCCGGGGCTGCATCCTCTGGAGTCTGATCCAGTCCAGAAGATGCTTCCCCGGCTCCAGGGGCAGCTCCTGGGCTTGCTGCCTCCTTCAGCAGCTGTGTTTTCCTCACAGAGCTGTGGTGACACCACGGGCAGCCCAGGGACCTGCTTTGTGCCTCAGTTTCCCCATCCTGCTTGCCTGCAGCCACCCACGGGTGCTGCTCGTGTGCCTGTCCCCTCTCTTCCCAGGAACAGAAGCTGTGCTGAGCGTGGTGTGTGATCTGGTAGCTCAACTCCCAGAAATTCGTGGGTCCATGCACACCCCTGCCCCCCAGCTGGCCCTGGCTCTGCAGAAGGAGGGTGTGGGGAGGCAGAGAACCTCAGAGCCCCTCGGGGTGCCAATCCCTGGGCTGGGCTGGATGCACCAAGCAGAAAACAGCCGGGTCTGGAGGCAGGACCCTGCTCTGCCACCAGGGGAAGGGACTCTTGTAGCCCCCACGGTCCTGCTCCCAGTGCTGTCTATGGCCACCCATGGGTGCTGCTCGTGAGACTTTTTTGAAAACACAGAAAGTTCCTCCCCTTTAGGATGGATGTATCCAGCTGTGAGGGCACAGCTGGGCAGGCTCCGGGTGTTCACCCACAGAGGGATGGATGCTCTGGGATTTGTCCCCTCCTGCGATTTCCACTCTTGGCCCCATGCCACCTCCCAGTGCCCCCACCAGGGCCAGGTGCCATGCTCAGATAATCTTCCAGGAATTTACAATTCCTCCCCGAAGTGCCGTTTGCCTCTTTAATTTTGCAACGTGACCAGAAACAATGCAGCGTCCGAGGCTCAGCTCCTCCTCGATAAGGAGCCAGCGGGAAAAGCCATTCTCTCCTCTGCGGCGAGCTGATAAAGTCTGAAACACCGGCTGCCCTGGGGGAAGGACCGGAGCAGGAGCCGCCTCCGGGAGAATCTCCCGCTCCCCTCCCGGTGCCCGAGCGGGGCTGGGCCGGCGTCCCGGCCCCGGGTGACCTCCCAGCATCGCGTCAGCCCTTCCCTCTCGGAGAGGCTGAGTTCATGTCTGGCCTTTCCCGGAGCTGGGGATCGCTCCTGGCCTGCCCTGTCCCTGCCCGTGTGCCGGGCTGGCCGCAGCATCGGGGCTCACCCCGGGTGGGCACTGCCCGTGCCCCTGTGGGGTGTCCCGAGGTGTCCTGGAGTGTCTCGGGGTGTCCCGGGGTGTTCCGTGTTGTACGGGGGTGTCCCGAGGTGTCCTGGAGTGTCTCGGGGTGTCCCGGGATGTCTCGGGGTGTAACGGGGTGTACCAGGGTGTAACGGGGTGTACGAGGGTGTCCCGGGGTGTGCCGGGGTGTCCTGGATTGTCCCGGGGTGTCCCGGACTGTCCCGGGGTATACCGGATTGTCCCGGGGTGTTCCGGGGGTGTCCTGGGTTGTACGGGGGTGTCCTGGGTTGTCCCGGATTGTCCCGGACTGTCCCGGGTTGTACGGGGGTGTACCGGGGTGTCCTGGATTGTCTCGGATTGTCCCGGGGTGTCCCGGGTTGTACGAGGGTGTCCCGGGCTGTCCCGGGCTGTCTCGGGGAGTCCCGGGGAGTCCCGGGCACGGCGCCCCAAAGCCCGAGGTGCCGGTTCCGGAGGCACGGAGCGGGGCTGGCGGCTCGGGGATGCTTTCCCGGTGACTCACAGCATTCCTGGCAGGTCAGCGGCGGCCGCAGGACACCCCGGCAGCTCCGGCCGCCCCTGGCCTCTGCCTGAACTCCGCTGGCAAAGCAAATTTCCCCCCGTGCCAGACGCCGGGGTTCCTCCGTTCCACGGCTGCGGGGAGGGGGAGGCAGAGGGGTCCCCCCGGGTGTCCCCATGAGGGGATGGGGACAGGGGACAGAGCTCACGGACAGGGGACAGAGCCCACGGGAGTGTTTGACCTCTCCGTGGCCTGGGCGCTTCCTCCTCCACCAGTTCTGCAGAACCCCGAGGAGGAACGGGCTCCCCACAAACAGCCCCGACTCCGAGCACTCCCGAGCACTGCCCAGCTCTGTGACTCAGTTTCCCTTTGTTGGGGTGAGGAGAAGCTGACCCCTCTGATGCACAGAGACCAGAGGGTTCCCATTGCTCCTCCCCAGCAGCTCTTTTTGGGAACATCCCAGCCCATCCCAGCTTGGATTTCCCCCCACCCAAAGAATTTCCCTTTATCTTTTCACCTTCAGCCCTTTGAATCCACTCCTGGGTGCTCACCCAGCCCAATTCTGCATCTTCCTGCATCCCACCACCCTCAGCCACCCTGTTCTGCTGTTTCATGTCACGAGTGGGTCAGTGGGACTGGGATTGGGGCAGGATGAGTGCGGGGGACCTGTTGGGGAAGATGAAACAGGAAAGCCTTATCAATATGATTGTCTGGCAAAAGATTCTGAGAATATGGAAACTACAATTGAGATTGAAATGAAAGCAAGCTTTGAGATCCCTCAGTTACTGAACAATTGGAAAACAATCGTGTGGCCACTGAAGGTAATCCCCTTTTGATGATCCAAGGGTCCAAGCAGACCCTACCAGCTTAACAGAAAGAGTCCAAAGAGGAGTTTTTAGGGTTTAAAATGTAACACAGTATGGTAATGTAATGATTCTTATAGGCTGTATGGAAATGCTATAGGATTTGTATATTGTACTAGATTGGTTAGTGAGAATTAGAATATTCAACACAGAAGAAAATTTATGGTATTGTAACGGGAACCTCACTCTCTTACCCTTTTCTCTCTTACCCTCTCATCCTCTCTCCCCCTCTCTTCTCTCAGTCCTGCTCCAGCTGTGGCTGGCAGCTCCCAGCAGGGCCCTGCACCCAGGCCCTTTGCAATAACCCCAAGTTCCCAGCCCTGGCTGCAGAGATCTCTTGTGTCCGTCTGTCCCGACCGTGCTACCCCCGGTGCTCCTACCAGAGCTGGCAGCAGCAAAGTGTCCCGAGGGCTTTGTGAGCCCCCGGCGTGGCCGCGGCCCCTGTGTCCCGCCCGGTGCTCAGCACACAGGAATGCCGTGAGCTTGCAAAGTGGTTTCAGCGAGACGTTATCTAATGGAGGAGGAGGAGGAGGAGGAGGAGGGTGGATTAAGCCAAACCCACAGCACCGGCTTTCAATTAAACCAAGTGAATTTACAGCTTCTCCTGACACAGTAAACACACGCTGACGGGGTCCTGACCCGGCATTTCCCCTCCGTGCCCCGGCAGGCGAAGGGAGCAGCCTCCTGCTCGTCCTGTGGCAGCGAGGAGCCCTCGGGGCTGGGCTCTGCGTTATTCATCACCGCGCAAAGGGCAGGGAACGCGGTGATGCTGCGGTGATGCTGCGGTGGGCACTGCGCCCCAGAGCTGCCACCTCGGGCCCGCAGTGATGGGGGAGAGATGGGGGAGTGATGGAAACCTGGGAGCAGAACCAACCCAGCAGCATCCACTGCCTGGGAGCGATGCAGCCCCGGGCTCTGGGTAACACAGCAGCACCTGGGATGAAGTGCTGCTCCATGGGTGGGTGATGCTCTGTGACCTTCCCTCAGATGTCCCTGCAGCCATCCTGCCATCCCCGTGCCTCAGTTTCCCCCGGGAGCAGGGAAGGCTGGGTGTGGCAGCAGAAGGATGAGCTGAGCAAGCTGGATGAGCCAAGCCAGGATCTCACAACAGGGCTGGGAGCTTCCCGGTGGCACTGCAGAGCAGAGCTGGGTGTGAGGTGCTCCTGCACGTGTGCCAGGGCATGCCTGGCACCCTCTGCCAGCCACCTCTGCTGCCTGAGCTGGCCCAGTCAGCAGAACCCCTCAGCCCTGCCCTGCTCCAGAGGGGCCCAGTGAGGCCAGGACCCCCAGCCCAGCACCACCTGAACACCCCCAGCCCTTTTGGCCATGTCAGAGGAGCCCTGGGCATCTGCTGGCACCTGGCTGTGGGGGGCGAGGCTGGGGGTCAGTGGCACTTTGGGCAGGGCAGCCCCAGATCAGGCACCTGGCCAGGAGCGTGACCAGGAGCCCAGCAGAGCTGCTGGGGTGACGTCCTGGCCCTGCTGCTGACGTCCAGCAAAGGGAAAAGCCCTCCCCAGAGCAAACACTCACCGGGGCTGTGCAAACCCAGCCTGGAGGGTGGCTCTGGGCTGGTATCTGGGTCCCATCTGGCTGCTGTTTACCTGTCTGCTGGAATCCACCCTGCAAACTTCCTCCTTGGACGGGTCAAGGAGACCAGCTCAGCCATACCAGGCTTGCAGGGAGGTCCCTGGAACCACAGACCCTGATGCTGATCCTTTGCCCCTGCACAGGGCAGTGCAGAGTGGATCCCAGTGGGGTTTGGGAGGATTTCAGCACCAGCCCCAGGTTTCCAAGCCCACAGCCCAAACCCTGTTTGCACCAACCTGGCTCCACACAGCCCCCAGAGCTGCACACCAGCAGTGTCCAGGCAGCAGGCAGGGCTGCTGGGTCCCTTTTCAGAAGGGCTCAGGCAAGTCATGGCATTCCCAGCACTGCCTCAGTTTCCCCCTCAGCTTGTCCCTCCCTGACCCGCGGCGGTGGCTCCTGGGGCGTGCAGGGACCTGCCACCACGCAGGGAGGGGACCGTGCTGGGGTGCTGGGCACACCTGAGTGAGGCAGGACCCTGCCTGCCACTCCCCTGCAAAGGCAGCTGTGATTGCTCAGCCCCTGGGTGCACACAGGAGCCACCAACTGCTCTGCCCTGGGCACAGGGGCACCAAGAACCCCCCAAGCCACTCCTGTACCATCCTGCACCTTGCACTGAGATCCTCCAGGGAACAGGGAGAGCAGAGAGTGCACGGCCACAGGTGCAGCTCCGTGGGTCAGCACAGCTCACGAGCCCTTCCCTGGGTGCTGCCAAGGCGGAGAAGGAGCCCTCAGTTCTCCTCACTGGATGGATGGATGGATGGATGGATGGATGGATGGATGGATGGATGAGGGATGGATGGATGGATGGATGGATGGATGGATGGATGGATGGATGGATGGATGGGTCCATGGATGGATTCATGGATGGGTCCATGGATGGATGGATGGATGGATGGACGGACGGACGGACGGATGGATATACGGATGGATGGATGGGTCCATGGATGGATTCATGGATGGGTCCATGGATGGATTCATGGATGGGTCCATGGATGGATGGATGGATTCATGGATGGATGATGGATGGATAGATAGATAGACAGATAGATGGACAGACAGTGAGTCTGACACCCAATACATTTCATTACACCCCACAGTGGAACATACCCACACCCTCACTCTTGCAGTACTCAAGGCTGTGTTCCCACCTTGGAAAGGAGGGAAACTGAGGCAGGGAAGGCAGGGGCTGGAAGCTGGGTGGGGAGGATGGTGACAGAGCAGGGATGAGGCAGCCCCAGCCCGTGTTGTGAAAGCAGCTGTTATCAGAGCGGGCGTCACGCCGCAGCGAGCGGCTTCCAGGAAAGGAAGGAAGTGTGGGGTCACCCAGCCCTGCTGCCGCCCTTTTCCAGCAAACAGCCCAGGCCTGCTGATAATGGGGCCCTGCCACGGCCACCCAGGAATTCAGAGCCAATGAACGGCCACACGTGCTGCCCTAAATGTGGGATTCGCCCCCGTTTCCTCTCCCACAAAAGCAAGAGATGGTGCTGGGGCAGCAGTGGGTGGTGCTGATGGCCCCTGACTCCTGTGCAGGTGCAGAGCAGCATCACAGCAGCAGCAGGCCAGTTCCACCCCAGGGACTCTTACTGGTAGGAACTGGGAGTCACTGGGCTGGGTTTGCTCCTGTGGAAAGGTGCTCTGGGATGTGTTTCCTGCCCTGGCACAAGGTGGATAACCCCAGAGCAAGGCTGGATGGGGATGGGGGTGTGATGGGGAGCTGCTCTCACACACCTGGACCTCTCCCAACACCTCACGCTGGACACTGAGCTGGAGGCCACAAACCAGCAGGACACTGGGCAGCCCCACTGCAGTCCCAGTGCCCTGCACTGCAGCAAGGCAGGATCTCACCCCTGACACCATCCTGCCATGCAAAGTGGCCCAGGAGGAAGCAGGAGCCTGCTCCTCCCCGATACTGGCAATAATTACATGATTATGCGATTTGGAAGCAAAGTGCAGATTAATCTCTGATCTTGTTAGGCCGTGTTTTACCATCTGCCTTGTGCAGGCAGGAGAAGCCCTCGTCCCACGCTGGGGAAAGGCAGTGGGAGCCTCTGGGGAGAGCTGAGTCCCACAGAGCAGTGGGTGCCTTAGGAAAAGGGTGGATGGGGAGCTGAGCACGCCAGGAGGAGCGGATGCCACCCCAGGCAGCAGCTGTCGGGCACAGCCCAGATTCCTGGAAGCCGGGCTGGATCCGGCTCGGCACGCACGGGGCCGGGCTGGGCTGCGCTCGGACTCCTCCTTTGGCCAACAAGGGCAGGTGACAGCGATGACGACCATGGCCCGCGGTGGTGGGGGGGGCTGCTGGGAGGGAGATGGCAGAGTCCAAACCGCAGGGAGAGGTTTATAATCGTCCAGGTGGGATACAGAGATGGAGAGGAGGGACAGAGTGCAGCGGGTCTGTGGCAGAAGATGGGGTGGCCCCGGGATCTCCCGGGCTCCTCAGGGGTTCCCCCTTTCTCCTCCACTCAGGAGGTTTTTGCCAAACAGGGAGGGCAAGACCTGCCTTTTATTGTGCTCATGCCAGATTTTTTCCTGCTGCAGCAGCCCCGGTGCAGAGCCAGGCCCAGCCTTTGCAGCAGTGTCAGGTCTGGTGCAGATGGGGATGGGTTTCCATGGGATCTCTGCAGGATGGGACAGCACCAGTCCGGGTCACTCTGTCACTCAGAGCTCTCTGGGATGACACTGGGAACCTCAGTGTCACCAGCTGGGCTGGTCCACCAGCACCAAGAGCTGGTACCTGTGTGCCAGGGGCACTTTGGGGTGCAGGGGTGCCCCTCTGCCCCCTCGCCCTGGCGTGTGGCAGGGCCCGGTGACCACTGAACTGCACAAGGGGACAAAGGCCCCATCCATCGCCCATCCCGGGGTGGCCGCTGTCACCTGGCCAGCCCATCCCATCCCATCCCATCCCCACGTGGCGATTCAGCCTCCTCCAGCTCGGAACCAGCACCGGCCCTGCCGGGAGCCTCCTCTGCTCCAGCTGCACACAGAACCCCGCGCTCCCCGGCCGGCAGGCGAAGGCCCGGGAGGAGATGAAAGGGATTTCCCGGCTGACCTCCTCACCCCGCACTATTTGCACCTCCTTTCCCGCACGCAGACAGGCATTTTTCCCATGCTCAGGGGGTCAGGGCCCTCCCTGCACTCCAGGACGGAGCAATGCCAGGAATGTACCTGGGAATAGGCAGGGTTTTGCAGGGTGGAGGGGGAAGAGGAGAGCTGAGCACCCTCCTGCCCGCAGTTAGCCACCGACATCTGTTCTACGGCCATGAAAAGGTGCTTTTCTTGTGCAAATGCTCTGCAGGAAGAAACCTGCTAAGCGGGGCAGGTGGGGCTGCAGTCAGCCCGAGCCCCGGCCGTGGATGTATTTTGTGTCCCCCAAGTGCTGCCAGTCCCTGGTGCTGTCACTGGGCCAGGTCCAAGTCCCCAGGCACGGTCAGGGGTCTCACCAGTGCGGGTGGGCCGGCTCAGCCTCCTCCAAACAGCACCCAGCTGATTCCAGCCACGTCTTCTCCCTGCTCTTTCTTCCCCTTTATGGGCTGGAATAAGCCCATTTCCCCACTCCAGTCTCACAGGGGCTTCCTGCCCCCCCCGTGCCTCAGTTTCCCTGGGCTAAATCAAGGAGAACAGCCCCTGGAAGCGGAGCCCACAGCACATTCCAGTGTCTCTGCCATTATCCCAGGGTGGATCCTACAGCTTCCCTGGTCCCAGCTTGGAGGCTGCACTTCCACCCTGTGACAATCCCTTCCCAGCTGTCCTAGGATGATAGGGAACAACACAGGAGAAATGTGGCTCCTTTCACTCCTCCCCACCTCGACCTTGCATCACCCAGGATAACAATAAAGGGGAAATGAAAATAGATTGTTTTGGGACAAAACCTGGAGTGCTGGGATGATGCCAGGAGATGCCCAGGCCCAGGATTTGCTGCCATCACCCAGCAGGGTACAAGCCCCAGGCCCAGGCACTGCCCCCAGGCTGTGTCTCTGTGCCCCCTCCCCACTCCTTACATCCCTTCTCCCTGTTCCTTCTGCAGGGGTGACACAAATCCTCTGTGGATTCTCACAGGGATGATCTGGGTGTCTGCAACTCAGGGTGACAGAAGGGGGACAGGAGGAGCAGACAGGCTGGGCACCCCAGGACATGCCACGTGTGCTGGGACCCTGCTGGGGACAAAATCTCCCAGGGGCTGGGGGGATCCCCCCTGTGCTCTGGGGGAAGGGATGTGGGATGTGGGTGGCACATCCATCACCCCACCATCACCCCGATGCATCCCACTTTCCCCTGCTGCTCTCGGCAGGAGGGTTTGCTTGTAAACAGCAGCCCCTGGGTAACACTTCTAATCCCTCTCTTGGCTATTATTCATCCCCAGCTAACCTTAAAGCCTCCCCCTTTTTCTCTGCGAGGCACCCCCAGAGCAGAGGAAATTCCTCAGCCCTGACGTGATGTGAAACACGAGCGGCTCGGCCCCAGCCGCCCCCTTGCCTGCCCCAACCTACCCGGGCCATTTCCCAACCCAGGTTTCCCTGTAGCATCCCACTCCCCCCGCTCTTTTTTTCTTTTTTTTTCCTCTTTCTTTCCCCAACCACCCCTTTCTGCTTTAGACATTGTAACCCGAGAGGCTGGAAATGCAGCTCCTTTCATCTTCCATTTCCCACATCCTGAGAGTCTGGGGAGAAGAAGCCCACCCAGATGATGGAATCCCAAATATGCGGCTCCTTCCACCTCCCCGATCCCCTCGGCCTCCCCCCCGTGAGGCTCTATTCACAAAGCAGATTAGCCATGCTGCCGCCTCCCCGCACACCTCGCCCCAAAAAGCCCGCGAAAAAGCCAACATACAAAAAAAAAAAAAAGAAAAAAAAAAGAAAAAAAATATAATTATTAAGAAGAAATCTGCACGGCTGCTCCTGCCAGCGAGCAGGATGGGTCTCAGCACCTCCTGTCCCGCTCTTATCCTGCTCCCATCACTGTCTGGTGGGAATTGGCACCCACAGTCCTGGGACTGGGTGCTGGCTGAGGGGGGTTTTGGGGAGCTGCAGCTGGAAAGGTCCAGCCAGGACCCTTCTCCTCCCTGTGCTCGGGTGATTCCATCCCCAGGATGTGGTGTGAGGTCCCCAAGGTGTCACCGCTGCCGTGTGGTCCCTTCTGGGTCTGGGGGGACCCTGAGGATGAGGATGAGGAGGGAAAGCAGCACCCAGGCAGAGCCTCACTGCTCCCAGCACTCGTGACCCAAAGTCACAGGACCCCAGCCCTCCCCTCTCTCTGGGGGGACACCCTGCACCCCGAGCTTGGCCTCATCCCACAGAGATGTCCCTCACCCGCACTGCCACACCAGGAGCGTGCCCACATTTCCAAATGTGAGAGCCCAGAGCACCTTACTGTGTTTGTGGGGTGACTCGGAGCAGGTGGTGACACACAGGGGGTGTCCCAGCAGTGGCACAAACCCGGTGCCACCAGGAATTTGTCACTGCGGGTGGGTGGGAGCACCCTCGCCCCTCACTCTCCTCCCCTCTCCCAGCTATGCCAGGCTGGGACAGGCCAAGGTGGGCAAAGGCCTCGGTGCCCTCCTCGTGGGGCATTGCTGAGATGCCTCAAATCCCTTTATCCAGGTTCCATCAGGGAAGGGTTCGGGCTCCCCCGGGGACCCGCAGGGTCATTTTGGGAACATTTTGGGTGCCGTGCCTCACCCCACGCCCTGGGCCAGCCGGTTCCCCGAGCTGGGGGAGCCAGGGGCAGACTCAGCCAAGGTCAGGCAATGACTCAAAGGGAACCACAGCCCTCCCTGGTGTGTCACGGCACTCACGGCCCCGCATCCTCACCAGGGGATGCCCATGGGGCTGCCGCGCTCCCTCCCGGCGGGGCATTGACCTTGCTGGTTTGTTCCAGGACATCGGTGCAAACCTGAATTAAATCCCCTCACCCCCAGGCGGGCCTGGGGAGCCTCTCTCTCCCTGCTGGGCATCGCCCTGGCCCTCCCCGTTTTCACCTATTTGCTAATTGTGCTGGCGGGGAAGGCGAGGGGGAGGAAATACAAAAAGTAAACTGCGAAAGCAACACTGCAGCTCCAAGGGCCCAGCACGGCAATCAAGCGATAAAGCAGTAATTAAGCCTGATTGTCATGCAAGGCAGCCCCGGTTAGACTGGAATGCCGCTGAAGAGCCTGAAAGCTGCCGGGATTGTTTGCAGGGCTCAGAACTGATCTTTTGATGTCTGCTGGGAGCTCCTCTTCCCCCAGACCTGCCACCCCAGGGTCCTGTTTCTCCCCGGGCATGGCCCTGGTTGGGTTTTTCCTCCTTGCAAGCCCTGTGGAGTCTCCTCCGGGCTGCAAACTGGTCCCCGAGGGCTCACGGCAGGAATTGGGGATGCTCCAGGATGGACAGGGCAGCCCTGGCCCGGGGAGGACCCGCGGGACATCCCCGTGCCCAGGCAAGGGCAGGGTGTGCTTGGGGATGTGGCTGCTGCCCTGCACCCACCATCCTCATCCTCGGCGGCTTTCACCCCAGGGGAAGAGGGATGGGGAGAGAAGAGATCCCCAGGGATGAGGGCAAAGTGGGTGAGAGCAGCAGGATGGGGTTTGTTTTGTTTTTGTTTGAATTTCTGACACATCCCCATGGCCTCACCCGGGCTGGCAGGGAAAGGCAAGAGTCTGGAATGGGCTGAGGGGGAAAGGTGACTCCCAGCCCTGCTTTGGGGTCATTTTGGGAACAGGAATGCACCTGGCTGGGTGAATCTGGAAAGAGATGGAGGTGGCTGGGAAGTGTGGCTGCCTCCCAGCTCCACGGGGCCAGGACAGGGAGCAGGAGGGGCTCCCAAATCCAAGGGGACCCAACCCTGAGCTCCCCTGTGCCAGGAGGGTTCCCTGATCCAAGGGAACCCAACCCTGAGCTCCCCTGTGCCAGGAGGGGCTCCCAAATCCAAGGGGACCCAACCCTGAGCTCCCCTCTGCCAGGAGGGATTTCCTTGATCCAAGAGGACCCAACCTTGAGCTCCCCTGTGCCAGGAGGGTTCCCTGATCCAAGGGGACCCAAACCCTGAGCTCCCCTGTGCCAGGAGGGTTCCCTGATCCAAGGGAACCCAAACCTGAGCTCCCCTCTGCCAGGAGGGGCTCCCAAATCCAAGGGGACCCAACCCTGAACTCCCCTGTGCCAGGAGGGGTTCCCTGATCCAAGGGGACCCAAACCCTGAGCTCTCCTCTGCCAGGAGGGATTTCCCCAATCCACGGGCACCCAAACCTGAGCTCTCCTCTGCCAGGAGGGGTTTCCCCGACCCAAGGGGACCCAAGCCCTGCTGCCAGCAGGAGGAGCCGGCGCTGACTCAGTGCCGGGCCGGAGCAGCTGGGCAGGTTTATGCACGAGGATGATTTTGGCCCCAGCTCATCCCGGTTGCAAGGCACGCTGCTGCTCCCTCCGACGCTAATGAGCAGGTTTGGGCAGAGCTGCTTCTGCCGAGGAGTCAGGGACAGGCAGCCCCCGGGAAAGCCCGGCGAGCTCTGTTTGTCAACAGGTCCCCATCGGTGCCTTTCATCATCCTGGCAAAGAATTTGATAATGAGTTCGGGGCCAAATGCTAAGTCACCTCATCCCACGGCTGAGCAGGGACTGGCAGAACCAGTTGTCCCAAATGTGCCCAGGCGTCGGGGTGGGAATAAGGCAGGAGAAAGGCGCTGCCTGCCCCTCTGCCCCACTCTCAGCTTGCATCACCTCGAATTGCAACAACAATATATTAATTTTTTTTAACAATTATATATTTTAAACAAAGAGGAATGGAGGCGCTGCGTCAGATTTTCCACACTTTTCCCTAAGTAAAAATGTCACTTTCTGGGTAAAACGGAAGGTAGATTTTCCAGTTTTTGGTTGGCTCAGCCCCAGAAAGAGGATGTGTCACGTTCCGGGTAAATCTAAAAGCAGCAGCTGTGGTGGCGAGTCCTTCCCGGCCACTGCAAGGGCTGGGCCGCAGCTCCAAACCCCAGTTTGGGGGGTGCATCTTGGTTGTATTTAATCCTTTTTCTTAACACTAAAGGGGATAGGATGTCACCAGCATTTCCAGTAAACCCCATTCGATTTCAAGCAATTCATCCCACAAGTATGTGTGGGATGCCAGGAACTCTTCGGTCTTGCTTAGGAGCAGGAGCCCAGATGGGCTTTGTCTGGAATACAGCTCCCAGTGGCTGGAGCTCTTTGCTCCAAATGCTAATAGAGTGAGTAATCAGAGATCTCCATCCAGTAAATTATTTATCTTATCTCTGGAACTCGGGGAGGCATCTCAGCCAGCGACTTCTGCGGAAAAAAGAAGACGGGTGGGGAGGGGAGTGGAGAGGGGTAAAAAAACCCTAAAAAACAGCGATATTAGTCAAGAGTCCCCAGCTGGAAGGGCCACATGGCCACTTTTACTGGAAAGGGGAAAAGTTCATGCGCTGGTTGGCGCGTGATGAAGCAACAGCGGAACAGCGGGGTGAGCCCGGGGGACGCCGGGCACGGGGGAAGCGGCGATTCCCGGGAAAAGGCAGCGCGCGAACCGGCGCCGCTGGGCGGGGCCGGGGGCGTGGCCGGGGCGCGGCCCCGTGACCGCGCGGGGCCGCCCGGGCAGCGCGGCCCGCGCGCGCCGCCGCCGCGCCCGCTCCCCATTGGCCGCCGGGCGTTAGGGGGGCGTGGCTCCGAGGCGTAGCCCCGCCCCTCGGGGCGTGCGGCCCCGCCCCCGGCCCCTGCGGCTCGCGGGGCCGGCAGGGGCCGCGCGCCACACGCGGCCGGGCCTCGCGCGGAGCGGCCGCTCGCGCCCGCAGCCCGCCCTGCCCTGCCCTGCCCTCCCCTCACCGCCCTCACAGCCCTGCCCGGCGCCGAGCCGCAGGTGCCGCCACCGGCCCCGCCACCGCCACCGGCCCCGCCGCCGGCATGCTGCTCTCCAAAATCACCTCGCTGGCGCACCTCCGCTCCGGGACCGCCGGCGAGCTGCACCCCGCCAAGATACAGCCAGGTCCGGGACGGCCGGTGTGGGGGTGCCCGTCCCGGCTCGGGACCGGCCGGGGCAGCGGGCGGAGCGCTGACGGGCGGGTCTCGTCCACAGGGAAGGAGAAGGAGCCGCTGGAGAAGCTGTACCGGGTGGGCCCGTTGCTGGGGAGCGGCGGCTTCGGCAGCGTTTACTCGGGGATCCGCCTCTCGGACGGCGCCCCGGTAAGTGGCGGGGCCGGCGGCGGGCGGAGCGGGAGGGGGCTCGGCGGGGCGGGCGCCGAGCTCATCCCGGCGCCGAGCTCATCCCGCCGCTCCCCTTGGCTCGCAGGTGGCGATTAAACGCGTGGCCCGGGACCGCATCTCGCAGTGGGGCGAGCTGGTGAGTGAGCGAGGCCAGCGGGAGAACCCAGCGTGACGGGCGGGGATGAGCAGAGACGCGGGAGGGTGGAAACCGGGACGGCGCGGGGGGAGCGGGTGTGGGGTCACCGGGGGACGCGGAGCATCCCGGGCCGGGGAATGCCCAGCGCCGATGGGGGCGGGCAGGAAAACACCGGGATGCCCAGCACCGATGGGAGCGGGTAGGGAGACACCGGAGCATCCCCCGGATCAGTGGGTGCGGGCAGGGGGAACGCCAGGGCTTGCCGCGGGCGGGGGTGGCTCAGCCCCGCTGATGGCAGCGTGGTGCCCCCGCAGCCCGGCGGCAGCCGTGTCCCTCTGGAGATCGTGCTCCTGAACAAGGTGGGCTCCGGCTTCCACGGCGTCATCCAGCTCCTGGACTGGTTCGAGCTCCCGGACAGCTTCGTGGTGGTGATGGAGCGTCCGGAGCCGTCGCAGGACCTCTTTGACTTCATCACGGAGCGGGGGTTCCTGCCGGAGGAGATGGCGCGGGGGCTGTTCCGCCAGGTGCTGGAGGCCGTGCGGCACTGCAACAACTGCGGCGTCCTGCACCGCGACATCAAGGACGAGAACATCCTGCTCGACCTGGCCACGGGCGAGCTCAAGCTCATCGACTTCGGCTCCGGCACCTTCCTCAAGGACACGCTCTACACGCAGTTTGACGGTGAGCCCGCAGCCGGGTGCATTCCCGGTGCCGGGCGTTGCGCGGCCGGGCCGGGCTCCGGAGGTTTCCCCGTGCCGGGGAGGGCCGGCATGAATTTTGCAGCCGCTGCCAAGTTCTGTTTGGCACGGGGAGGATGTTGTGAAACGGGAGCCGGCTCCTGGCCCTGCTGACAGCCTCCGTCACCCAGGCTGGCTCGGGCTGGGGCGGGGGAAGCCAGCGTGACAAAAACACCCTGGGGAGGGGGGAGCAGAAGGGGGGGTTTGCAAAACCCAAGCACCGGCCGGTTTAGTTTGCAGGTGCGGAAGGGCTGGGGCTGCTCCTCTCCCCTTGTTTGCCTTGGTTTATAATTTAAATTTTATTTTTTTTTACCATTGCGGGGGGGGTTGGGAAGGCGTGGTTTTTTCCCCACCCGTAGGTGGGTTTTTTCCTCGCATGTAACGGCCGGGCCTTTCCCGGGCCCTGCTGCCCTCTTCTGGCACCCGCGCCTTCCTTTTACAACCCAAAGTTTGTAAACAAGAGTCACGTGCTGGCGGGAAGGCGGGCGGGTCACGGCGGGTGCCAGCGGCGCCCAGGGATGCTCTGACGAGGGGCTGATGAGCTGCTGTGCCCCGCAGGAACGCGGGTGTACAGCCCCCCGGAGTGGATCCGCTTCCACCGCTACCACGGCCACTCAGCCACCATCTGGTCCCTGGGTGTCCTGCTCTACAACATGGTGTGTGGGGACGTCCCCTTCGAGCAGGACGAGGACATCATCCGGGGCCAGCTCTTCTTCCGACGGCGCATCTCTCTCGGTGGGTACCCGGCTTGGGACGTGCCTGGGGGAGGCAGCAGCTCCCAGGGAGCTCTGCAGGGGCTTCATCTGCAGGAGGTGGCACATGTGCTGCCATGCTGCTCTCCTCCCAAGCAGAGGGTGGATGGGGAGGCTGGGTACAGCTCAGATGGTGGCACAGGGTGGACAGGAGCCTGCTCTAACTGACCACTGCTTGCTGCTTTCTCTCCCCAGAGTGCCAACACCTCATCAAGTGGTGCTTGTCCATGCGCCCCTCAGACAGGCCGTCCTTGGAAGACATTTTCAACCATTCTTGGCTGCAGGACATTCACCTGGAACCAGCTGAGATCCACCTGCACAGTTTGATCCAGGAGCCTGACAAGTAACAGCTCCATGCAGCTCCTGGTCATAAGAAGCAAAGAAAACCAGACTTTTTCATCTTGACCATAACACTGAGCAGGGATCCTCAGATGTTCTCAGATGGGAATGTGCACATCCTTCCCTGGAGCTGTGCTGGGGACCTGCTCTTCCAAGTTTTGGTAGCCACCATCCAAGCCAGCTGTCCTGGACTCCATCTGAACTTTGTCTCTTCTGAGACTTTACCAGTAATTTTTTTTGGACTGGTTTTGGAGGCTCTCAAGTGTCATCTTGACCTGCTGAATTGGATGACCTGACTGCAAGAAAAGCTTCAACAGGGGAAAACTGTGGGGAGGGCAAGGCCTGTGGCCAAGTGGCTGTCCCTTCTCACTGTCCCTTCTCCCTGTCCCCATGCTTGTGTGCCTTCTGTTTGATCTGAGCCGTGCTGGAGGAAAGACTTGACTTTTCCTACAGTGCTGCTTTTCTGAGACTCGCCTGGGCCTATAGTTCCTTTTTCTTTTTCAAAAAGGAAATGGGTCAGAAGATGCTTGGGAACCAAGTGGGTTATGCCTCGCCTCCTGTGCCTCCATCCCACACGGGTTTTCTGGGGTTCTTTGCTTCTCTGTGCCCTCACGAATGCACAAACAATGCAAACCAACAGCTGTAAATGTGTACATAGTTCTACAGGAGCAAAGCTTGATGTACAGTTGTGAATAGTGATAACATTTTGCCTTTTTTCTCATTTCCAGTTTTTGTTTTTAATTTATTTTCATAAATTTGTTGTTTGTTTTGTTTTTTAAAGGAAGAGTTCTAGCCACTAGGATAACTTATTTATTTATTTATAATTCATGTGGGTTTCCAGCCCATGCCTTGCTTCTACAGCTGCTGATCCCCCGGTTTTCCATTTGGGTCTTCCCTCTGTTTCTGTCCTGTGTCCATCCCTGGGCCCATCGTGTTTCCATTGGGTGTCTGGTGGAGGTGTGGGGTGGCAGCTTCTCCCCAGCTGTCTGTGTACATAGTTCTGGGTGCTGTTCTTTCCTTGCCACGTGCAGATCTCAGTTTGCAGATGAATTTGGGTTTTTTCCACGGGTGTCTTGGTTTTGGGGCTGGGGAGGGGGGGGGGGCTGGCCCAGGCTGTCTGCACTGTCCAGTCTGTACCTGTAACCACGTGTGTAGCTGGCGGGTTTTGTTAATAGTTAATATTGTACAGGGGAATTGAGAAATCTTATTTTTTTTATGCGGTTTTAAATAAAAACAAAACACTTGCTGTGATGGAGACATTCCTTTGTTGTGGGGTGGGATGGAGGATATGCTGTGAGTTGTGGGGCACCAGTGACCACACCATGGCTACTCCAGGGACCTTGTCTCCAGCCACACTTGACTCCAAAGATCCCAGCACAAACTGGGACCAGCCAGTCAAAAGCACCACGGGCACAGCTGGATCCATCCCTCCACGGGGTGTTTCCAGAGCTGCCTGCTCCTGGCAGCTCTTCTGGGAGAGATCAAAGAGGTGCTGAGCCCTTTTCTCCCATTCATCCGCGGGCTGGTGCGGAGCATGTGCTGGAGCTGGCGAGTAAACAAACATCAAAGCGCCCTTACGAAACGCCGGATGTTGTCAGCCAAATTCAATTTTGGTGAGGCAGATCCTGTTGCTCCGGCTCTGTTGGTGGCTGGTGGGTGCAGGAAGCTGCCAGCGGGCTGTCCCCACCTCCAGCCCGGCCAACGCAGCACAGCAGAGGAAGCTGATCTGAGGATTACGAGAAGTCGGTCGCTATCAGTCAGCAGCGGTCGAGTTTTTTACCCTCCAAACTGTCAAACCCCATTTCCAGCTCTGTGGCACTTCAGGGATGTTTGTTTGTGTGTCTTCTTATCTTGGTTTGGGTTTTTTTTTTTAATTAGTTTACATGTGTTGAATTTTGGAGGCCTGTTTCTGTGTGACCTGGAGCAGCTGCTGCTGCGTGCACAGGGCTGTGTCAGCTCCAGAGAAGGGGCAGATTTCCCTTTCTAGAGGTGACTTTGCAAGTCCCCAGGCCAGATCTGACACAACAGGACCCTTCTTTCCTTTTCTTTCCTTGGCTTACTCCAGGGCTTTTCCTTAATATCTCCATGTCTAGTGAGCAGTCCCTTCCCCAGCTCACCCCAGGCTCTCCTGTCCTGCTTTCCAAACCATGAACCTGCCAGGAGGGAATGGGGGGTCCTGGAGCCACATCCCAGCCTCATGGAGTGACCTGCTATCATGTCTATGTCTCTGCCTCGGTGAAGAAAGTGTTAAGTTGGTTTGTTTGTTTTGCTTTTTTCTTTATTTCTTGTTTTATTTTTTTTTTTCCTATTTCACTCAGCTGCATCTTTCATCTCCTTGAGGCTGCTCGAAGCAGGAAGCACAGCTCCAAACACCGTCAAAGTTTAGGCCTATTTTGAGATGCGGTTTAGATCTACCCTCCTCTCTCTCTTTTCCACTCAAGACCGTCCAGGAAGCTGCTCTTACACGAACACAAACATGCCCACCACACCTCCAGCTACCCCTTGGAGCCCTTTGTGTGGGCACCGTGCCCCTGGCACAGCCGAGCACTATCACAGCCCCGCTGCAGCCGGGCCCACCCTTCCCGTAAGCGCTCGCGACTGTTGCGGTGTTTCTTAGAAAACGCAGCAGGTCCCATGTGGAGCTGGCTGCTGATAGTCCCTTGGCTTCCGCCTGTGGCTGGTGATTTTGTCACCCCCAGGCTCTTGCTGCAGGCACAGGACAGAGCCAGAGTGTCCCCGAGATCCCGCCGGGCTAAGGACTGTCCTGTCTGAGGAGTGTTGGACTGGTGTGTGTGTGATCCCCAGTGCACCAACAGTGCTGAGCAGCAATGCATGCACAAGTGTAAGTGCCACCAGGTTTGTGTCCCAAGCCTCTCTGGGAAAGGATCAGTGCATGTTTGATTCCCTGAGCACCAGCCTTCCTGAGCAGTAACACCTGCACAAGGACAAGAGCCACCAGATTCACACCCCAGGTCTCTGCCACGGGGAAAGGATCATGGCAGATGTGATGGGAGAGCAAAGATGGGCAATTTCAGCATCAGTTACCTGTTCTCCCCTCCAGGCTGCCCATCACCATTGCACTCAGGGCCTGGGGGAAAGAAAAGCCCTTTTTACCCCTCATCTTTCCTCACTGAGGGGATATTTCCTGCACTTTGGGGCCATCAGATATGACAGGAAAGGATGAAAACACAGGAGTTATCCATTGGGAGGTGACTCAGAAGCAGCACTGCTCTCCCATCTCCCTTTCGCAAATTTTTCTTGCTCCCCTGTGTAAACAGGTGAAGCACCCACAATGCAGAAATTGGGAAAAAAACAATGAAGCAGGACCAGGAGGAGATTTCAGACTCTTGGAACTCCAGTTCTGGGAGCACTGGGATCCCACAGATGACTGAGATCTTTCAAAGGGCCAGCACTCATCACACCTGTGCCTTTCTGCAGACATCCATCCCCACCTAAGGTGCTTGGTGATGCAGGAAGGACCAGCCAGGGGAGCCTGGAGCTGCAGCAAAAGGGACATTTATGTTTTACACATCCCTTTCTGGGAATGGGAGATGAGCAACAGCCAAACTTCTGCCATGGAGAAAGGCAGATGAGCACCAAGGAGAAAATCACCTGGGGAGCAGGGCCCAGGCTCACCACAGGGACCTGAACAGCCAGAAACTTGGAGGTGGCACCTCACCACCTCCCTATCCTAAGGAAAACATCCAGGTGTCCCCGAGGCACTGTCTCAAACCCTTTGGCCCTCTTGGCACAGTGAGTCACAGGAGCTATTTTCAACTCCTGCCTGAGGTCTTAGGTCGAGGTGAATTATCAGCAAACCATGTCCCAGGGCTCCAGCTCCCCGGGAATGAACCCTTGTGGAAATCAGTCTCTGAGTGCTTTGCCAGCGGCCTGTGTGGCAATAGCATCATCTCCATGTGGGGAAACTGAGGCACAGCGACCCAACTCGCTGGACATCTTTTGTGGTGGAGCCTGGGCTCACCTCCTTTCCCCTGCCCTCTTTCCTCAGGCTGAGATTTGCAGCAGGAGCTCCCAGCTTTAATCCCCTGGTGTCCCCACGTCCCCTGGGCAGGGGATTGAATCCTGCAGGAGCTCACACCAAAGCCCTGCCCCCTCTCAGTGTGAAACCAGGCTGAAACTTGTCCCTTCCCAGCCCTCCTGTGACACCCCCAGCCTGCTGGGACAGCCAGGGGGGCCAGGTGCTGGTTTCAGGCACCTGGAGCCCCACTCAAGACCAGAATCTCATGTTTTGGGGTTTACAGTGACTCTGCCAAGAGCAGAGCTGTGCAAACCCTGCCTCCGTGACACATCGAAACTGCATCACTCAGCCTGTGAGTTGGTGGGGGTTTTAAAGAGGAAAAAACACTTATTCACCATAAAAAACCCCAAACCAACCGCAAAACCTTTCCAGCGTGTAAAGTTGAGTCAAATTTAGCAGCTTCAGCTAGAGAAACATATTTTGAAAGCTGTAATGGGAGTGTTTCTTTCATCCCTGTCCAAGCTTTTGGTCCCCTGCCTCCAGGGCAATATTTTTGTGTCCTTACTCACTGGGTTTATTACAGTTAGGAGGGGGTTAAGCAACCCCAAAAATGAAACAACATCTCCTGTTACAAACTGCAACAGCCACTTCAGTGGCCCTCAAATACCACAGAGGCGCGTGTGTGAATACGAGGGGCGAGAGGGTGTCGGGATGGAGATCTCACCTGCTGAGAAAGCTGTGAGAGAAACACAAGCGGCAAAATGTCACTTCAGGTCACCCAAAATTCTCAATCTCTTTCCCTGAAATGGGCAGGCAGGGCTGGGGCCCTCAGCATCAGAAGCAGCCCCAGGGGAATGCAGCCGTGCTCTGCCAGGTGTGCCGTGGCAGCCCCAGGCTCGGTGCCAGGTTACTCTGTGGAGTAGATTGCTCCCTGTAGGATGCCCACACTCTCAGGGTGCCCAGCTGTGTGTACATCCCCCCCCCCTCATCCAAAGCACACAGATTTGGCTCCATTTGGCCCAATTTGGTTCTTGTCTTCATTAATCAACGCCTGCCTGACATAATCAAGGTGCTACTGTGAGTGCCAAGGACTTGGATTTCACCCTCCGGGTGAGTTTCTCACCTTTGGGGAGCGAGCAGGATGTGGGCAGAGCAGACAATGAGCCCCCCACCCTCGCCAGGGCGGAGGGGTCACTCCTCTGTTGCCCTAGCAGGGTGTTTCCAAACAAAACCTTGATAAAGCCAATAAATACGTGGAGCAGGAGAAGATGTGTGAATTGCTGGGGAAAAGCGGGAGGGGAAACTCCAGGAAGCATCGGGCCCTCAGGTTGGGGAGGAACAGCAAATCCAGCCCAGGCTGCCCGCAGGGAGGGGACGGCAGGACCCAGAGGAGCTCTGCAGCGATTCACAGATGCTAAAAGTGACCCCCGGACAGATGGACAGACTGTCCGTGCTCAGCTCCCGCGGGGAATGGATCCCATTTCCCAGAGTTTGCAGCCGATTTACGGGACGAGGGGATTTCTGATAACATTGTTGGATGTGTAATATGCGATAAATATCCCTGGGGTTTTGAACTCCGCCTGGAAGGAGCGGCGTTTCCAGCCAGCTCCTTCCTGGAAACTTCGCTTTCCAACCCAGCCCCTCCGGCCAGGAGGGCAACGCTCTCCCCGCAGCTGGGTACCCTCAAATGTGATATTTTTGCCAGCTCTGAAGTTTCCTTTCTCCGCTGCAGCCTCGGGATGGGAAAAGGAACCGATTCTTCTCTCTCGAGTTTCATTCTCGTTCAGAATCGAAAGCTGCTGGGCTCGTTGTCAGAGAACCAGGGCTCGCTCTGCCCCCCGAAATATCTCCCGTACCCTGGGAGCGGGTGATGGAAAGGGCAGAGAGCGCCGGCTCGGGGAAAGCCGGCAGGTGCCGAGACATCGCAACGAGCCCGGCCCGCCCTCTGCTGTCAGCTCCGGCGGCTGTGCAGAAAATCCCTTCCTTTTGAATATTTCTTCCCTTTTTTTGAGTGCTTCCAGCCCTCCCGTGTCCTGAAAGGTTCCTTCTTCCCTAGGGCTTAGTCAGCCTAAGTTCACAAAGGTGAACTTTGTGTTCAAGAAAGGACTGCACTCAGTGCTCTGGTCTGGCTGTCGAGGTGGGGAACAGTCAAAGCTTGGAGTGGGTGATCTCAGAGGTCTTTTCCAGCCTAAATAATTTCGTGGTTGAATTTAGCTGTGGCACATTCCTCCAGACCCAAAGTGCAGGTGAGGCCACCATGCTCCGGAGGCTCCTCCTTGGCTGGGAGCGATGGGATTAATTCTCCATCCACTGCCAGGTTTGGCAGGAGATGGATGTTGTGAAACAGGAGCTCCTGGCTCTGCCGACAGCCTCCAGCACCTGCACTGCCTCTGCTGGGGGCTGAGATGGAGCCAGTGTGACAAAAACAACTCTGAAAGGGCAGCAGAGGCGGCTTCAGAACCTGGGCTCTGTCTGGTTTTGTTTGCAGGCACAAAGGGCTTGGTTGCTCCTCTCCCCTCGTTTGCCCTGGCTCACAACTGGGGGTTTTGGCCAGTGAAGGATAAACACAGGTTTTTCCCCACTCGTGGGTGGGTTTTTCCTGGCCCTCCCCAGGGCTGCATTGCCCTTTTCCAGCCCCATTTCACACCCCAGAGTTTGTAACCATGACTCAGGGGCTGGAGAGAAGGCAGCAGGTCCTGCCCCAGGGCAGCCCAGGGATGCCAGGCCCACAGGAACGTGGGGGCACAGTCCCCCAGAGCAGATCCACTCCCACTGCTGTGAGAAATGGATCTGTAAAGAATTCTCCAAATTTAGAAATTTAGTCTTATAAAACTTAAAAAGCTCACATAGTCTTGTACATCTGTATGCAAACACTGAGATAAGGTGTGCTGGCTTAGGAAGGCCATGGAATAGAGATGACATTGCTGAGAGAGAGAGATTGAACTAGAAACAAGTTTCAATGAGTTTCAAAACATGGCTTTGCAAAAAGACCAGATATTTTAAAGAGTTAGAACTATAAAAGATGCATTGCAACAAAACCACTTGGGGTAAAAATACAGGTGATTGGTGTTAGAAGTAATGGCAGCATTGTGTGGCAAAAGTTAATAGGCTGAAAAAACATTTATAAGGAATATAAACATTTACAAGGAATTGTAACCAGGAAATGGGCTGGCTTCTGATGGAATGGTGTTGAGTTTTACCCTCCATCGAGATTAATAATGGAATTAAATATTTTAAAACACCTCTCAGTTACCTCATCTCTATAAAAGCTGGGAAAACCAACACACTGCTACCACAGCCACTCAGGTCCCTGGGTGTCCTGCAGCAGCTCTCTGGCCACAGAGAGAAACACACAACTGTCACAAGCATTGGGAAAGGCTGTGAGAAAATCAGAGAAAAGAATGAGAAACAATTCTTATCTTCACTTGCTGCACCTTTATTGTGAACATGTGGAATGTGTTGTGGAGATTTGTTCACTAAAGGGTGGTTTCTGAATTAATCAGTGGTGATATGTTTGGACTGGAGGACCAATTAAGGTCCACCTGTACTGAACTGTGTGTAAAAGCAATGGGTTTCTTTCATAGTAATAAATTTTTAATAGTAATAAAATGGTTATTAAAAAGTAATATAATTACAGTAACAAAAATTTGGACAATTAGGATTTAGGACAATATGAGACAATAAAAACAAAGAGTTATGGACAGTCCAGGTACCTCTTTCTGGGCAAAATAAGCCCAAAAAAGGACCTACATTAACAGAGGATTAACCCTTAAAACAACAGCCTGTTGCATATTCATACACCTCATCCATGATGCATAAATTCCTTTCAAACACAGGGTTCTGTCGGGGCAGTGTCAGCTTCTTCCTCTGAACCTTCAGGGCTGAGCAAGGTGGGAAGAAGTTCGTTAAGGGAGCAATAAATTCTTGTTCTCTGAAAGATTAAAGTGTCCTGTGGCTGCTATCTCGGTGCACGTACCTTACCTAGCATAAGTTTCTATTTTAACATTATAACCTAAAACTATATTTAACACACTACTTAAGACAATTAACACAGCACAACTTCCTGACATAACACACATAACATTCATTTAATATTTGCAAAAAGCCAATCATAAAAGATGCATTTTTCACAGCTCCCGAGCAGAGGGTGGATGGGGAGGCTGGGCACAGCTCAGACGGTGGCACAGGGAGGACAGGAGCCTGCTCTGACTGACCACTGCCGGCTGGTGTCTGTGCCCAGAGTGCCAACACCTCATCAGGCGCTGCTTGTCCATGTATAATAAATGAAATAAATAAAAAGAAATTTTGTGTGTAATGAAAGCGGGTTTTTATCCTTTTTTATGAATCCTAGAGTAGATTGGGTGAAAAGAGAGCGTAAGTTCATTTTGTTCCACCCCCTGCCATGGCAGGGACATCTCCAGGTGTCCCCTTCCAGGGACAGGGCAACTCCACCTTGCTCCAAGCCCCATCCAGCCTGGCCTTGGGCACTGCCAGGGATGCAGGGGCAGCCCCAGCTGCTCTGGGCACCTGTGCCAGGGCCTGCCCACCCTGCCAGGGAACAATTCCTAATTCCCAATATCCCATCCAGCCCTGCCCGCTGCCAGCGGGGCACTCATTCCCCTTGTCCGGTCACTCCGGACCCTTGTCCAAGCTCCCTCTCCTGGAGCCCCTTTATGCTCTCAGGTGCCCCCGGAGCCCTCCCTTCCCCAGGATGAACACTCCCAGCCCGGCTCCATTACAGGGGGATGGATTTTAATCTCTTTTCCCGGGCGGTTTCCCCGCCACCGCCCCCGAGCCAAGATGGCGCCGCCGGGGGCGCTGGGCGGCGCTGGGCGGCGCTGGGCCCTACTACGCATGCGATCATTGCCCGTGCAGCAAAACTACATCTCCCGGCATGCACCGCGAGCACAGCCTGCCCACCCGGCCCTCTAGAGACGAAAGACTCCAGTTCCCGGCATGCTCCAGGGAAGAAAACGTGAACACGTGACTCCAAGCTCCGGTCCTTTTTGACCCTGCGGGGACACCGTCGTGTCCGACAACCCGGAAGTGCCGCGAGCCCCGCGTGGGTCGCACATGGCGGCGCTCGGCCCCGCCGCCCTCCCCGGACAGCCCCGGGCGATCGGGCCCCGACACCGCGCCCGCCCTCCCGGTGAGCCCGTCCCACCCTGCCCCTATCCCTTCTCCCTCGCTGCAATGGCTACCCGGCGCCGTTTGGCCGTTCCGCTGCTGCCTTGGCTGACGGCGGGCCCGGTACCGGCAGCACCGGCCCGTCCATCATCAGCCATCCCCGCACAGGGCGGGAGCAGCTCCCACAACCCACACCGGGGCTCCTCCTGACCCTGGTGACAGCTGGAGCCCGGCAGGACCGCGTGTCTGACCCCTCGGTGTCCCCTCCGGTGTTCCCTCCGGTGTCCCCTCCCTCCCGGCCTGGCGTGGGGCAGAGGGAGCGCAGAGGGGCCAGGGGGGTTCAGGACGGATTCAAGGAAAGTTTCTCCCCGGGAAGGATTTGTCCCGCCCTGGTACAGCTGCCCAGGGCAGGATGAGGATGATCCCATCCCCAGAGGGGTTTAGGAGCCCTGTGGATGTGGCACTTGGGGACACGGGCCGGTGGTGGCCCTGGCAGTGCTGGGAATGGTTGGGCTCTGATCTCAGAGGGCTTTTCTGGCCTTGATCGTTCTCTGTGTTCTCTGGACGCAGCGATCTCTCGACAATTTTCCTGTGTCCAGTATAAGGACAAACACTCCCCTCCTGCCTGCTGCCTCTCTGCATATTATCCTGCATTTTAGAGCACTTTTATTTAATTTAATTTTATTTATTGTATTTGTTTCTGTTTGCAGTGGATCTGCTTTAATAAAATACACAAAGCTTTGCTTTTATTTCCTTGCAAAATTTTGTGAACAACTGTGCTATTTCCACATGATTGCAGTGTGTGCTTAATGATTCCTTCAGGATTTGTCTGTAATTATAGAAATGAGAACTTCACACATTGCTGCATTTGTTTTTTTCCTTCTGCACAAAATTGTTTGTTGACAGTTTTTAATGTGTAACTGAGCACCAGAGCAGCTTCCAGGGAGCCTTGCAGAACCCCCAGGTCTGGGATTTTCTCCAAAAGAACTGCAAAGGGAGGAGGGTAAGATTTCCAAAGGGCACTCAAGGATTGGGATGGTTTCCAGCCAGGTTCCCAGAGCATCCCTGTGAGAGGAATAGCAGATTTGTCTTTCCAAACAAGCTGTGGGGCTGCTGGTAGATAAAACCAGCACTGGGAGATAAAAGAAACAATGGGAAAGATTCCACTGATTGATGAATGGAAAAGGAGATTTGCCTTTACAAATAAACTTTAGATTTGCTGATAAATGAAATTAAACATTGAAAGATGAAAGAAACAATGGGGAAAACCCCTAAGTTTCATAAGAATTAAAAATGAAAAGGGAGGGTTGTACATCAGAGGGGAATCTCTGGTATCAGGTGTTTTGGGAAGTCTGTACCTTTCAAGTACCTCAGGAATGGAGAAAGAGAGAGGGAAATTGGGATAAAAATGAGGCTGCATCCTCCAAAATTGTGAGAGACCCCAGGGCAATGCCCCATGGCCTCTCCCTTTATTGGAATAAAGTCAAAGGACTCCTCTGTCTCGTTTTTGCACATAAACCTCTGATGTTTGTGGATTAATTTTCCCAACACACCCAAGTAAAGAGCGTGAGCAGGAGGTGGAAATAGCGCAGATCGGGGCAAACGAGGGCAAAGAAAGGCAAAAAACGGAGAAAAAAAGAAAAAGGCTCAGAACGGGCTCGGGGATGCGACACCGCCGCCAGCCACCAGAGGGAGACAGAGCAGCCGCCGACGGGGCGAGGGGACAACGAGGGACACCGGGGGACAAAGAGGGATAACGAGGGACACCGGGGGACAAAGAGGGATAACGAGGGATACCGGGGACAACGAGGGATACCGGGGACAAAGAGGGACACCGGGGGACAACCGTGGCGGTCCCGCGTCCCTCCCGTGCCGCCGGGACACGGCGGGGCCCGGCCGAGCGCTCCGAGGCGCGGCCGCGGCTCCGCGGGGCGCGGGGGAGCGGCGGCGCTGCAGTACCGGCTGCGGCCGCGGGAGGGCGCGCGGGGACCGGGCCGGAGGTGCCGGCGCTCAACTTCGAAACGACCAAAAACTCGGATTTTAAATATTCTGAACCAAAACCTCTGATTTTAAATATTCTGAACCAAAACCTCTGATTTTAAATGTTCTGACAGCAAAAACTCTGATTTTAAATCTTCCAAACCAAAACCACTGATTTTAAATCGGACACCAGAAACTCTGATTTTAAATATTCTGAACAAAAAATTCTGATTTTAAATATTCTGACACCAGAAACTCTGATTTTAAATATTCTGAACCAAAAACTCTGATTTTAAATATTCTGACACCAAAAAATCTGATTTTAAATCTTCTGAACCAAAAACTCTGATTTTAAATGTTCTGACAGCAAAAAATCTGATTTTAAATATTCTGAAACAAAAAACTCTGATTTTAAATCTTCTGACACCAAAAACTCTGATTTTAAACATTCTGAACCAAAAACTCTGATTTTAAATGTTCTGACAGCAAAAAATCTGATTTTAAACTTTCCAACACCAAAAATCCTCATTTCACACCTTCCAACAGCAAAAACTCTGATTTTTAAACCTTCTGACACCAAAAACTGATTTTAAACCTTCCAACAGCAAAACCTCTCATTTTACACCTTCCCACACCAAAAACCTCGCACACACCTCAAGGTTTGCTGATCCTGAGCAGACAAATTCCCAGTGAGAGGCTCCTTTCCAGCCACCCACGGGTACCTGAACCAGGAAAAATCTCCATGTGAGGCACCCCCAGCGATCCTCAACGCTGATCCCAGGGGATACCTGATGTGCTTTGGGCAGAAATTAATATCATTCATATTTTTACCTCGTGTATTAATAAAAACTACCAAGCAGAAGTGTCCCAGGCCAGGTGGGCCAGAGCTTGGAGCAGTGAAGGTGTCCCTGCCATGGCAGGGGTGGCACTGGGTGGGCTTCAAGGTCCCTTCCCACACAAACCACTCCAGGATTCTGTGATCCCTGCAGCTTTTAACAGTGTCAATGCTGATGGCGCTTGGTGTTTCTCCTCCTTGGTGTTTCAGGGAGAGCTCTGGGGGCAGGAAGGGCCCCCCAGGTGCTGTGAGGTCCCACCAGGTGTCAGGTGTTGCCCATTTCCCCTCTCAGAAGCTCTTTCCTTCTCTGCAGGCTGCCCTCACCTCCCCAGGTACCCCAAAGATGCCCAGGCCTGGCTCCATCCCAAGGCAGGTCCCACCTCAGAGCTCTGTGCTTGCCCAGTGTGGGATCTCCTCTGCAGAGAGATTCTCTCCTTTCCATTTTTAATGGATATTGGCACTAACTCTGTGCAGGATGAGAGCCAGATGGACATCTCTTTAATTAAATCAAACATACAGTCTGAGAAACGTAATTAAATTAAAAATACACACTTCCAGGTGGAAGCCAGCCTTTATCTTGAGGAGACAAGGCACAGAAAGTTCTGACATGTTCTCAGTGTTAGGAGATTCCTGGTGTTTTCATCACAAAGAGCTTTTCCTTTTGTTGCTGACACGAAGTTGTGGAGGAAGAAATGAAGAGCTTGGAGGGTTTGTGCCACACCACACTGACTCTGGAGTTGTCCACTCGCTCTCTGTAAATATTTCCTCCACCACACTGCCCCTCTCACAGGGTCACTGTGACATCAGTTCTGCCCAGATTTTGTGAAAAATCTGCAATAAAAATCACAAATTGGTGCAGAGAGGAAGCACATTAAATAAGCTCTAAATATACAGATTATACAGAAAATGAAAGAGATTTCCTAACAGAGTTGAGTGTTCTGGTGGACATCCCAGGGCTGTATCAAACAATGCATTTTGAATTTGCTGTCAGTTGTAGAGAGGCTCTGCATCTTTTCTTTGTGTTTGACTGGAGGTTGGTGGGGTTTTGATGTTTTACATGGTGTGATATTTTTTAATATGTTTCTTGCTTGCACCATCTTCCGTGCTTAGGAAACTCACCATAAACATTTGGGTTTTCTTGTAACACAAACCCTTTTCTTCTTCTTAAGGAATAATGAGCATAAGGAAATCATCACCAGTGGCTTGGGCTGAGTGAACTCAAACCCACTGCATCCACACCCTTCCCAAAAAGCCACTCCTGCACAGAAATCCACCTCATGTTCCATCCAAGGTTCTTCCTCCCCTCTCCTTCCACGCTGGTCCCAGATGGGGCAGCTGGAGCAGCCCAGCCCCACCTGCCCTGCCCAGGGCTCTGCCTTCCCTGCAGCACCACAAACACCACTGGTCCATACTGGGAAGGATCAAAAAGGGCAGAAGAAAAAGCTGGGGAGGAAGAAATGGCCCACCCAGGCTGGCCTGAGGCACTGCTGGGTGGTCTCAGCCTCCCTTTCCCCAGCACCTCTGCTGGGTCATGTTCAGTGGGTGGGAAAGAGAAATCCTGACCATGGAGGGGAATGTGTTTGCCACAGCCCTGATCCAAGGAAAAGCTGACCCCAGGCTCCACCAAGGCTCAGTTTTGAGTGTTTTGTGCTTCCTGACCTAAAGGGGATCAAATAAACTCTGCTGTGGGTTGGATTGTTGGAATGTGGCTGGTGAAGAGGAAGGGCAATATTGGGCGATAGGAAAGGGGCTTCTGGCCTGAGAGGCCAATTCCTCAAGTTTTCCTTCAAAATCCTTGAGAATTTACAATTTCAAAGCTGTCTGTGGGTCCCTGTGGGTGAGTAACCACCACAAACCCTGGAGGTGCTGCCCTGCCCCATTCCAGGCTCCTGTGGCTGGGCTCCCACTCTGGCTCTGCAGAACCTCACAAATGGGGAACCCTGGAATGGTTTGGGGTGGAAGGGACCTCAAAGCCCCCCCAGTGCCACCCCTGCCATGGCAGGGACACCTTCACTGTCCCAGGCTGCTCCAATCCCTGTCCAATGTGGCCTTGGACACTGCCAGGGATGGGGCTGGAATTCCATCCCAGCCCCTCCCCACCCTCCCAGGGAACAATTCCTTCCCAAAATCCCATCTAAACCTCCACTCCTTTACTTTCAAACCATTCCCCATCATCCCATCCACCCCTGCCCACGAGGATTGATTTCCTCATGGTTTCCTCCAACAATTTAGGAATTTCCTGAGAGGTTTGAGTGTGGAATGACCCTGTCCAAACCTGAACCAGGGCACAGAGAGAGCCCTGGGCAGTGAGGGAGGGATTGCAAACCTTCCTTAGGGGTCAGAGCTCCAGATCTAGGTTTTTCAGGAGTTCATCATTTACTCTGGCAGCCCCCAAAATGCTGAACATGGAGTGTGAATCCTACAGTGGGCACTGAACCACAGGGCTCAGCCAGAGCAAGAGCTCAGTCAGAAACTCCTGGCAAAGCCAACAACTCCTAAAACTGGGTGAAAACCTGGAAATGTTGTTAACAGTTGTTTTACAGCTACTTTGGGGTGATTTTTTGGAGGGGAGACAAGGCAGAGTAGTAGATCCTGGCTGCAAAATGGGATTTCTGAGAAGTTTTTTGCACTAAAACCACATTTAACATGTTCACAATTCCAAAATTCCCTCTCCTCAATTAAAGTATTGAGTGGTGCTTCCTATGATGAGCCCCAGGAAAAAAGGGGCCAAAACAGCCTTGAATATTAAAGGAAATCAAAGGTTAATTTAGCATTCAGAATGAGCAGGTTCAGGAAGGCAGGATAGGGAGAGACTGAGAGCTCTGCTGGGGCAGAACTGGGATGCTGCAACATCTCAGGCAGAAAAGATTTCACAGTGAATATTCCTCAATGGGCTGAGGAGAGAAAGCTGATGAGAACAACAAGGGGAGCAAAACCCCAACCAACACAGCAGCTTTAGTGATCCTGTGTAGCTGACACTTTCAAAATGAAGCTGAAATGAAAAATAAATAGAAAATAAAGAACTGAAAATATAAAAATGAAATAAAATTAAATATTAAAATGAAAATAAAAATATAAATAAATGAAAAAAGAAAACAATATATAAATAAAAATGGAATATAAAAATGAAATTACATAAAATATAAAAATGAAAATAAAAATATAAATAAAAATTAAAAATGAAATAATATAAAAATAATAAATAAAATAGAAAAATGAAATAAAATAAAATATAAGAATGAAAAAATCAAAAATCAAAATAAAATAATATAAAATAAAATAATATAAAAAATAAAAATAAAATAAAATATAAAAATGAAAATAAAAATATAAATAAAATATAAAAATACAATAATATAAAATAATAAATAAAATAGAAAAATGAAATAAAATAAAAAATGAAAATAAAAATATAAATTTAAAAAATAAAATAATATAAAAATAATAAATAAAATAGAAAAATGAAAAAGCCTTTACCTTTGCAATAGGTGCTATCCCAAAGTGAACCTGATAAAGAGCCAGTGAGGATTTTTGGTTTTTGCTGGGTCACTGATTTATGCTCTGTGCAGCTCAGGCTTGGGGCAGTCTGACAGAGCTCAGGCACAAACCCCACATTGTGACCAACGTGAGGCTCAGGCTGAGCTGTGACCCCAGAACTCATCTGATGGAACACAAAGAATTCAGGCAGAGCCAGGGGTTTGCTGATGCTCCTTTCCCTCCAAACAATTCCTTCATTTTTCACCCAGCAGCACCATCCAGCCTCAACAGCTAAACTCGACAGGCATTTCTGCCTGCTGGGGTTTTGCAGGGGTTACTCTGACTGCTGATAAAGCCTTTAGTGTTATGAAATTAAGTCACATTAAATGGATTGAACAGAGAGCATTAATCTGGGCAAATTACTCCCAACCATTAGAAAACCACGGCTGTGGCAAAGTCAGACAATAGTTTCCATTAGAGAATAGAAAATTAATGCCATATATAACCTCCTTTCTCCTAGACCCTACAGCTCAAGGAAGTTTTTTGTTCTACTGTGATACAATTTAGAAAATATTTCCTAGATCTCTGGCAGAGCAGATGATTTGTTTTCCCTGCTCAGTTTCTGTGAGGGGCTGGATGATGGGTGAGAACATTTTTCTTCTGGAGAGCCCTGAACTCCACTGAGGGGAGAAGGTGTGGGGAGCAAAGGGATAGGTAGAATTCTTTTATTTGTTTTGTTGAAGTGTCACTGGAAGTTAAACCAGGCTGGTTTCACACTCCTGCTGTGCATTTCCAAGCTCTCTTTGCCATCTGCAGCAACATCTGGGCAGGAGAGAGGTGTGGAAGAAATGATTGATTCTGCAATTAGGTTGGAGATAATCAGAAATAGGAGAAGTTTCCTCAGGTCTAAAGCTCCTCTTGTCCCCTGAACTCCCTCTTTTGAGATTTTTCTTCCATATTTCAGCCATCCAATAATTTGTTTCCAGCCAACCACTGTCCAAACTCTGTTTTTCCACCTATTCTTGTGTTCTTATCATTCATGGATCCTGACACCTGCTGCCTCCAGTGCTTCCCTCTTCTTTTCCCTGGAAAAAAATCTTTGTATTCTGCTAGGAACAGCTCCCTTATCTCATAAAAACACATCAGAGACACACAACCATTGCTTAGACAGCCCTTATTTCTTCTTACAGTGACCCTTCCTTTAGTGAATTTGTAAATGAGTTTTCATTTCAATAATTTATCATCAAAAGGTTCTTTTTTTTTCCCCCCAGACTGAATCCATAGTGAGGGAGAAAGTTATAAAAAAAAAAAAAAAAAAAAAAGGAAGCTCTTATCACTGTGTTTATTTTCTTTAGGGCCCATATTCACAGGAAATTAAACATCTGAGCAGATCAGTGTAGACTGAAAACAGTCACCCATGTTATTTATCTTATTATCAAGAAATGCTTTTAAAAAAATTTTTGAGGAAAATTTACTGAAGGTTCTTGAGTAAGTGTTTCTCTCCCTGAGTTTCTCTGAATTTCCAAGGACAGAGTTGAGCAGTTAAATGCACTTTGTATGCAGTACAACAATCTCAAGCATCCAAAAGGGCACTGAAAAATCTTCAAATCTTACACAGAATATCAGAATAATCTCTAAATCTCAAGCATTCAAAAGGAGATTAAAAAGTTCTCAAATCTTACACAGAATATCAGAATAATCTTTGCAAATATTATAAATAATCCTTATAAATAACATTTATAAAGCATCCTTGGTGGTTCATATGTAGAGGAAAAATCCAGTGGTTTTATCCAAGTGCTTTCCATCTTTCAGCTCCATCCTCAGTCAGAATATTCCTGTGCTGGCAGCCTGAGGAGAAAATTCCATGTTTTTCATTGTGATCATCAGAATCCTCATGCTGAGTGTTGAAGACCAAGACAAAGCCTTCATTGAGGCAAACAGGGAGAGTGCCTCATTCATTAGGGCAGGGAGAAGGAGTCAGGAAGATAAAATGACATTTTGCAGGCCTGTGGGCAGCCCTGAATGGTGGCACGGGAGCAGGCCCTCAGTTTCTCTATAAAAACAGACCCTCAGTTCCTCCATCAGAACAGACCCTCAACTCCTCTACAAAAACACACCCTCAAATCACCTATCAGAACACACCCTCAATTCCTCCATCAAAACAGACCCTCAACTCCTCCATCAACTTTTCCATTTTCTGCAATGAACACAAGAAGAGAATTTGCATTGTGATCGTTCCTTCCAGTCTCTTGATTAACTTTACTCAGCCAAACATGGGTGAGCTTCTCCAGCTGAGTTGTAGGAGTTAAAATCTCCTCTGGAGCCAGGGAGAGCTGGGGGTGCTCACCTGGAGAGGAGAAGGCTCCAGGAGACCTTAGAGCCCCTTAGAAGGGACTGAGCCTTGCAGTAAATCAGTAATGAACTTGTCTGACCCATTTATTCATGACCCATAAGTGAGATTCTGCATTCTTCTGGAGACATCTCCCCTACACACAACCCCACAGTGGTGCTGCAAAACCCCCAAAGGCAAAACAGACCCTCAGTTCCTCCATCCAAGCACACCCTCAATTCCTCTATCAGAACAGACCCTCAATTCCTCTATCAGACCCTCAATTCCTCTATCAGAACAGACCCTCAATTCCTCTATCAGAACAGACCCTCAATTCCTCTATCAGACCCTCAACTCCTCCATCAACTTTTCCATTTTCCGCAATGAACACAAGAAGAGAATTTGCATTGTGATCCTTCTTTCCAATCTCTTGATTAACTTTACTCAGCCAAACATGGGTGAGCTTCCTCCAGCTGAGTTGTAGGAGTTGAATATCTCCTCTGGAGCCAGCCTGGAGAGCTGGGGGTGCCCAACTGGGTCATGGTGCAAGGAAAAGGAATTTCAGTGCTTGTTCCCAAATACACATGTGCACAGGAGCAGGGATCCTCACTGCCAAGCCTTGCAATAAACCTTATGAGTTTTATAAAAATTTCCTTTACAAACTCACTGTAATAAATAAATTTCCCATTGGTTTCAATTTTCAAATAGAATATGTTTGTAGGAGGTGTTTAAATTCCCCCATTATTTCTGTGGCAGTTTTTTGAGCTGCTACATAAAAAAAAAAAAAATCCCAACCAAAAAACCCCTCAACAACCCAAAATCTCTTGTTTCTTGCTGTAAATGATGACATTATGCTGATGAAAACCAGGATCACAGGTACTGAGTACATTTGGTGCATGAGATTTGGCTCTGACATATTTATGAAACACTGCAGCTAAAGTGCTTCATGTGGGGTTTATTTCAGTCAGTGCTAGACTTCCAGAAAGCAATGGGATTTGGGGAATTTGCTGTTACTGGGAGAGTGCTCTGGTAAACTGGTCTGTGTCCTTTGTAAACTGCACCTGTAAACTCATATTTATTCAGGATTTCCTATAGGGAATGATGACAAAGAGGAAATGTCACTGGCAGAATAAAGCTTGAGCACTGCAATGCAAACGTTGCTGTTTTCATTGGTGAAAAATACACATTTAAATTGTACCTAGCCCAGAACACAAACATCAGCATGCTGCTAAATCCCAAATTATTGATCAAATTGAAGCAAACTGGGGGTTCTGAGGAGGTCAGCCTGGCTGCAGCACGCCAGAGCAGCAGACAGCAAATCCAAAGCTAAATTGCTTTTTCCACTCAAGTGATCCCAGCACAGCCCATGGCCCCAGCAAGTGCAGAGTTTGTTTAAAGTGGGTGTTTGTAAAGCAGTGGTCACCAGCTCTGGGAAAAGCCACAAGTTGCCTCAGGTATTTAAGATCACAGTGAAAAGACAGCTTAATTAGCCCCAAATTGTGATGAACTTACAGTCTATTAATTCATACAATGGACACAGGATACCCCAGGAGCATCAGCACAGGCTCTGGAAAAACACATCTCTCACAGTGACCTGCTTTGATAGTTATTTTTGGCAAGTCACACCCAATCCATAGACTGACAATAGTGAATTGACTCATGGATTATAACCAAAAATGGGGTTTGGCTACAGCTCTGCATCAGCAGGTTTTTGTGTTTAAAGCTTGGTAAAGGCTTATTTAATATCAAAATTTTAAAATTAGATAAAATTGATAAAATTTAAATATTTTTATATTTAATATAAAAATATTTTATATTTAGATTTTGATAAAATTGATAAAATTTAAATATTTTTGATATGTAATATCAAAGCAGTTTGATATTTTAAATTTGATAAAATTGATAAAATTTGAATATTTTTATATTGAATATCAAAATATTTTATATTTAGATTTTGATAAAATTGATAAAATTTAAATAATTTAAATTCTAAAAATTTTAGAAAATTGATAAAATTTAAATATTTTTGATATTCAATATAAAATATTTTGATATTTTAAATAGGATTAAATATATAAAATTTAAATATTTTAAATTTTAAACATTTTTAAAAAATTGATAAAATTTAAATATTTTAATCAAAATATTTAACTAAGTTTCCTGTAGGATCCACAGTGGATGAGGAACTTCCCAGGTTTTATTTCCAGCCCCTGCCCTGGCAGTAGCCCCTGGCAGGAGTGTGGGGATCAATACAAACCCTGCCCCTGGCTGGCAGTTCCATCAGCTGCTCCATGCTCTGAGCAAGGCACAAAGCCATGGAGAGGCTGGAAAAGCACCCCTGGGATGGATGGAAGGGGGGAAATGAGCAGAGCAAGAGGAGGAACCTTCCTGCTGGATATAAATCTGTGTGTGACCCTTCCTCCAGCCAGAGCTCAGCAGAGGGATGGACACAGATGAGGAAATGCTGGGAGAGCTGGGGGTGCTCACCTGGAGAAGAAAAGGCTCCAGAAAGAACTCAGGATGTTGTATTGCAGTGGTTTCTTTAGTTATTGTTTTGCATTGGGTGTTTGGTGAGAACTCAGAGCCCCTTGCAGGGCCTAAAGGGGCTCCAGGGGAGCTGGAGAGGGATTTGGGACAAGGGATGGAGGGACAGGACACAGGGAATGGATTCCCACTGGCAGAAGGATGGGATTTTGGGAAGGAATCGTTCCCTGGGAGGGTGGGGAGGGGCTGGGATGGAATTCCCAGAGCAGCTGGGGCTGCCCCTGGATCCCTGGCAGTGCCCAAGGCCAGGCTGGACAGGGCTGGGAGCAGCCTGGGACAGTGAAGGTGTCCCTGCCATGGCAGGGGTGGCACTGGGGGACTTTGAGATCCCTTCCACCCCAAAGGATTCCAGGGTTCCCCATTTCTGAGGTTCTGCTGAGCCAGGTTAAGAGTGGGAGCCCAGGCACACGGGGGTGGAACAGGATGGGCTTTGAGGTCCCTTCCACCCCAAACCATTCCAGGATTCCAGGATGTTAAACTCCCCTTTCTGAGCACAGTCCCACAGACCCCAGCCCTTCCATGCTCCCTGTTCCCTGCACCCAGCCAGGTCCTCCCAAGCCCAGAATTCTCATCACACTTTGCTCATAATTCACCCAGGACCTTCTCCAGCTGCTGGTGGAGCTCCTGCAGCTGCTCTCCACAATCCACCCTCCAGCCACACATCCCAGCAGGAAGGCCAAGTGTCTCCCACAAATCTCCAGTTTTCCAGGCCAAAACCAGCATGGCTCTGGGACAACAGCAGCATTTTAAGAGCACTTTTCAAATAAACCCATTTTCCAGAGCCTTTCCTCAGGAGAGGAGCACGAGATCTGCTGGCCACAGTCTGTGCCCAAGCCTTCATTATGTTAATAAGGTCAAAAATAAAACTCAGGAAGCTTTAATACTGAATAATTTAATATTAAAAACTCATTCTTGCTATCAATAACCATTCAAAGTCCCTGCCTGGCATCAGTGCCCCTTCCAGGCTGTCCAGGTGCAGAGCCACCACCCAGAGCAGCCTCCTATGCTGATTAAATGAGGTTTAAATGAGTTTTCCAGCCCCTTTTCCAAGAGCAGAGCCTCCAGCAGTGCCTGCTCCTTCCAGGTGCAGCTGTGAGGGGCAGCCAGAGCCATTCTGCACCTATTGGCAAAGGGTTTTGAGCACTGGCTTAAATATTATCTCGTTTATTTAGGCAGGTTAAGTGGAGATGACAGCATAGTGTATATATATAAAGATATAAATACTAAATATATAAATATATAAAATATAAATATAGAAACACATATAAGTATAGGTTTAATGTATAATAATATGTATTAAATACATAGGTGTATATATATACACCCCAGCCTCAGGGGCTTCAAAAAACCTGTTAAAATCCATAAGAGGCCTTAGAACACACAGTAAAAATACAAAAATAAAAATATAAAAATATATATTTAATGTATAATATTATGTATTAAATACACAGGTGTGTATATATATAGAGAGAGATATAGATATAGATATATAGAGATAGAGATAGAGATAGAGATACACCCCAACCTCAGGGGCTTCAAAAAACCTGTTAAAATCCATAAGAGGCCTTAGAACACACAGTAAAAATACATAAATAAAAATATAAAAATATAAATTATTATATATATTCAATGTATAATAATATCTATTAAATACAAAGGTATATATATATATATATATATATATATATATATATATATATATATACACCTCAGCCTCAGGGGCTTCAAAAAACCTGTTAAAATCCATAAGAGGCCTTAGAAAACACAGTAAAAATACAAATATAAAATATAAAAATAGAAAAAAAAAAATTAATAGATAATATTATGTATTAAATACATATATACACACCAGCCTCAGGAGCTTCAAAAAACATGTTAAAATCCAGAAGAGGCCTTAGAACACACAGTAAAAATACAAATATAAAAATATAAATTATCATATATATTCAATGTATAATAATATGTATTAAATACATTGGTATATATATATATGTACACTCTAACCTCAGGGGCTTCAAAAAACCTGTTAAAATCCATAAGAGGCCTAAGAGCACACAGTAAAAATACAAATATAAAAATATAAAAATATATATTTAATGTATATTAATATGTATTTAATACATAGGTGTATATATATACACCCCAGTATCAGGGGCTTCAAAAAACCTGTTAAAATCCATGAGGCCTTAGAGCACACAGTAAAAATCCTCATGAAAGGAGCAGTGAGAGATCAGTGCCAAAGCTGGGGCAGGGAAGCCCAAAGGGAAGGAATGTTGCTGTTCCAAGGGCCCTTTTCCTTTAAGTGCTGGTCCCCAGCCTGGCCCGAGTCAGCAGGGCAGAATTCTCTGTGCCTTATATGGCTTGTTCTGAAATATTTTTTTTTAATGACTCCACAGATTTATTTTTTTTTTCATCCTATAATCACACAAAAAACTTGTTCACATAATTGTCTTCATTAAGTGAAATCATCAGGGCGCGTGAGAAACATCCTGGGCCTGACTGTGCCGTGGAAAACCTTCCCATGGAATCCTCACCAAGTGAATTTGTATTTTTTGAATCCTCACCGTGTGAATTTGTATTTTATTTGAATTTCAGTGCCTATCCCAGTGGCTCTCAGAGGGCCTTGCCCAGCACCCCACAATGTCCTGGGGCTGGTTCTTGAATAAAGGGGGTCCCAGTTATGAGGCTGCTGGTTTGGGGCTGGTTTGGGGCTGGTTTGGGGCTGGTTTGGGACAGGTTTGGGGCAGGTCTGGAGATGATTTGGGGCAGGTTTGGGGCTGGTTTTGAGGTTGTTTTGGAGCAGGTTTGGAGCTGGTTTTGGGCCCGTTTTGGGGCTGTTTTGGACCTATTTTGGGGCTGGTTTGGAGCTGGTTTGGGCCTGGTTTGGAGCTGGTTTGGGGCAGGTTTGGGGCTGTTTTGGACCTGTTTAGGGGCTTGCTTGGGGCTGTTCTGGGCTTAGTTTTGGGCCTGTTTTGGGACTGTTTGGGGGGTTGTTTTGGGGCTGTTTTGGAGCTGTTTTGGGACAGGAGATGGGACTGGTTTGGGGCTGGCTTGGAGCAGGTCATGGGTCTGTTTTGGGGCAGGTTTGGGTCTGGTTTTGGGCAGGTTTGGGTCTGTTTTGGGGCAGGTTTGGAGCTGTTTTGGGGCTGTTTTGAAGCTGGTTTTACACCCCCTGCAGAAACCCAAAGGGGTTAAACCCAGCCCCGTGAGGGACCCAGGCCTTGCCAGGCTGTGCAGAATCCCCTCCCACCACCTTGTTCAGAGCTCCAAGTGCTGAAAAGAAACTCCCAAAGTCTTCCGCTTGTTTGGCAAGCGACAGAGAAATATTTCTGTTTGCACTTAGCAACACCCCGAATCAGAATTTATAGTACAAAATCAGTTTAGGGAGCCTTTCCTGGTACTCCAAGCTCTTCCCAACAGTTTCTCTCTGGCTTCTTGCCTTTTAGAAATCTGCAGAGCTGAGAAATTTTTCAGGGGACTCCACTCAGGGAAAGATGTCCAGAGCTTCCCTTTTGCTCTTTCAGAGCGTCTTGCTTGGTTTTTTAAAAATAAATTTATAGGAAAGCCAGGATAGCACTAAAAATACCTCCAAATTAACATGGGAGCATGGAAATAGAAGTATGTAAAATGACTGCAGTATGTTGGGGTTTTTTTGCTTTATGACAGAAAACAGAGCTGTGCTGTCTGCACACAAAGATGGGAACTTTACTATTTTCTGTCTCAAATATGAGTTATATAGTAAGTATTTCATACTTTATATTACATACTAGAACAAATATAAATTATTGACTCTAAATACTGAATATAAAATATTAAGTATTCAAATAATTATATTGAATTGTTTCATATAATATCATAGAGTATAATATTTATATATGGAAATTATATATAATATTCTATATTTCCACATATAATATACTATATACTATATACTATATACTATATACTATACAATATACAATATACAATATACTATGTACTATATACTATAAGGATATATTTTAATATATTATATAATAATATAATATATTATATTATAATATATATTATAATATATAATAATATATAATATTGGAAATATTTTTAGATTATGAACTCAATTAATGCACTTATTAAAAGGGATAATGTAAAAATGGGTAAAGTTTGTACCTTCTCAAGGCAAAGTTGCCCTCTGAGCTGCCATCTGAATTCACACAGTTTCTCATCTACTTTGGCTTAGAATTAGAGCAAGGAATTTAAGAGCTGACCTTGCTGCAGTTCAATAGAAAAACATTAAATATGGATCCCAGTCCTGAATATTGTCTGTAACTATCTGAAAAGTTCTTGCTTTATGAAAAAAAACAAAACAGGGCTAAAGGGAAAACTGGTAAAACAGTTACAAGGCAGCTGCCTGGAATATTTCATGGTAATTAGCACAGTTTATAGACTTCAGAACTATAAACAAGACTCATTAAATAGAGCAGAATGGCATTGTCTAAATTTGCAAAACTACAGATCAGCATTTGTGAGCCCTCAGGAAGGCATTTAGCCCTCATCCTAATCAGATATAGTTGTTAAAAAAACCCCCAAAAGGGTGAGGTGGATCTCTATTGTTGTTTTATCAATGATAGCATCTTTAATCAGAGTAAAATGATGCACACAGGCTTTGAAACACAGGATCCAGTGCTGGTCTCTGTAGTTGTGCCAACAACAAACTCAGTTCCATGTTCTGGTGTTGCACTTGACTGCCTCTCTCCTCAGTTTAAGGGATGTGGCCTGAGGCCACAGCCATGATAGAGAACTATAAATAGCCCTGGCAAACAACTGACTCTGGAATTCTCTCAGGAACTGGGAGAAAACAATTCTAGATCTGCAAATGCATTAAACTGCAAGGGTGAGCCTTGTGCTGCACCTTTGGTGGGACCTTTAGCAGAGAATTGAAACCTTGAGCAAGGTTCACGTGTGGGCGAACAAGGTTCATGTGTGGGTCACCAAAACATGGAATTATGGAATCCCAGAATTACAGAGTCCCAGAATCCCAGTCTGGGTTGGGTTGGAAGGACGTCAAAGGCCATCCCATCCCATCCCACCCCATCCCATCCCATCCCATCCCATCCCACCCCACCCCATCCCATCCCATCCCACCCCACCCCATCCCATCCCATCCCATCCCATCCCATCCCATCCCATCCCATCCCATCCCATCCCATCCCACCCCACCCCACCCCATCCCATCCCACCCCACCCCACCCCACCCCACCCCATCCCACCCCATCCCACCCCATCCCACCCCATCCCATCCCATCCCATCCCATCCCATCCCATCCCATCCCATCCCATCCCACCCCTGCCATGGCAGGGACACCTTCAACTACCCCAGGTTGCTCCAAGCCCCATCAAACCTGGCCTTGGACACTTCCAGGGATCCAGGGGCAACCACAGCTTCTCTGGGCACCCTGTGGAGGCCAGGGCCTCCCCACACTCCCAAAAATACATTTTCTGGAACGTGGCTCTGTGTTTTCTGCAGGAAAATATCAAATATCTGTGAGGAAATGTTATATTTTTTCTATCCAGAAGCAGAACTGAGGAGCAGGAGCCATCATCAGGCTTCTCTTTTCCCCAAGACAGAAACTCAGCAGCTCTCAGAGAGGAGCTGGGCATCCCTTGGGCATCCCTTGGCTCTGGGTGTAGCAGCACCACTTCCCCAAACTGCAGAGTTCAGGGAGAAAAACTGCTACTGCAGGGCAGGGGACTATATTTATATGCAAGATATTTACACAATATTTTCACCTAAAAATAAAAAATTACTGCAGTGGGAGCTCTGAGAGCTCCAACACTGTCAAAAGATTAGAAGCTAAATACATTTTGAGTAGAAATATTGGACTTTGATGAGCCTTGTGAGTCCTTTCCAGTTTGAGATTTCCTATGATTCAATATTTTAACTGTTTAATTTAACCGAAATATTGTAGAAATGGCCAACCTAGCACAGAGCAGGTATGTTCCTACCAGAGCAGAGGCTTGGTACAGCTAAGCTGAGCTGAAATCCTGTGCTCTGATGCAGATATTGATCTATTGATCTATTGATCTATTGATCTATTGATCTATTGATCTATTGATCAATTCAGATATTGAGGAATTGTGTGGTCACAGGTGGGGCAGCTCAGACCAAGGCTGTGCTTGCACTGGTGGGTTTTAGTTTGGCTGAACTGGAGCAAAAGGAGAGGAAAGCCACAAGAATTGTTTCGAAATAACAATTTATAAGAGGGGAAACTGTAAATAGTGAAAGAGCTCGAGGTATTGAAGGGATAAAAATGCTAAAATCACAGAAAACTACAATCTCAGAATATCCTGAGCTGGAAGGGATCCACAAGGATGATCCATCCCAGCTCTGAGGCACAGGATGACCCCAAAGCCCCACCCTGTGCCTGAGGGTGTTTTCCAGTGTGATGATCTTTCAAAGGCTCAGGACAGGAACAGGTAGTTGGAGATGATGATCCTTATGGGTCCCTCCTAATTTGAGATATTTTCTGATGATTTAAGGAAAAATATTATGACTTGTGTGGGGGTCACAGCCTGGAGAAGACTCTTGGTATGGCCTTGCTGAGCTTTCATCAGGCACTTTGGGCCACTTTGATGGACACAGGTTGTTCATCAAAACCTCAGCACCACGACATGAAAATTAATTCAAAATTGGTATTGGAGTTGAAAGGATGACCTTAATTCAATAATTAATTCAATATTGAAAATTAATTCAATATTGGTATTGGAGTTGAAAGGATGACCTGATTTCTGCTCTGATTTCTCTTTATTAAAGCCCATCTAATTTCTCTCTTCAGTTTCAGTTGGATTATGATGACATTTCAAATCTCAGTGCTCTGCATGACTTCCAGAAGCAGCTTGTGCCAGTGGGAAGGAGAAGTTAGCATCTGAATGAATTTCAGCCTCCTGTTTTGTCCTGAATGCTTGCTGTTCCCTTTTCAGATCTGGAAAGTTGCAGAATGACATATCTCTGGATTTTTTATGTTGTGATTCTTTTCTCCTAGGATCTATGCCCTGCTGCTTCTGGGAAACTTGTGACCTCTGCATTTTTAATTAGAACTCGTGACTTTTTCCATAGCAACATATTTTGATGCTGCAAATACAGAATCTGTCAAATCAAACAGCTCCTGGTCAGAAGAAATCCAAATATATAGAAATGCTGAGCAGTAATAAGATGTAGGATATGGCACAGTTAAGAAAAAAATTATAAGAGAAAATAAAAGAAAGCTTTGGTTAATTTCTAAGTTTGATTTTAGTAATTAATTAATCAATAGAAATTATTAAATTGTTGTGTCAGTACCCACCTGGTACAAAGGAATGAACTGGTCTCAGGAAATATTTCAGATGTGGAAAAGTCTCAGTCACAGGGATGAGCAGTAGAAGCAGGTGGTGAAAGCAGAAGAAATCCTCTGAAACAAGCTCAGAATTTTAATTTCTGTTATATTAACAGAATAAGGGAATTCAATAGGATGGGTTAAGGCAAATAATTTAATAAAACACAGCAGTTCTAGATAGGCTTTTTCAAAACCATTGATTTATGGTGCATACCTTGCATGTGCCAAAAAAGCATTTCCTTCAACAACAAAGTTTTAGAACTTTTGTCATTTGGCTTTACTGTTTAAGGGTTACTGTAATTCATTCACTGATTCTCAATTACAGACATTTTTGAGTATTATTTTTTTTACTATATTTATATACTTTATACTAGAAGTATATACTATTTATATATTTATTTACTATTTTACTATATTTATTTGCTCTTTATTTATTTGCTATATTTACTATATTTATTTAATACAATTTGGTATTATTTATTAATTATTTACTATAATTTGGTATTACTATTTTTGACATCTTTTTGAGCTTTTTAAAGATATTTCTGTGTCAACAGAGACCTGTGCAGAATATTGTCACCTGTTCCTTGAACTCAGTAGTAAGGCACTACTAAATTTCTTCTCTAGCATGAAAAGCCTTGGACAAAATGATTATTATTTTCTGATTAACCAGACTTGTGCTCACTCTCATAATCAGTTACTTGGGGTTCCTTTTCCTGCTTTAAGCAAAGATTTTGTTTCAGGCTAAGAAATCATCCTGCCTTTCCTAATCCCCCCCAGCCCCTCACCCTTCTGCAGGGCCATCCCTGTGGAATTCCCTGTCAGGCCAGCAGCCAGGAGATACCCACGGGCTTGTTCAGGTTTTCAAACAAATGTTGAAGTGCAGGAACATCTTCTAGAAGCAAAAGCACCAATGTGGGAATGGCTGCTTTGGTTTCTTCCCTCTGGTTAGTGTTAGACACATGATTACTGTGCCTTTGTCTAGTCCATCTGTTTCCACTTTCCATAAAAAATGCTGGGATGTGAAGTTCAGCTTGGTGTGTTTTAACCTTGCTTTGCAAACAGGGGGTTCCTGGGTGCTCCCTTCTCACACAGGCCCCGGGGATGTGTCTGGGCAGAGGGTCACAAAACCCTAACATTTCCTCACAGATATCTGATATTTTCCCTCAGAAAACTCAGATCCACAGTCCAGAAAAAATGTCCTTTGTAGTCTGCAAGGCTGTCTAAACAGAGTATGAAAATAGATGACATCACTTACACAATTTGGGTTTTCTCCACCAAAATGAAAAGCTCCATTCGTGTGAACTCCCCGACAATTGTCAGAGGAGGGAACTTTTCAAATGAAATGCTTCATCTCACTAATTTAGAGCAACAAAAACCACAACACTGCTCTGAAAGCTTTGATTTCCAAAAGGCATGACGTTTTTTAATTTATTTAGAAGCAGGATGGAACAGTTTCATAAATCTCCTGCCACATATACCATCCACTTGGGCAATCTGACAGCTTGTTTGCCGGAATACATGAGGCACAGAAGGAGCATCACTATATTTATGTGTGCCCGAAAAGGACACAATATTATTTTTAAAAACCCAACAGAAAAAAAATGGGGAATGTTTTGGAGCTGGAGGAATGAAATTTCCTACATTTTGCCTTCCAAGTATAGATGGTTCAAGGTTCTGCCTGCACCATTCACTCTCTCCCTTTGTGTGGCTGCAGTTTTCCCAGCTATTTCCACAGATCCTGGCTGCTCCTGGCCCCTGAGGATGCCACAACCCCAAAGAGTTTTATAAATCTAGAGGGGGAAATGATCTGTCTGTCGCAGCCAGCAGAGAGCCCACGAGAACGTCTGGGGGGTTTTACCATCCAAGCTGCTGAAAAAGGAGCCAAGATGGGATCCCTGACCTTTCCCAGCCCTCCTCCACCCCACAGCCTGCTCTGGAAAAGCTTCAGCTCAACCAGGCAGCAAAATTAGAAATCTTCTCCAGGGACACTCTTACTCTTACACCAAAGCTCTCCTCAGTGAGATGGGGGATGGAAAGAGGGAATTAATTGTGAGTGCAGAGAGTCCTGTCCCTCTCTGAGGGGTTCCCACAGCACACTGGGAATGCCCAGACACGCTCAGGCAGCTGTCGAGGGGTAGGAGCAGAGCCAAGCCCTGGCCTGTGATTCATGGAGCAAGAAAATCACGTTTGAGCTGAGGAACAGCAGCACTTCCCTGTGAGAGCTTCAATGAGAGATGCAGGACTCCAGGCAGCTCTGCAAAATGCAGTTTATTCCATCCAGAGGATGGAGGTTACAGCAACCCAGGGTTGTGGGTGACAGAGCTGTGCCCACAGCTGTCAGCTCCAGCTGCAGGCAGGCCTGGAGACCCTTTGGTTTTGGTTACAATGCATTATAGACTTTTCTTTTGATCACAATGCATTATAGACTTTTCTTTTGGTTACAATGCATTATAGACTTTTCTTTTGGTCACAATGCATTCTAGACTTTGCTTTTGGTTACCATGCATTATATACTTTTCTTTTGGTTACAATGCATTATATACTTTTCTTTGCTGATCATCTTCATATAGTAGAACCAATCTATACCTTAACTATTACCTATAGCCCATCATAACTGCTGTAATTACCATATTCATGCTACTGTTCTCCAATCACTCAAAGTTAGTACATTACAGGTTAAGCTAGAAGTTGTTTTTCAGTTTTCTTGCAGTAGAAAATTCTGAGACCTTTTTTCTACTTGCACCATTTGCTGCCTTGTTTGCCTGTGCTCTCTTTCTGCTTGGTAAAAACATCTTCTAGTTTAAAGTAAGTTTATCTTTTGCTCTAAGTCCCCTTCTAACTAGCACACCTTTTGCCTCTTTAGTTATCCAGTAAGACTGGCTCAGCAATTCTTTCCTTCTATATCAAAACTTGCTTCCATCTCCATTCCTTCATCAGACTCTACATTCAAAAATCTTTCTGCCAAACACACATATCTGTGAGACTTTCTTGTCAAACTTTCATCCTTCCCAACACTTCACAAGTGTCCAGAACCTCTCATCCCCACTGCTCACAAAAACCTGACTGGCATTCCATAATGGAGTTATTTTTCCAATATTTTTGGACTTATGACTGTTACTTAAGGCTTTTTGAAGGTTTATGATAACTGTGTAATTTCTTAGAGAAACCCTGGTTCTTATAGCCTCATTTTTATCCTAAGTCACTACAGCAAGGTGAAATAATAAACATTGAGAATTGTCCAATAAATTAAAAAATCAGATATTGCAATGAACTAAACCCCAGGTATTTCCAACAAACTAAAAATCAGATATTACAAATAACCAGCTGCAGTACAATAATGTTTTCAAGTTCAGGTCAATAGTTGTTGGGTTATGATTAGAGGTTTTAGGTGAAAGCTACCAAACACTTTGTCCAATTTTTGTGACCACTTCCAATTCCTGTCCTGCTCTGGGAAAATGCAAGGACTGGGGAGATTTTGGGAGATTTTGTCCCACGCAGTGCAGAACCTGACCCTGCATCAGCCAGAGGGAGAGCAGCTGCTCCCAAGGAGCTCCAGGTGTGTTTTGGAAGGGGAAAACAGAATCAGCAGAAAACCCCTGCAAGGTTTGGCAGCTGCTGCCCCACAAACACAGAGGTGCTGTAATTCCAGCAGATCCCCAGCCTCCACACCCTGGGCTTCTCTTTTGTGTTCTCCAAAAGCTCTTCTGCAGGATTTTCCTGCAGGAATGTGGGAAACACAGGAGAAAAGCCACAGTGGCTCCCAGCTCATGCCTGGAGGGAACAGCCTGGGCTCAAAGTGCCTGATGAAAGCTCAGCAAGGCCACACCAAGAGTCTTCTCTGGGCTGTGACTCCATAAAAGTCATAATATTTTTCCTTAAATAATCATAAAACATCTGAAATTAGGAGGAACCCATAAGGATAATCATGTTCAACTACCTGTTCCATGCAGGGATACCTAAAACTAAGCCATAAGACTCATCCAGAAAAAACTAAAATAATAATATAAATTTATATAAAATACATACATTTATATATATATATATATAAATAAAAATATATATAAAAATACATATAGCCAATTTTATATATATATATATATATATATACTGTATTATGTATGCAATGCATTATACATTAGAATACATAATATAGAATATAGAATACATAAATACAATCACCAGAATCCTAACAGGATGTAAATGACTCTCTCACCTTAATAAATATTTGTATTACAGTAACTATCCACTGTTTTTCTTTACCCTTTTACTGATTTTTGTGCTTACACTCACAGTCTAAGGTACCTCAGGTAGGCAAGTGCTTTAAGTGCTGTGTTTGTCCAGAACTGGAGTATAAAAGCCATGCACAGTAAACAGCTGACATAAAAACAGGTTTCCCTCTTCCACTCAAACCTCTGTAAAGACAAAAAAAAAAGTAGAAATAAAATTTCTGCTTTCATCTGTCTTGCTCAATGTAAAAACTTCAAAACTCAAAACTTGGCTTCCTTTCTCAATAAATTCCATGTTACACCGTGGCAGATAAATGTAAAAAATATTTAACACAAGCTGGCTTCACACAAGCAGTGGATCAGCTCAAACACTGTTTAATTAAATATCTTCCCTCTTAATTAAATATCTCCCCTCTTAATTAAATGTCTTCCCTACAATCATCTTAAGGACATGGATGTGTATGAGAGTAGGACACACATGTATTAAAGGGCTCCAGAGTATTCTATCTTCCTCAGAAAGTTGCATTTTAGGGGTTTCTCAAATCAGAAATCAGCATTGGTCCTGCCTGGGTTCATTTCCCCCCAAATCTACAGAAATTTCCCACATTCCCAACATTCTACAGCAACAGGAAGAAAGAGCAGCCATCCATCCTCTTTCCTGAGAGTGGAATTTGTTGCCCCCTGCTTCCCATGATGTAAAAGCACACAGCATCACCTTTGCATTGGCTCTCAGGACTCAGTTCCATCAAATTCCTCCATTTTTTCCCATTATTTTATACATTTCCCCCATTATTTTACTCCTTTTCCCATTACTTTACTCCTTTCCCCATTATTTTACTCATTTCCCCATCATTTTACTCCTTTCCCCATTATTTTATTCCTTTCCCCATTATTTTACTAATTTCCCCCTTATTTTACTCTTTCCCCCCATTATTTTACTCATTTCCTCATCATTTTACTCCTTTTCCCATTATTTTACTCATTCCCCCATTATTTTATTCCTTTCTTCCATTATTTTACTCCTTTTCCCCATTATTTTACTCCTTTTCACCATTTTCCCCCTTCTTTTCCCATCATTTTACTCCTTTTCCCATCATTTTATTCCCTTTTCCCATTATTTTACTCCTTTCCAGACTAAAATATTCCATCTATTCCTTTCTTTCTGCATAAAAAACTGCATCCCCTTCACCTCCCCCTTGTTCAGACCTTTCCCAGCTCCCTCCCTTCCCCTGGAGCAGTGGAATCCCTGCACATGTGCCCAGGCAATTTCCACAGGCACAGAATTTATTCTGCAGGTGGCCTCACGTTAGAGAGCAATTAAAAACAAATCATCCAAATGTAATTAATTTTCCTGGTTCTGAAGAGTCAGCTCAGAGCCAATTACTCTTCGTGCAAAATTAGGTTTTTGAAGGGGTTTTTTGTTAGTTTTTGTTGGGTTTTTTTTAAAAAAAAGTAATCCTGGTGCATCACTTCACATCCCTACACTGACCTTTACCTTTCATTCCATTTGATAGAAAATGTAATAACATCCTCCTGCAGTTCCTCAGGGAGTTTGAAGAGCAGAGCCCACCATGCAAACAGAGTTTCCTTGCTATTTTCCCATTCCTAAATCCCTTCTGAATACCCCAAGCCCAGCTTCAGACCCCAGGACCTGCTGGAAATCAACTCTTTAATTCCATTTTTCTTCCTACTTTCTAAAAGATCCATAAGGAATTTCCTCTCCTGGACCAGGACAGCCCAGCAGTGTCAGCACAGAAATTGCTTTTCTGACATGCATGGCTGTGATTTTGAGATTGTTTCAGACTGGAGAATTTCATCTTTTTATTTGGTTCCATTTAAGTGAAACCACCTAAAGAGTGGGAGCATTTCAGGAGGCTCAGGGGGAGCTTCTGGCTCTGCACAATTCCCTGCCAGGAGGGGACAGCCTGGTGGGGACAGGGACAGCAGAGAGGAAATGCCCAGGGGGTCAGGATGGATGCTGGGGAATTTTTCTTCTCCAGGCTTGTCCAGCCCTGGCACAACTGCCCAGGGCAGTGCTGGAGTCTCCATCCCTGGGGGGATTTAAAAACCATGTGGGGATGGGGATTAGTGGTGGCCTTGGCAGTGCTGGGTTACTGAAAATGAGGAATTCCAAGCAGGCTGAAGAGGAGGAAAAGAGAGGGGAGTGTTCACTTAACCCAGATTTGTTGTAGTTTCAGTTTCTACAGTTCCTTACAGAACTTCTGTTTGAGCACTTTAAGAAGAAGGGAATTTCTGCTGTCTGAGGTTTGAGTGCACAGAACAGCATGAAATATTTCTATCTATGCAGGTACAGTTCACCTGCCAGCAGAATTAGATCAGTTCATGGAGAATCACACCAAGGACAAGTGAAATTTTATGTGAAGATCCCTTACAACAAGAAACAAAAACATCCCTTAGCAATAGACTGCTTTGTCACCACTTGAATAAATACTGAACATCCTGCTAGAGTCAGGGAGATTAAGGAATCATTTTTCCTGAAGGTAACTGATTTTACAGTTGTCAGTAAGCGGAAAATAAATAACTTTTTAAGAGGGGCTTCTCAATGGAAGCACTTGGATTCCCCCAAGCCTGGGGCTGTAGTTGGTGTTCTGTGGCAGAGGGGAAGGGGAAGAGGAAAGGAAGAGAGGAGGACAGGACAGGACAATGGAGAGGATCTGTGGAGCTCCTCTCCCTTTGCTGCTATTAGATTTTGTCAGGAAAGCAGAATACATAACAATTATCAACTTCAATTCTATGCTATAATTTTACACATTTTTATAAGGTAATTAAATCCTTAAACAACTTGATTAATAAAAAACAACAATACCAAAATTTACCAACGTTGTCAATAATTTCCAGAACATTTTGTCTCTCAGCTGATGTCAATAATCCTAGTTTACCAAATCCCATATATCATCATTTTAAACCTTTCCAGACAACTTGAAATCAGTGATGGAAACACTGAAGTTTTCTGTGGTTGATCTCAGCTGTGGAATTCTGAGCCGTGTTTAGGAGATGGAATATACCAAATAAACCAGGGAATGAGACCCTCAGAGCAGGGATTGTGCCCCTCAGCCCTTCCAAGTCTGCTGCATCTCCAGGGAATTCATTAACTTGGAAATAAAAGAGCAGGATGACAGCAGATGGGAGTGCAGCAGATACACAGAGGTTTTTCCACATCACTGTTTTAAATTTAGGTGACCAAACTTCGACCTCTGGTTCCTGCACTCAGAGTCTGGCTCTCTTTGAATGCAAGAGGCCATGTACAAATGTCACCTTTTATCTGGGCTGGATGGGAGGTGATATTTTTGGCAGCATTAGGTTTTTTTCTAGAATTTCTTTATGTCCCATATTCCTCAGTATTTATTTTATAGTTGTGTGTCCCTGTCCCCTGGGAGCCTTGGTCTGAGAACTTTCTGCCGTGGTTTTGGTCGGTATTTGAATGAACATTTAGCTCCTTTTTTGTGTCATTCAGTCACGTTTCCCCCCTCCCAGGACTGAATTTGGGTTTCTTTACCCCTCTTTGGAGAACTCATTGTCTGACATTAATTCTCTGAGGCTGCAGATTAACCACCCTGGCATATTTAAAAATCTAAAGTTGGAAATCCAGTGAGAAATAAAGGTGAAAAAAAGACACAATGTGAGAATAAAAACTATATTGATCATCTGGCAATGTTTCAGGAGCTACATGGAATTTGTTCTCATCTCTTAGTGGCAGACAATACATCTTAGTTTTCTTTTCCAGGGAATGGCTATAGGGAATTAGTTTTTAATAATGTCTAACTAAAATGTCATGATAAATACCAAATAATATCCCATTATGATAATTTCAGACATAGCAGCCTATTAAAAGTTGAACCTAGTGATCTGCTGCTCTGGAGCTTAATTTTGCAGAAGTAAAATGGGAATGGCTATGGGGAGCAATTTTTAAATACTAAGATGTCATGATACCAAATAATATCCCATTATGATAATGTCAAACATAGCAGCCTATTAAAAGTTGAACCTGGTGATCTGCTGCTCTGGAGATTAATTTTGCAGAAGGAAAATCACTGTTCCTCAGGTACTGACACCTCAGAAATGGCATTTGACTTGGTTTTTCCTTGCTGAGCTCCAGTTTTAACCAGCAGTGATCAGCCTTTGTTTCTCTGCTGGGAGGACCCTGCAGAATTCCCTTCACTCAGCACCGTGTGCCAACAAGCAGCCAAACTCCAGAAAAAGGAAGAAAAATCCACACTTGGTGTGTCTGGAGAGCTGCAGGTCATGGAACCACTTCACCCAGGACAAAAAGATGGAAAAGAAAGAGACTGCAGCAGCTGTGATAATAACCAGGCATTTACACATCAGTCTAAACAGTTTCGAAGAGGCACAGGTGTACTCTGGAGCACAGACTTCTCCTTTCCCCAAGAGAAAACATCCACAGAAAACCAGGGAGTGCTGTACATAAGGATTATGTCCTTAATTTCATAGAATATCCTGAGCTGGAAGGGATCACTGAGACCAACTCAGACACCCCAAATCCCACCCTGGCATCCCTGGAGTGGTGTCCAAACCCTCCTGGAGCTCTGGGATCCTCGGGCTGTGCCCATTCCCTGGACAGTGCCAGCACCCTCTGGGGGAAGAATTCTTTAATTGCTCTGACTGGATCTGAAATTCCTTCGTGTTTTCCACCGCTGGCTGTTCTCACTTCTAAGAATTCCAAGGGACCCTTGAATACTGAGAAACATTGCAATTGTGGTGAAAAGAAAAGCAACACCTTCCAAAGAGGCTGGAACAGCTCTGGAACAGATGCTGATCTTTGCCTTGAGGTCAATATCTGCTGGTGAGTCACCAGGGCAGAGATTAGAACGCTGTGTTTGTGTTGAGATTATCTGCTGTAAACGCATCCGGGTGGCTGTCCTGGGATTAATGGAGGCTGACATTTGTGTGCTATCACCTCATTGTTATCTGCTCCTCACAGGCTTTGTTGGCAGCTCCATAACCACCTCCCCCATTCAGCTGAGGAAGGGGAATAAGAAAGTGGAAAAGGTCAGAAGTCTGAAGTGATCTTCACCATGTGCTTCGCATTTCCATCACAAAAAATAATGGAGTAACTGCAACCCCAAAGCCAAAGGACAAAAGCTCTCTCTCCTCTGGGCTGCAACCACCTTCTCACACAGGATTTGTGTCTGATTCTTCTCCAAGGTGTAAGACAGTAACAGAACGAGGGGGAAGAGTTTACAATGAAAAGAGGAAGACTTAGATCAGACCTTGGGAAGGATTTGTTCCCTATGAGGGTGGGCAGGCCCTGGCACAGGTGCCCAGAGCAGCTGGAGCTGCCCCTGGATCCCTGGAAGTGTCCAAGGTCAGGTTGGACAGGGCTTGGAGCACCTGGGACAATGGAAGGTGTCCCTGCCATGGCAGGGGTGAGGCTGGGTCATCATTGTCCCTTCCAACCCAAACCAGCCTGTGATTCTATGATAAGGTTTATTTCCAGCACCCCAGGCTGTAGCTGAGGTTTGCTGAGACATTTCTGCTTTTTGCTTCTCCTGCTGGAACTGGAGCACCACATTCCAAACACCTGCTCTTCCCACAGGGAGAAAAATTCCAGCAGAGAAACTCCTGGAGGAACCCTGGAGTGGTTCCACCATGGGCAGGGATGGCTCCCACTGGACCAGGTGAGATTTGGGGTGCTGGAGAGCAGAGCCTGAGAGATTGGTGCAGAGCTGGAACTCCTGATAGAAACACATCCTCATCCAAAGCTGAAGGTAGAGAAATGCCCCAGCTGAGCACATCTCTTCCCAGCACAAAAGAACTCCAAATGCCAGGAAGCTCTTCCCAGAGAATGTGGGGAAATGAATTTATGTATGCCTTTGGTCTCTGCTGGTGCCAGAGGGAGCTGCTCCCTTCAGTGACAATCTGAATTACCTCTGAATTACCTAAGAAAGAACCAGAATTGCAGGTTCTTTCCTATAAAAGTTCCCAGTGGGACCCTTTGGTTTTCAGCACCAACACAAGCAGCCACTTTCCAGAAGCACAATTATCACTTCATTCCACTGCTTTACAAGGCAGAACAAAGAATCTGAAGGGGAAAAGAACCCCAGTTTACACAATTCACTACAATACGCTTTAATAGAATGCATTAGTTTCTCCTCATTTGGTTCTAGAGAGGACAATGTGATTCCAGGAATGTTTGGGCCAAAAGTTTCAATGTCACTGAAAGCCTAATCCTTAGAAAACATTGGAAGATGAACTTTGACTGTATAGAACTTTAAATAAAAATAGCATTTTTACTAATGTATTCTTCCCAAGTGCCTGCTTCTTCCTAGCATGTTTCCCATCCCAATACTGTTTTTGCAGCTGGCAAATGACACTGCCAATGAGTCTTTATGTTCAATGTTATTTAATATATTCCCATCAGAAAGCTATTTTTACTGTACAATTTCAATATCTTCTTGAAGTGTCTTGCATGTAATGTTCATATTTTAATTTATATTTCTTTCCCATAGGATAAGTAAATGGAGATTCAAACAACAATATTGAACCAATTTAGGTTTGTTTGCTGAGAGAAGGGATCTTATATAAATGGAAAATTGTGGAAAATCTTAAAGAATGTAAATTTTTGTTTTACTGAAAATAAAAAGAAAAATGCAACTTTTTCAGGCAGTTATCCTGGAGATAATAGATAGACCACCCTCCTAATAGGAGATTTGCATTTCATTTTATAGGTTTGGGGAAATAATGTGGTCAATAATCATTTATAATGGTGGGATGGAATGTTCTCAGAGACCTGTCCCATTCATAGAACAGCAACTTTTACAGGTACAATCTTCAGCCTGAGGGAAACAGCAGCCTGGCCTGGGGCTCAGAACAATTCTATTTGGGGTTTGAGGAGCAGCTATTAATTATACAGGTTTGCCCAGGACAGATCTCATCACACCAAGATATTCAGTCCCTTCCTGCTGTACTCTACTGTACAATAATAATAATAATTAATGCACATCCTCTGATCCTCCTCTCAGACTGAGAAAATTTTTATTCACACACAACCAGTATAAAAATACTGTGACCTCTTTAACAATCTTCAAGCCAATACTTTCTGCTGAATTGGAAAAATAATCTTATGTGGCTACAGAAATAATGTTTGTGTTTTATCAGCGCTGTTCCCGCCAAAGGCTGGATTATCTGTTTCACATCCATTTAAACACAGGAAGGTTATAATGGGGCAGACAGCAATCTGGGCTTTATTGGCTGGGAAAACTGACCTCATAAATCTGATTTGATACATCTGTCCTTTGGGCTGTCTGCATGTATGCCCATGCATCCACTTGGCCATGTGCCTGCTCACTGGTGGATCAGCTTCTGTGGCTACTGCTCAGAGGATTTTCCATCTCCCCCTCCCTGCTGCAAAAATAAATACACTGAGGGAAGTGCAGAAAGGAAGATGTGTTTATGGGTGCTTGGAGGTGCTTAAGAGAGATGAGATATTCTTGGAGGAATGCTCAGGAAAACATTGAAAGCACCCAGAGCAATGCTGATTGTCCATTTCTGGCTGCAGACTGGGGTGTTGCTCCCACTGGCACAGGGTGCCCAGAGCAGCTGAGGCTGCCCCTGGATCCCTGGAAGTGTCCAAGACCAGGCTGGATGGGGCTTGGAGCAACCTGGGATGGTGGAAATTGCCCCTGCCATGGCAGGGGTGAGACTGGGTCATCATTAATGTCCCTTCCAACCCAAACCATTCCAGGATTCGATGATTCTGTGATAAGGTTTATTTCCAGCACCCCAGGCTGAGCTGAGGTTTGCTGAGACATTTCTGCTTTTTGCTTCTCCTGCTGGAACTGGAGCACCACATTCCAAACACCTGCTCTTCCCACAGGGAGAAAAATTCCAGCAGAGAAACTCCTGGAGGAACCCTGGAGTGGTTCCACCATGGGCAGGGACGGCTCCCACTGGACCAGGTGAGATTTGGGGTGCTGGAGAGCAGAGCCTGAGAGATCAGTGCAGAGCTGGAACTCCTGATAGAAACACATCCTCATCCAAAGCTGAAGGTAGAGAAATGCCCCAGCTGAGCACATCTCTTCCCAGCACAAAAGAACTCCAAATGCCAGGAAGCTCTTCCCAGAGAAGGTGGGGAAATGAATTTGTGTATGCCTTTGGCCTCTGCTGGTGCCAGAGGGAGCTGCTCCCTTCAGTGACAATCTGAATTACCTCTCCTTGCTGGTTCTCTCTTATAAAAGTTCCCAGTGGGACCCTTTGGTTTTCAGCACCAACACAAGCAGCCACTTTCCAGAAGCACAATTATCATTTCATTCCACTGCTTTACAAGGCAGAACAGGATGATCTTTAAGGTCCTCCCAACCCAAAGCAGTCTGGGATCCTTTCTGATCCTGTGATTCCCTGTAAGGACACAGTAGAGTCCATCCTTACACAAGGCTGCACGTCAAATATCAACTCCCACATCAGCACCAAGGCTTGTGGCTGCCACCTGAACAGCACATCCCAAACCTGCTCTTTCCATGGTGCTAAATGTTCCAGCAGAGACTCAGCTGGAGGAGCCATGGAATGGTTTGGGTTGGAAGGGACCATAAAGCCCATCCTGTTGCATTTCCATCACCTCTCCCACATCAACACCAAAACATTGCCATCTGCCACCTAACCCAGCCAAAAATACCCAATTTTCTGCGAGCCCAAGCTGTGAGCAGGGACTCAGGTGGCCCTGTGTGACCCCAAGCTGGGGGTTCCAATCCTTGCAGGTGCATGGATGTGCTGGGCTGCCTTTTCTGCAGTGGAATGTCCCAGTTTGTCCATCACCAGAGACACCTGGGGGGTTGCTGTGCTCAGTGCAAATCCCTTGCAGTGAGTTACCTGAAGGAAACCACCACCAGTCCCTTTCCCCTCCTGTTTTCCAGCCATTCCATGAGTCAGGACTCCTCATTCAGCCTTACATGGTTTTCCACCAGCAAACCCATCTACTATTGCTAGTGAGTAAAAAAGAAAGAGTAAAAAAGAGTATATTTTGCTCTTTTCCTTTGTCTATTTAAACAGAGGTCCAGGTACCAATCACAGACTCATTAAGGTTGGAAAAGGTCATAATTGGCAGTTTTTGAAACAGCTCATACAAGGTCAAGAATGTGCTTGCTCCTTTCTGTTCTCTTCCCCTCATATCAAGGACCTTTGATGTAAAACTTCAGAAGTGCTCCTGTTATGTTCTACATAAAAAGTGAAATTTATTTTAGAAGTAGGAACAAATTAAAAATTAAATATTCTCATTTTAGAACATTTCCCTCCTGCCTTAGGTTTTCTTTTTTGATAGACCCACAGGTAATTCAAGGATTGATAAACATTTCTGTTCCAAATATCTGATGTAGTTGATAGATGCAAGAACAGCAGCAAAATATGTTTAAAAAATATTAAAACATTATAAATATATGTAAACCCTAAGCAGCCTGGCTTGGAATCTGTACTGATTTCTGCTTGTTCCAGGCTCTGTTGTTTAACTTCATAGTGGGAGAGCAGAGGATTAAACCCCAGATTAGCCTCCATTCTCTGGCTGGATTTGGCAGTCCAGCTGTTTAGAAGGAAAGCAAAGAGGAATAGGCTCAGGCTATTGATCCAATTTTCTGCTCTGTGCTGAGAGAACACAGCAGCCTGAGCTGATTTTAGAACAACTCCACTTCCCAACAGCTCTTCTTGTAGTGCAGGATAAGATAAGAAGATCATGGGAACAGCAGCTGATAGACTAATCCACCCATTGATTTCTCCTCCCTGCTTACTCCCTGTGTTTTAATTGAATTTTGTGGTTCAGCATTGGTTTCAGCCCAGGCTTTCCGAGTCAACCAGAGTACAAAGTAAAGCAATGGGAAAAATCAAATTCTTGAATTTTGTCCAAATGGAATTGGACAAAAATAGACTCAAAGATTCTCATTGCAAATTGGACTCTGGAATGAAGGTTGTGTTGGGGGGGTTTTTTTGTTGTTGTTCTGGTTTGGGTTTTTCTCCTTTTCACTCAGCTCTTGCTTGCAACAAGGCCAATGTGAAAAGGAGAATGCTGGGAAAGAGACATTTGCTTGTTCCCAGCAAGCAGGTTAAAAAATTGAGGGAGCTGGAGGTTTTGAAGAACTCACTTTTGACACAGAAGTCACAGAAGAAACTTAGCAGACAGGGACAAGTTGCTGTCAGTCACCTCTTACACAAATACTTCCTTTGCCAGCTGTGCTCCAGCTCGGTTTGCTGGCTCTCATCAGTGCTCTAAGTGCTAATAATTCAACTGCTGGACACCCAGAGGCATCACAGTGTTGAACATAATTCTAAAAGAAAGGGAGTAATTTAAAAATAGAGATGAACACTTCCACTGCAGCACTGGGCAGCCTTTCCATGCCCTGCCTGTCCCGTGCTTCAGACAAGTCAGAGATTTTTCCACCACCTTGAGGATAACTCCTGGATCCCTCTTTCTTTTTGCTTTACCTGGACAAGACCTTTAAGAACTTAAAATAAGGTTTACAAATGTGGATGATGATTTGTTTGATCACTTAGAGCCAAGATTATGGATGGTAATTTCAACACCTCCTTATTCCCCAGCATCCCAAGCAAAGTGCAGGGAATGGATGCCCCCTCCTCATTAGCAGAGCTGATTCAAAGCCTGGTTCCAGTCCCAAAGGACACTGTGCTGTGCTCAAGTGGCAGAGGAACCCACAGGCCACGTGGAAACAGAACATCCAGGATGGAAAAAGGAAAAGCACACGCACAACACAACTTTTCCCACTGACCACAGTGTTGTAAAGTAACTCAGGTTCCACAAAAGAGCTGCAGGTATAAAATCAGCATTAGACTCATAGAATAAGGGAGGCATTCTTTGAATATCCTGTAAGCTCCCCTGGACTCCCAGAACTCCTGAGTAGTTGTTCTTAACAGGAAAACATAAAGCATATGTATTACCTGAGATTTCCAAGTGTGAGTTCTGCCCTCAATGTAGTAACACTCAAAATTCCCAGGTTAATTCCCAAGCAGAATTAACCCATGTGACAGCTTGAATTTGGAACGACCCAGATTTTGGAAAGGCTTGTGGAGTGACAAATGCAACATAAAATTGTCTTTGCTTTCCTGAAAAGAACAGAACAAAGAGGACAACCCCAAACACCCACTGTCCCTTGGTGCATAACGAGGAACAGCTTCAGGACACAACGTGGTTCTGTGCTTCCAAGGAATGCCAGCCCAGCAAGGAGAAGGGTGCCAAGGCACAGCAGCATGGCAGGAGCTCCTGCAGAGCCAAACCCTCATGGCAGGAGCTCCTGCAGAGCCAAGCCCTCAGCACATGATGGGCAGCCAGGCAGGAGCCAGGCGTGATGCTCCCCACCAGGAGCTGCACGTCCCTGTGGTGTCACCCAGGGCACTGCCAGGCTCCCAGAGCTCTGCAGATGAGGGAAAGCCCCTGAAATTCTGAGCAGTGCCACCATCCAAACTCCTTTTTATGGCAATGACTGCTCCAGTCTTATCTGCTTCGTGTTTGGGAAGTGCGTGGCCTGTGCATTGCACTAAGGCAGGAAGGAACAGTATTGATGTCCAGGTTAGAAACAGTAACTGGTTTGGGGATCAAAACCCCAGTCTGTAACTGGTTTGGGGTCAGAGCACCAATTAGTAACTGGTTTGGGGATCAGAACACCAGTCTGTAACTGGTTTGGGGATCAAACATCATTCAGCAACTGGTTTGGGGACCAGAAGCCCAGTCTGTAACTGGTTCGGGGTGAGAGCACCAACTAGTAACTGGTTTGGGATCAGAAGCCCAGTCAGTAACTGGTTTGGGGGTCAAAAGCCCAGTCTGTAACTGGTTGGGGATCAGAAGCCCAGTCTGTAACTGGTTTGGGGGTCAAAAGCCCAGTCTGTAACTGGTTTTGGATCAGAAGCCCAGTCTGTAACTGGTTTGATCTAAGTGGGGCTTTTCCTGCCATCTATAACCTGGGCTCAAGGTGAGCTGGCAAAACCTGGTCCTCTCCCCCTGCTTCCAGAACATTCTGTACTTCCCAGTCCCGAGGCAGTCCTGGAAGTTCATTAACCCATTGATTCCAGGCATGAACCACTGCAAATCCCACAGTGCCACCCCATCCCCTCCACCCATGGGCTCCCATTCCTCAAGAGCACAAAGTTTTGTTTGCTACATGACTGCATTATATAAAGCTGCTGCTGGCAATATCAAAACATATTAAAAGTTTAACTAAGACAATGTGTTTGAGAAGAATTTGCTCTCTTTGGAGCTGGAATGTCCCCATAAAAAGGCATGCTCTGTACAAGAGTGAGCTGTCCAATGATCTGTGTTGTGTCCTGGAGTAAACCCTGCTCTCCTCAAACCCAAATTGGTTTGGATTCCCTCTGTGCATGCAAAGAGCACTTCCAACTCCTGCTGCAGCTGCATGGCTTAAACCTGCATTGGGGGGTGGCTGATTGTCCCAGGTGGACTTTCCTGTCCCAGCAGGTCTGGGGACAAGGCCACAGGGGCTCCTCAGGACACCCTGGGAGGGTGTGTCCAAGTGTCCCTGAAATCCAAAGCTGTTCCTGTTTGCAAGGCTTGATCCACTACAATGGTTTGGCAAAACCCACAGAAAGCTATTTTCCTTAATCCAGAGTTCTCCCTTTTCCTACAAGCCCATTGAAAACACTGTAATTCCATTGAAAACACTGGAAATCAATGGAAAACACTAGAAATCAATTGAAAACACTTATTTCTGGCTGGTTCCTCGTGCCTCCTGCCCACCTCACCTGGCCTCTCACCACTTCACCCCATCTCTGTAGCATCCCACATCTCCAGTTGTTCTACTATTTCTCCTTAAAGCTTTGTGTTTTCTCTTAAAGCTTTGTGTTCCCCAGTCTCCCCCAGTCCTCGTGGTCCCAGGAAGGACCTGGGAAGGCCAAGGAAGTCCAGGATACCTAAAAGTTGCTTGAGAGCTTCACTTTACTGCTGATAATTAAGGGATTTTATTTTGCAGACTATTTACCAGCACTCCAGAGGTGGAAATCACAGTGAAGATGAGACAAAGTGTGTGATACTGAAATAAAAACCTGGTGTATGATGAGTGTGACTGCCCTACCAGGGCCTCACTTCATGCCTAGCTTTCCTTCCAGAAAAACTGGAAAGCTTTGTTTTCATTCAGTTTTCAACTCAGAATAATTCTCACAGGCAGAATTTTGCCTTTTCCTGCAAAACAGCTGAACACCCTGAGCAGTCCCACACTGGCTCTGACCAGAAGTAGTTCTGGCCTGGAGTTCTGTCTCCAGCAGAGCCCAGAAGAAGTGTAGAAAACAAGTGTAAGAAACAGGGCAAGTGCAAAGCAATTCACTGGTGGATGTGCCCTCCCAGTTTACTGCCTTTTTTAGTAGTAAAAACAAGTTGTAACATTGGCAGGGAGCCGCAGTGTTTTACACTTTCATTATCTCCATTGTTATACAATACACAGTCAGGTCCTGGAAGATGAGTAGGATATTAAATATTTCTTGGTCTTTGCTTTAAAAGTGATTATTTGCACCTCTTTTCAACCTTCCCCAAAGCCTCATTGAGGTTTATCAATATAGACAAGCAGATGCTGGACAGAGAGATGATGAAGGGCAAGTCCATCCTTTGAGGCCCTGGTGTCAGGGCAGGGTCCCTCCAACTGGGAAATTTTTTTCAGCTACTTTAAAATATCCCAACTCCAAAAGAATCATAAAATCATAGAATGGTTTGGGTTGGAAAGGACCTTAAGGCTCATCTCGTTCCACACCTTGTGCCAGACCAGGATGCTCCAAGCCCTGTCCAGCCTGGCCTTGGACAATTCCAGGGATGGGTAAATTGTCAAATGCATCTCCCTCCAAGACTGATGTTATTTTATATTCCTAATTTCACAGCAGCACTCCCTCCTGCATCCCCTGCACCTGCCCAGGTAGTGCTGGAAGGAGGAGAGCTGAGTGCTGGAGCCTGGGTCAGACCCACACTGAGGGAGAGAACATTTACAAATGCCAGGACAACGTTCATAACTCTGATATTCTGATCCTTAGTGATAGAAAGGTGGTTTCACCAGTGATGACAACCCTAAAAAAATGGGTTCCCTCCAAAAGAGACAGACCCAGCTTCTCTGAGCCAGGTGAGAGGTGCTTGGTAGGCTGGACTTGTGTCCAGGCTGGGACAGGACCCACATGCCCAAAGAAAACCTGGGTCTGACCTCCCTCTCCCTCTGTGAGAGCAGGAAAGCTTTTTCAGTATCTGCAGAATTTAAACCACCAGGAAAACAAGGGCTCAGCCTCACAAAGCAGTAGCACTGCTCTATTCCACAAATAAAATCCAGTGCAGAAAAGAGAGATTTCCCATGAGCTGGTGTGAGCCTGGTGACCCAGCTCTGGGCTGTTTCCCTCAGTCAGGTTAAAAACACCTGGGTGCCCCCACACAGGGGAGGCCTCTTCAAGCACATTTGCCTTCTTAATTAAAATAACTTTGAAAATAATTTTGAAATTAAATTTGAAATTAAAATAATTTTGAAATTAATTTTGAAATTAATTTTAAAAAGACAATTGGCCTGTGAACAGAACAAAGGACAGCCCAGAAAATGGGGTGATCAGATTGTAGAGACTGGCAAACAGGTCCCAGTGAGCTGGAATACAGCATGGAAAAGGATTTCTCCACATGGAGAAGGGATTCCCTGGGGTTTTTTAATGAACATTTAGTGCAACAGATGGCTTGATGCTGTGCACATAAAAATGGTTTTATTGGATATCATTACTGCTTGCAAATGAATCAGGAAATATGTGAGGCTCAGAAATCACCTGCACAAACCTTGGGGCACCTCTCTGCATCCACCACCGGGTCCATGAGCAGCTCCAGGCTCTGGAAGAGCACAGGGGAATGAGAAAAGGCTCTCAGAAGGGCAAATAAAGAGATTAAAGAGATGCAAGAGCTGCCTTGAGAGGCTGGGGCTCCCTGGGCTGGGGAGGGTCTGCAGGGGGTGAAGGTGATGGCTGAGGTGGGGTGCAAGAGCTGCTCAGGAACTCTGGCACTGCTGAAACCTGGGGCACTCACTGACAGCAGCACAAGGACTGACAGAGAGGCTGCAAGCTCGTGGATATTGCTGCCAGAAAAGGGTGGGAAGCAAACAGTGCCTCAGGCAGACAAGTTCATGGACTACAGGTTCATCCAGATATAAATGGAATTAGGAAAGGGGTGTGCCTTCAACATCCCTCCTGCAACCACTGTGAGTAAATCTTACCTCCAGCTGTCACTTCTGGGCACAAAGTGCATTTTTTATTCTTTTAAATCTGCTGTAGTCACTAAATTTTTTTTCTGTCCCTAAGGAAATACGAGTAGTACTAACAATAATAAATAATACAAATAATAACAGCACAAAAACCAAATAATAATGGTAAGAAATAAATAAAATAACAAGTAGTAATGGTAACAAATAATAATGGCAACAAACAATAATGGTAACCTATAATAACAATAATAAATTAAAAATAAAAGTAAAATTAAAATAAATTTAAATAAATTTTTTTCTGTCCCTAAGGAAATACGAGTAGTAGTAACAATAATAAATAATACAAATAATAACAGCACAAAAACCAAATAATAATGGTAAAAAATAAATAAAATAACAAATAAAATAACAAATAGTAATGGTAACAAATAATAATGATAACCAATAATAACAATAATAAATTAAAAATAAAATTAAAGTAAAATTAAAATAAAATTTTTTTCTGTCCCTAAGGAAATACGAGTAGTAGTAACAATAATAAATAATACAAATAACAACAGCACAAAAACCAAATAATAATGGCAAGAAATAAATAAAATAACAAATAATAATGGTAACAAATAATAATGGTAACTAATAATAAAAATAACAAATTTAAAATTAAATTAAATGAAAATAAAAATAATTTAAAAAATAATAATAGTAGTAGTTGTGGTAGTAGTAGTAGTAATAGTAATCCAACCAAAACTCCAAGCCAAACCCAGCCAGTCCATTTCCCACTGAACTCAGCCCCACAGAGCTCAGCTTCCAGGCATTGGTATGTAAAGAGTGAATAACAGTCCTGGTTTTAATTACTGCCCTGCAACAGTGCTAGGAACAGAGAGCCATGTTTTACAGCAATTCCTAAGTGTGCTCCTTCTTGGAAACACAGAGAAGGGCTGGCCAGGGAGAATCCTGCAGATGGGATTCTTTTACAAAGTTGGAATTCAACTTAAGGAAATTAAATCTTGAATGACTGGGGGGCAATCTGGGGCTCTCCTCAAAGTGTGGCCTCTCTCATGTTTGCTGATTTATGGTAAAGCACAGGTAGCTGGAAAACTTTTACAGGGCAGAAATGTTTGAAGAAATTGGCTGATTTATGGTAAAGCCTGTCCTGGTAGCAGAGCCTGGACAAATCCTGGATGAACTTTAAGCATCCAGGTAATTCCTGTTATTGCACAGTAATTGTTAACTCTGACAAATTACCTTTTTGTACCTCAATTCCACAGCTTGGTGACATTTTGCTAGTTAGTATTTCTGTCTCCTTTCCACAAAAGTTTTCTTAAAAACTTCCAGCAAAACCAGTGCCTGAGAAGGAAGCTTTAAGCAGAGTGTTCACAGAAAAAGACCATGTTCAGACCAAAGAGCAGGAAAAGGTGTTTCATGAAAAGCCTAATTTCACACTTAAAAAATTATATACCAGCAACTCAAATGCCAAAGTGTTTGTCCCACCCCCTCCACAAGATTTAAGCAAGAAAGCAACATTCCCTGAGAGCAGCAAGCTCTCTCGTGGGGTCTGTTCTACAGCAGGAGGTCAAGGGGCACTCTGGAATGTTTTGGGGCACTCTGAAAAAAGCAGATTCTTCTGTGGGAGAATCTTTGGCCCAGTGGCCACAGTTCCTGTGGTGTTGTGTACATGAATTTGCTGTCCAGGGCCATGGAAGCATCCCTGGAGAACAAGCACAACCTGATCCCACAGCTGTGGCCCCAGTGCTGCTGCACATGAGGATCCAGCCCTGAAAGGAGGAGGAATTGTGCCATGATCATTTGTCATCTGCCCACTAACAGGGCAAAAAGGATCAGATTTTAATGCCCTGCAGATAGAAAATCCCTTAAGCAGCTGCCAACTGCCAGAGGTCATGAGCAAAGCAGGGTCCTGCAGGAGAACCATTCCCACTGTGCCAAGCTTGGGCTGGCACAGCTCCTGCCAGAGGGGTGGGGGAGCACTGGGGAGCAGGGAGGGAAACACGAGGCCATTTCATCCATCAGAGCAGGGAGGAGTCACTCCAGGCCAGGGATGCTCCTCTCTGCTTCCAAACCCTCTGCAGCAAGGAGAGGAGTGATGCTGAAGCCATGGATGCCCAGGGGATCTGGAATCATGGTCCAGCAGCAGGAGGAGCAGCAACTGACAGGACAAGAGGACACAGCCTCAAGCTGCACCAAGGGAAATACAGGTTGGATATCAGGAAGAAGTTTTTCACAGAAAGGGTGATAAAGTTCTGGAATGTTCTGCCCAGGGAGGTGGTGGAGTCACCATCCCTGGGGGTGTTTAACAAAGCCTGGATGTGGCACTGGGTGCCAGGGTTGAGTTGAGGTGTTGGGGCTGGGTTGGACTCAATGATCTTGAAGGTGATTCCAACCTGGTCATTTTGTGATTCTGTGAATTCTGTGAGCATGCAGACCTCCCCCAGAATGGTCCCATTTCATGCTGCCTTTGGGGGAGTGAGTCCTTGAGCTGCTGAGTTTCTCTGGCAGTGCTGGCACCCCCCAGAACAGGATCCCCCTGTCAGACTGTGGGTGTTTGAAAGATTGATGCTGGCACAGTGTTGGCAGCACAGAACCAGGCAAAAATACCCAACCCCAGCACCGGGGAGGGATGGATTTTGCTGGCTCTTTAAAAGCTTCTGTCAAGGAGATGAATGTGAAAGGTACACCAGAGCAGGTGTTCTCCTTCTAAAAAATCCATCAGAGCAGCTTCTGTCCAAGGAGAGAGACCTCAAACAAAATCCAGCATCAGCAAACTCTGACAAACAATGGTTTCCAAGGAGAATTCAGACTTCCACCCAAGCCTGGCTCAGCCAAGCACAAAAAGCTCAGTCCTGGGGAAAAACTTTGCATCAACTCAGCAGAATTTCTTAAAAATATTCACTCTCTCATAGAAAAGCATGGAATAAACATCTGAGTGCTGATTCTCAAAATCCATAATTCTTGTAATATTTTAAATAGCATATATGCTCTCATTTGATCCTCTCTGCCAATGAATGACTGATAATTAATCATAGAATGCTTTGGGTTGGAAAGAGCCTCACATCTCATCCCATTCCAACTCTGCCATGGCAGGGATGCCCTCCATTATCCCAGGGTGCTCCCAGCCCATCCAGCCTGGCCTTGGGCACTGCCAGGGATCCAGGGGCAGCCACAGCTGCTCTGGGCACCCTGTGCCAGGGCCTCATCACCCTCAGAGAGAATTTCACCCTAACATCTAATTTCAACCCACTCTCTTTCAGTTTAGAGGCAGTAATGAAAGCATATATTAAATAAAGTATGTATTGCCTGCAAGCCTGTGCATTCCAGAAAGAAATGGTTGTTATCTCTTCAAACAACTGTCAGGCCAAATGTGTGCAGGGTCTGAAGCAGAATGTGGAGTTTTTCTCAGAGCTCTGTCTATATGTCACTGCCACTACAATTATGTTCTGTCTGTAACAGCACTTGAACCATCACCAGACATTTTAGTCAGCTCAGGCTTTTGAGATGTTTTCATTTAGAGTCAAAGGGTTTCTTTCTCCTGTACAGTGCAGAACCAAGCGAAAGAGAAAGAAAGGATGAGTGCAAATCACTTCAGCAGTGCAGCACAGATGAGTGGCTGTCCCTGCTCAGTTTGGATTGCAGCTATTGGAATTCAGCGTGTTCCCATCGATTTTCCAACATGCCCAAGCTGCACTCCCCATGTGGTATCGACTCAGCTGGGGAGCCATGAGGCAGAGACAGTTAAGAAAATATTTACAGGAGACTGAGCCCTACAGTAAATCAGTAATGAACTTGTTTGTCTGACCCATTTATTCATGACCCATAAGTGAGCTTCTGCTTTTTGCTGGAAACGTCTCCCCCACACACAGCCCCACAGTGGTGCTGCAAAACCCCTAAAGGCAAAACAGACCCTCAGTTCTTCTATCAAAACAGCCCCTCAATTCCTCCATCAAAACACACCCTCAGTTCCTCTATCAGAACACACCCCCAGTTCCTCCATCAACTTTTCCTTTTTCTGTAATGAACACAAGAGAATTTGCATTGTGATCGTTCCTTCCAATCTCTTGATTAACTTTACTCAGCCAAACATGGGTGAGCTTCCTCCAGCTGAGTTGTAGGAGTTAAAATCTCCTCTGGAGCCAGGGAGAGCTGGGGGTGCCCAGTCTGGAGAAGAAAAGGCTCCAGAAAGAGCTCAGAGCCCCTTCCAGAGCCCAAAGGGGCTCCAGGAGAGCTGCAGAGGGACTGGGGACAAGGGAGGGACAGACAGGACACAGGGACTGGATTCCCACTGCCAGAGAACAGGGATGGATGGGATTTTGGGCAGGAATTGTTCCCTGGGAGGCTGGGCAGGCCCTGGCACAGGTGCCCAGAGCAGCTGTGGCTGCCCCTGGATCCCTGGCAGTGGCCAAGGCCAGGCTGGATGGGGCTTGGAGCAGCCTGGGATGGTGGAAGGGGTCCCTGCCATGGCAGGGGTGGGACAGGATGAGCTTTAAGGTCTCTTCCAACTCCAACCAGTCTGGAATTCTGTGATCTCTTTCCACTCACTTTAGCCCTGGGAACAGCTCTCAGACAAGTTTACACAAGTTAACAATGTTCTGCTTCCTGCAAATGTAGAAGTGTAAAAGCTAAATATTCTTTCAGGTAAAACAGACACCATCTTCCACTCTGAGTGTTTAATTTCAGCTGTTTATAACTCTTCCTGACACTAACATCAAAGAACCCCCAGGACAGGCAGGGGAAGAGGGTTGCTTGTGATACAGCTTTTCTCATGTAAAGACTTAGCATTACAAGGAAATATTGAATGTAATGCACACACATATTTAAATAAGTGTCTCTTAAGAAAATAAAACTTCATCCCATAAATAAAATAAAGAAAATAAAAGTTCATCCCATCCCTTTATACTTTTACAGGATCTCTGAAAACTGTTTGATGCTCTGTAGGTCCCTTTCTCAGTGACCTGACACCTCTCTAAAGTGCCAAGATTTTATGAACAGCAGCTGTACTTGCCCATGTTGCTTCCAAACCCACAAAGATTTCAGAAATAAATGAGGATTCATCAAAAACAACATTTTTCTTCGAAGGCTGTTTCTTCTAAACCAAAAGAACACAGACATTTCTTCTCAAATGCCTTGTCTAAGACTTTCAGCAGCACAAAGGACACAGATTTCAGGAGGAATCAGCAGAATCCTGTAACATTTTGGGATGGAAGGGACATCAATGATCACCCAGCCTCACCCCTGACATGGGCAGGGACACTTTCCACTGTCCCAGGCTGCTCCAAGCCCTGTCCAACCTGGCCTTGGGCACTGCCAGGGATCCAGGGGCAGCCACAGCTTCTCACAGAAGAAGCTCATCCAAGAGATCATGGGAGACTTTAAACTGTGGTAGAAGCAGAAAAATAACTGGATGCAAAGCAGGAATCAGGATTCATTCATCCTGTGCTCACAAGACTCTTTATCCAGCTGCCTCTCTGACTCCAGAGCACATCCTTTCCTTCTCCTAACACTCCAATCCCTCCCCTGGCAAAGCAAGAGAAGCCTCAGCTCATGGAGGGGTTGAGCAAGGCTTTCCTCCTTAAATCTGAGCCTCCAGCCACTGCTGAGGGAGGAGGAGGATTCACCTCTGAGCACAGCAATGCCCTGGGATCTGACATTCCTCTCCCTGCAGTGCTGCCACACCTTCCCCAAGAGCTGACTTGGTGTTTGTTTGGGTGACATGGGAACGTCAGGAAGAGCAGACAAGCTCCTGCTCCTTCCCTGCTACCATCAGCCTGCTGGGGAGAGCTCAGGGGGAATGAGAATGTGGGACAAGAGGAGGATTTCTTCTAGAAATTAGTGCTGGTGATACAGATTAAGTACAAACACAATGTATTGTTGATTACTGTGTCCAAAGGAGCTTTTAAGAAAAAACAGGCAGTTCTTGCCAAGAAATACTCTTAGAGATGCTCAACACAAGTGTGCACTAACTTTTATGTAAAGAAAAGAAAAAATCCTATCATTTTATAGCTCTCATCTGATGCTGTTTACTGCAGTCACAATGAGCTCTAAGGCTCTTTCCAATTTTCCAGCACCAAGTCCTAATCAGAGGATGTCCTAATGAGGCCAGAGAAATGCTCAGCACTGGCACAGCCTGGCAGTTCTGCCATGGACCCTGAGGCTTTGGCCAAATCCCCAGGTCAAGGTTTGCAGGCAACATCTGAAGAAACTCTCCCTGTGTAAATGAAGACACACTTTGGCCTGTGGCTGCCACCATGTGCAGAAGCATTTTTCTTGGAGAAAAACAAAGCAATCTGCATAATCCTGGCAAATGGGAAAGGCAATTTCAGCAGTCCCATCCACCATTTTGTGCTGCAATTTCCTAAAGGATATTCCAGGCAATTTTAAACACACATCACCTCCAAGAATCAATCTAGCTCTGAAGGCACTTTGGCTCTGTGGGGAAGGAATTTAAGGTTTTTCTGCTGGTGCTAATGAAACATGAGGATAGGGGTGCTCCAGGTCCAGAAAGCAGCACATCCCCATGGCAGAGAACTTGATTATCTCAAGGCTACTCTGCCTCCTTGCTCTTCTCCTTTACATAGTGCCTTCCACACATCTTTCCCTTTCCCAAAGGATTTAAGGACCAGTCTCTCCAGCTGGCTGCCCTCTCCTGGATGGAATCAAAAAGTGTTTGATTACTTCCACTTAGATAAAATGCAGTGATCTGCTTTTAATTTTTTTTTTCCTTGGGTCTGCGTAATCACAAAGGTTCCACTGTGCCAGAACAAGAACTATGAAATTCTAAGGGGCTGCTTCATAATCCTCAACAGAGCTGCCAACTTTTTTGAGAGTAGAGTTTTTAGCCAAATTGCCTTATATATATATATTTTACAAAGTTTTAAATTTTTACATTTCTTTCCTGTATTTACCATTGCCCAAATCCCAGTGCTGTTCCCTTGTAAACTACTTAATCCCTCTCCTCAAACACGCTGGAAAACATTTCCATATCTCTTTGTTGCTGAAGGTAAGCGTGTTAAACACACAATATTTCACTTGGAAGGATTCTTATATAATCTTTTCCTCTGCCTCAAGTCAGGGTCAAATATTTCTTTGCTACTCTCAACCAGTGCTTGGCTGACCCCAGTTACAGCCAGCTGATAATGGGGACTGCACGGTTTCTGTAGGGAACCAGTCCCCTCCTTCCCCAGTTAACCATTACTGTTCCTACAGGTTTGTTCCCCACTCCTGAGATGAGCACAGAGCTCTGGAGATGATTTTCCCACCGGGGAGCTGGGAGTTTCCCTCTGGGAGCCCTCATCTTTAAATCGAGGGCAAGGATTAGGATGCAGAGAGGGAAGGCAGAGGACAAACCCCCCTCGCAGAGGGATTCAGTCGCTGCCAGCGGCACGGCCGAGCCGGAGCCTTCTCGGGGCGTTGTGCGAGCGCACTCCCAGAGCAGCCAAGGCTTTGAAACTTTCACTGCACATCTGTGCATCCCTGCCTGCGCTCGGCAGCGAGCCAAGCGCTGAATTCCTGCGAGCCCGTGCAGCTCCCACACGTCCACAAGCGCTAGGACCCAGAGGGAGCCGGCTCGCCGTGAATCAGAGCGGAGCCCCGAGCGCTGAATGAGGCTGCCACGGCAGCGGCGATGTGAATGGCTCACAGGGGCCGAGGACAGGGGTGTCACAGCAGCCCGGACAGCCTGGACAGCCTCGGGCAGCGGCGAGCAGCGCTGCGGCTCCCAGGTGAGCGAGCGGGGCGGGAGCGGCACCGGAGCGCGGCCCCGGAGCGCGGCCAGCGCCGGCTCCGCGCTCCAGAGCAGCCTCCGGAGCCTCCTCCGGAGCGATGCGATGGGGCAGGATGCGGTGGGATGCGGTGGGATGCGGTGGGATAAGGTGGGATGGGATGCCTGTGCAGCACGGAGCGCTCGCTGCTTGCTTGTGGGTTGGTGGAAACGAAAATCGCATCTGCTCAAGGCAGGTTTGGCCGCACGCACATCTGGAAGGTGTTGGTGGGGCAGCTGTGGATAAGCTTAGAGCTTGAAAAACATCTTTAGCCAGAGCAGCTTAATCTCAAGGAAATGCAAGTGCTCTTACTCTTTTTATCCAGGTATATGGGAACTTAGTTTTATTTGCATTCTACAGCAGTTGCACCTATATGAAAATTCTTTACTGGCTTTGTTCTGAATATTGAGGCTTTCTTATTTCCTTTTTTCCATGCCCTGTGATAATTCTAGTCTAGATAAAAACTCCTTTCTTTCTTTACTAATATAAATAAATAGGAATTCTGCTAAATCAAAGCGTGACTGACCCAAGGCAGGATCCTTTTAGCTGCAGACAGAGCAGTGCTTCAGCAGAGACCATGGATCCTCTGGGATGTCCACTTGGAAAAGCTCACGACCTCCCCGCTGCCTGTGTGTAGTGACAGGATGGAGCTGACAATGTTTATTGATTTATAGCTGGTGATAACACTGTTTTAGCTGAGACACTGCTCACAGATAAAAACAGGGACCCCAGGCAGGGAGACAGAAGGAATTTGTGTGCTGAGAACAAAAAGTGTTTGTGCTTCGGTTCTTTCTTCAATTTAAATTCTCCTTATAAAGCTCAAGAAGTTTTAGAAAAACACCAAAAGTGAGCGTGCTTGTCAGGCTGGTTTTCCAAGTTGTCACAACTTGGAAGTTGCATTGTGGCTGTTAGATAATTTATGGATGTTTTCATGCATTAGGGTATCACTATAAAGTTTTTGGGGCACTTTTTTTACTAAGCCAAACTAAAATGTGACAATGATCTGCAATAAGACAGAGAGGGAGCTGATTTGTCTGTACATTCCTGCTTATGGCACTTCTGAGCTGGTTCAGATATTGTGGCAAACAGCCTTTTAAAATCCCACTGCCAAATGCCATTTCAGGCAGTTTTGTCTGAAATTCAGAGGGTTACAACATTTTCTGCACTTCCCCAAGAGATTACAGGGATGGAACGAAGGGATTTGAACGATGAATCAAATATATTGGAGAGTTCTCAAGTATGATAAGAAAGACTCTAAAGGCCTTAGAATGTATTAATAATCATAGATATGAATCATTTTAAAACAAATCTCAGCGAGGTCTGGAGAGGAGCCCCCTCTGACACATCTGTGCAGAACCAGTGATTTCACAGCTTGATCAATCCCAGCCACTCACCCTGGGGGGATCTGGCCCTCCCAACAAGGTGGTAAAGAAAGTAACTGTGGCTCTATTTCCTCATCCTCGTAGCTCAGCAGTGCCCCTTTTCCCCACCAAGGTCTGAAATTATATTTTTAGATGTCTTCATTTAAGTTCAGTGGAGAGTTACAATGAGCACAAGCATCATTTTAACCCATATGCTAAATAAACAATTACTTCATAGGGTAACTGAGCAGCCTATGAAATAACCACAAGATATTAATTGAAAAACTAGTTTAGAAAAAGACCTAAAATACGTATTCAGATTAGCATTTTCAAGTGTAAAATATCTTTATTTAATGGGATGTCTGGAACAAGGGTCAAATAGAACACATTAAAAACTAGATTGTTTCAATCAATAGAGTAAAGCCCACAAATTTCCCTACTGCTCCATGGCTTTGGCCATATAAATGTTCCTTCAAGCACAGATTCTACTAATTGGTTTTTTGTTTCCTTACAAAATTCTTTTAGGACTAGGAGAATATTGCATATGTACTAATCAGCATTACTGACTAAAATTAAAGGCACGTGGAAAAATACTGGTAGTTTTAAGAAGTTAACAGAAATCTTTGATTTTTTTCATCTACATTTTACAAACAAACTGCTGATAAAGAAAAAAAAAAAAAGATAAAGGGTTACTAAAACCCATGGTTGCATTCCAGAAGATTCAGTGCTCTAGCAGCAACAGTGAGCACTGGATTGGTGGGGTAGGAAATGTTTGTCAATCCCAAATGTGGGGCCAATAAAAGCCAGGGAAACTCAACCCCTTCCAGCCCAGCTACAGCAACGCTGACCTCTGCCGGCAGCTGCTTGGGCAAAGGATTTGTTACACCCAAATATTTATTAAATCTCATTCTATTCCCTGAGAAAGAGGCAAGACCTCTTCCCACCAGTTTATCTCGTGGACAGAAAGAAAGGAAAAAGACTTGTCCAGGGCAGTGGGGATGGAGAAGGGGCTGGAGCTCCAGGAGGGGCTGAGGGAGCTGGGAAAGGGGCTCAGCCTGGAGCAAAGGAGGCTCAGGGGGGCCCTTGTGGCTCTGCACAGCTCCTGACAGGAGGGGACAGCTGGGGCAGTCGGGATCTTCTCCAGGGAACAGGGACAGGACAAGCAGAATTGGCCCCAAGGTGTGCCAGGGGAAGGTCAGGTTGGATATTATGGAAAATTTCTGCCCTGAAAGGGCTGCCAGGTATTGGGACTGAGGGCAGGTCTGGAGTCACCACACACCTAAAGTGTTTGGAAATGCCCAGGTGTGGCACTCGGGACGTGGCTCAGTGGTGCTGTGTGGATTCAATTTTCTTAGAGGTCTTCTCCACCCTGAATGATTCCATGCTCCTGTGGGAGCAAAAAGCCATCCACCCATGCTCCTACAACTGCATTCCTGCCCTGGCCAGAAGGAAACTCTCCCTGTGCTGTGCCTGACCTGGGCAGGGTCACAGAGGCCAAAGCATTTGAGAACATTTCTCCAACCAAAGGTCAGGGACAGATGTCCTGTGGGATGTGTTGTGGCTTTTTCTCTCCCCACAATGCCCTTTGTGCAGCCCCACAGAATTCATTAAATATTTGTGTGTGTGTGTGTGTGTGTGTATGTAAATTTATTCACAAAAATTATGTGGTCAAGCAAAGCAAGATCATTTTTGCTGTTGCCAAGAAATCACAGTATCAATCACTGTGAGTTATGTACACTCTTGTCTGCCCAAGGCCACTAATACTAAAGGAATTTGGGGGAAAGAAGATCTCAGACCTTCAATATAAACCCATCCCATCCCCAAATCCTGGGCACTGCTGGTACCTCTGGTCACTGGTTACAAGGATAAAAGGATAAAGCAAAACAAGAAAAGGTGCAGGATGATGAAAGCCTGGAACATTTTCTGTATTTAGAGAAACTACAGAGATTATGATTTCTAAGTCTGGAAAAGAGATGGCTGAGCAGGGGTGTGAGGGAGATATTTATAGTCACAGTTGTCCTTAAGATGTAGAGAGGAAATGGCTGTTGTCAAAATCGAGGAGCAGGAAATAAAACTGGCAGGTGGCAAAGTCAAGGCAAACAAAACAAGGTGTTCCTCCCTCTGGGCATAAAGGAGCTCTGTAATTCTTCCCCATGGATATTGCAGGTCACAGGCCTCAGGGAGCGCTCAGGCACACTGAGAACAAAGCTGCTGCCTGTGGTTCCATCAGTCTGTGCTTCCAGAACCACCTCAGGGTGGGAGAGCAGCCCAAGGATTTGCTGTCCCCCCCCTCCCCAGCCATCCCCAGGGGCTGCAGGAGGCAGAATTCCTGACCTGCTGCTCTAATTCCTTCTCCTTGGTGCTTCAGCTGTCAAATACTCCACCTCACCCACCCCAAAAAGGTGACACTAATATTTGCTGCAGGTTACCAGTTCATTGGTGAAAGAATGGCAAGAGGTAAAATACATCTCTCATTTTGGTGTTTGCTCAAGGATTAGGTGTAGGCCAGTGTTCATGGATGTTACCAGCACAGAAAGACATCAGTGATGAGATTTACAGCTCCTCAGGCAAATCAGTGTCTGAGACAGTGGAGAAGGGCCTGTGAATCCTGGAGCATCTTGTGAAATTCACTGAAATGGGGAAATACCATTTTATCTCATCTCAATGTGGCCTTCATAGGGAGCTGGCATCTTATTTGAAAATTTTTACTGAGCTCAGGTCTTTTCTAGCAGCTTCCACAAAAAATATTATGCACAAATAAATCTCAAGTAAAAAGTAGCAGGGCAATGCCTCATTAATTACACTGGCAAAACCTTTCACTCTGAGAACTGCATCACCCTGAGAAATGCAGCAGAGAATGGCAACGCCAGCAGTGAATCCTGGATGCCAAGAACCTGAGTGCATTGGCAGAGAGCTGGGGAGTCACCAAGGACATCCAGAGCTGGCTCCAGCAGCCCAGAGTCAGAACAGCTCCTGGGAGAGACACTGAGATCACACCAGGGCTGGAGAGCAGGAGAGAATCAGCAAAGTGCTGCTCAGTCCTTGGAGCCAGCACACAGCTGGAAGCTGCCCAGTGCAAGGAGAAATCAGGCCCTGAATACACACCAAGGAGGCTCTGCCATAATGTCTAAATTCAAATGACTGCAGCAGGTAGTTTGAAATAACATTCGATGGTTTTTCTGCCATCCTTTGAGCTGCCTCAGGCCACTGCTGACTGAATGAAACACCTCTGACTGTTCCTTATCTTGGAGGCAGCTGTTTATCACCTTTCTCCTTTATTCCCCCAGGCTCCAGCATTTCCAAGATGCTTTGAGATTTTATGGCACAGTGCTTGACACCACCAGATGACCCAAATCAGGATGTATCAGGCACACACTGTTGCTGGGATGGGTTTTATCATATAAAATCCCAGGATGGTTTGGCTGAGAAGGGAATTCATCCCATCCCACCCCCTGCCATGGCAGGGACACCTTCCACTGTCCCAGGTTGCTCCAAGCCCTGTCCAACCTGGCCTTGGACACTTGCAGGGATCCAGGGGCAGCCCCAGCTGTTCAGGGTACCTGTGCCAAGGGCTGCCCACCCTCCCAGGGAGGAATTTGTCCTCAGTATCCATCTAACCCAGCCCTCTCTCAGTGTAAAGCCATTCCTCCTTGCCCTCTCTCATGGACGTTACTGCCACATTTCACAGTGGCATTTCCTGGAGGAAACTGAGAGGCGGTGACAATGCACGAAGGGAGAAGGTGACAGTGCACCAAGGGAGATGGTGACAATGCACGAAGGGAGAAGGTGACAGTGCACCAAGGGAGATGGTGACAATGCACCAAGGGAGATGGTGACAGTGCACCAAGGGAGGTGGTGACAGTGCACCAAGGGAAGTGGTGACAGTGCACCAAGGGAAGTGGTGACAGTGCACCAAAGGACATGGTGACAATGCACCAAAGGACATGGTGACAATGCACCAAGGGAGATGGTGACAATGCACCAAGGGAGATGGTGACAATGCACTAAAGGACATGGTGACAATGCACTAAAGGACATGGTGACAATGCACCAAGGGAGATGGTGACAATGCACCAAGGGAGATGGTGACAATGCACCAAGGGAGGTGGTGACAGTGCACCAAGGGAGGAGCTCCCTGGCCTGGACTTCCAACCAAACCCTGGCACAATCCCCTCTCAGTGTGACAGAAATCAAACCTGCAGTGATCAGACCACTTGAGGTAGTTCAAGACTTCTTTAATTCAGGGTTTTCTAAAACTGAGCATGAACACAGACCATAAACTGGTTCCAAAAAGTCTTTCCCTCGTTTATCTTCCTGGCTCCAAAATCCAATTTCCTGTCCCCATGGGGTCCATAACAACGTGCCAATAAAAGTTCAGATTCTGCTCCTGTTGACTTGCTAGGAATCAAAATCCTAACTGGCATTCAAGCACAAAAGACAGACAAAAAACAACCAGAGAGTAAAACCAGCTCTTTGATTTTTTTTTTTTCTGGGCCTTGGTTGACGTATTATTGACAAAATCACAGAATCATGGAGTCATTAAGGTTGGGAAAGACCTCCAGGGTCAGCAGGTCCAACCTTTGACAAACACCACGATGCCCACTAAACCATAATGACCATTTATGTTATGCAAACATGAAGCTCCTCCAAGAATAAAATCAAAGGAATGAATTAAATGAATGACTAATGGATAAAATGAATCTGGTTTGGAACTCAGGGCTGGTAATTTCTTTTGATCTGCCATATTTGTGAGAAATGTTGCTGCTTTAAAGAGGATGCAGTGAAAACTGCCTCCATTAACTTCTTAACTGCCCAGGAAATTTATAAAGATTACACTGATTCTGACAGTTCTGGCCTCCAATGAGTAAATTAGCCCAGTGTAAATACAGCTGGGAAGCAGATTATGTGTTTGATAACTTTCTATTTGCCAACTATGGCTTTGCAAGGTGAAAAACTACTATTTTGATTTTTCCAGTTCTTAATCACTATGTATTTCCCCTTGTTGTATAAGTAGAAAGGTGACACAGATTTTTTTTTTACTGGTCTGGTTCACTGCTTCACTTTGACTATTTTATTTTGTTCCTGACACAACCATATGTGATCCAGGCTCTTAAAAAAAAAAAAAAAAAAGAGTTCTTCAGGAATTTTTGTGATGGGGATTTGCCAGGTACCTCATTACTACGTAATATTTTGATTATGATACATTTAAGAGCTTTGGCTCACAGAATATATGTTTTTCTATTTTGAAATATAGCTTTTATTCTTTTTCTTTGACGACTTTATGTGCTGGATGAGTCAGGTATGAGAGAAGACCTGTGCTTGTTCACAAAGAGCTTTGCCCTGTGGTGGATGACACAGCCTGCATTTTCCCAGTGCATCATTTCCTGCCCATTATTCCATGATCCTTTTGGGACATTCTCCAGCACCAGACCAGCAAGGGGTTTGAGGTGGGTGCATTCCCACAGCCATACAATCTGTTTATGTGAATTATTGAGATTTTGCTCACTTTGCTCTTAGAATCTTCTGTTTGCCCCTGCCAGAGACATCAAGCCCTTCACCTGGTCATTGTCCTTTGCTGAGAGGACATTGAAGGGTTCTCTCTAAAAAGGAATAAGTTGATTATTTTTGTTTCTGCTCAGTGTAAGCAATTTGAGCCATATCCCTCAGCAAAACTGATCATAGTAACTGCACTTCTTACCTGGGAGGAGAAAGTACATGAAGTGTATCAAGAGAAACCAATCAGCACAGAACAAGCTACTGAAGTGAGGTGTGGGTTTATTTTCCATGTCAAAAATCTTTTCCATCCCTTCTCTCATTACTGGGGATCAACCTGGTCCAGGGGAAGGTGTTCCTGCCTGTGGAAGGGGTGGAATGGGATGAGCTTTGAGGTCCCTTCCAGCCCAAACCATCCTGGAATTCCATGATTGGTGTTATCAGTGCTCTGAACATTCAACATCCACGTTTTTGTCCTGCTTGGATCCAAACACTCCCTGCCCAGTCCCTCCTGCCAAACCTTCCTCTCATCATTTTCTCAGGCACAAGCTGTAAAGAGGAGAGTGCAAAGGGTCACTGCTCAGCTTCACATTCCAGGACACTTTATCTATGCCAAAAGTGTGAGTTTCTGGTTTTGGCAAAGCATCCAGAATCCAAAGCATCAGAGGGAGTTTGATCCATGAGCTCTGCCTGGGTGCACGTTCCTGGTGCTGGGCAGGGCTGTTCTAGAGACCATTTCTTTTTTCTGTGTGTTCTGAGAGAGAAAAGTGTGTGGCCCTTTCCTTCTCATTTCTTCCCTCCTCTTTGAAAGCAAAGAAATTAGAAAACAATTTAATGACCTGCAGAATGTCTCCCCTTTGTTCAGGATTTCAAATTTTAAATAGAATTCGAGTAATTTGAATTCAGTCTTCAGCACTTGCTTGTGCCATCACTTGAAAGCCAAAGGAAATGCTTTCTGTGAAAATAACACATCTCCAGTGCCACAGGAAAACTGATGTGAGGTTTAAAGTTTAGATTTGAAGTTCATCTCTCTCCCTTTGAATTTGCAAAAGCTCATTTCCAAGTGACATGTATTTAAACTCTGGCATTGTGCACAGAAATGAAATACACACCTAATCAGCAAAACTCCCCTCTGGTTTTCATTTTAAGCAGGCAAAAATGATCTTGTGAGGATTAGACCTTGATTATTGCTTTGAACCTAATACTAATGCAAAGAAACCCCAGAGAAAAGTTGAAAGATGCAAAATTCAGTCACAATAGGCTTCTTTAAAAGATGGTTCAGTTAGAAATCTGCTAGACATATGTTATTTTAAAAAACAGAATAAAAAGCCAATTTTTTTGTGTTAGACAATGTAAAATTTTCATGTATTCATCATCTGAGGAAAATTGTAGCAAAAATAGGCAAATACCAAAGAAAATTTATTCCTATTGCCACAATTATGTCAATAATTTGTGGAGTCCCACTTTTCAACAGCATTTAATATTTTCATACTACAAATCACATCTGGCTACAAATGTCATCTTCTGTCTCCTCCCACTCCATCTTCATCCATATTTTCTTCCTTATAGTTCACAATAAAACTGCTTTTTTGTAACCACAATGATTCTTCCTGACAACTGATTCACCACACAAAAGCATTAACAAATAACACTGTAATAAATACAAGGTGCACAGCAAGTATCCAGACAAGGAAAATACTTGGTTACATATGGGGTGAAGTGTTATAATGACAGCTAATTTCAAATATATCAGGTTATTTGTACTAATTAATATTGGCACAACCCCCATGGAAATTCAGATTTGGGAGTTTTCTGGATGTGTTTTGTGGAGGTACAGAAGAGGTGAAGCCTGTGGCACCTGTGTTCATGTCCTGCTGCAGAAGAGTGATGGATTTTTAAGTGAAATCCAAACCAGAATTATGATTATGTGGGGAAAAAGAGCATGGAATTTATTACAGAATCATTAAGGTTGGAAAAGACCTCCAAGATCATCAAGCCCAACCTTTGCTTGAACACCACCACACCCATGAAATCATTCTGCAGCCCCTGTTGTGACCAATGCCCCACAACAAAGGTCAAACCCACATCCCAGGGCTGGGAGGTCCCAGCAGGACCTTCCCAGAGGATCCCAGAAACTGAAAGAGTGTTGGGGAAGATGAAACAGGAAAGCCTTACAAATATGATTGTCTGGCAAAAGATTTTGAGAATACGGAAACTATAAGTGAGATTGAAATGAAAGCAAGCTTTGAGATCCCTCAGTCACTGAACAACTGGAAAACAATGGTGTGGCCACTGAAGGTGATCCCCTTTTGATGGAACAACACCCTCTGCTTGCAGACAGGCCCCAAGGGGCAGAGCAGACCCTACAGCTTGGCAGAAGGGGCCCAAAGAGGAGTTTTTAGGGTTTCCAAAGAGTAGTTTTTAGGGTTGGCAGAAGGGGCCCAAAGAGGAATTTGTAGGGTTTAAAATGTAACACAGTGTGGTAATGTAATGATTCTTATAGGCTGTATGGAAATGCTACAGGATTTGTATCTTGTACTAGATTGGTCAGTGAGAATCAGAATATTCAACACAGAAGATTTATGGTATTGTAACGGGAACCTCTCTCCTTCTCTCATCCTCTCTGCCCCTCTCTTCTCTCAGTCCTGCTCCAGCTGTGGCTGGCAGCTCCCAGCAGGGGCCTGCACCCAGGCCCTTTGCAATAACCCACAAGTTCCAAGCCCTGGCTGCAGAGATCTCTCATCTCCATCTGTCCCCACTGTCCTACCCCCGGTGCTCCTAGAAAGGAGAACTTCAGAAGTTCTGGATTGAGCATTCCCAGATTCCTTGTGAAACCCAAACACTGGCTTGGACAGAAAGGCTGAAAGGTTTAAGTGGGATATTGGGAAGGAATTCTGCCCTGTGAGGGTGGGGAGGGGCTGGAATGGTTTCCCAGACCAGCTGTGGCTGCCTCTGGATGCCTGGCAGTGCCCAAGGCTAGGCTGGATGGAGCTTGGAGCAACCTGGGACAGTGGGAGGTGTTGGAGTTGGAGCTGGATGAGCTTTAAAGTCCCTTCCAACCACAGCATTCCAGGATTCCATATTGATTCTTTCAAATGCTGGGCCTCACCTGAGGTCCTGTGCCACCTGCTCTGCACACCCAGCCAGGTGAGGAAATGTCCAATCCAGCTGCAGGGTTGGCAGCCAGATGTTGGTGCTGTTACTGCAGCCCTGCTATCCCTGCTGACTCAAGGCTGGCTCACCCTGTGTGCTGCTGCCCTGGGTCACAGGAGGACTGTGGCTCGTTAACTGTGACATCAAATTCAGCTGTTAATCGTGCTTGGAATTTCTGATATTACAATGGGATGGGATAGCTACACATGACAAATATCAAATATTCATCAAAGCAAGCAGCTGATAAAATTGTGCAAGCATGTGCGTGCAGGGAAAATGATGATTCATTTACAGATGTGCTGCTGATTTTTCATCACTGCACACAACCTGGGGCACATCAGACAAATGTTTAAACTCCACCGTTATTTTCCACCAGACAAACTCTTGTAACAAGTCTGACATTTCAGCTCCTCTTTGAAACAGTTTCTGCTGGATGTAAGAAACAAAACCCATCGAAATATCCTTCTGGGATTAATTCTCTAAACATAATGACTAAAGAGCCTACTGGCTTTGCTCTAAAATACTGCAATTTTTAGTGCTAGTACTAATAGCTGCAAGAAGTTGATATTATTTATCTTTCTAAAACCTTCTAAAAAGTTGTTTTAACTCCTGGAGGCTGCAAATTTTCTGTCTCAGAGACAAGGCAGCACTGCAGCATCATTCAGAAGAAGAAAGGTGAGAGGGCAAGTGTCTTGTTCCAGTCTGTTAATCTGTACATTGCACTGTAAGCCTAGGGAATGGAAATAAAAGGGAGCACTGGTGAAAATCTCCAAATTATTGCAAAGAACAGGTTTCCAGGAAGCAATTAACTGTCTGCCTGGGAATATCCCTGCTTTTTATTTGATGTCAAACTCACGGGTGGTATTTTGAAACATTTGATTGAGCTCAGTCAATTAGCCTTGATTATGGTTTGGCTTTTCCCTCAGAATAGGCTGATCCATAGGGAATGCCACTCATACCAGCACTGAGGCAGAGCAGGATGACTCAGCTGATTAATCAGCTTTCTTTTCTCCTGTTAAGAAGCAAGACTTTGGCTTCCCCAGCTGCTGGAGTGATCACTATCGAACTCGTGTTGAAACTCCCACAGCTTTGCTCACCCCTGACTCACATTCTGGGAGAAGGAAAGTCACCTGCACCCCTGACTGTTGGAGTCCTGGATGAAAAAAAAACAAAAACCAGCACCTGACCTGTCAGAGAATCATGGAATTACAGATCCCACCCTGGTCTGAGCTGGAAGGGACCTTCAAGCTCATCTCATCCCACCCCTGCCATGGGCAGGGACATTTTTCACTGGACCAGGCTGCTCCAAGCCCTCCCACACCTCTGGGACTGAGGGACACACTCAGAAAAGCTGCACCCAGGGATTTCTGTTCACCACAAAGTCCTTGTTTGCAGGAGAAATGTTCCCATTCCTGTTGCTTTCTGATTGAGATGTGTCCCTAATTTGGAATCAACCATAATTCCCATGTTTATGGGTTCTGACAATTCCTTACAGACAAACAGATATGGAATCCTCACCTGTATTTTGCCAAATAAATCTAGTAATTTCCTTAGAAACACAGCACAGAATCTGCACATGAGCAATTTTTTCCAATCCAAAAATTAAGTTAATTTATTAAATAAGTAAATGGAAGAAAAAAAACAAAGGCTACTTGTAAAAATCTTAAGTAAACACAGAGCTTATTTCTCTTTCTTTAATAGGTAAATGGCACAAAACACAGCCAGGGTACAGTCACAGTGTGTAATCATGGTCATGAAATGCCTACAATGTAAATGGACTTAATGACAAAATTAAACAAATCTCAATTAAAGGCACAATAATTCCAGACAGGCAAAACCCATCACTCTCCCAGCTTCCCACTAAGTAGATCTCCAAGCATGGAAAGATTGCCAGCTATGGGGAACAGTTTAGAAAGTTAATGACAGTACAAATGGGATTGACTGGAGACTGTAATCCTGGCTCTGTAAGCATTGCCAGAGGCCTGACATGAAGGAACAAGCACTATTTCAAGCAGACTGCAAAGCCAAGGCAAAGATTAACATCTGTCAGAATCAGCTACAGATGAGATTCTTATTGATCCTTGAATGTCACAAGAATTTAGAAGGGCTCAAAGAAACTTTAAAGAGAATAATCAAGTATCTGTGGATTTGGTTTGTAAACCTGAAGTACCTTTCCCACATTTCAGCTATTTTTTTTCACACAGCTGTGTGTGATGTAGCTCAGTGCTACAAGGCAGAGGAGCAATTTCTTCCAACTTAGTCAGTGTCAAGCTTAGTCTTGCAGGAAAAGCAGTGGCAGGGAGCAGTTCTGGTGCTGTTACCAACATCCAAGACAGCTTTTTGTGTTTGGACTGTGTTGCTGTGGATTTTGTTTCTGCCTCATCCGTATCTATCCCTACTAACAAGATTAAGGCTTTGCTCACATTCTTCTAATTAAAATGCTGTAATTCTGAGAAGAGATTCCACATCTTCTTTTAGCAGGGTAATCAGTACATCTGTGAGTTCAAGTTACTATTTTTTAACATCAAAGCTTGCACAAAGATAGCTCTCCTCCATGTAGGCCATGACTTTTTATCCACACTGGTTTGAATAACAGGCTCCATTTTGTACTGGGATCAACATCATCTCCTACAAGGGAAGGCTGGGAGAGCTGGGAATGCTCAGCCTGGAATAGAGAAGCTTCCAGGGAGACCTGAGAGCCCCTTCCAGTGCCTAAAGCGGCTCTGGGAGAGACTTTGGACAGCCTGGAGTGCCAGGAAAAGGGGAATGGCTGCCCACTGTCAGAGGGCAGGGATGGATGGGATATTGGGAATTAGGAATTGTTCCCTGGGAGGGTGGGCAGGCCCTGGCACTGGGTGCCCAGAGCAGCTGTGGCTGCCCCTGGATCCCCCCTGGCAGTGCCCAAGGCCAGGCTGGACAGGGCTGGGAGCAGCCTGGGATGGTGGAAGGTGTCCCTGCCAACCAAAAGCTCCCAACATCTTGTCCTGTCAGGAGCACTCATGCATTTTTCTGCAGCATTTTTCCCTTATTAAACTGAAAGAAGCATAATCTGAGTGGAGCATGTCCAGGGAAGGGAACAGAGCTGGGGAAGGGTCTGGAGCACCAGAAAGGGCTGAGGGAGCTGGGAAGGGGCTCAGCCTGAAGCAAAGGAGGCTCAGGGGGAACTTCTGGCTCTGCACAACTCCTGCCAGGAGGGGACAGCCAGGGAGGTTGGGCTGTGCTCCAGGGAGCAGGGACAGGAGGAGAGGGAGCAGCCTCAGGCTGGGCCAGGGGAAGATTGGATACTGGTGAAGATTTCTTCACTGAAGGCATTGCCACAGGCTGCCCTGGGCACTAGTGGAGTGGAATACCTGGAAATGTTCAAAACACATGAGGATGTGGTGCTTGGAGACTTGCTTTAGTGGTGGACATGACAGTGCTGTGTTCATGATCTTAAAGGTTTTTCCCAGCCTTAATGATCCTGTGAACTTCAAGCTGTATTTCACTTACCAGGTGCAGCCTTGACATTTTATTCACAAAGTTTTCAGTTCTGTAGCTTCTCCTTGCTATATGAAGGTACCACTCCACAGCTTTCAGAAGCCCCTCCTGCCCTCACTCCTTCCCCCTATTTTCTCTAAGGTTGTGACACAGCACTAAATTTTGTTTAATCAGGTTCTGCAAGATTGTTTTGGTGAATGTAGATTGAGGAAACTCACTACAGCAGTTTAATCCTCCCAGTCCAGGAGTTCCCACATTCAATCCACTGATTGTTCTCACTGTGGAAATGGGGGAAAAAAGGTTCATATCTAATATAATAAAAGCTAGCAAGGAAAATAATATGCTGGTAAACACAGGAACAGTAATCTTCTAATCTTGGCTTACTTTTTTAAGAATTCCCTAATTTCCACGTCCATATAACAGGGAAGTCAGTGAGCCCCACAGAAAGATGAAGGATGAGTTGTTCAAAGATGTCCAATGCTATCAGTGATAGCACTGTGTTGCAATTCAGGGTTTCAGAGCTGTTCAGACTCAGAGCAGGGCCAAAGAGAGTTCTAGAAAATGTGACAGAAACACTCAAGGGCACAGTTTAAAGGAAAAAGAGGCATCTTTCCCATTATCATTTGTACTGAAGCAAAAATGCTTTCAACCACCAGATGATGCCAGAAAATGTAAAGACCCTTCAAATCCTCCTCACACAAGTGAGCTGCCAAACACAGATTTATAAGAGCTGCTGAGAGTGCCAGGTCAGTCCAACTCCCTGTTTCCTGTTCTTAAGCAAAGGTTGCTGAACTTCATTTAAACTTCTTTGCTGTCTGCTCTGTGCTTGAAGGATTCCCACAGCACAGACAGGATCTGATCTTTCCTTTGCAGACACTCTGCTGTTGAGCTGTCCTTTTGCACAGAGGGTCTGTGTGGCCAGGAGAGCTGAATCAATGTTCAAAGACATTTATTCCAGCCACAGCTGCAGGCTCCCAGCAAGGGAGCATCATTCATTTCTCTGCGTGTTACACCCTTCAAGCTTTGTGTGAGGTGAGGATATTCCAGAGCTGTCAGGCTCCAGAGGTTCAAGATCCAGACAAACAAACCCCTTCCCACACTGAAATGTCACCTTAAATTTCATTTCACCTTAAATGGGTGAGCAGGGAATAAAAACCTCCTATCTTAAAACATCCACAGCAGCTGCCTCCCCTCAGACTCTGACATAATACAAAGATGGAAAACTCCTACTCCCCACTGCTGGCTGGGTCTGTGCCCAGCAGCCCACAAGGTCCAGCTGAAATATGAAATATGGCCCCAGTTCAAACTGTCTCTGCTCTCTGGGAGCATGAGCAGATTTGTTGTGCAGCAGCTGCCTGACACACTCAGGATGCTGAGAGTGCTGAAGTTTGGGCTGTGCTTCTCTGGCCTCAGGTTTGGTGTTGGGGTGGCAGCTGAAGCAGAGCTGAGATTCTCAGAGCATAGGAATGAAGTAACACCTAAATCAATCTCTGTGCTAGCTCAGTGCAAGGAAACACTACTTGGATTAGTGTCTCTGAATATATATTTTGGTGCTAATGTACAGAATCCATCACATTTTGTTACCACCCCTCTTTAGAGGTGTCTGGCATTGTGAGTTAAGGCAGCAAGGAGTTCAAACAATCCCACAGCAAGGAGTAAATACCTTCCACAGCAGATGAAAGCCAAGATGCTGAAGAGGTCCCAGGTGTGCTGCAGACAAGACTGTGTGGGGCAGCAGCTCTGAGGCAGCTGGACTCAATGTGTGACAGGAGAAGGCAAGAGCCTTGCACATAAAGAGTCAGAGAGCACGTGGAGCAGCACTTGGAGCTGGAGAGGAAACAAACCAGAGGATGTCAACACACAGGCATGACCGGGGGCAGGAGTGAGAGAGCCAGAGAATAGGTTTTGAGGGATGGCTGTCTCACTCTCCTGCTGCTTTTTAATCCATCTCCTCCATAAGGAAAGGTGCAGAAAAGGGTTTTGGTAAAGAGAAAAGGAGCTGGTACTCACATGGATTACAAACACTGGCAAAACCACTCTTGTTTTTCTACCACTTGAGGCATGCAGACACTAAAATACAATGAACAAATAAGGACAATAAGGCAAATAAATGCATGGGAAGAAATAGGATCAGTTTCCCAAACATCCTGAACACTTGTGCTTTGCAGTGGTTTACTCTGCTGCCAAGTAATCAAGATGATCTCCCAGGCTGAGCTCAGAAAAACATACAGGGGAAAATGTAGGTATGGAGCATTTTGCATGGTGTCAACACACTTCCACAGAAAGCAGGCTTTAATCCTCAGTAAGTGCTGAGTACAGACATACAAAGTATGAAAGCCCAGGGGTAAAAATTCCAGCAGCAGCACAGTTTCCAAAGCAGCTCTGTCCCTTCATGGAAAATGAAGCAGCACTGTTGTCTGGAGTGCAGGAGCTGCAAGGTGAAACCCCCTTTGTTGTTTCCTTCTGATGGTGCTCAGATGAGCCACAGCATCAGGAGGAATATCTGAAAGGTCTAAGCAATTGTAAAATCCTCATGTTTTTCTTGGTAAACGACCCTAGATGACAGGAGACTCCTATTTCTCCTGCAAGAACTACTTGTGCTTGCAGAGAACATTACAAGATGACACTGCAATCTGATAACTCAGTGTTTCTGTGGTTGCCTTTGTTTTATTTGGTGGTGTTTCCAGATTTTTTGTGGAAATCTCTACCCTGTTTCTTAGGAGGTTTTTACCCTCTCATTTCAAAACTACACCACATCTAAGAGGCTCCTGCTGTGCAGGGAAAGAAAACCCTTTTTTCCACCTCTTTGGTAACTAAATTTTTAAGCCACCAGCAAGTAGCAAAAAACCTTCAAAGCTGAAAGTTTTTCTTGCACCCAACTAAAGTATTTGCTTAGTTTACATTTAACACTAAGACTGTTACTTAATATATTTTAAAATGTTGTAATATATTAGTATATCACTATTTATTTACATCGGCTCAGTTTAAAACCCACTGTATTTCACACCTCTGTAGTGGAGTGCTTAGGAATTCAAAAAAAAAATTGGTTTGAACTCAATTTCAAATGGGAAAGGCAGGTGGAGTACAAGGGTTTGGGCATTACCACATCTTTACAATCTGCAGAAAAAAAACTCAGGCTTTAAAATGAGCAGACAGACAAATATCTGCCCAAATCCTGGAGGTCGCCTCATGAATAGCAGGACACAAAACTTATGTTCAGTTGTCCAGAAAATATGGCAATATACTTCTCAAATGTACAGGATATGACAAAGAATACAGAAATCAAACAGCTAATGAGCAACAGCCCAATGATTGAGGTTTTTTGTACACACAATTCACCTTGGGGTATGCTAGTTTAAGGAAAAATATTAACATTTTTCTTTAGTTCAAAGTATTATGCCTATGCCTTGAGAGTTGTAATAAGAAGGGCACAGAATGATTGTGACTTCTCTGGGGTCAATACCCATTTCTAGCTGCAATAAAAATAAGGAATTTGTATTTCTAAAGGTGTCATTTTAGGGGTTTTTGTCATGATTTTCCTATTGTAATGTAAAGTAAATCATAAGAGAGGGAATTCAATCCCTAAAGAAGGCAATTGAATTCTGTAGGTCTCATGAAAGTAAAATAGATTTAAAAATGGGAAAGAACATCCTAGAAATTAAAAAAAAAAAACAACAAAAGGAAGGTGAGCAGTGGAGAAGAGGAACATTGCTACTGCTTGGCAGGAATCCTGTGTTATTCTTTGGGTTCTTCACATGCTACACAAGTAAATTCTACTGACCATAAGTGAGTGGGGAGGATCATTTTATTAAGTGTTTGTAAAACCACTCGACATTTCTGGATGGAAAAATCCTACACAAGCAAAGCAAGATTCCATTCCAGTATTGATGTTTCTTCCCTATCTCAGCACTCTGAGGGAACACAAGAGCACCTCCATGTCATAAGATTTAATTTTGGAGATTTTTGTCTATATCCTTAAGGGTTTTTTCAATGGAAAAAAAATCCAGCACATCAGTTTGAATTGCTACAGCTATAGAAGTTTTTATCAGGTGCAGCCAGGCCCTCAGTTCAGCAGAACAGAGATTTTAAAGTTCTCTCAACTCTATCCTTTGCTGCATCCTTCTGTACTCTGACTTGCCAAGCACAGACACCCTTCAGCTTCCCTTTGGAACTTCTCAGAATTCCTGCCCCATTAAAATATTATTGAGTCATTGAAAATAGTTGTAAACACACTGGAAGATTTGTAGAAGATAAAATTCCTTTTGGATGTAAATAATTAATAGAACGGGAAAGTCTGAAAAGTCATGGCCATAATTTATGGCAGCTCCTTCTCCTTACATAATGTTCTTTTCCAAATTCATGATCCAGAGAAACTCTGAAGATGATGGAGTCTGCCTTTGGGAATGTGATCATGACATCCCAGCTCATTTTTGTTTTCTACCTCATTTTTGGAGGCACTACATTGATGCCTTACACTACAACACATGCAATTGCTAAAATCCCTGTGTTCAAGTTTGTTAATGCAGTTGTAGAAAAGTGAAAAAGGAGAATATAAATGAAAATTATGGGCCTGAATAAAAATGAAATGCTAGCATTGCTGCTGGGATTCAGCTGGTTTTTATTAATCAGGGCTTGGAAAAGAATCAGGATTTATATTCCCTTCTGAATAGCTGGAATAAGATCACTAGTTGGAAAGGTTTACTGGCCCTAAAGATATTGTATTTTTCTGCCTTAACTACTCTTGGCTGTAAGAGGGGATGTAACATCACAGTCTGACTGCCCTCATACTTTCTGTTCCCAGCTGAATTCCAGTTTGGTTTTGGTAGTGTTGTGAAGTCTGAAATTCCAGTTCTTTCATTCCTGGTAATTTTGTATTGGAAACCTCGGGGCCAAATATAGCAAGCCAACTATTCCCAAATTTAAATCCATTTGGGAAGGGTGTAGAGGGGAGAAGGGCAAGCCATGCTCCAGCCCCAGGAAGGTCTCTGGACTCTCTGTTTTAAGCAGCAGTAGGGAACGAGTCCTGCTGTGTTTGGACAGGGATTGTAGGGAGCAGCAATCCCATCCTGGCTGCAGCTGGGTAGGATGGAGGCAGCAGCTTTATATGGATGGATTTATCCCATTTATCCTGCAGCAGTTTTCCTGTCAGTTAGTGCCTGAGATCTTTAGTCACTCCTTGGTGCCTATGAATTAGGATATATGAAACCCTGGAGTCCTATAAAATATATACATCCAGCTCCAAGGCGATATGGAAAGTTCCAAAGCAATCATCACATGCCAATCATTGATTCTAGGATTTGCTTTCTGGATAATAATATAGGGATGATATACAACCCTGGTATGCTCCTATAACTTACTCCTGGCCAGGATTTTTATTTCTAGCTCATTTAATTTACCAGCTTTATGTCATTGAGGTTATTGACTTCAGGAGAATCAGATTCACATGCTCCTCCAAAAGCTGTTTTCTGCCATTTATTTTCAGTTTGTCACTAGTTTTGTAAGTGATGTGTTTCCCTTCACTTTACTTAAAGAGATTTTTATCTTGACAGAGACAATTTCTTTATCTTTTATTTAACAACTGTCAGTTTGGTTTTGTTATCTGCGGCAGGATAAAGCTTTCTGCTCTGTCAGGGTGGCTCTGTGCATGTTTAACACTCACTAACAGCCACTCTGTCACAGCAAGGGCTGCATCCTGTCACAAGCCTTTGCTGGTATGGCCACCCTGACCTAAGAGCATGGGGTTTTTCCCAAAGGAATCACATTTTACATGACTGTTGATGCCTCTGAATTCCCAAGAGCAAGTTCTACAGGCCAGAGTATCATGATGCCAAACACTGTAAAACAAACTTGAGAAGCAAAACAAATTATTATATTCTTAGAAGTTTTGATTTTGTTTTACCACTCAGGAGTTTTAAAGTGAAGCTTCTAAAGGTGAGCTGTGCCTGTCCCATGTCACCAGACCTGTCAGGAACCTCCAGCTGTGGCTCCAGGCTGGATCTCTCCCAGCAGATGGCCTCACTCAGCACCAAATGCTCTGAGGGAATGGGGTGTCAATGAAGGTGATGGGAAAGACACTTTTCATCTATTTGGACTTCTCTACAGAGAAACCAGCAGGTGAAATATTGATGGACTGGTTCAGGATGAAAGAAGGGATGAAATTAGGCCCTTGCAAATAAGCCACTTCCATTACTTATACCCCAATAAATATAGAATAAACATTAAGAAGTGTTAAGAAGTGTTGGATTTGGTGCATCCCCACCCTACAAAATCCCAGCATGGTTTGGGTTGGAAGAGACCTCAAGGATCCAAGGGCAGGAATATTCCACAATCCCAGGCTGCTCCAAGCCTGTCCAGCCTGGCCTTGAGCACCTCCAGGGATGGGTTGAGACTCATGGAGCAATTCCCCCTTGAGCACCCCAAATTCCCAGAGGCTCAGTGGGCTGTGAACCATCCCTGTGATTATCTTTGCCTGGGCCCAGGCTGAGTCAGAGCTCTGGAGGCAGATGCAGGGTGCACATCCTGATGACGAGGAGGATCACGGTGACATGATGATGCTCCCTCCTGCAGGGCAGAATTTTTCTCAGTCTACTGCTCTCCCTAGAAATCCTCAAAGGAACATTTCAGTGCTGGAGGCATTTGAAAAAAAAAAGAAAAAAAAAAAAAAAAGGAAGTGTATGAGACACAGGTAGCTTCCAGCTGGCTCTCCAGCATTCATAAACCTCTTATTTACAGGCTGAGTCACTGCAGATATAATGGAGGAATGAAATGTTGGGTCCATTAGAGATTCCCATTTTCTTGCTCATCAGCTAAGATCAAGGCAAAGCTGTGCCTCTGACACTGCTCTTAGTCATAATGGCTTCAGGATTCCCTTCAAGGCCTCCCAAGGCTCAGAAATCTTTTCCTTGAGCTGCTACTGCTAAATTTTTATTCCTGTAACTTATATACTGGTGAAAATGTTTCCATTAGAGATGTGCCAGAGGCACTTTCTCTTTACCAGCAGCTTCAGCAGCAGCTGCCTCCCTCATTTCTCTCTCACTACCAGAAGCAATGAGAGAAAATTAATTCACTACTTGTTGCTTATTTTGGTGACCTCCACGATCCCACTTGCTGCACTGACAGCCAAGCAGCTCTGTTTATTTTTTACACATCCCTAAAATATGCCAACAACTTCAAGAACGACACAAAACAACATTCCAAATTGTATAATGCCTTAGATTACAACATTCTATGCTTATGTTTATTGACTATGTTTATTTTTATTTAGAAAATAATTTACTTGCTGTGCTTGACTGAGATAAATAAGCATTAATTTATCTTTTCTCAGTGTAGGAGCTGCTTTAATGGCATCTGGTCAAGTGCAGTGAGAAGGCTGCACTGACTGCTGTTCTCATTGGAAGCAATTAATTTAGTAAATTTATTAAATTCTCATTCCTAATAACTCTCCAGGCAACATTTCCTGTTTGTCCATTTCTCCTTACATTCTGTGGGTAACTTTAACAAAAGGGGAATCCCTAAACATATTTTGTTTGGCACTTTTTGCACTTAGAAATCCTGCAAGCAAAGAGCTTTTCAAGACACAGAACCATTTGCTTTTTGATGTGATCCATTTCCCCACTCTCCAGAATTATGGAACCCTGGAATCCCAGAATGGTTTGGGCTGGAAGGGACCTTAAAGCTCATCTCATTCCACCCCTGCCATGGCAGGGACACCTTCCACTGTCCCAGGTTGCTCCAAGCCCTGTCCAGGCTGGCCTGGAACACTTCCAGGGATCCAGGGACAGCCACAGCTGCTCTGGGCACCCTGTGCCCAAACAGGTCTGGGAGTCTTTAATTCTACTCTACATGTGCTGAGACTAAGAAACAAGACTGAAGTGAGGTTTTTTTACCCACCAGGTCTGCCATCCTGTATACAGGTACATCCTGAAAAAAGACTCACTTCAGTAGGATATTTTATGAATGTCTGGGAGTGGTAGAACAGAGGAATAGTCTATGGATGCTGAATAACACTGCATCATTTACTGGATTCCACCACAGCCAGGAATCCGGGAAAAAGACAGTAAAAGAACTTTTAAAAAAAGTCCTGCTGAAAATAAATGCTTTTGTGGTTAAAAAGCAGCCAGTTGGAACTGAAACAGTGTTTTCTTAGGGTGGCAGAACAGTTGGAAAAGTTGTTGGATTATTTTTGGCAGTGGCCAGCACATTATAGCTCTATCATTACTGGTACTCAACTCTCCAGAGTTCACTGAAAGGGTTATTACTTCACTCGTACATTCCTGCAAAAACACAGCATACTCCATCTGTAGCATGAACCTCTGGATTCTGGAACTCTGTGTGACCTTTCTGACACACTGATATGAGTGGAAGCAGCTCAGCTCCCAAACCCTGCAACAGCCAGGGGCAGCCTGAGCCACAGCCCCAAGCAAGGCAGGGTGCCCAAACCACTGCGCACGTACCAGGGTGACTCCTGTGCCCTGCTCTGATGGAAACAGCCTGGGAAGGTTTCAGCTGGAGCTTTAAACATCAAGGAACTTGTACCTGGGTGTTGTAAGAGCCAAACCCAGTGGCTGCCTTTGCTGGCAGCCAGTGCTCCCACTGACAGACTGTGCAGGTGGAAAGTGAGTCCAATTCATATTTTTGCATTAGCAGCTTGTTCCCCTTAGCAAATGCACTTCAGTCTGATGCAGCAGGATTTTTTCAGTGCAGGAGTACCTTATACAACCTCTATTTACCTTATTCAACCCCTACCTCCCTCATGAAATGGAGTAGATGAGCTATTGAATAATAAGATTAATAAAATACTATTTCTATCCCTTTCAGTGGCATGAATTTACAACCAGAAAATGTGTTTTGCTGAGAAGGTGTCAGTGTGCTGGATTTAATTGGTGAAGAAAAGAATGGTTTTCCTTTAGCTGGGGTCTGTATGACCATTCCCAATGTAGTGATTAAGACTGGAGTCATTGCTGCCCTTACAGCAGCAACACAACAAACACCTAAGGATTTGCTTTTATGTGCCTGTGAGTTTTGTATCTTCAATTCCTCTCAAACATCAGCCACAATCAGATAATTGTCTGCCAATAAATGGCAATCTGTGATTCTGCTCCTGAATTTAATTGTAACCAGATTTGCTTCCCAGAGTAGATGTTGGGGCTATGAGCCCTGGTTGGTGCCTGGCTGCTGTGCAGAGCCATCAGCTATTGCTGCCCACTCCTGGTTTGCTGAGCCTGGAAGGTGTCTGAGAGGAGTGGGAAGCAGTGGATCAATAATGACAGTCTGGTAAAGGTGCTGAGTAAAGGCAGCCCTGTCTTACAAATGTGCTGCTCTGCAAAGTCTGGAACTGCTTTGGACAAGAGGAACAAGTTTCCCTTGATGCTGTGACAGGGAAAAGGCACAGCTCAGAAAGCCAGGGGGGGATGGCACTGAGAACTCTGATTTGTGGCTGATTACTGACACAAACCCTTCTGCCCTAGTGACCCACAGCACACACAGCTGGCAGGAGCAGCAGGGCCCCATGGCAAGGTGCAGCCCAGCCCTTCTCAGCTCTGGATGAAATAAGGACCTTGCTGGGGGAGCAGTTCTTCGTGCAGTCCACTCACAGGTAAGCCACACTCACTGCCCCAGCAGCCTGGGGTCACCCAGGGCCAGGGTAACAGAGGAAGGGTTCATGACACTGGCCAAGCACAGAAGTGGGGTCAGTACAAGTGGTGTAATTTTGACATTACAATGCCTGTGATAACCTTTGTGTTGTCATCTTATTGCAAAGCTCCCATACCTTCTCAGTGATTTCTCACTGGCAGCTCCATGCAGCACTGACTCCTTCTCCACAGCACAACCAACAAACTCCAACTCTTTTGTAGCACTCATCTTCTTACTGGACACAGCTGTGGCCTGTCAAGGGCAGGCCTGTTCCTAATCTTTGCTGATTAGTACAGCTGCAACTCCTTAGGTGTGAGATTACCTTCTACACTATCTTTATCTTCTTACACTCTATCCCTCCACACCTTTGTGCCCAGGGTTCCCATCACACACCCACGGACCCCCAGCACTGGAACTGGCAGCTGCACGTCCCCTGCAAGTCCAGGTGGCTGCATGAGGCATCCACTGGGAGCATCTCCAGAAAGCACCATCAGAGACTCTAATAATTAATCATGGGACAAAGTTTGGAGACACAATCATAGAATCCCAAAATGGTTTGGGTTGGAAGGGACCTTAAAGTTCATCCTGTTCCAACCCCCTGCCATGGGCAGGGACACCCCAAACTCCCAAAAATAGCCTGTGAAATACCTCTGTGTGCCAGCAAAAGAGTTCACAACCCTCACAGCCCAAGGCACACCTATTCTTTCATGTTAACTTCTCTTGCCTGGGTTGTCATCAAGTTGAGTTCACTTTTTTAATGTGTCACTTTCTATTCTCCACTAACTCATTAATTGATAAAGAAATTCTATTTTGAATTTTCAGAAAAGTTACCACATATCCCAGATACATTCTGTCTGTTTGGGCCACACTCCACAGAATGATTTAGCACAAGGAGAGGAAATACAAGGCAATTAAAGAAAAAAGGCAGGCAAGGTCTTTCTGCTTTTGTGTTAATGGCCTTAAATCAAAAATCTCAGCACAGGCCACACAAGAAACCCAGGGAAGGGAGGTAAATGTAGCTGCATTTTAGAGCAGCAAATCTTGTATAGCACAAAACCAGAACCAGCTCTTTGCTGACATTGCAGCATCTCTTTCCTATAGAAGGAAATAATAAAAAAGGGCTTTATGCATAAACACAATACATTGAGGCTGCTATTGGCATGGCTAAATTGTGCCTGGATTTTATTCTGCAAACCTTTTCCATTAACATTTCTGTCGGGAAAGCTTGACTCTTGAGAGATGTAATGAACCATCTGACTTTAGTTTGGTTGTGGAACAAGGGGTTACTCTCTGGAGGGTGCACAGCCAAGCTCTGAGCTACACCCAGCTCTGTTTCCTTATACAGAGGATGACGAGTGCTCCAGCACGAGCAGCACGTGGGAAAGCAGCAACCCTCAGCCTTGCTTTAAACAAATTAAAGTGCCTTTGGAACAGTGAGGATTTGCTCTGTGACAAACATTTGACTCTCCTCGTCATCATTTTGTCCCCAGTGCCTCCAGCCCAGCAGTTGCACAGACAAGTGCTCACACAAAGGCTTTTGGCCTTTCTCTTCCTTCCTCCCCTCCAGGGCTCTGCTTCTCCTCCCTCCTCAGTCACTGCTTCACTTGGTGTCTCCTGCTGGTTCCCTGAATGTTTGCTCAGCCCTGCACAAACCTTGCTGTTTATGTCATTTCTGCTCCTGTCTGAGATAAGACACACCAGATCCTGTGGGACATCTTAGGGTTGTTCTGCATTTTCCACAGGATTATGCTCTGGCATAGCACCCTGGTGGAGTCCTTTAGTGCTGCTTGGGATTCTAATCTGACAAAGCTCCACAGAGAGGGGGAACTGCAACCATAATTGACCCACACCCAGCAAAAACACAGAGAAATTCTGGGAAATCACAGTGGAACTGCAGAGCCTGATTCCTCTGGTACAAAACCCTGTTTGTCCAGTGGCTTTGGGGCTCCCTGCCTGCTGGCCAGCCACGGCAGAGCTCGGGGCCAGCTGAGACATGTCAGGAAAACAAGGCAAAGAGACGGGGAGGAGCCTCACTTGGGCTTTTCTGTTTATACCCTGTCTCTGCTTATTAAGTCTTTACAGAGGAAATACAATGTCTGCCCTTCACTGCAATTCCAGAGCATTTTTGAATGTCTCTCATTCCCAACATGTGGCTGAATTAGTCAGCACATGGTAGTTGCCCAACGAGGTATTGCTGCTGCTGCTCTTCCTGCATGAAATGGGTCTTAGCAAAGGTTTAGACATTTGGCTTGCATTTTTCCACACTCAAACAGATGTGCCTGTCCTCTGGATTGAAGAAGGACCAGCACTGGCACTGTATCTGCTCTGCAGAGACTTTTGGGGAGTTCTTGCTCGTGGCATTCTGAAAAAAAACCCAGGTGTTTCCCTGTCCAGAATTTCCAGTACTTTGGCCACAATTGCTGTAGCTGTGCTGTATCCAAGCTGAGGTAGTTTGGTATCCACAGTGCTCCTATATTTGCCCTTGAATGTGGAAAAATCCCACCTGCCCTTGTGACACAGATACCTGAGCTCTTCAAGGAAGGAGCCTGGGCTTTATCTGCCCTAACTCAGTGATGTGGTGTGTCCTGGAAGGGCAGCTGGGAGAGCTGGCAGCTGCTGGAGGCTGCTGAGCCAGCCTGCAGCGAGGCCTGGCCATGTGGCAGGTGAGGGTGGCTGCTGAGGGTGTGATAATGGCACGAGGTACGGGCTTGGTGGCCCCCACCATAGCCCCAAGGACACCTCTCAGACAAATCTAGGGAATGGACAGCTGCTCTAGCCAAGGGACTGCTTCTGCTTTCACTCCTGTGCAGCCAAGAGACCGGCCCTGGCCAAAAAGGTTGCTGCAAAACTCACTAGAGATCTGACTCCTGGGAACATGCTGTCACCATATGGTCTCCACATTAATAACACCAAACAAGTGCTTCATAAACAGTGCTCTAACGACAAATACCAGAGGAATTAATAATAATCTAGCTATTATTTTCTAATGTTCTCGCTTTATTAAGAACACTGATGCTGTCTGAATGAGCTCTTCCGGAAGAACAACATCTGGCACTCACATGAGTACCTGATGAAATCCGTATGATCCCGGGTATCTGATAAATTTATGGCCAGAACAGCAGCAGTTTGTGCCCTCTTGCCTCACAGTAACAGTGCCCTTTTCTCTCATTCTAGTCAGAAGGTAATGCCCATGCTGTTCTACACTCTGACTGCAGTAACAGTGCCTTTCTGTCTCATTCTAGATCAGAATGTAATGCCCATGCTGTTCTACACTCTGCAGTAACTGTGCCTTTCTGTCTTGTTCTAGGTCATAACATAATGCCCATGCTGTTCTACACCCTGACTGCAATAACAGTGCTCTCCTCTCTTGTTCTAGGTCAGAATGTAATCCCTGTGCTGTTCTGAGTGCAGTAACAGTGCCCTTCTGTCTCATTCTAGATCAGAATGTAATGCCCATGCTGTTCTACACTCTGCAGTAACTGTGCTCTTCTCCCTTGTTCTAGGTCACAATGTAATGCCCATGGTGTTCTACACTCTGACTGCAGTAACAGTGCCTTTCTCTCTTGTTCTAGGTTAGAATGTAACACCCATGATGTTCTACACTCTGACTGCAGTAACAGTGCCTTTCTCTCCTGTTCTAGGTTAGAATGTAACACCCATGCTGTTCTACACTCTGACTGCAGTAACAGTGCCTTTCTGTCTCGTTCTAGGTCATAACGTAATGCCCATGCTGTTCTACACTCTGACTGTAGCTTTTTTGATCGGCACACAGGCAGCTCCCAAGTCAGAGGACAATGCCCCACTGGAGTTTCCTGCAGAACATTCCCTGCTCAGCACCCGGAGCGACCGACACCGCATTGCCCAGGAGGCTCCGCACACGTCCCACGGCCACGCCACGTGGAGCCCCGGCAGGAGAGAAGCTCTAAACATCACCGTGGACCCCAAAATCTTTCGGAAGCGGCGTTTCCGCTCTCCCCGGGTGCTGTTCAGCACGGAGCCCCCGCCGGTGGCCGGGCAGGGCCGGAATTTGGGATTTCTCAGCGGCGTGGGGGCTCTCAACAGGACTGCCAGGAGCAGGAGGAGCACGCACCCCGTGCTGCACCGCGGGGAGTTCTCGGTGTGCGACAGCGTCAGCATGTGGGTCGGGGACAAAACCACGGCCACCGACATCAAGGGCAAGGAGGTGACGGTGCTGGGCGAGGTCAACATCAACAACAACGTCTTTAAGCAGTATTTTTTCGAGACCAAGTGCAGGGACCCCAAGCCGGTGTCGGGCGGGTGCCGCGGCATCGACGCCAAGCACTGGAACTCATACTGCACCACCACCCACACCTTCGTCAAGGCCCTGACCATGGAGGGCAAGCAGGCGGCCTGGAGGTTCATCCGCATCGACACCGCCTGCGTCTGCGTGCTCAGCAGGAAGGCGGCCAGGCCCTGAGCCCGCGCCCTCCGACCCCCCTACCTCAGCCTGTAAATTATTTTAAGTTATAAAGGACTGCATGGTATATTTATAGTTTATACAGTACAGAAAGAACCTCATTATTTATTAAACTCTTTTGGAAACCTCTGGTGTTTTGTAAGTTATTTACTGGCAGAGCTCTTTAAAATGAGTGTTTGTTTTAGTGTCATTCACCTCTACAACTCTGGGGTGTTGAATGAGCTTTCAGCAAAAAGAAAACATTTTCCACACAGTTTTCACAGGTATTGCTCTCCTCTACTAGAAAATTTCCGTGCCAGTTTATTGTAGGCTTATTTTCAATTGAAATTTTTTGTCCAAATACCAAGAGACCAAAACAGAACTTTCAAAACTTGCTTCCAGTGTTACTAATTATTCATAAAGGTATTAATCATATATAATTAATCATCTTAGTAAAGTCCTGTTAGAAACGCTAATTCTTCATTGTTGCCAGATCAATTTATAAGTAAGAATTTATAAGTTCTTTATAAGTAAGAACATTAGTGCATATTTTAAAATTGCCCACTGTTACTTTCATTGCAAAAATAATCCATTCTGAATTATTTTGGAACATTTGTCTGCACAAGAATAGAATCTCAAAGTATGTATTTTTGTGTTAAAATGGTATTTTACAGCTCATTACTTCAGAACTATATCAGAATGATGGGATTTCAAATGTCAATATACTTACATAAATTAAAAAAGTTCAAGTGCCTTATAATTCAAATTTGATAATTTTCTCAAGCCAGCGTTCTGGTAATGGGACCTGCCATAAGAGCAAGTCTTTTCATGCATGACAGACTAAAATCCAAAAATAAATAACAAAAAAATCACTGAGGCTGTGTTTTAGCAAGGACCCAAAATAACCCTGTGCTCAAGATTTCTGCATGTCGGGGACATCGACCTCCAGAAATACCCAGCGGAGCCCCAGGCCTGTGCTGGGCGTTTCACTGCGCTCTCCAAAAGCTGCAGATCCTCTCCTTGTTTCCCTTGGAAGAGCAGCTGTTCTCCATTGCAGAAACTGTTTCAAAACAAATACCATCAAGGTTTTTCAACGTGGTCCCTTCCAAATCCTAGAGGGCACAGCCACGCTCGGCTCCCCTCCTGCACGGTTCTTGCTTTAATGCAAAAAGCAGAGCTGACCTTTGCTTCCTCCACGTAAGCAGCACAGCAGGGCAGCAAAATCTCCAGAGAAAACGTGCTGGGGTAAAACAGTGCCAGTGCAATTAACCCAGGCCAAGCAAGAGGTGCTTCCTGGTGGGACAGTGCCACTCTGTGTGACGTGGAGGGCACAGACACCACCCCTGACCATCTCTGCTCTGCCATTTTTCACTCCTCTCCAATAAGTTTTTATAGTGTGGGGCAGCAATGTCCCAGTGAGAAAGTATGGCTCTCTCCAGAACAACATATTTGCAATATTTTTGTGAATAATCACTTATCTGAAATGCTGAGGAGGAGGCAGGCTCCTGGCTGTCCTGATCCTCCAAATAACAACTTGTTCTGGAGCAGGGGAAGGCAAGGAAATCACAGAGGTCTCAGGTGCCCTGACACAGCAGCAGAACCCTGTCACCACCACAGGAGGGATGGAGGGACATCAGTGACACACAGTGTTCTGAGGCAGAGGAAAGCATGGAACTGGAGCAGGCTGTGCTCCTCAGTGCCCTTAAAGCCAAGGTAACAAATTGCTGTAGAACTGTTTTCTAGAACTGACACAATGGAACTAGAGAAGAATGGAGCTGCTGCTCATTCAGAACTCCTAGGTTTATGGAGACTGAGATTATTTTACCACTGACATAAGAGAACTGCAATTGAAAGTGTCTTCTGAATGCCTTTGGTAATTCCAAACATGTGTAAGACCTGGCATTTCTTCAAAAGCCCTGAAAGTGATGCCTTTCTTCCTCAGGACAGCTGGAAAGGGACTTTTGAGAAGGACATTGGTGATAGTGAGGGTGGCTTTAAACTGAAGGAGGGTAGATTTAGATGGGATTTTGGGGAGAATTTCCTCCCTGTGAGGGTGCTGAGGCCCTGGCACAGAGAAGCTGTGGCTGCCCCTGGATCCCTGGAAACGTCCAAGGCCAGGTTGGACAGGGCTTGGAGCAACCTGGGACAGTGGTAGGTGTCCCTGCCATGGCAGGGGTTGGAAGAAAATGATCCAAAAGATTCCTTTCAGTCCAAACCATTCTAGGATTCCATGATAATGAAATAAATCTTGGGAGCCACCATCCCTAATTAGAGTTCACACCAAGAGGCTACATAGCAGAGCAGAGAGGGAAATCTGTTGATGTCACTTTAGGGAGAGAAGAAAACAACTGCAGGATTTAACTGCTCAGCAAGAAATTGCTGGGTTCTGAGTGAGATCTCAGGTGATCAAACCTAACCCACAACTGCAGGAGAAGGGGTGAGGGACAGAAGGGCCAGGTGACACCACAGCTCAACTCACACTGCTGAAATAAAAGCTGCCAAGCACCCAAATCAGCTCATCTGCTTTGTTTCTGCTGTATCCAAGGGCTGACAGGACCATCCAGACTCAGATAATTTACTTTCACTTGTAAAAGCTGCATTAGAATCTGTATGATGAGTCAAGACTGCAGCTCAGCATGGAGAATGGAGCTGATGCCCTGCTCAGCTTTTTGTGTAAGGTGACAGTAACTGAAAAACCTGTGAGGAAGGATCTCCACAGACCACGTTTGTTCAACACTAAGTGCTCACTCACAGCTCTCTGCATTTCCCAGGAGTTCCTCTGGTGCCCTCAGCTTTTGGAACAAGTGCTACTCACTGAGTGCTGAATTCTCTTCCCACTGTTTAAGAAAAGAAGTCTACCAGTTTTAATTTTATATATATATATATATATATATATATATATATATATAAGCATGATAACCAACTGCTTCCCTAAAGATGGAGCATCTTCATTTCTTCTTAAAGCCCTACTTCTAAATATAAGGACTGAAAACATTTATGGCTAAGAAAAAATAAAGCTACTTCATCCAAAAGGAGATCAACTAGAGGGACTGCTATGAAGCAGTTTGATTGGGAAAATTACATCATTGCTAATTCAAGAATCTGAATTCTCTTTAGAATCTGAGGACAGAAAAGCAAGATCCTTACATTTAAAAAGCAAATCAGATCAATCTGGTTTCACCTTTAGCCAAATGCCACATGGCTGACACCCACAATTTCACTCCTGCTCAGTGGGTCTGACTAAGGAGTGAAGGTTAAATTTTGCCTGGAGGGAAACAGATCAATCTCTAGAGAGATGGATCATAATCAGTTTCCATCAGCCAGCATGGGACTCATCCTCTAATCACTGCTGTAATTAGCTTGGTGGGGCTTTTTTTGAGAGGGGTGTGGGAGGTGGCACCAACCCATCTAAAACCCCACAGGTTACTCAGTCACTCCTGCTGCTGAGGGGATGCCAAGAAATGCCAGAAAGCCTGGAATGCCAAAAAGCCCATTCCAACTCCTACACCAGCACCCAGGCTGCACTTCATCGGGCCTGGGTGATTATTTTGACTTCAGTGCAATACAGACAGGAAATGTTGACACTGACAGAGAAGAGATGGTTTACATAACAGTCCTGCCTTCTCCTGGTTTGCTTTCACCCCTTACATGACACTGCTGCTCCACTCTCTAATCCCTTGTTCAAACATGTAATTAAGCAGCAGCCACACCCTTGCCAGCTCTTCCTTAGCAAGCTACACCTCAGGAGAGCAATTACAACCACTGGGGAATTTCCTTGCAGGGGTTGGAATCACTGTGTGTGTGTTTTCACTTTTCTCAGTGTTTTCCTGAGGAATTCTGTGCTCTGGAGAAGTCAGTGTCTCTGTGCCTACGAATGTTCTGATGTGGCATCTCCAGCCTGATATAAATCATTGGGCCTGACATTCAATCCTGAACCCCTTGGTCAGTAAAACCATCAAGGATTGTACATTGACACTTCAGTATCACCCTGCTTTTGGAAGTGAAAAGGAATCAACAAAACCTAAGGAACCCTAAATGTAGCCCAAAGCAGAACAAAATATGGAATTACCACTGAGCAGCAGTTTAATACATAGAGAAAACACTCCAGCAGAACACCTGGCACAGGGCTGAAACTAAGAAAATACAAGACAGAATTATCCAGTTTCTAATGGATGGAGACATCATCCATTGGTTTTAGACAGCAGAAGGGAATCTTGGCAGGACCAATATCGTGTTAGAAAAATGGATGTTCTTTGGTTTGGTTGGTGGTAAAGAAGATCAGATGATTAAATCTTTCCTGTATGCCCAATTTTACAGCAGAACCCAGGCCTTGGCCTCAAATTACCAGATAAAATATTTAGTCCTTATCCTCACAGTGATAACTGTTCTACAATAATTGTCTTTACTTCAACAATCTATTCAGCACTTCCTCAGTGCTCTTTGAGTTCTCCTTCTTGTCCTTCCAGATTTCAAATACTCCCCAGGGAATCAGAAATTCATAGCTTTTGGAGGTTTTCCCTAAACTCTCTGAGACATGAAGAGGAACAGTGAAGCTGCCAAGTTTTGCTGTGCACCTTTGCTGTCTGAATGATGGGGACACTGCAGTCTGACAATTAAAGTGGGTGGGATGGAGTAGGAGGTTATTCTGTTGTGTTTCTGACAAACTGTTCTGGAGGAAAAAATTTTCCTTTACACCAAAAGAAAAAAATTTCCGTTACACCAAAAGAAAAATAAAACCAATCCACATCTGCTCATGTCTAAATCAGTTGTTGGGAAGGATGAAAGTTTGACAAGGAAGTCTCACAGATATGTGTGCTTAGTAGAAAGGTTTTTAAATGTAGAATCTGATGAAGGAATAGAGATGGAAGCAAGTTTTGATATAGAAGGGAAGAATGGCTGAGCCAGTCTCACTGGCTAACCAAGGAGGCAAAGGGTGTGTTAGTTAGAAGGGGTTTTTATGGCTTAGAGCAAAGGATAAACCCACCTCAAACAAGAAGATGTTTTTACCAAGCAGGGAGAGAGCACAGGCAAACAAGTCAGCAAATGGTGCAAGTAGAAAAAAGGTCTCAGAATTTTCCACTGCAAGAAAACTGAAAAACAACTTCTAGCTTAAACTGTAATGTACTGACTTTGAGTGATTGGAGAACAGTAACATGAATATGGTAATTACAGTAGTTATGATGGGCTATAGATAAAAGTTAAGGTATAGATTGGTTCTACTGTATTAGGATGCTCAGCAAAGAAAAGTCTAGAATGCATTGTGACCAAAAGAAAAGTATATAATGCAATGTAACCAAAAGAAAAGTAAATAATGCATTGTGACTAAAACCAAAGAGTCTCCAGGCCTGCCTGCAGCTGGAGCTGACAGCTGTAGGCACAACCCTGGACTGCTGTGACCTCTTGGACGGAATAAACTGCATTTTGCAGAGCTGCCTGGAGTCCCACATCCCTCATTCAGGCTCTTACAGTCAGTGAAATGGATTTCTGCTTCCAATGTGAATAGCTTTTTCTTTTGAAGCATTGCTTAGGCACACATGGCTTTTAAATAGAATATTGCCAGCAGTTCCTGCACAAACCCCACCAGACCCACTGTGCAGAGTGGTGCCTGTGTGAAGGCTCCTTCTGCCTGGAAAAGGCAAGCCTGTACTGAGCACACTGACTCACGGATTGCCTCTTTTTTTATCATCTCTGTTTCCATAATCCAGCACACACGGGGGGCCCTGACAGGCATTTAGCAAGATCTTGCCCCCAGGGCTGTGATCCAGGCTGATGGGTGCAGGAGTGACTCACAGGGGCTGGAAAGCTCTGGGTAACCTCAGCCCAGGTGATGCTTTCAGCCCAGGATGAACACAGATGCTCGTGGCACCTCTGTGCAAAACACATCTGCTGTTGTTACTGATCAGATGTGTCCTCTGGGGATTTTGTTCCGTTTCCCTTTTTCCTCTTGAATCATTGGATTTGGGTACATTCCAGTTCTACTGCATGGAGTCCAAGTCTGAGAACAAGTTAAGCTGTGGCAGGAAGGAAGGAGTGTGCACAACCCCAATTCCCTGGTGACAGGTCTATTAAGCAATAAATAATGAGCCTTTTATTACAGGTTCTAATTAGAACAGGGCTTGTCTGATTTAGGAGCTCAACTGAGCACTCATTCCAAAATTCAGTTGATCTGTTGCACTGACATTCAAGCTCTATTTGTTTTCTTTTTGGATTGATGATGCACAGGAGGAAAAGGGAAAGGAAAAGTATTAGTGTCACCAGCTAGAAAGGATTGCTTTGGTTCTAGGCTCCTTACAGAGACTGGAACCCAAATTTCTAAAATCCTGTGCATTCCAAGCCTTTAGATGCCGTGAGTTGACATTTTAAGTGGGGTGGAACATGCTGGACACAGGCAGGAGCTGCTCAAAAGGGAAATAACAAGAGAGTGTGCTTAATTTGCTTGACAATGTGCACTATATCAAACCTATAAATGTAAAACCCAAGTTTTTATTTTGTTTTCTCACACAAGGTCCAGAATACTTTTCAGAAAGTCATGGAAAACATTTTCTTATTAAGGTAGTAAAAAGCCAAGCAGACGGATTTTGCACAAATTTTTTAAAAGCCTTTACGTCACTGACAACAATTATAAGAAATTTTTAGCCACAAATATTGTTTAGCAAACAGTAAAACTGGAGGCTTTGTTAAAAATATTCTGAATCAGAACAGCTGTAATGAGCTAAAATGAAGAAGTGAAGGTGACCAGAATGCAAAATATTGTGGAAAGTCCCTTATCCTCCATTAACTTCTCAAGACTATAAATCAGAATAGACAAGGAGAGCAGAAAAGAGGTTTTGGAATCATATCCATAAATTTAGATGATTAGTAGCACAGGAAAAGCAGTATCTAATGGGAAAGTGCTGCTCTAAACTGGGACTGTTTACTGGGGAATGATAGGAGCCCAATCCTCTTGTTCTAGGAAGTCAAGAGTTCTTGAAGTTCCCTTTCAAAGTGCGCTCCCAAAGCAGATCCCTGAAGCCAAAGACAACAAACTTGGCCAGGGTTATTGTCAGGCTGAAGCAAACAACTCCTCAGCTGTGTGCCTGCAGGAGCTGGGAGCCCAGGCAGCCCAGTCAGGCACCAGCAGCATCCCCAGAGCCCAGCAGCAGCTCCTGCAGCATTGTTTGCAATGGGGCAGGGGTTGCCACACTCAGCTCTGCCACTGAACTGCAAAAACCCTTCTTGCCACCAGGCCAGGAGCTGATGCAGAAAAGCCATTTCTAACTCTTCTTGCTCCACCCTGGCCACATCAGCGCAGTGACCTGCACAGAATGCAGCTCATTATGCATTGAAGGGATTGATACAATTAGTGACTAATCGCTGACGTGGGAAAGAGAAAAAAAACAAACATTTGGGTTACTTGCTCTTGACATTCTGCTCTTGGAGCTTTCATGCTTCATCCATGCTGCTGCAGTAAGAGAGAGCTCAGAGCCAGGAGAATGGTGGCAATAAAGCTTCTCAGAGAAGTCAAAGGTTTTCTGCTGTGCCCTGAGTGCAATCAGTTACTCTGATTGCAATTTCTACAGCCAGCACAGGGAGAAGAGTGGAACTGAAAATTAAGGCTACACATTCCAGAAGTAGCAGATCCTTTATAAGCTCAGCACTGCTGACAAATCCCCATTTTCATACAATCATGGAGTGGTTTGAGTTGAAGGGACTGAAAGAGTGGAGAAGAGTGGAACTGAAAATTAAGGCTACACATTCCAGAAGTAGCAGATCCTTTATAAGCTCAGCACTGCTGACAAACCCCCATTTTCATACAATCATGGAATGGTTTGAGTTGAAGGGACCTTAAGGCCCCTCCCACCCCTGCCATGAGCAGGGACACCTTCACTATTCCAGGTTGCTCCAAGCCCTGTCCAGCCTGGCCTTGGACACTTCCAGGGATCCAGGGACAGCCACAGCTGCTCTGGGAGTTCCATTCCAGCCCCTCACCACCCTCACAGGGAAGAACAATTTCCTAACATCTGATCTAACCTACTCTCTGTCACTTTAGGATCATCCAATTAAGTTACATCAAGAGATTTTTCTTTCTGAAAATGCAAGATGGAGTCCCCAGCACCTCAAGTATAACCAACCCAAAAACTTTCTTGAAAACTGCACTTGAAGTACAAATTGCTTCTATTTCACCAATGTAGTAAAGACATTATAGGTCCTAATTGTCTGATTTGCTTAAAAGAAGCCAGACATTTATTTGGAGAATTTAAGATACAGATTGTCTTATCTACAGAGGATTTGGGACAAATTAAAAAAAAATATTATTTATCTAATCTTCCCTAAATTCAGATCACCTTCAGGTTTATCAAACTGCTTAGATACTGTCTGATGTGAGTGAAGAGATGATTCATTTGGTGATTAATAACTCCCAATACAGCTGTCATCAGCAAGGCTTAAACACCAACTTCGGAACATCAAAGCCATGCGAGGGCAAACAGGGAGAATCAAATTAATAAATGGGATTTTTGTAAACGAGATCTGCTCTGGCTCCTTCAGCACTGGGCTGAATAATGGTGTTGATTGTAATAGTTTATTCTTGATGTTCATAACAACCCATCATTCTTCAGACAAGTATACAGCACTTATCTCCCCATCCATCAACCAGCCCTGCGTTTGTGTTAACCAGTTGTAACAGGATCTTGTGTTTGAGCATCAAAGGTGATTCAACAAACACTTCACGCTGTCACTTTCTCAGCATGGCCCAGTTTCTGTTTTGGTTTAGCCAATTTTCTCCATCCCATTCTTATTTCTCTTTTATTTTCACAGACTATTTTTTTTTGTGTTCAGGATCTTGCTTATTAATATTATTTCTAAAATGCTCCTCAACAGCAGCAGCTCTCATTCTTTTCCCCCCTATTTTTTGCAATATATTTCAGTTACCTGCTGTGCACCTCATGCCATAAACCTTCATTTATTTCTCAAATTGTCACCCAGGAGATGCTGTGACTCTTCCCCAGGAGGTGACCATGCACAGGGTGGGTGTTTCATCAATCTGAGCCTTCAAACCAGGTTTTATTCCTTCCCAAAGGATCTTTCCTGTCAATACCCTAAAGTGAAATGGCAGCTGGAGGCAGGAGCACCCCAGCCAGTTTTAGTGTTTCTGATGAAGTGGTGACAGGGGGAACAAAGGTATTTTACCCTGCAGAGCTCCTGCAGAAAGGCTACAACAGCACCAGTGCTCTTCCCTGACACAGCCTCTGTCACTCAGAGCTTCCCCTCAGGTACATGTTAAATTCTCTGTTTTCAGCCCAAGCATCACTTAGAACTGGAGGTAAGCCCATCTCTCCAGAGGATTCAGAGCAACCCATGGAAATAATCCATTTCTTGGCCATTTGCCCTGGATGTGTGAGAGCTCTGCAGTCCCCTCCACTGGGAAACTGCTAAAGAGAGCTCTCTGCAAGGCTGGCCCTTTGCACACACCTGGGGAATGTGAGGGAGCTCCTAGAGAGGAACTGAACAATGGTTTATTTACTCAATTATTTATTTGAGGCAGGACTGGAAAATTAGCAAAACCACATGCACTTAGAGCATTTATTTTGTGTTTCACATTTCCCTGGCAGTCTCTGTGTAGGTACCACATCTCAAACCTCATTGTAAAGCCCTAAAACACCCTTTGAAAGGAAAAGTACATTTTTGAGAAGGCTTTTTTGTTGGTTTATTGAGGGGCTTTGTTTGTTTGTTTATTGATTAAATAAAGCAGCCACAAGGATAAAAAATGTTTCTGGGCTGACTCCAGTTGCTTTCCTGGCTTTTTGCCAGTGATGTTCAAATCAGGGGTTGTTCAAACTAGGAAACAGTAGTTTTGCCATTTACTCATACAAAAACTTGGGAGCTCTGGTATTTTTTTAGTACACATTGCTAACAGGGTTCAAGAGTACCCTCTCCTCTGTCATGTGGCTCTGGCTGTGCATAAACATTTCTTTGACCAATAGGGGCAAAATTAGAGACTTCCCAGAATGATTTGTTGCATTCTCACGACAGTTGCAATCCCAGACTGGATTAGATCCAGTGGGAAAATGTTTAGACAAAGTCCTGCAGCAAAGAACACTCCTGAGAGATGTGCCTGTGGTCTGCCTAGGACAGAAGGCAAGGTTACAGCCAGGCCTGGAGAAATGTGTCACAGGAAGGTGTCTTGGAATGCTCTGTCTGGTTTTAGGGAGCAAAAAAAATGGGAGCATCCAGCAAATGTGCAGCCACATTCATATTCTTCCCTGGGAGGGTGGGGAGGGCCTGGCAGAGAAGCTGTAGCTGCCCCTGTGTAGTGGTTTTGGTTTGTTAATTTGAGATTTTGTCAATTTTGAGATTTTTTTGGCTAATATTTTAAAGAGTGTATCAGGTTTGGTGTTGGTTAATTATTAATGTATTAATATTATTTTTATAACAATAATATTTTATCAAGACGATAATATTTATAATCTATATAATTAATTATATATTAATAATAAAATATCTTATATTATATCAATATAAAATAATATTTTCTTAATATTATTAATGTATTAATTTTTTTTGTTGTGAGATAGGATTAGGAGAAAGGTAGAGTGGGTTTAAAACTTTAAAATGGTATAAAGAAAATTTTATTAATAGTAATTAAAAGAAAGAGTAATAAGAATTGGAATAAAAAAGAAGATCTCACTTCTAGAGATCCCTGGAAGCATCCAAGGCCAGGTTGGAGCAACCTGGGATAGTGGAAGGTGTTGAGGTTAGAACTGGATGAGCTTTAAGGTCCCTCCCAACCCAAAGCACTTTGGAATTCTAAGATCTGCAGTACCAATCATTTGGTGCAGCTCACATTACTCAAACATCATGAAATGGAAACCAGAAAGAAGAAGGAGAAACATGGGGAGATCAGAAAAGGAAGGTATCACTCAACCCTCTCTTCAAACACTCTCTCCTGACCCACTAGATTTTAGGTTTCAAGAGCTTTAGGAAATCTTTAGCCCAAGACTACTCCTAATTCAGTGATCCAGCAGGACAGATAAGCACATCAGGACTGAGAGCTGGAAAGTGCAAATGCAGCATGAAATTTGGAAGCAGCAACGTGGTCTTAGCACCTCCACTGTGCTGCACCAGCCAGAGCTTAACCAGCCTCTGAGGCCTTAAAAACTGAAGCCCCTACTCATTTCTCCTCATCAACATTTAGAGCAATATTTCCTAACAGTGTCTTGGGGTTTTTGTCTCCTTCCTTCTGGTTTTCCCTTTCTTCTGTGAGAGTTGTTTGGACTTGTTCAGTTTGCAGATTCCACTCAAGGCTGTGCTTCTCATTCAAAACATTTCTACTCTCAAAGACATTTTTGCCTTCACTTTGAATGAAGACTCTGCAACCTGCACAGCCTTGCCTTTTTAGCCCCTTCAAATGAGTTTTATTAATTTTTGTTCCTCACTGCTCCAGCAGATTGCTCTGCAGATTTCTGCACACATCCACACAACACTAAAATAGTGAATTCTGCCTGGAAATCTGACACACATTTTGTTAGAAGTTCATTAAACCTGCATTCCTGCAGTCATATTGTGACAGCATGCTTAGCAATACATTTCCTGACTCAGGTGACACCATTACTCAGCTTTTCCTACCCTCTTTGATTGCTGGAATCTCACCTAAAGCTGTTTAGAAGATAGAAGATGTGTGAAATTGAAATCATCTGGAGACAGTTTCTTGTCTGCCACTGCTGACAGGTAACATTACAGGAACTAATTCAGTGTTGTTGTTAAATTCCTGTTACTTTCATTCACATCTTTGCTGTGAAGGCACAGAAGATCCTTTGTCAAGCAGAGTTTAATCCACAGCAAAAGATAAACAGAATACGTAGGAATGACTTGGTGATGCTTCAATTGTCTTCCATTTTATGTTTATTCTTAGTGTTTAAGTTGCCTTCCTCTCTAAGCCAGAGGTCAAAGTGAAATTTCTTTTATTTATTATATATATAGTCAGAATAAAGGTGTAGGACAAACGAGGTGACTCCTCCCAAGCTGCTTCTGAAGGAGCCCTGCAGTCAGTTGAGAACATTTTCATTTTCTTTCTTCCATTTGATCTCCTCAGAAACATATTTTTCATGTTATTCCTCACATTTTACTCCCATTTTGATACATATTATATATATATAAATATATACTTAATAAACAGTGTGATGGAAGCAGCAGAAGGTGGTGTTGCTCCTCCATGACAACCCTGACACTGCAGACAGGGGCTCAGGCTGCAGCTGAGGGATGGTTTGGAGCAGTAACAGAAGAAAGCTGAGCCCACTGCTCTCAGCCTGGGGATTGTGGTGCCTCTGGGACAGTCTGGTCCTCAAAAGACAGGGAAACTTCAAGGCTCTTGGTTCATTTTACCAGCATAGGAAAACAAAATAGGAGAGAAACAGAGATAAGAAATACAGGACCCCTGAGCCAACAGCAGCAAACCCAAAAACCTTCTTAACTTTGTCAAAGCCAGCTGCTTTTAGCACCTAAACAGGATTTTGGTATCACTGTAAAAGTACCTGTGCTCCTGTTTAGCCTCTTCCTTTATAAATGCAAGACACAGAGGGAGCTGGGAATGAGCAAGGAATCAAAAACACATTTCAGCCTCCTGTATTGGAGCTCACCACCAAAACTGCCAGCCCTGCAAGGAGCCTGAGGACACACCAGTGTCACCAGGACTCTGGGAAACCACATCTGAGAAAGACAAATGCACCTCAGTGGTGGGAGGTTCAGCAGCTCACTCCCATCCTCATTTTGCAATGCAAGAATGTACATTGCAAGAATGTACATTGCAAGAAGCCCTTGCAATGTACATTCCCACAGGACTACAGAAAGGAATCAACTCAGAGCCATGGGCAGACCTCCCCTCTCCATCCTCCCTGGCAAGGCTGGAATAAACAGAATTTATTGTTGTAATCATCCTTCTTCATGGCCTGCACACATCCTGTACCATCACCAGCATATTCCATAGGCCTTGTGCCCCTCTTTCCCTTCCCTAAACTTTTAACCATCTTTTTATTTATAAATAACATTTAAGATCATATTTCAAAAGCATGCAGGCTCTTGGACTCTATAAAATCACCAAGAAATCACCTTTACTTCCCACAATGTAGATCCAGAGCATCCAAAGTCTGTTTGCTTGTTATATTAATAGAATTCAGAAAATTGCTGTACAACATTCCTAAAAAAGAGAATCAGCCAAAGTTAGACTTGGCATCTGCACAAGTCTCAGTTATTTTTTGGAATACTTTGACAACACTCTTATGTTATTGTCTCCGGGTTCATTTTTCTGTTCATGTATTCCCCAAAGAAGGAAAGAATGGTATTCCTGTTCTCTGAATAAGGACACATCTTGCTTGTCAGAGAGATTTAATTATTTATTTTCCCTTCTCCTTCTTGAATTGTTGGATCTTCAGATCGGGAGGTTTCAGGTCCTTCAAAATCTTGCTCTTCAGAGAAAGTCATCCTAACTGCCTCAAATAAAGAAACAAGAACAGAGTTTCACCTGCAGAGCTGGCACCTTCAATTATTGTCCTTTCAGCTGCTGACTGCAGGGAGAGCCTTTGGAGAGCACACAAAACCTGGTAGGTTCCTAAATCTGATTTAGTGGCACAGAAAACCTGATAGGTACCTAAATGTGATTTAGTAACACAGAAAACCTGAGCTAGTCAGTGCTGGCAGGAGCACTGTGGCAAAGCCCCAGCTCCACAGGTTCCACTTGGCCTCACCTGGGTGCACCTGGGGACAAAATAAAGGTGTAGGAGGAACGAGGTGACTCCTCCAAAGCTGCTTCTGAAGGAATTCTGCAGTCAGTTGAGAAAATTTTCATTTTCTTTCTTCCATTTGATCTCCTCAGAAACATATTTTTCATATTATTCCTCACATTTTACTTCCATCTGGTTTCAGCTTTTGATTAGAAACTTGGAAGCTCAGCCTTAACAGCTCAGTGCAGAGAGCTGAGCTGCTTCCAGCCATATTCCTCCTTGGAGGATCTTAACTCAGCCGTATGGTTCCTTTTACTGAGGCTGCAGCCTCAGTCAATGGTTTGCAACTCTTGGAAAGAGCAAAAACTCTTGCAAACAGAGGAAGGGTTTGTTATCCTGGAAGAAACAAAACCTGCAAGACAGATGATACTGATTGAAAAATATTTGCTATGCAAAGTGGTGTTTATGGGGAAGCTGCAAATTGCCAGGTTTATCAGGCAGGACTCAATGCACATTTAAATGTTGGTTGACATCTCACCAGGAATACAGAACCCTGATATCTGAGCTCAGCCCAGAATCCACTGCAGCCACCAAAAAAGGATGCTGAAGTTACTGCTCAGAAAAAGAAAAAAAATTAAATGTTCAATGATAAGCACTGTATCAATGGGGTTGTAAAATTGTAGAACCACAGAATGGTTTGGGTTGGGAACTTAAAGCTCATCCAGTGCCACCCCTGGCATGGCAGGGACACCTTCCACTGTCCCAGGCTGCTCCAAGCCCCAGTGTCCAACCTGACCTTGGACATTCCAGAGATGGGGCAGCCCCAGCTGCTCTGGGCACCCTGTACCAGGGCCTGACACCCTCACAGGGGACAATTCCTTCCTAACACCTGATCTAAACCCACCCTGTCCATGTCCTTCCCTCTGCAGGATCAGGAGAAGCTGGCAGTCATCAGGGCAGGAAAGGTTGGTGGATGGTCCCATTTTTACACACAAAAAAATATTTTTACATTTAAAGCATTAAAACATCCTGAGCCAGAACAAATCTTGTGTCTCCCCAGGTGTTTGCAACAGGGCACAACTGAAACACAACCAGCAGGCACAGAAACACTCAGGAGATGTGGGTGGGAAGAAAAAAGATTTGGGAATGGTGACCCTCCCACACCACAATTCCAGCAGAAGTGCTTAATTCTCAAGGACCTGTGAAAGTCACAGAAGATATCCAGATATAAGCCAACATCAGTCACCAGAAATCCTGATTTCCAACAGCTTTTGAACAGCACCAGCAGTTTTGCAATCACCACAAGCATCCATGAGAAGTTTCCTACCTGGCCTGCAAGTGCAGGGGAGGGCTGGAAAAAAGACATTCAGCCACTGACTGTAAGAATCAAAAAATGGGTTCAGACTTCTCCCATTTCTGAGCAATCAAACAGCACAGCCAAAGACAGACAGAAAGCAGGATTCCAATCACAAGGCTATGAAGGAAAAAGTTTCCAGACTCATCCAGCTTTGTCACTTGGATTTTTTTCCCTACATTCTAAGCTTTTTTCCTACATTCTGATACCATCTCATCTGGGCTGTGCTTTCATATTATTATTTGTGTTTTATTTATTTATGTTATATTATTCTTTGTGCTTTTATATTATTCTTTCAGCTTCGTACTGTAAAAATCAAAGAAATGGGTTCAGACTTCTCCCATTTCTGAGCAATCAAACAGCACAGCTAAAGACAGAAAGCAGGATTCCAATCACAAGGCTATGAAGGACCAAGTTTCCAGACTCATCCAGCTTTTGCCACTTGGATTTTCTTCCCTACATTCTAAGCTTTTTTCCTGCATTCTGATACCATCTCATCTGGGCTGTGATTTTATATTACTCTTTGTGTTTTTATTTATTTATTTATTTATTTATTTATTTATTTATTTATTTATTGTGCTTTTATTTATTTATGCTATATTATTCTTTGTGATTTTATACTATTCTTTTATATTATTCTTTCAGCTTCTGAATGTAAAAATCAAGGAAATGGGTTTAGACTTCCCCCATTTCTGAGCAATCAAACAGCACAGCCAAAGACAGACAGAAAGCAGGATTCCAATCACAAGGCTATGAAGGAGAAACTTTCCAGATTCATCCAGCTTTTGTCACTTGGATTTTTTTCCCTACATTCTAAGCTTTTTTCCTACATTCTGATACCATCTCATCTGGGCTGTGCTTTCATATTATTCTTTGCAGTATTTGCAGAGTTCACAGTGAAGACTTGAGACATATGTAGGACATATGCAGGAGATATCATGGAATGAGCTCATGTTTACAGCTCCAGGAGGGATCAGAGAGCTCAAAGTTGGTCTGGGTTGTCCCCTAGTGGTCCCCACCTTTCCTGGGGAGCAGAACCCCACAGGGGCTGTGGGTGCTGATTGTCATGGTCACCCCCAAACTGGGACCTGTCCACATTAACCAGGGGTTGCCTCCTTCCCTGCAGCATTTTCTGCTCAGCTCACAGCATCTCCCCAGTTCCTCACTGCAGACTTTACCTGACTATTTGCTCCCAGTGCTGCCCCTGTGATGATGTTTATTTCTACACTAATCCCTGATTTTCTATGCTGTGATTAAGTTATAGCTACTTTTTTAGAGGTTTTCCCCAGTCTGTTATTTGTAATTAGAGTTCTGTCCTCCCCCATTCTGGCAGCACTTTACAGCTTTGCTGCCATTCATAAATTCCTGACAGAGCTCCCATTACATTATCCAGGTTATGTAAAAGAAAATATTGGCCAACACAACATCACCCAACTTCACCTGATAGGCACTAAGTACAGGGAACTGGTGAGGGTTACCAAAAACACCCAAGGAAAAGGACTGACTTCCAGAAAATTCTCACAGATCTTGACTTGCATCCATCTTGTTTTCTTCAGCCACACAGCTCAGAGAAGGAATTCCGTATCTAAAATCTCAAGTGCTGCTTTTTCAGTAACAGGCCAAAATTCTGATTCCAGATCTCTTGCCAATTCTGCCCATGCAATATTTTTAAAATTTACCTCTTGTCCAAATCAAGTCAAATGGCATGACAATATTTCTTCCTGCATGTTTCTCCACGTTCAGAGCACTGTTTTGTAATTTAATTGGAAAGCTGACAGTTCCAGACATCCTAAATCTCTACACACTCATCTCCTCCATGTTTGACCTCAGCAACTGGAGGGTCTCTCCTGTGCTTTTACCAAGAGCTTTGAACCCAGGGGAGAAGTTTTTGCTCTCATTCCTTCCTTTGTGCCTAAATCATCCTCTAGCTCCATGTGCATCCCAGCAGTTTGGGTCAGACTCACACTTATTGTCCATTGTTCTCTTATTCTTGCTCTCTTCTCTTTTCCTTTCCATATTCTGAGCCCTCCCTGATGCAATTTCAGTTGTTTTGCTAAGAAAGCTCCTGTCAGGCCACACATGCATCAGCACAGGAAGCCCAGGAGAAATTGTGGTATCAAGTGGCGTAAGTGCAATTAACTGAAGGATTGTCATGGAAACAATCTAATTTAAGCTAAAGAACAAAGTCATTAACCTCAGAATTTCAATAAACTTTCATTTCTGTCCTCTATTCCACCCAAAAACATTTGGGAAGGAGGAAGTTCACCAAAAACTTCAAGTCATGGTATTTGCGTAAAAAAACCAACAGAAAACAAATTAAAAACCCACCACCAACAAAATACATTTGCAAAACTTCCACTCAGCAGAAGGAAGGTAATTTCTTCTTATTCCAGGCATAGAAAGCTCCTCCTAGGGAGGTAAAATTTATTCAATTTTAAAGGATATGCTTCTTTTAGACAGAAAAGTTCCCCAAAGTACACAGCACTGTTACCATTCAGGAGGTTACTACAGAATAACTCCTTTTATTACCCATGTGCTCTAAATTCTGATTATAGCTAAACTGCAAAAAATCCCCTTCAAGATACTTCAAAGAGGAGCTTTACAAAAGTGATAAAAATTGGAGGATTTGGGTGCTCAGTGTTTCTAGTGGTGTGTTCTAATGCCATAAATATCCAGGATATCCATGGAAAGATTAGATCAATATGTCAGTAGTAAAAACCAGATCTGTGTCTCCATCCACTCCATCCCACTCAGCTTTTGCATTAATCTCATTAACAGGTTCCAAGCATAACCCAGTAGTGCTCCAAAAAAGCAAAGGCAGCATCTGCCAGGAGACATCCTCCCCCTCTCCTCATGGAAACAGGGATGGAGGTGCCTCCTTGCTCCTGGAGCCACATCAGAAGAGCACACCTGGCATTTGAATGGAATGCAGAGAGGTCTGAGGTGGCTCCTGGATCCTGTGAGGGCTTGTCCAGCTCTCCCAAGGCTTTTTCCTCTGCACACAGCTTGTCCTTGCTGCAAGGACGTGCTGCACGTGTCAGCCTGTCAACAAACAAGTGCTACCTCACTGCTGGGAGCAGGAAAACCCCCACTGTTCCTGGATACTCCTGAGGAACCGTACTGAAAGGCAGAAGGGGTAGCATAGCAATTTACCCGTAGTTTTTTGAAGAGTTGCTGCAGGTGGGGTCTCACAAGGGCACAGGAAGAGGAAAGACAAAAGGCTGAGGAACAGGAAACACGGACAGAAAGGTCACAAAACTGGCCAGCAATTCCCTGGGACTGGGGGAGAGTGATCCACAAACAAATGGGTGTTCCACAGTACACACAAAGAGTCTGTGTCCTTCATAAGAAACCTGACTTACCAGAAAGTCTGTAAATCGCCCAGAAATTTAATTGCAGCTCGTAGCTTTGTTTCAGTGATGACAGAGTGAAGCTGCTGAGAGCTGGAGTTTGGTTGTACCTGTCAGGGCAAAAGGAGAATTGTTTGAAACTCAGCCACTCCTGTGCCTCCTGCTTCAGAGGCAGCCAGTTCTTGAGCTGAGTTTGTTTTACAGCCACATCATCATCAACAGGAAAATCTGCAGGAAATGAGCTGTCAGTGGGGCTGTGCAGCAGCCCCTGAGCCCACCGGGCTCTGCACAGGCAGGGAGGGTGCCCAGGAGCTGTTCTGGGCTCCAGGACCTTGAAATGTGGGCCCAGCACCAAAGGTAGGGAGGCCTTGATCCCTGAGAGCTCAGAGAATCATGGAATCATTCAGCTGGAAAAGCTTTTTAGGATTATCAAGTCCAGCTATTCCCCCAGCACCGCTGTGTTCACCACTAACCCCTGTCCCCAGATGCCACATCCACCTGGATGACTTTGGAACACTTCCAGGGATGGTGATCCCACCACAGCCCTGGGTGGATCACTCTTTCAGTGAAAAAAAATAAATAAATCAGTGTCTGATCACTCTGTCAGTGAAAAAAATGTCCCCAATATCCAACCTAAACCTCCCTGGCCCAGCCTGAGGCCGTTCCCTCTGCTGTCCCTGTTCCCTGGGAGCAGAGCCCGACCCCCCTGGCTGTCCCCTCCTGTCAGGGACTTGTGCAGAGCCAAAAATTCCCCCTGAGCCTCTTCTGCTCCAGCTAAACACACTCAGACTTCTGTGGGTGTTTTCCACATTGGGAACCAGATCAATACACTAATATTTTTTTAACCAAACCTCTGAAAGTGGGTTATAAGCAGTGGGGTCTTCACTACCTTTCCAGCCTTCAGTATTTATTATGGAATCCTTACAGAAAGGCTGACAAGTGCTGTTGGTTCCATTCCCACAAAATCAATCATTTTAGGGCATCACCCTCCAAAGGGGGACAGGACAGGAGCAAGACTTTTACAGTGGGAGCAGCTCAGCTCTCCAGACATTTGCCCTGATTTTCTTTGAAACTCCCAAAGTATCCCACATTTCTGTGGCTGATCCATGTACAAAGACAAAACACTATTGCAATCAACCAGCAATTTTTACATTATTTCCTCCTAATTGCTTATAGTGCCTACAAGCAAAATTTAGACCTGGAAATTCACACCTAATCTCTCCATTAGGCAGTTGGGGAAAATCCCAGATTGTTCTACCAACCTAATATTGATAAATCCTGGTAATTCCCATGTTCAATTCAGTCCACTGCTGCTCCTGGATAAGCATCCTACTACTCTGACCTTTATCTACTCAAGAAGAAGCAGCTCAAGTGCCCTCTAGTGTGGTTTCAGAACATTCAGTCCATGCTTTTTGCAAGTTTTCTGTATTAAATGAGAGGGTTTGTCTTTGGTGTGAAGCATCTCTATGGATCCATAGAATTTAATGACTGAAGCCACTGTGAAAAACAGGTTGACTGCAAAATTAATGGTGACTATGATATTTTTAAATAAAATTCCTGAATTATAGTTATGGCTACTTTCACTTTATCCCCAAAATAGCAAAATTACTCAACATGTCTGATATTTTCATGACCATTATATCTGCTTGTGGAGTGTTGCTGTTATTGGATAGTTTTTCTTGATATAAAAGGGTTTAGACCATCATCGTTCTACAAAAAAAATATGGTACTTCTATTTACTTGTTATAAGAAACCCCAAACTTTGAACACATATTTATCAAAGTCGATTTTATTTTTCTACCTCCTGCATTTTTAGTGGCTCCAACAAACATTTCCTGAACTGCCCAAGCGATCCTTACTGCTCCATTTGAATTACTTTCCTAGCTGATTCAACCCGAAGAAATTTGGCCCTTTTAAAGCTATTCACAGTGTGAATAATGAACGTGCTGAGATCATCTCAGAGCACATGTTTCTGGAAGCTTTCCTGGCTGGGCTGCACAGGCTTTGAAATAAGCTTCCTGTTTTAGCTAATTCTGATTTAGCTCCAGTCGTGTGCGCACCATGTGAGCGAACAGACTCAGGCACCAAATGGGTTTGTTTTTTCCAGACTGAAGGTGGAAATGGGAAGAGCACAGCCTGGGGACTGATATTGTTTCAGACATCTTGCATAGTAGTGAAATTCTCAGAGCTGACTTGAAAGAAATGCCAGAGTCATTAATGTATGTTCTGGTAGCACCAATGGCCACTTTATGGGCAGCTAAAGGAAACAGCTTGGGAATGTAAGGGTAGGAATAGGAGGAGCACATTCCCAGTTTGGCCTGCTGGAATTCAGTGATGTTTGTTTTAAGAAGATCAGAAGAAGAAAATTGAGAGTGAGAATAATGGAAATAAGGGTAGGCTGAGCTGTGGGATGATTTCAAGGGAAGAGTCCTGTCCCTTGGCTCATGGTTACACAGATTGGAGCACTGGAAATGGGTTCCTCCAGTTCTCCTCTGCGCTTCACAGCCAGGCACGAAAACTCCAATACCTTTCCCCTAATTTTCCCTAAACACTTCATCCTACTCCACTCTTAACAGCCTTTTCTATTACTTCTGAGACCTGGGAAAATGTAGAAGTCTATTTAAAACACTGGCAAGTTTCCAAGCAGCAGCAGCTGTGCTCAGATCAGCTCTCCCTGATGGAAATTTTCTCTTCTTGTACCCAAACAGCATCACACCACAATCACATCAATAAATTTCCTTCAAGTGTTCCAGCCAGAAGCAGAAAAGCAGCACTCATGTGAATGGGATAGAAAATGAGATTCTATCATGATTGAAATAGGGATCCATGTGAAATAGGAGTCGTGTCCTGGTACTGCCATGGTTTTCCTTTCCACACCTGCAAATATTTGAACAGTCCTGATGAGTGTTTCTTACAGGGGTTAATAGGAACTGAGGAAGGGGAGGAGGTTTATAAAACTCAATGAGGTTTTCTGTATTTAACATGTAATAAATAATGATTTTAGACATGAATTGATTTGACTTAGCATAAAAATTGGTCTTAGTGGCAAGTTCTTGAGATTAACATCAGTCACTATTAGCATCTGATTTCAGTCTTAAAGTCAAAAGTCCTTGACTTTTCTACCCAGATCCACGAACAGTTAAACACCTTTATGAGTTGCCAAATATGTCTGAATTAGTCTGAGTACATTTGCTCTGGAAGGACATTTTGTACCTCTCTAACATGCAGTTACAGATGCAAAGGCTTTAGTATAAATAGCACAAGAATAGCTTTGGATACATCATTTTTTAAAGTTCCTCCTCTCCTCAGTTCCCCTGCTTTCTAGCAAATTTCCATGGAAAATGGAAAACTCAGCAGCATTTCTGTTTATTTGAGAAGAAACCATTCACACAACAAAGCTCATTTTGGATCTTTCCCTTCTGGTTTGTCCTTGCAAAGGAGTAACTTGGGGTAGAATTCAGAAAAGCTCTTTGGACTCCTCAGTCATTGACTGGGATTCTGTCCTCAGCAGCTCATCCTGAAGGGATAATTTTACATTTAATCAGTGCTGAGGCCCAAAGTTCCCCCAACATTGATGTGCATGTGAAGGAGCTGAATTAAAACCATTGAATTCAAGGTGCAGCCCAACAAAGAAATTGACTCCAGGAGTGAGGAGGAGGAGCAGGAGAAAGGCACTGCTGCTGCCAGTTTAAGAGTGGAGCCTTTGCCATCCTGTAGCCTGCAGGACAGATTAAATAGCAGAGAAATCTTCCCAAAAAATTAACAAAATCATTTTTTGTAAACACACTGGAGTGATGATTTCTTTGAACAGAAACCAAAACTTCCTCAGATAATTGAATGCTATGTCCAAATATTCTTCTGATACAATACAGGCAGAGTTTTTCTGTGCCAAGAGAAAATCACATTTCATAGTAAGGGTAGAGCAGGCAGCATGGTGGTGCCCCAGATATAACAATAACCAAATGTTAATAATGACCAAGCTTTTAGACTCCATAGTGTTATTTGTCTGTTTGTTTGAAAAGCTGCCTTTCTTGATGGAAATCCATCAATATTCCGAGAAATAGGAAAATAAATGGGCTTTCTAGGCTTTTTCAGTTCTCTTGTTTTCTTCTGGTTGACCAACAAACAAATTTACCTCCTTAAAGGCCATAAACATGCTCAGATTTCCCTTTGCCTTGGGTTTCAGGGAGTGAAACCGAGCACCTGCTACAGCTCCTACATCATCTGCTGTCCTTCTACTGCAACTTGAAAAAATGCCTGAGCCTCCACCAATTCCCAGCTCAAAGCAGTTTTGTGGAAGCAGACTCTTCTCTTTGAGGATTGCTGCTGTCTGCCGGGTACCCCCTCCACCACCACAAGGAGATGCAAACCCTGCGAGTGCCACTCAGCCCCCGCTGTCAGTGAAATCTTCCCCTCCTGCCAGCTGGAGGCAGCTCTGAACTGCAGCCAGGCTCTGCTGGAGGGAGCACACCCAGCAATGCCTCCCTCCCTCCCCGGAGCTGACCCGGCTCCCAGACCTCACTGGTGGAACTGGTATTTCTCATGGTGCTGCAAATCAGGCCAGTCCCCGATGGCAGTGAAAGCACTCGCTTCTCTGATTTCACATTCCAGCCGTGATGCATTTTTGAAGTACCACAGAAATGTGCAGTTTAAAACCTGTCTAGTAAACTTCCTTGATCCTGAGGCATAAGCTTTGAATTTGAGTAACTTTCTTTTTTTCCATTGCCCTTTGGAGCAGTTTCCTTTTCCTACTTGGCTCAAACAATTTTCAAGTCAAGACAGCAGCAACAGCTTGTTCCCTCCTGTGATGCAGATTGTGAGTCAGGGCCTTTGGGACCTCCTGCTGACTGCATGAAATTCCACATGCCCCCAGGGGATTGCCCCAGGGGTATTCCTGGAATGGCTGGCAGTGTTTGGAGCTCTGTACAGCACCCTGGGCTTCTGCTGTTGCTACTTTCCAGGCTAAGGGCAGAGCTGCACACCCTCCTCTAGCTCCTAGAATCATTAAGGTTGGAAAAGATGATGGAATACAGCTCAGAGATTAGCAGAGCTTTTTAATAGGCTTTCTGTAATAAACAGTCCCAGAGCACTATGAAATAAGTCACTCTTAGACCCTTTTATATGTATTAGATTTTAATTCCCTAAAGAGAACAACAGATTATATGGGAGTAAACCTAGGGCTGAGCTAGGACCAGACTCAAGAACTCACAGTTCTGGGATCACTCCAGTGGCCCAATCTCTGCAGAAATTCTCCACTCCACACTGGTTGTGTTACATGTCCCCTGGACCAGTGGAAACCTCCTGGGTCCAGAGACAATGAACACACAAAAGCTCTGGGAAAAAGCCTTTTCTCTGCCACTGGGCATTGAGAACAGGCAGTGTCTCAGGTATCTGGTCTGTAAGAATGAGGATAAAAGTGTCTGTACTTCTCCCTGGGAAGGCTGTAAATACAGGAGAAACATCCACATGCAACCAAGGACCTCCTTCTCCTGGGAACTGCTCCCACTGTAATCCACAGCAGAGACTCTTTGGCCTGAGCAAAATGAATTAATCCCTGTCCAGCTGTCCCAGACCCCCTGTGACTCACCATGGAATCAGTTCCATACCTCATTTTCCGTGCTGACCCAAACAGCCAGATTAACTCAAAAAAACCTCAGCCATCACACATAACAGAATTCCTTCTAATTAAACTTGAGCAACACTTCTGATAACCTGTTTTTCCTTCATGTTTTTCACAGTTTGACAGATCATGTTATTATCTTCCAGGCCAGGTTTCCTGGGAAACAAAGCATCTTCTTACTTTTCTAATCCTTCCAAGGAAATGATGCCAAATTAAAACATTTCATGAGCATTCATTACATTTTGTCAGAGATGGTTCATGGATAAATCAACGTCAACTGCCCAGAATGTGCTACTGATTAATGGGGAGCAGAAACAACTAAGCTTGCTTTTTCAAAGTCTACTTCATGTCCAGAAACAACATTAACCAGGGACAAAAGTTCCTCCCTGTGTATTGGTCATGGAAACTCCACTGCTGAGAATGGGATATTGCTATGGCAGTCAAGTGAAAGGGCTCTTCCCATGCACACCAACTCCAGCTCTTGCCACATCACAGAATCCCAGAATGGTTTGGGCAGGAAGGGACCTTAATGCCCCTCTCATTCAACCCCTGCCACAGGCAGGGACCCCTTCCACTGTCCCAGGCTGCTCCCAGCCCTGTCCAGCCTGGCCTTGGGCACTGCCAGGGACCCTGGGGCAGCCCCAGCTGCTCTGGGCACCTGTGCCAGGGCCTGCCCACCCTGCCAGGGAACAATTCCTAATTCCCAACATCCCATCCATCCCTGCCCTCTGGCAGTGGGCAGCCATTCCCCTTGTACTGTCCCTCCAGGACCTTGTCCAGCCCTTCAGCTCCTGGAAGGCCACAAAATGGTCTCCCCAAAGCTTCTCTTCCCCAGTCTGAACAATCCCAAATCTCAGCCTTTCCTCCCAGCAGAGCTGCTCCAGCCCTCTGATCATCCTGGGCCCTCCTCTGGACTGGCTCCAGTAGCTTCAGGTCCCTCCTGTGCTGGGCCCCAGGGCTGGAGGCAGCTCTGCAGTGGGGTCTCAGCTGAGCAGGGCAGAGATGCTGAACTGTGATATGGAAACTCCTTGGCAAGGGAAGATTTAGTGGGAATGTTCCTTTGGAACACCCACACCTTAGAGGCTGTGCAGGCTGTGCCTGTTACAAGAGCCTGCAAACCAGGTCATGCTGTGCTCCTGCCCACCAAAATCACACACAAGTGATCATCTGGGTAAGTGTCAGGCACCTCTGCACCTTGCAGAGGGACTCAGCAGCAAGAGTTGCTGAATCCAAGTGGGATTGTGCAGCTCACATCTACCTGAGAGAGAGAAACCAGGCCCAAGATGAGATGGAATCTGCAGAGAGAGAAGATAACTGGTAATTGGATGAACACCTCTCATTTGTTTAGTGGAGAGCTGGGAGGGGACTCAAAACACCAAGCTGGGACTGGGAAAGTCTTGTTGGAACACAGCAGAAAAGTAAACTTTGTGTTCTACCCTCCTACCCCTTTGGCCTTTAAGATGTGATGCTAGAAATAATATCTAGATCATGCTTGCTGTAGAAATGACAGGATTCTGGGATTTTACACCTTTCCAATGCATTTTCTGAGAAGCAGCTTTCAGAGACAGGCCAGGATTTGAAGCACAGCATATTCTGAACACTCCTGAAAAAAGAAAACAAGGCCAGTGCATTTGCCAGGGCATCCAAGCAGTTCCCAGCAGCCCCTTGTGATCTTTGCAGACTGACCCAGCATGCAAGTGCTTGATGCAAAGCAAGTAAATATATTGGAAAAAAAATTAAAAGCATGGAAGGAAACAAAGGAGCAGACAATTTGCCCAGACACTTGGAGAAATACTCTCCCTTCTGACCTCCTTTGTATTCCAGGGAGCAATTCCTGAGCTGCATTCAGAGACAGAGACAGAATTGCCAGGCCCAGAATTCCGGCAATTACTCAGTGGAAATGGAAAGAGCACCACGGATGCCAAAGGTATGATGCAAGTTTCATTGTCCCTGGAAGAATGGGAGTCCAGTATGGGTTTGGGGCTGTTTGCTTGGAATTTAAAATCAGTTGTAGTTCCACGTAAATGAAAGTCGGGGAATAAGATTATTTAAATCAGGGAATAAGATTATTTAAGTCAGGGATTAAGATTATTTTTATTAAGGAAGCTCCTCCTCACTCCCTGGCTGATGTTTCTCTGAAGGGCTATTCTGGACCCTGAAAAAGGAATTTGCATCCTTATCATGCATAGAAGCACATAGGACAAGGGGGAATGGCTTTAAACTGCCAGAGGGCAAGGTTAGGTGGGATATTGGGGATAAATCCTTGCCAGGAAGGGTGGTGGGGCTGTGGCACAGGTGCACAGAGAAGCTGTGGCTGTGCCTGGATCCCTGGAAGTGTCCAAGGCCAGGCTGGACAGGGCTTGGGGCAACCTGGGATAGTGGAAGGTGTCCCTGCCCATGGCAGAGGGTGGGACTGAATGAGTTTAAGGTCCTTCCAACCCAAACCATTCTATAATTTTATTCTTTAATTCTGTGAATCTGAACAATCCTCTGCAGAGCTAAGAAACACTCATAGGAGTTTTGCTGTTCATAGTGGATTTGTAAGCCACTTAGGAAACAGTCAAACACTGGAAAGGAAAAAGAATATTGTGTTCTCCTGATATCTGAAGGTTAATCGTTACCAGAGAACCATTTGGAAGACTGAAAAACAGAGGAAGGGTAGGGCAGATCTGGAAGGAAAATGGTAACATTCACCCCCTCCCTTTACACAAATACATTTTAAAATATTTTAATTCTCAAGTCAGGATGATATTTATGGGAATAATAACTCAAGCTTTCTTTTAGTAATTGAAATTAAACAGCACTTGTTCTAGCAAGAACAGTTTCTTATCCATCTGTCACTACGAGTACAAGTAATTCCATGTGTTTAGCAGTATCTGAACACCTAGTGCTACAGTTGGATAACACTTGGCTGAAAAGTTTCCTAGCATAGTCTGCAATCAGAAAATAACCAAACCCAAATAGTCTTTGCCCCAGGATCTGCATAATTTAAATCTAACTGCAAAGAAATTGCCAGACTTGAGACCTGTTACAAATATCCATCCACATGCTTGTTTCATCTACCTCAGGGGGAAAGGACACTTTGATAACAGAAGGGTCTTTAATATAAAAAGCAATAAAATCCATGGATTTTGAAGCTGGACATGTTCCAGATGGAAATGTTAGTCGTGTCTAGCAAACAGGACTAACTACAGCAGCTCATGGAATAACACTGAATTGTCTAACAAGCAACTGCCTCCTTCACAACCTGATAATCCTACTGATAAAAAAGTCAATGCCTCTCTACCTCCCTTAACGATATTGATTTGTCGCAAACAGGCTGCGAAATGAGAACACCGACCACCTTTGTGCTTCTCCGCAGAGATGCCCTGATGAGCCGGGAGCTCCGCAATTAGCGCCGCTGCTCTAATGAGGCGCTGCCCGCGGCCGTGAGGGACGCGCCGGGCACGGCCGAACCGCCAGGGGGCGCTGCCGCCCGCGGCACGGCCCGGCCGTGAGGGCCCGAGCGGGACCCGCGGAGCCGTCATGGAGCTGAGGAGCGGCCTGGGACCCGCCGCGATCATCAACCCCTGCCCGGCACTGACAGCCCCAAACCCCACCCTGTGCATGCCTGGGAGCGTTGTCCGAACGCTCCTGGAGCTCTGGCAGCCTCGGGGCTGTGCCCATTCCCTGGGGAGCCTGGGCAGTGCCAGCACCCTCTGGGGGAAGAACCTTGCCCTGATATCCAGCCTGACCTGCCCCGATACAGCTCCAGCCCTTCCTTGGGTCCTGTGCAGTGCCAGCATCCTCTGGGGGAAGATCCTTGCCCTGAGATGCAGCCTCAGCCTGCCCTTGCACAGCCCCAGCCCTTCCTTGGGTCCTGTCCCTGTCACAGCGGTCGGAGCTGTCCCTCCGCTGTCCCTCGGGAGGAGCTGCAGCCCCCGACGAGCTCTGACCTCGGGCTCGTTCATGCTGAACAAACCAAGTGCCCTCAGCCGCTCCTCCTGTGGCCCCCCAAGACCCTTCGCCACCCTCATGTCCCTCCTTTGGACAGCTCCAACAACTTTATATCCTTCTGATGTTGTGACACCCAAAACTGACCCCAGCACTGGAGGCGAGGCTGCCTCATCCCAGAGCAGAGCGGGGCAATCCTTCCCCCATCCAGCCTGGATGCTGTGCCTGGTGCCCCCAGGACAGGGATGTCCCTCCTGGTCAGGGCACACAGACTAAGATTCACCTGAGGCCATCACCAGGACCTCAGGTGCCTTTCCATGGCACTGCCTTCCACAGCCTCATCCCCACTCTGCCCATACATCCAGGGTTACCCCATCCTACAACTCTTCAGGTGCAGCATTCAGCACTTGCCCTTTTTCAACTCCATATGGTTGGTGATTGCCCAGCCCTCATGTTTATCAACATCTCTCTGCCTCCGAGGGAGTCAACAGCTCTTCCCAGTTTCGTGTTGTCAGCAGAATTTCTCAGTATCCCTTTGAGTCCTGATCTGAGTCATTTATGAAGACACCGGCCCTAAAACCGAGCCCAGCAGAGCCCCATCAGTGACTTTTTGCCAACCCTGTGCCCCTGGGCACCCAAACCTGCCTGAACGTCTCTAGACACCCAACCTGTGTGACCCCCTGGGCACCCAAACCTGTGTGACCCCTGGGCAGTGCCAGAGGAAGCTGTGAGCTGCCTCCAGGAGATGCCAAGAATCACGTGCTGAAAAGCAGCACCTTGGGATTAATTCATTGCAAGAATTATGTGGGAAGGAGACCTACTACTTATGAAGGCTGAATGCTTCATTCCTACACTTTTAGAGAAAATCAGCATGAAAATTACTAGAGAAATAGAGAAGCCTAATAAAAGGCTTCTAAAAAAACTATTTATTTTTGTTGCCATCACAATCCAAGGCAAAACCACTCTCTTGTTTTTCCTCTGCTTCAAATGTATCAGAGGATAATGAAGACTTTTGCTACTGTTTGATGCATCTCATTGTCTTGAAGTTATTTTGATTATTCAAATGCATTCATGCTTTTGTTATTTTAGAAGGAATACATTGGACCTGGTAGGTCAACACCATCTAGCAGAGCATCACAGAAGCAAAAAAAGGGAAATTGTGGGGTTTTACTCTGAGTTATAAGGTAGGTTCAATGTTTCTTTAAAAAAAAACCAAGTAACTAAACCAATAAACTGTATTGCATTGCAATTCATTGCAAATGGAATAAGATATTCTTAATTAAACTCTGTCATTGCAATTCAAATAAACTGTTTGGGATTATTTTTCCAAAATATGGCCAGGCTTTAACACAACTGAAAACGAAGAGGAAAATGAGTGAAAAAGGAAACCGCCTCCAACGTCCTTTGGTATTATTGTGTCATTGGTGGAGTGTAATTTGAAATAACAACACCAAACATCTTTTCCCACACATTTTTGCACAGTTTCCATACACACCTCAGGGAAAATTTATTCAAAACCTGAAAATAATCTGAATAGATAGAACTCTACAGTTATGACTAGAGCACAAACTAAATATATAAATATATATATATAGAGAGAGAGAGGAAATAAGTGTTTTATTTGTTAAATAAGGAGAGGAAATGTTTAACGTAGAAGACATCCCTTTTCCAGAGACACAACCTTACCTCGTGCTCCCCTGTCTCAAAGCCCCACAGGTAACTTTGGACTCAGAGTTCCTGGAGACCTCGAAGGAGCAGCTGAAAAAAGTAAGATGAGAAAGCTTTAAGATTTTGATAGCAGAGTCAGCATTTTGGGTCAAATTAGAGAGCAAATAAATGATTGGAAAATGAACTTGAGGGGCTCTTAGCTATGAACCAAGACAAGTTTAACGACATCACATTCTTGATCCTGCGTGTAATTTTGCGGGCAGCATCTGCAAGATCTGAGCGTCTTTGGGAGACACACACAGAGGGATTTCAGCGAGCGCAGGGGCCAGGGGGTGCCCGGGGGCCCCGCCTGTGCCCCGCCCCGGCAGCTGCGGCCGCGGGAACCCCCGGGCACGGCGCCGGGCACAAAGTCCGCCCCGGGGCGGGCCCAGGTCGGCGGATCCGCCCGGGCAGCGCCGGCCCCGCCCGGCCCCGCACCTGCCCCCGGGGCCGCCCCGCCGGAGTCGGGCCGAGCCGCCGCGGAGCTGCTGCCGGAGCGCCCGCCATGGGCGTGGGCTATGGAGGGATGCGCTGCGTCAAGATCCTGCTCTTCATCTTCAACCTGACCTTCTGGGTGAGCGCCGGGCGGAGCGGGGCCGGGCGGGGCCGGGCACCTGCTGCAGGTGCCGGGGGTGCCGGGGGGTGGAACGGGCGCGGCTCCCTCCGGGCAGCCCTGCGGGATCGGCTCCCGGAGCTGACACTGCGCTCCCGGCTTCTGCTGGCTCCTAGGGAAATAAAGCACCGGCTCGGTGTAAGATGACATTGCTGAGCAGAGACGGCATCTGTCTAAACTGATCATTTAAAGTAGCGATCATTTCCCCGGCAACCACGCGGCTGCAGGAGGAAGCTGAGAGAGGTTCCCCCAGTAGAGTGCAGTGAGCAGAACATTTCACAGCATCACGGTGCTTTTTACTAATGTCGTTTCAAATAGGGAGCCACCAGCTGCTACAAGATCATCCTAAGACAAAGAATCACATCACCCCAAGAGATTTAGGGAGTGCTGTGTCCATTCTTCCCACATTGCACCTTTTCAATAGTCTCACAGTTCCACGCAGCTGAATTCACGCTTTCTCTTCTCTCACTTTCCCTCCCTCATGCACTGTTCTCCCTTCAGCTTTCCAGAAAACAATCAGCAATGTTATCTTCTTAAATGTCTTTTTCTTTCCTTCTGATTCACTGGGGTCTTTTTAAAAGAAACCACAAAGTCATCCTGTTCAGCCTCTCTGGACCAAGCAGTTTTGGGCTTTTGTCTCCTTTATGCTTGAAGCACAGTTAAACCAAAGGCTGTTCCCTCGTGGTGACAGCGCTGCATGCTCCGGGGACACAGTGCTGCTGTGCTCGAGCTGGAGGGGCACTGTGATTGCTGCCCAGCTGCAGCTGCAAGGCAGCAGAAGGACAAAGCTTTGTGTTATTTGTTTCTCAAAAGTGACAAGTACTGTGTTTTGTTATCTGCCTTTTCGCTGAGATGGAAGGAATCATCTCCTCAGCTGGCTGGGACATTCATCCCGAACTGCCAGGGGCACTCCACAGCCTGGAGAGGCCCTGGCAGCCCAAGGCTGGCAGCAGGGAGGTCCCCATGCTGTGACAGGGTGGCAGGGGACCCTCACTCTCTGCTAAGACACATCTGTGAGGAAAGCTGTGATCCCAAGCTCTCCAGCTGTACAACTGCCTGCTCTCTTGGCTTGTGGAGCTGTGCCAATGGATCAAGTGCCAGGGAATGCAGGGCAGGTTAGGGGAGCCCTGTGCCAGGCTGGCACCCAGTGGGAAGCAGCAGGTGTTTGTGAGCTTGTCCAGTTTGTGCAGGTGCCACAGGCTGGGGCTCTGGGCCTGGACAGCAGCAGGACACGGTGCCTGGTCCTGAGGGGAGCTGGAGGTGCCTGCAGGACACACAGCTCTGCTCTGAGGGGTGCTGGAGGTGCCTGCAGGACACACAGCTCTGCCCTGAGGGGTGCTGGAGTTCTCTGCCTGCAGGACACACAGCTCTGCCCTGAGGGGTGCTGGAGTTCTCTGCCTGCAGGACACACAGCTCTGCCCTGAGGGGTGCTGGAGGTGCCTGCAGGACATACAGCTCTGCCCTGAGGGGTGCTGGAGTTCTCTGCCTGCAGGACACACAGCTCTGCCCTGAGGGATGCTGGAAGTGCCTGCAGGACACACAGCTCTGCCCTGAGGGGTGCTGGGGTTCTCTGCCAGGACACACAGCTCTGCCCTGAGGGGTGCTGGGGTTCTCTGCCAGGACACACAGCTCTGCTCCTGAGGGGTGCTGAAGGTGCCTGCAGGACACACAGCTCTGCCCTGAGGGGTGCTGAAGGTGCCTGCAGGACACACAGCTCTGCCCTGAGGGGTGCTGGAGTTCTCTGTCAGGACACACAGCTCTGCCCTGAGGGGTGCTGGAGTTCTCTGCCTGCAGGACACACAGCTCTGCCTGGCAGGCTGATGATCTGTCTGGCACGTGGTGAGGCTGAAACCTCTGTAGATCTTTTCCCTCAAACAACATGCTGTGACACTCCTTTGTGACCTGGTCTTATTCACATTAAAGGCAATTTTCCCTTGCACTTGACAGCATCTATCACTGGTTTGTAATTTCTGTGATCCAAGATATCTACCCAGTAACAATCCTTGCACCTCCTAGTTTTGTTGGGGGTCCCCTGCCCCACTCCATTTCTCATGACAATTCAGGCCCAGTTTTGATAATTAAATAACTGACAAGGTTTGAGAGTCTCTAGTAAGTTCAGAAGCGCCACTACACTGAGGAGCTGAAAGAAGAAAGTACATTGCACTGTAATAGGAATTTGTTGTTATCAGAGCCTGGCAAGTGCTGCATGAATTTTCTGACAGTGCAGTTCTGAGCTGTGGGATTTTAAGAAAGCACAAGGTGCCAAGACACTGCTGTAATGCTCTGCAGCCTCTTGTCACTGCAGGCCTGACTGCTGTGTTTGTGTTGCAGCTGGCAGGACTGGCTGTCATTGCCTTCGGGCTGTGGCTGCGCTTCGGTGGGCCCATGGCAGAGTTTGCTACAGACAAAAAGTCCCCGGAACTTTTCTTCATGGGTAAGTGACAGTGCTGGGGGGCAGCAGCCTCCAGCCTTGGCTGCATCCTGGGGCAGGTGACACACCTTGGTCAACAATTTCTGGGCTGACCTACACAAAACTGGATATTGTGTGCTGTGTGCCATGTGTGTGATGGCTTTTGACCTTTCTCTGATTGACAGCCACTTCCTTAGACCTAGCTAATCTCTTCTCCTGGATTTGATCCAGCCCCTCATATCCTAAGTGAATTGTGCTAATACTCTCAGAATAGAAGGTGAGACAGGTCAGAGACTCGTGGGGCTCACCAGTATATCCCTCCAGAATTTTGTGTGCAGCTTCCAGACAACAAAACAAGTGTCCTTTCAGAATGTTCCCAGAACCAGGACAGCAGCAAAATTCTGCTCAGCAATTCTCCCTGTGGAGGCCTCAGTGGGACCAAAGTGCCAAAGCAAATCCTTCCACAGCTGAAAAGTGATATTACCTGGTGTTCAGTCATCTCAGGAGCTGTTTATCCAACCTGGGCAGGAATCAGCTTGTTCCTGTGCCCACAGAACTGGGATTAGTCACATCTAATTTTAGCATTTAAGATAACTTCTTTCTCCCTGGGATTTCCAGGTGGGTTTTTGGGACCTGTGCTTCATATTTATAGATATCCTTAAATAGCAGCTGTCTGGGACTGCCAGCAACTGCAGCTCTCTGGCATTGGCAACTGTAACATACTTTTACACCAGAAAAGTTGGATTTTTTTCTGTTTAATACATCACCCTTAGAGATGGACCTAATAAAATCCCATTGGTGCAAACATTTTTGCCATCTACAAATGCTAAGTGTGAGTGAATACCCGGTCCTGCCCTGGCCATCAGGCGACTCTGCCAGGGTGGAAGGACTGGGAGGTGACAGAGGTGTCCTCCAGCAGTCACCTGTCACTCCAGGATTGTGCAGTTGCCTTAAATACCCCAATGCTCTCCGTGGAGGCTTTGACTCAGATCCACCACAGCCCCAGGCCCAGGTTTCTGTAACATCTGCAGCCAGGCTAGAGGCACAGAACTGGCTGTGCAGCCATGGGAATAGATGGGGAGAATGTGATGTCCAGCAGTGTTTCCCTGGGATTTTGTGAGGCTGAATAAAACCATTCAGATGAAAACGTTGTTTGGGACCTGAGGGTTACTGTAAAACACACTGCAGCAGCTCAACAGACACAGAGAGCCAGGAAGTATGATTTACTTTTTCTCTTACATCTGAGCCGCTATGACAGCAGCATATTAGATCACCAACTTCATTTCCAGCTCCACTTTATACCTGCTGAATTCCCTGTGCTGTAGATTGGAATGCTTCCCTGCCTGATCCACTTATGTTTGTCCCAGGAGAGCAAACAAGACAAAAGGATGTTCTGGCCTTCAAAATCAAGTGCTGCTGGGAGGCAGAAACTGCTACATCCTGTGCTGTGAATAAGCACCACAACTCCAGTACAGCCTGGAACACACAGTGTAAACAAGATATTCTTTGGTGCATGTGTATTTAAATCTCCAAAAGATGTAGTCTGCTTCTGCCCTGAATAGAAATTACAAAAGTTGTTCAAAGTCGTTAATTTTGGGAAGTCCTGAGGAATGTTCTTGTAAAAATTTCATCAGACACCATGACATTCAGCTTTTGGGCTGCCACACGTATTTATAGAGCTGCCTGTTGAAATATGTAACTGTGAGAGGAAGTGCTGAGGAACAGGGCACAGAGATTTCAGAATTCTTTTAAACTTGCAGTTGGTCTGAATTCTAAAGCAAAGTTTTGCCCTTTTCTGTAATAGGCACTGAACAGAGCATTCCTGTGAAAGAAAACCAAAGAGTTTTCTGCTGCCTCCCTCCCTCATTACAAACCCTGCTAAATGCTGGGACTCCTGAGCATCTGATGGCACAGCTCAGGCTGTGCTGAGGCTGTCAGCAGCCTGGGGCCAAGGCTGTGGTAAAAGGACAGGGAGAAGTTCAGTTACAGTGGCTTTGCAGCAGACAAAGCTGCATTTGAAGATGATGCTGAAGAGCTTTCTCTCTCAAGGAGATTTCAGCTCGGAGTCCCCCCTGGCAGTTGTGTATTGGGCCTTTCTCAGAGTCTCTGGGACTGTTGTTTATTTGGCTCTGTGTGTTTGCTCTCTAACATGCTTTCTGGGTGGCAGCCAGGGTTTTGCATAGGAATTCTTAATATGGAACACTGTGCAGCACACCAGGAGCAGCTGCCCTGAGGGCTGAAAGAGAAAGCAGATCAGCAGTATGACTTAAAATATCAGCATATAGCTATACATCCAAAAATGATTTCTTTATCTCAGTTCCACTGATGGCTTTTGTGGCTCCTTATGATAACCCAAGGCCCTGGGATCACATCAGCTTTGTGTCAGTGCTTGGAACAAGAGTGCAGGTGCATTGAAACACTCCAGAATCACCATCTCCTGCAAAACAGTTCATTTTCTTTCTTCTAAAGGGCAGCACATTCTGCTCTTTCTGTACCTGGATTGAGCTGCCAGCCGACTCTAACCAGCTTCTCTCTTCTGCTTCCTTGTGATTGTTTTTTTCCTGGATCTGAAATGTTGGGTTAGTGTAAAATAATTGATAATTCTATCCTTGCATTTTCCATTAGGCCAGAGTGAGTCTCCTTAAATAGCCCTGTTCTTTACCAGCAGCCCAGCTGTCTTTTCTGCCCCTGGAATAGTTTGGGCCATGACTTGGCAACCAGGCCTGTTCATCTTTTCCAGCCACTGAGATGTTTTTGTTGGTTGGAGAACAGCTTACAGGCAGCAGTGCTGTGGGCAAGCACATATGTGTTCCTAGCTTTCTGTTGCTTGTGGTTTTGTGTTTGGTGATCCATATTCCCCACTGCAGTTTGCAGTGAAAAAGCTACAACAGAAAAGGTTGGAATTGGAACACTTTGACCCACGGGGCCTCCAGACATTTTACCAGACACATCCTACACTGGAGCAGGCTCCTAAAACTGAACATCCTCTCCCTGCAGCTCCCCAGCTCCTGGAGTTCCCTCTACAGTGGGATGTATTTTTATGTTACTCCATCTCACAGTACAGTTCTTGTGCCTGTGCTTCAAGTGATGAAGCAAAACTGTGGCTTCCCTGTTCAGCTGCAGTTCAGCTCTGGTAGAGTTCATAGATCCCTCTCTCAGCTGCACTTGAGAGAGAAAAAATGAAAGAAAACCAGATAATTTCATCAAAGGACAATAGCTGGCAGATACCTTTTTATCTGAGTTGCCTGTGACACTGCACAGATCAAATGGATCTGTGGAATTAAGGGAATTCCCTTGGATTGCTCATCCCTATGGAGACTCCTATACCAAGACTGGAGAAATTTTTTACTGGGCAGGTCTGCAAGAGTCAGAAGGAAGTAAGATACTTGTGGGAACTCAGGGTGTCAGCATTACTGTCTCACAATTAGTTGGTCCTTAATTAATTCCTTGTAGTACTGCTGGTCTTAATTTTAAGAAAAACTGAAGCACAGTAGTACAGACCAAGTGCTGCTGAGTGCAAGTAGAGCACTTGTAAAGCAAAAATTGACATGGGGACTTTTTAAGGATCAGTTTCAGTTCCCCATTCTTCCATCTCTGCTTTCGGTGGACAAAGGGCAACAAGCAGGACAAACTCTGTACTCCTCAGAAATGAAGTGCAGAGGGTCTCATCCCTGCCAACACCAATAAAAGTCAAGTGTGTGTACTCAACAAACCCCCTCAGGAATGGTAACAAAACCTGATGAATGCAAACAAATCAGTCTGGGTGGCTCTTTCAGGGTTGCTCTGGGTTCCTTCTCTCTTTCAGGAGAAGCAACAATTCAGCCCTGAATTGTTGCCTCTCCTGCAGAGCCAGAGCTCACAACCCTGCTATGCTCTGATCTGTTCTCTTTGTTTCAGTCCCCTGATCCAGTCTGTGGTCCAGGCATCCATCAGGGCCAAAACAGCTGTGGACAAAAGTTTTAGGGTGATAGTGGCTTTTTCTTGGGGTCAGTGAGAGCAGGAGTGATGCTGCTGGCTTTGCAAGGTACGTGGATGGAGCGTGCCTCAGGGTATGAAGTCATGTCTGGAGCTGAAGGATATTAGTAGCTTTTCTCCATAGCAGTGGATGCCCATACAAACAGGAGCTGGCTGGAGTTCCATCCATGTGAACTCCACTTCTCTGCTCCTGTGCCTCACTTTGTTCAAGTTCTATTCATGTATTTTGGAGTCAAGCACTATACCCTTAGTCAACAGGATTTTCCCTGCTAAATCCACCACCTCTCAAACTCTACCAGCCTTTAAAATGAGAGCTGTTGGCAAAGCAGCCCCTGTGAAGAGATGTGCAACCACAAGAATAGCATTAAATGATCCTGCCATCATGTATTGGAGAGGCTTTTAGTCTGTACTTAAGACTTTAGCAATGAAATTGTCTTTTTTCCTATCATCTGTGTGCAGCTCTCTTTTTCTGTTGCTCAGGAAGAGTGGTTTAGAGAGAAAAGGCTGATAGTGGCCCTGAGTGGAAAACGGAAGCTGCTCACTGGAAATTCACTTTAAAAATATGACACCACCACTACCACCCCCTGAGAAAACCTTACTAAAAATGAAAGTTGTTCCAAAGTCTTCAGTCTCTGTTGTGGATCACAAAACCTTGCAGCAGTTCCTAAGAGTTAGCATTCCCCCAGACAGAATAAAGGCAAGAATAAAGGCAATTCTAGCCAAACAAGCTAATTTAGCCTAATGTGACAATCTCTCCATCTGCATTGGGGTGATTGCTGTATATTTGCAAGATGCTGAGGTTCAGGAGGGGTTTTGTTCTTTAATCACTTAAGCATGATAATGCACTTAATGCTTTTTGCCCATTAAATTGTCCTCCTGGGTGGCTTCTCCCAGCCAGTCCCACCCCATAGCAGCAGCCAAGCCCACAGTTACCCCATTTCCTTCTCCTCCCTCGAGGCAGCTGGAAGCCCCCCTTGTTCCTGCTCACTGGTGGCAGTGATGTGAGTGCTGAGCCCTGAGCCCCCTCGGGGAGCACCCAGGCTCCAGGGGTCCCTGATCTGCTCAGGCTGCCCAGGCCCAGCCCAGAGCTCACACAGCAACACTGGGAGCTCTCTGGAAAGAGCCACCTGCAGGAGGTGCCTGGGGATAAACCTGCCACTGGTGCTGCGGGAGGGAAAAGGGCATCAAGGTGCTTCCCATCCCTGGATGCCTCCAGAACGTGGCTGGTTACATTAATGTGTGACCCCAGAGGGTGCTGAGGCCCTGGCACAGGTGCCCAGAGCAGCTGGGGCTGCCCCTGGATCCCTGGCAGTGCCCAAGGCCAGGCTGGACAGGGCTTGGAGCAGCCTGGGACAGTGGGAGGTGTCCCATGGCAGGGGGCTTGTAGCTGTGATATTTTCTGAAAAATCCTTTCCTTAGGTCGTTTTCTCCTGAGAAGCTGAGAGGCCTCAGGAACAAAATGTAACCAATGTTTATCTGCTGCTGTGGAATGCAACAGGTGCATCTGGGATTGGTCTCATGTGGTTGTTTCTAATTAATGGCCAATCACAGTCAGCTGGCTCAGACTCTCTGTCTGAGTCACAAGCCTTTTATCATTCCTTCTTGTTCTATTCTTAGCCAGATGCCTTCTGATGAAATCCTTTCTTCTATTCTTTGAGTATAGTTTTAATGTAATATATATCATAAAATAATAAATCAAGCCTTCTGAGATATGGAGTCAGATCCTCATCACTTCCCTCATCTCAAGATCCCTGTGAACGGTCACAGGGGCTGGAACTCCCTCATCTTTAGGGACCCTTCCAACCCAAACCATTCCATGATTCCTCTTGGAGCAGCACCCCACACTCCAGGGTTGCTCAGGCTCCTTTTTCACACAGAGTCTCTTTAAGAGATGCTCTGAAGCAGTTCCTACATAACAAGCAAACCAGTATAGCCCATTACAACTCCTGTAAGGGAAATGTCCTGTGCAGTGTTTTGCTCTGACAGAGCTGTAAATACATTTGGATTGTCCACTTTGAAGCCATTGAGAGGAAAGTGTTTTGTCTGCTGGAAAAAAACAAAACAAAACAAACCAGCAACCAAAAAGCCCTCAGGCTCCTTTTTGGGGCTTGTAAGATCAAAAACATCTTCAGGAGGGTTTGGATTGAGCTGGCTCATGCACACACAGGATTACCCAGTGTCCTAATCTAGAGAGGATTGCAGAGAATGACAAGAGGATTTCAGAATACCAAATGACTGAGTGTTACAAAGGCAGAGGAAATACAGTGACAACAAAGTGATGCAAGTGGTAACAGATAATGTAAGCAGTACAAACACTGCCAGACTTTAAATTAGCTACAACCACACAGGAACATGATCTTAGACTCACTATCAGTTGCTCTTGACTTCAAAGTGATTTGCTTACTGCAGCCAAGCAGGCATATAAATGTCAGGAAATTTGAAGAAAGAAAATAGGAATCCAGTTGAAAAATCTTAATATCATTGTGTACATTTGCAGTGCACTCCTGAACACTCTGTGGTTCTAGTCAAAAAGGTTCTAGTCAAAAGTGAAAGTAGAAAAAGCACCAAGACATTTGACCATGTGCTTCTGACCACAGTGTGCACTCTGAACAGCTCCCATGTGAGGAAGGTTTCCCACACTATTCACATCAGTAAATGGCAGAATCCATTGCCATGGGGGTCTGTGAAGAGCAGCCAGGGCAGGACAGCTCCAGCTGGCACAGGTGTGCAGTGACACTGAGTTCAGAGCAGTCTGTGGGGGTGGCAGAGCCTTTGGGAACAGCTTTGGGAACAGCTTTGGGAACACACTGCCTCCAGTGAATCTGGGCCATAATTATTTGGGTTCATGTGAGCAAGATATGTAACAAGGGCTGGTGTTCTGTGGGAAAGGGAGGAACTGGACTGGGATGTTACATTACAGTGAGGCTGCTTTTAAATTGAAATTCAGGATTTGTGCATCAGCAGTAGCCTCCACACTGGCTGGTGCCTCTAATGGTTCCAGGAAGATTAACCACAGAATCTCTGCTGAATTCACACCAGACACTTAATCAGATAAATCCATTATGCTCAAATTAAGGGTATGTTCCACTTCTCCAGAAGTTCATGTCACTTTAGAGGCCTCGGCAGCTTTTCTCCAGTTCTGTAAATGTATTTTATAAATAAATATACAATGGAAATTTCTAGTAACAAGCCTGTTTCAGGAGCTGAGTTTGGTGCCACACACACAACCGTCCCTGTCTGGGTGGTTTTTTTTTTTCCAACTCCTACGTGTGTTTCTCATATTTTCCAGGAGTGTGTCTGTGCTAGAAGTTCCTTGGTGCTCTCCTAAGGGCTGGAGAGCCTCAGTCCTTCTGTGGAGGGGGACATCTGCCTCTGGGGCTGCAAGGAACACACAACCCCAGGAAAATCCCTTCAAGCCCTGTCTGGGTCCCAGGCTCTGCTGTTGCTGCTGCTGGGTCCCTCACCCCCAGAACAGAGCTGCTTGTTCTCTCTGTGGAGTTGGAACAGTTGGGGGTTTGTTCAGTGTTATTTACTCAGCCCAAAAGAGAGGGAAAAAAAAAAAAGGAGAATTATTTCAAATGGAAAGTGCCCATAGCAGCCAGGTAAACAAGAAAGCCATGTGAAATAAAGCCAGACAGAGACAGGGTGTGTTTGTCTGCTCCTGCTCTTTGGCAGGGATTTGTGCCTCAAACCTTCAGTAAGACTTGGGGAAAAACAAACAAACAAACAAAAGTATGTCTGGGAGTGGGTTCTCTTCCAGAGTCTGAAATTACATCTCTTCCAGCCAGGCTGATCCTTCCCTCACTCTTGATATGCATAAAAATATATTGCAGCCAGTAGCTATAAAATTCCATCCTTCTCTTCCATCTGGTCTAAAGAGATGGAATTCTCTAGCATTGCCAATCACAGAGGGTTTGTACACTCAGAAACAACACACAGGATCCCTTGCTCCTTTTGAAGGTGCTTTCTCAGACTTGCAGTCTCCTGTCCCCAAGTGCAGCCCAAGAAGGGCTGTGTCCTTATCTCCAGAGGAGACAATGTCTTAGGGAAGAGCTGAGTGCCACGAGCACTGAGGCTGATCCAGAGATCTGCTGACCTGTGCATTTGCCATTCTTCACTACTGGGAGCCACTGGATGCTCTGACACTGCCAGATAACATTTTAATTCCCCTTGTAATTGCAAAGCAGAGTCTGCTAGAAAATGGGAATCCCTCCTGTTGGAATTTTCACAGGGAATACCCCCATTTGACAATTTCCTTTCAGGAAAGAATGATTTTCCCCATGGGATGAATCAAAAAAATCAAATATACAGAAAAGCTGCTGCTTTATGACTTTCCAAATTTGTCTTTGCAAAATACAACAATTGCAGAGGAAGGGGGTTCTCCTCTAACACACACTACATTACAGCCAGAAGGGAAATCAATTCATCAGGTGTTCTCTCACTTGACTCACTGCTAAAAGAAGAAGTCTTCATTTCTCTTCACAGCTATAAAAAAACTGGAAGGGGAAGGGGGGGGGTCAGCACAGCAAAAAAACCCAAACCAACCACACCCCAAAACCTCAATATTTCCTCATTAAAAAAAATATTAAGAGAATAGGCTCTGTTCAAAAATCCCCAGTTCTGTGACACGTTGTTTTTCATCCTCTTGTGGTTATAAAGAAGCCCCTATTTCCTCCAGAACCCCCTGTGGCTGGGCTGCCTAAATCAACCAATTTTCTGTCAGATTTGCACATGGATTTTTAATCTTTGGAATGTGCCTCTTCACCCCTTTGCATTCAGGGGTTGCCAGTGACCTGTTTGTGGGTCCTAAATGCAGGTGGAGTAAATATTCCAATATTCTGCAATCACAGATGGCAGAGCTCTGTCTCTGGGGCCAGTGTGGCTGCCACAGCAGCGTTCCTGCTCTCTGCATTCCCTGCTCTCAGTTTAGGTGCCAGCCCTCTCTCCTCTCCATGAGCACACACAGACCAAAGAGCAGAATTGCAGGAAATCAACAGAGGCAACAAGAGGTGAGAGGAAAAAAATTCACAAAGGCCACAAACCTTTGCTTCCTTTCCACCTTGTACATTTTCCTTCTGCTGCACAAAAAGCTGCAGCTGGAGAGTCTTCTCATCATTTTCCACTCACCTAAACAAGCTCTCTATCCTGACCTGACTCACACACTTCTTTTTGCCATGTTGAGCTGCATGGTGAATTTTTTCTGTCAGTTTGTAGCTCTCAAACCTGTTCCATTTTGTGGCTATAAAGTGACTTTTTTTTGTTTCCCTGCTGTGCTGTAGATGCCAAGCTGGAGGCCATGCCAAGGCTTTGTATTTTACAATGGAAGTGCTGATGAATAGAAGCTGATTAAGGCTTTCCATCCTGCTTTTTAGGAAGGGATGGGTTTTAGTGAAGCTGAGCTACTTCTGACACTGGATACTATTGCAAGGCAAGGTGTGATATTAACCACTAAAAGGCTGGATTTGCACTGCTGGCCCTGACAGCTCTCAGTGCTTGATGGCTTTAGGTAAGGCTGGGATTCCAAGGGCTGTGTGCCAGACATTGCCACTCTTTGCTTTTTTTTGTTTGTTTGTTTTCTCTCTGGAGAGTCTCACTTTAAATTTAGGTCTGTTCTTATCAAGAATTTGAGGTGAACATGCCTACATGGCTGTTTACAGCCCTCTAGGAAAAGAATTACCAGATCCTTTTTACATACTCACACTATCCAGGATATTTGTGCATCTACAGATTTGATACTTTTACAAACTGGTTTAAACACAGAAGAGCAAAGAAAATTAAGTCTGTGAACAAAACTGATCAAACTAAGAAATGTTCAAAATCTACCCAAAAATATTGTTAAAACCAAATGAGGTTAGATGTTGGTGCCAAGAAATTGATATCTTTTATTTAATAGTAAAAGAGGCAAAGAGAAAGAAAAAGAAAGAAATAGAAAAAGAAAAGGGGGGGGGGCACAGACAGGGAGAGAGTGACAGGGGTTAGTGGGGCCTCAGTCAGGATGTGGTGGTCTTCTCTGCAGTTTTGCTACAGGAGGCAAAAGTCCTTCCTGAAGATGTTTAAGCCATAAATTAAAACATTTCAATCTCTGGCAGACATCTTTCCTGGAAGTCAACTTCCACTGAGCATCCCTGGATGTGGGTGCTGGGAAAACTCTCAGTGCAAGCTGAGAAGTAACTTGGCCCCTTTAACTTTTTTCAGGCTTCTCTTCATGTGTCTCATGGAATATTCAGAATTGGAAGGGATCCACAAGGATCAACCAAGGCCAAGTCCTGGCCTCAGGACAACCCCAAAATCACAAGTTTATTCCTGTGTGAAAGATTACATGTGTGTATATATAGTAGAAAAGTAAAAATATCATTATTTTTGTGGAAATTTTAAGTGTCAACATTATTTTCCATCTAGAAATAGCTGGGTATCACCAAGTGGCAGTCCCAGGCTGAGAAAGGACCAAGTGGGATGAAGTCTCCTGAGCAGAAGATGGAAGAAGGTGGATTTTAACTCCTGGCTGGCTCAGCCTGGGGCTCAGCTTTGTTTAGTGAGTGTTGTGAGTTCTTCCTGTAACACGCCTTAAAAGGGAAGTTCTCACCGAGGTAGTGGTTTAGCTCTGAGTCATTCGAGTGAAATGCTCAGGCTGTTTCTCTGACAAATGCAAATCCAAATTCCTGAAAGTGGTCTCACCCCCAGACTCACTGAGCTTTGTCTTTCCTAGCTGCAAATAACAAAAAGAAATGGGAAGACTTCTTTCCTGTGTCCTTACTCAAATTTATCTTTGCTAAGTGGCCTGATAAGTACAGGGAGGGAGTAGGGAGGGACACACTGAGTATGTCCAGGAAACATCTTTGTAATGACACTGTGTTTGTTACCATGGAGATCCCAGGAAATGGCAGTGTTGGTGTTTGGCTGGTGAGCACCAGGTTCTGCACCTGAGCGAGGGTTTTTTGTCTTTTCCAATTCATCTTCCACCAGGGCTGGCTGACCTTTCTCCCCTGAGCCATAAATATCTTTGTACTCCAGTAAAAACCAGTGCTGTGCATCTGTGTACAGGTACCAGACTGAGGAATGCTCAGTCCCAGGAAGTCCCAGGTGGCTGAGTATTAAAAATCCAGAAAACATGGAATAAGAACTGCCAACACAGGCAGCAAGCAGCATCTCCCCAGCACCGTGTATATTACAATTAGTAGGGCAAAGCCAAATTCCTTCTTTTATTGCTGCTTATCAGAATGTAGCTCTCAGCAGGAACTGGGGCAGGAGGAGGGAGGGGAGGACAAGGATCACAATAACTGGGATAGACACAGAGACTGAAGGCTGATGTGGCAGTGAATGGGCAGCAGGCAGGTGTTGGCTTTCCCCGAGCAGGCTGCACCAGTGAGGCAGAGGAGCTGCATGGAAGCTCTGCACTCAAACACTGACTGCTTTTACATTTTCCTAGCAATTGCAGACTGTCATCTGTAGGATTTTCTATTCCAGGTCACACAAGGCCTGCTAACAGCAAATGCCAGCAGCTGTGCTAACCCTGGGTCGGATTTTGTATTAATGTTTACAGTGGTAACTGAGCAGACTAAAGGCTCTCAGTGGAAGCTTGGGCAGTCCCGGCTGGGAGCAAGGCTCACTGTGCCCTCTAGTGCACTCTGCCTGCAGCTCCCCTGTCCCTCACCAGAAGGACATGAGGAGAAGGAAGATAAAGCTCTCTTCCCCAGCAGTGGCTCAGCATGGCAGATTTCTGCACATCCTGCACAGGACAAGGACTGGAATTACACCAACGGTGCCAGAGCCAAGGCACAGCCCCGTGGTTGTGCTCTGGTGGGAGCTGACCCCCACAGGAACCCGAGTGTTGCCTAAACACAGATCAAAACCTTTACATTCACAAGTGAGGAAAGAAAAACTCTGAACTCTGATTTCCTTTTATCCTAGATAAAGCCCATACAAAAAAAAATATAAAACCAAAACCAAAACACCTGTTGAATAAGAGTATTTCTAGGTGTCAGGTTACAGCTGGGATCTGCATGGGGCTATGCTGCCATCTCCCATGTTCCTTTCAGTTCCCCCACTACATCACATTTCCAGCCCCAGCTTTCCCAGGAATAAGCTCTCTGGCAAAGCTGGGCTTTTTTTGCCTTACATTGCTGATTGCAGAGGTGTAAGAGGGTTCTGGATGGTATGGGGTTTGTTCTTTCTGCACTGAACTGTCCCTGGGACAGCAAACTGGGAAGGTGAAAGTCACAGATTCTTATCACAGAATATTCTCAGTTGGAAGGGATGGACCAACAAGGATCATCAGGTCCAACTCCTAAGTGAATGGCCCATCCAGGAGTGAAACCTGCAAAGTTGGTGTTTTTAGCACCATGCTCTAACCAACTGAGCTAATCTCAAATTGTCTTATTTAATTCTCCAAGAATTCTGAAGAAAGTATTGCTCTCCTCCTGTGGTCAGAGAACCTTTTCTGTGTAACCAGTTTTGTGAGAGTCAGAGACTTTGTTATACCTGTAAATGTGTGGGGCTGATGAAATAGGTAGCAGACTTTGGGGACAGAAACCCTCTGAAATGGTTGCTGGCTCTGCTTTCCACAGGACTCTATGTACTGGTGGGAGCAGGGGCCATCATGTCAGCAGTTGGATTTTTCGGGTGCTGTGGAGCAGCGCGGGAGTCCCAGTGCTTAATTGGAACTGTGAGTAAAAGGTTTCCAGGGCCTGGGCTCTGCAGGGAAACCATCCAAAGCATTCAGTGCTTGGTGTCATTAATGCAAAGATCTTTACAGTCCAACACCTTAAAGGTCTTATGGCCTTTTATTGGCTATTCCAGTGTCTCTGGAGTCAGCAGCCACCATGCTACTGCAGAGGTGCCCTTGCTTGTCCCTTGTGATGTATTCCCTGGAATTATTCTCTGATTTTTGTGAAGCTCCCTCTGAGCCACATCTTTGCCATTTCCCCTTGGTTTGAATGTGACAAGGAATCTGCCTTGGCAGCCCTGTGCAGAGCCCCCTCAGAGCTCTGGTTCAGGATGGGCAGCTGGGGCCTGGGGAGGACGAGGGCTGGCTGGCAGCCCCCATGAACAAGCCACACTCATGTGAGATTTTCTCCTTCCTCTGCAGTTCTTTGCTTGCCTGTTGGTGATATTTGCAGGTGAGGTCACTGCTGGAGTATTTGCCTTCATAGGCAAGAAAGTGGTAAGTAGCAAACAGCCTCTGATGTAATGATGGGGTAGTTATGGATTCCAGTGCCCACTGACCTGGCTCTTCCATAGGAAAACTTTCCAGGAGACTTTTCCCTGCAAGACTCTCTGGCATTCTTACCTGGAGCCAATGACATCTTGTGTTATCAGGATGAAGTTTTTGCCTCCTCTCTTCAAGAAAAAGTGGAGGTGTGGTTCAGCCTTGAAGGAACATCAAGGGGGGCTGTATGAAAAGAGGGCATTTCCTGGGAGAAGGGCAAACAAACTTAGGCACTGAACTTCCCCAACTCAGAGTGCTTAACCAAAACACAGAACAGAGCCTGTGAACACTCTGAATCCCACCAGGCCACAAACCCTCCTGGCTTTTGAGTCGCCATTCCTGTTTACCAGGCACAACTTTTTGCCCTGGAGGTTGAGGACACAAGGTGAAAGTCTTGGATGGGGGATAAGACTGATTTGTAACTCACTGAAAGTCTGATTTCTGCAGGCAATACAGGAAGCCCAGAAAATCTATGAAGATGCTTATGAGGACTACATGAAAAACCCAGTGGGGAAGGTCAACAGTACCATCTATCGCTACCACGTGGCTGTGAGTACTGCTCCCCTCAACACCTCCCTCCACTGCTCCACTCTCACACTGCCCTTTAGAATCCAGAATTTCTCCCTCTCAGGTGTGGCAAAATACAACTGAATTTGCTTCAAATCCAATCAGAGGCTCACAACCCTGAGAGTTTCCTGAGGGCTCTGTCAGAATTCTGGTTTTTGGATCTCTACATTTGAAAGTGCAATTAGCCAGGCTTTGAAATTGCTGATGCTTCTGGTCTTTGTGTGCAGAAGAAATGACTGTTATGGCCCTTTTGGATATTGAAATCCACAGGTAAATACTTGCAAATGCAGAGAGAGAGAGAGAGAAATGTCTGCATTCCTCTGCATCTGTCAGAGAAAACGTGACCTGTGTCCCAGGACCTACAGTGTGGCTGAACTAAGTCAGTGAAAGACCACACATGTGTGACACAGTTCAGGCCACCCAAAAAGTGAATGTCTGAATCAGAGTTACAACCTGTGACTTCTTTAATCCTGTTTGTGTCCATCCTGGATCTACACTGTCTCCCATGGAGAGCAAGCCCAAGCTTTGCTGCTCCTTACAGCAATTCCCACGTTCTTTAGAATAAACATTTCACAACCTCAGACCCTTTTGTCCTTCTCCCATAGCTCTTATTTCTGACCCAAAGAGGAATTCCAAGCATTTTGTGGGAGATAGGCAAACAGGAAAAACAAACCCTCTGAAACTCTGATTTATTACTGTCTCCAAACCCAGCACGATGTTGTGTCAAAAATAAAATTCCAGCATTCTCTGCTGTACTTTTTGTGCATTGCCCATAATTCTGCATGTGATATTTGAACTTTCTGCATTCTCCCTTTAACTCCTGTTTTCTTGTAAGCCAGGGATCTGCTTTTCCCAAATCCACTTGTTTGCTTTGTTATGAAATACTGCAATAAAAATCTCCTCTGGTCATTGTTGTTAATACAAATGTGGCTGTTTGCTGTGGCCTCACACAATTGAAATTAATTTTTGAGAATTTTGTCCCACGCAGTTGCAACTCTACCAGAAGCAGCAGTTTAAATATAGAGAATAAGGTTATTATTTGATCTGTACAGATTCTTTTTTTTTTTATTTATTTATTGTCTCACTTTCAGTATGAAAATGTGTCCCTAAACCAGGACAAAGTAACAACTGATTTTCATTATGGATCAGTCTGTGGTTTCCCCTCTTTGATCCTCCATCTCTCTCTCATTCAGCTCCAGTGCTGTGGTAAAGGTGGTGTGGAACAACCAACAGGATTACCCTGTCCAGAGAACATCCAGCTGCCAAAGGCAAGTGTCCTCTGTCCTGCTTGTTCTAATCACTTCTTCATGTCAGTCTTTAGTAAAATTGGAGACATTCTATAAGTAAAAGAAAGGAAGAAGTTCTTTTTACCTTGCAAATTCCAGCATGAAATTCTTTATGGAAGGGAGCAGAGTGGTGGCAGAATTAAGCTGGAGGTCATACTGCCCTCAGTCATGACACCTCTTTGTGGCATCCCATGGTAGCCAAGACAATATTGCACCATCTGAAAGGAAAAGGGAAAAGGAGGGAACAGAACAGGATCCCAAATTCCCCATGGAGGCTGGACTTTAGCAAGTGCCCACCTGAGTCATGCATGGAGCCTCCTGACTAGAAACTTCATTGGTGTCAAGAAAGATATTTCTGTAATTTCTGTCTTTTCTGGAATCTGCTTGTGAGTTCAATGTCAAAATGAAGCACCAAACCTCCTGATTTAGCATGGCCTGTTATATAAAGGAGTTTAAATTTAGGGAGAAAACTGAGTGTAAGAAAATTACTTGCATGTGTCAGCCTCTCCAGGCAAGAGGTACAGATGCCTCACCAGGAAAGGGAAGATGCTGGGAAAATTATCCAGCAAAACCCAAGGTTTAGATGCAGGAATTAGGATGGTGACTGCACTAATATTTTTGGGTTTATCCATTGCTTAGTGAGAACAGTTGATAGAATTGATTGAAATATAGATTTCCAGACATTAAAAAAGATTTTGTTTTTAACAGAACTGCCTGGCTGAAATTCAGAATGTAATTGATACTCAGCTGCGCTTAGTTGGAATTGTTGGAATTGCAATTGCTAGCATCACAGTGAGTAAATCCATTGCTCCAATCTTCCTTGAGCCCTGTACCCTGCCCCTTACTCAAAGATTTGTGGAAGGTGTTTTGCAGCAGCTGGTGAGATTCCTCAATTCTTCTTGCTTCCAGTGTGTCTTCTCCCTGGGAATTGCCCCCATCAGTGCAAGCAGAGCTGTGTGACTGTGCTTTTCAAGTTCATTTGGTGTCTTTAGACAGGGTCCAAAGTGATGGTAATCTTCTTTTGTTCTAAGAGCAGGAGAGCAGAGTGCACATGAACCAAATGGAAAAGCAAAACCAATCGAAAAGCTGTAGCAGCATTTACTGTATTCCAAAAGAACTGCAGTCTGATGCTTTCAATCCTTTAGGATACATTCCTTAGTTTTCATGAGGAATAGAGTACCCACAGAACTGTGACCAATAGATGTCACCCTGTCCCAAGGACACAGCAGGGCTGGCAGGCTGGGGCCCTCCAGGCTTTAGTCTGGGCCATGACTTCGTTCAGACTCAGACACAGCAGCATGAGGAGCCACAGCATTAGTAAAGAAACACTCCCTTAGCTGCTGGGAAGAGCAGGACATTCACAGTGGACACTGAAAAGCAGCTGAAGGGTTTCTGCAGGTAACAGAAATCATGCTGTGCATATTGAACAGTCCTGGGGTTTGTATGAGACAAGAAGGGACTCAAAAATACAGTGGGGGTGGGACAGATATCAATAACATCAAGGACACACCAGAACTGGGATCATCTCCCCTTGGATCCCCACCTCAGACACAGCAAAGGTCCTGAAGTGACCACAACCTCTTCAGCAGCAGAAATGCACCTGCACCTTTGCTGTGCTTGTTTCTGCCACTTGCTGGGCTGTGAGAGCTGTGCCCATCCTTAGGGCCATGAACCCAGTGCTTTAAGTGCCCATCTCACACCCCAAGCAGTGCAGGCTCAGGAGGCAGCTGCTTTGGGGAACTGAGCTGTGGCCAGAAAGCAGAGCTCTGCCAACACCCACTGTTCTCTGCTTTTGTCATTCCCTCTGCTGACCAAGTTCCCTGACACGAGCTGGGGTTTAGATTTAAGGCACAGTCTTGCTCTTGAGCACAGGAACTACTCAGAGCTCAGCACCAGCTCTGGGGGCTCTGCAATCACCCTCTGCTCTTACTCTAATGTCCTACTCCATGTAAAAGCATTCTGAAACTCAGAACACTCCAGTGAAATACCAGGATACCACCAATATTATTATCACCAGTTATTATGTGACTTACATTGATGATAGTAACATTAATATTTGGGGCAGTTGTGCTTGGCTGGACATTTAGAACAAAGTACAGTGAAACCAGTGTGAGCTGATAAAATCAGTGCAACCTCCTCCATGTTCACTGTCTGATGTTTTGGGGTTTGTAGATGGAAGCAGTCACTACTCTGCCATAGGGACCTTCAGATTGTCTGAGATGCAAATTGTTTTATAACTGTTTTGTAAGTGGATCCCTAAATCACATCCCTTCTCTTCTAGATCTTTGGCATGATATTCAGCATGGTTCTGTGCTGTACCATCCGTAACATGAGAGAAATGATCTAAAACTGTCACTGCACAACTGTGCCCCAGGAGTTCCAGACTAAGCTTACAAGAAGTGCTCTTCTACCCAATTTAATAATTGTAATGCATTTTAATCAGTGTTTTAACATACTGAGAGGAAAATATCCCGTTAGGTGATCAGGTGAATTGTATTAGTTACAGTAAAACTGAAGTGAACAAAACAAGGGGTCTAAAATGTCCTTTTTAATGAAAAAAGAGCAAAGGTGCATCTAAGACTAATTTGATTTTTAATGTTTGTATATGTGCAATTAAGAGTTTACACATGTATAGACTTTGTGTAAGCATTTGCATGTGTCTCCTTACAAACAGCTCTGGATGTGAGCAGGTCCCTGGATGTGCAGTGCCTGTCCAGGTGAATATCTGCAGGTGGAACACGTTGTGTGTGCACATCCTTCAGGGACCAGTGCTCAGAGCCCTCTCACACTGAGCCTCTGCTTGCCAAGAATTAGCAGAGGCACAAATGCCATTGTAAAAAGACCTATGATCCATTTTGTGACTTTATTTTCCAAAGCCCAAACAGAGCAGAACTAATAAAATTGTACTTTATTTAAAAAAAAACCCAATTAATGCCTAAGGGTCTGCTCCAGCAAACTTAAAGAGTGGACCCACTGACTTCACTGTCATGCAGAGACCGGGTATTTATTTTTTGGAGGACTGGACCCTTCATGCAAATGCAGAAAGCTCTGGGGGAGAAAACACATCCAAGGAAATCCAGGCTATAGGAAGAGGGGGAAAGAGGTGGGAAGCTGGCAAGACCAGGCAGTCATTTGGGACCAACTGCAGTGCAAAGTGTGCTTAAGCTTCCCAAGCTAGGCTGAGATAGACTAAAAATCCCAGCTGTGAGTTCAAGGGGCCACTAAAATCAACATTCAGCAGCCTCTTTATCCCAAAAGCCTCACTGTGGCTACAAACTGGTGCAGGAGTGGAGCCTAGGTGCAGAAAAGCAGCCCCTTTGTCAGATCTCTCAGAATCTAACTGGCCTGTGGAAGCCAAACCAAGAGTGAAAGTGGTCAGAAAAAGACCCACAGCACTTTAATATCCTCAGTTTCTGCTTCTGTGACTATCACAGCTTCCACGGGGCTCTTACCTCAACCTCTCGCCCCCTCCTGGGGGCAGAAGGCAGGAAAGAAAGATGGGACATTTTTACAGAGCCATGCAGGAAGTTTTCTTACTGGCACCTTTAGATTGCATAGCTATAAATTAGATTGTCAGGAATAAAAATTACACTGTGTGCTTGAAATACCTCAGGGCTTGCGTTTACATTGGTTTTTTCTATATTTTAATTTTTCTATTTGTCATATTTATTCATAAGAGAATGTTCCTTTTGAGCCAGCCTAGAAGGGAGAAAGGTTGTCCCCAGAAAAAAAGGCTCAGGATCTCTTAATTTTTGGCTTACTCAAGGTAATTCACAGTTTCAGAGAACAGCTTTTTGCTAACTCTACCCCCATGGCAGCAGGTCTGGTGATCACCAGTTCAGATTCCTGATGCACTTGTTCCATACCTGCTGGGGAGAAGTTCAGTTAAACTACACATTCCAATAGACCTTTGTCCAAGAGGCCTTGGAATTTCCAAGTCATGGGCTCCTTGTTCTACTGAAACACAGTGGAACAAAATGGGATTTCAGGAAATATGTTCTGTGTTGTGTGGGATATACCACCCTTTTATCTATTTTTAATCTCTTATTCCCCAAAGAAACTCAAACTCAAACTCCCATCAGTTTTCTGTCACTCCAGGACTTGGGGTAGTGCTGCTGCTGCAAGTCTCTGGTTTAGTTGTCACATCTTGCTGTCTCTTACATGGATTTCTCTTTTCCAATCATCCAACCACGAGCTGTGGCACTGCATTAAGAGCTGGGCATGGCAGGCACTGCTGACTGAGCTGTGTCTAGGCTGAGCTTTAGGCTGAGCTTTAGGCTGGCAGGGACACATGAAATCACACACCAGTAAAAAGTGAGGCTTATGTCACTCTGTCACAGCTGATTAGCAATGGATGTTAATTAGAAACAGGGCCTGGGACCTCATTCTGCAAGAAGCAGCACAGGAAACAGGGCCCTGATCTGCTGCCTGTTCCCAAGAGAGCAGTGGCAGCAGATCCATGAGGGTCTCAAGCTGAACCTTAGCAATCAGTTTAACACAGCAGCCAGCAAAGCAATCTCCTGGCTCCAGGTGTACCTGAGACTGTCCCTGCAGTGGTTGTGCTCTGAAGAGATGATGGGGTAGTGCCCAGCTGGGGTGTGTTGTCCCAAGGTAGCACTGGAATTGTGGAGTGTCATTTTTGCCACTCAGGACAAGCCAGCTTTCCAGGAAAATCAGTAAAAATAGCACCAGAGCCAGTGGTTCAGGTTCCAAGACTGTTGTCCTACAGGGATAGAAACTGACTGCAAATAAAGCCATTTCCTTGTGTTACATTCCCCCTCATAATGACAGTGTTCTGTTCATTTTAAACACATCTATACATTCCTCAAAGTTGTAGCACCAGAATGTAATGACAGGACCAGAGTTTATCTTTTTATTTATTATTTCTTGAGTAAGATTTCTTGGAAGATGCCCACTCCTGCTTGGAGATGCACTGAATGCCAAGGCAGCTTGCAGAACCTGCTGTTGCTTCCCCAGCCCTCCACTCCCCCAGAAGTACAAAACCACCCCAGTGCCTTAGGAAAACAAGAAAAAGTGGCAGAAAAAAAACCTTCTATAAATTCAGACTCGAGCCACCAAACTTTCTGCTGAAGTGTTTTGGGTTTGTGATTTGTTTTTTTCTTCCTCTAAAGAAAGCATTAATTTTCTGAGCATTCCTGCATAAGCTCTAGGGTTGCAGTTATTTAGGTTTAGGGGATACTTGCACTGCATACCAGGAACAGGACAACACCTGTTAGTGGTTTAGTTCTCTAAGTTATTGGTATAAATTAAGCTGGAAATCAACATGTTATTCATATACTAGTGCCTTTAACAGAATCCAGGGATAAAGGTCTTTTGTAGTTTCCTGCTGTTGTGAGGTGCTTAATATAATTGCAGTTTTCTCTGCATCTTAGTAACTGAAGGTATTTTTTCAGTTACTGCCACAAAAGGCAGCAAAAATACCCATTTATCCTGTCCCTTGCACCTGTGTCAGAGGAAAGTGACAAAAGATCAGATCTCTCCAGGTGATAGAATTTTGAAAGCACATCACACACATTTTCTTGTTCTCCTGTCCTTTGTTCTAGAGCATAAAGATGTAAGTTGTTGATGCCCTTACAGTGTCTCTAAACATCCTGATTCACATCTCCCTTGTCTAATTTTTCTAAGTTACTGATTTCAGTGGGAGCTTCCTTTGTCACAGGGAAACCTCAGCCAGTTTTGGTACCTCTCAGAAATCACAGAGCAGCTGATGTAGCTCAGCCCTGTGACTTCCCTACAATGAAGAGTAGTGTTTCACTTGTCTTGATACTGATAGTTTTATAACAAAACACGTTTCATGTGTCTTGAAAAAGAAATTGAGTTGTCTTAAGCCCTCAAATGCTGTATTGCACAGCCTTTGCAGGCGATGGATTAACAGCATCAGATGCTGTTCATAGAAAATGTACATAAATAAAGCTTTTCAATCTTTTTCCTCTCTATTGGTGCTCCAGCCACGAGGTTCTCCAAAACACTAACCACTTCCTGCATAATGTGTATGGCACAGCATAAATTCTGATTTTGGACAGAACTGGCATTTTGGTTCATGCTGCCAAGTCTGTGGCAGAATTACCTCTTGCTTTGAAAGAAAACAAACTTAACTCTGTGGCTGAAATTAGCTTTCACTTCCCTATGATGTGTTCCGAAGTGGCGTTTTATCGGCTATGTGTCTTGAATTTGAAACAACTTCCTAATAAAAATAACCTGGAATAAACGACTCCCGGAGAGAACTCGATCCGCGCGGCCAGAGCCCCCCCCGGTCCTGAGGGCACCGTGGGGCTGCCCCCGCCTCACCTGCAGCATCCAGGACACCGGCTGGGCTCCAGGAGACGGAGCAGCCCTCGGCCAGCGAGGCAGGCAGGGCCCCGGACTGGGGACTGGGGACCGGGACTGGGATTAGGATCGGGACTGGGATTAGGATCGGGACTGGGATTAGGATCAGGACTGGGATTAGGATCAGGATCGGGATCGGGACCGGGACCCGCCGCGATCCAAACCCGGCACCGCCGGAATTCCCCTCAGGGACCCGCATGCCGGGGAGGCCCCGCCCACTGTGGGCGGTGCACGCTCCCCATTGGCTGCTCGCTCTGCGGGCGGGGCGGGGCCACAATCCCAGAATGGTTTGGGCGGGAAGGGACCTTAAAGCTGTTCCCGCTGTCCCAGGCTGCTCCAAGCCCTGTCCAGCCTGGCCTTGGACACTTCCAGGGATCCCGGGGCAGCTGCAGCTGCTCTGGGCACCCTGTGCCAGGGCCTCACCACCCTCACAGGGAACAATTTCTTCCTAATATCCAATCTAAACCTACTGTCTGTGTGAAGCCATCCCCCTTGTAGTCTCCCTTCTGGTACTGGAAGGCCCCAATAAGGTCACCCCGAAGTTTCTCTCCTCCAGGCTGGACAATTCAAATGTCCCAGCAGAGCTGCTCCATCCTGGTACGTCCTCTGGAATGGCTTCTGCTCCTTCCTGTGCTGGGCGCCCAGGGCTGGAGGCGGCTCTGCAGGTGGGGTCTCACCTGAGCAGGGCAGAGGGGCAAAATCCCCACCTCCAATGCCGCCCACGGCGCTTTACATGCGGGGGAACAGCGGCGGCCCCGGCGGGCACGGGCCGGTACGGGCGGGGCCGCCCCTCAGAGCCCTTGCCACAGCGCCCCCTGGGGGCCGGGGGTGTCGCCGCAGCCCCCGCGGGTACGGAGCTCAGGCCGCTCCCTCCGCCAGGGGTAGGGCGGGTTTCTTCTCCTGCTTCTCCTGCTTCTCCTTCTCCTGCTTTTCCTTCTCCTTCTCCGTGCTCCACATGCGAATGCGCCCGAGTTTGTTCCTCTCCGAGCACCTGCCGCGGGCCGGAGCGCCGGGAGCAGCCGCGGCCCCTCCAGCCCGTTCTGTGCTCTCCCCAGCCGGGCTGAGGGACGGACCCTGCGTGAGGATGTTTGGATTGCCTGCAAATCCATGGCTGAGTTATGTGGAAACCGTCTTGGGATAAACGGAAGGTAACAAACACGTCCGGAAGGAATCATCACCTGAACAGGGATTTATCACTGGGCCTGGGGGTCTTAAACTTGAATATGCCTAACACTGTCCTCGGAGGGCATGGAAGCATCTGGTTAAATAGATATGTTAGCACAACGCAAACGTCTCAGTTTGGGTTTTTCTGAAGTGTAAAAAAAGGCACATTAGTTATTTTCTCTCAATGATTTTCCATAGGCATTAACCGTAAAAGCAGACTTGGTTTTTGTTTGTACTGAAGACAAATCTGTCAGGCCATAAAGGACATTACAATAACTTAGCAGTGCTGCTGATAAATAGGCCAAGTACTCTCTTTTTGTTTTCCTAAGTACAAGTGCTGCTTAATAGTAAACAGAATTATATTTTCCTGTGCTAAATAGTATTTTTAACAATCCAGACATCTTGAGAAAGCTCTGGCTTATCTTAAAGCTGAACACTTTGTTTCTTTGGCATTTGCCAGATACCATAAGGGCAGCTTTGTTCAATAAATACCTATTTCCCACGTTTTTTTACCACTCCTGTGCTCTTCACCAACTGGAGAGCAGCAGTTCATGTTGCAGCTCTTCCTTGGGGAGCTCGGGAGATCACAGCTCATCTGTGTGATACACAGAAGGGGCTGGGAATACCAGATTCTCACCACCAGAAAGTGTTTGTAATTTAATTGTAACTAACCTCTCCTGCTCCGAAGAGTTTAGAAATACTCTTGTACAAAATTAGCTATGACTGGGTTGTTTAAACCACGTGTAAGGGATCTGTTTTACAGAAGTAGGGCTGCTCCTGCAGATGCTCTGGATTTTCTGTACATTTCAAACTTGTTTTTGGAATATTTAAATCTTTAAACTTTGCCTGTTAAGGTATTTCTTTATCACCAAATAATGCACATATAATTGGAGTTCATACCTTGTGACACATACTCAAATTGCCATGGGTTGGTTGAGGTTGGAAGGGACCTCTGGAGCTCATCCAGTCCAAACCCCTGCTCCAGGGGGGCACCAGCAGTTTCCCTTGGGCTTTCTCACAGGTTATGCTGCAGATTAAATAAAATGAAGGTGTTTGGAACAGAGAATCAGATTCTAGGAACCGTCATGAAAACTGCAATCCTGAAAGCAGGACTTTTCTAAGAATGTTTAATTTCATATTCGTATCCAGTGAATTCTGGTTCCTTTATTTACTATTTCAAGCAATGTGTGAATTTAATGTCTGTGGTTTCTTGGGAGCTACAATCTCAGTGGAAAGGAAGCAGCTGTTAGCTTACATTGATTACATGCATTACTTTTCTTTATTCCTGTCTCTGCACCTCTCACCTGTGCATGTGCAGCACACAGGGTGGGCTCAGCTCTCCTTCCACTCCCGGGGGATGGGGGGTGTTCACCTGTGGGGAAAAATGGGATTTTTTGAGATTTTTTGAGCTTTCCATTTGATGGCAGCACGCTCCCCTTGCAGAGAACAGAGCAGCCAGCTTTGAAGCTGCAGTGATTCCTCAGTGCTCACAGAGACAGGTGTAGTTCAAACTCTGTTTCTGCAGGGAAGGGGGGTTATACCATTCATGTAGAGAAGCATTCCCAATAAACACAGATCTGGACAACAGCAGGGAGGACACAGATCTACAGTGTCTACACTAATGATACATAGATGGAAAAATACTGCTGCTAATTTGAAGGCTCTAAGTATGTGTCAAAGTATATTTTAAAAGTTCAATACCAAGAGTGTGTATGGCCTTTTTTTTAAACTCTGAAATATATAAAGTGAAATAGGTGAACTCTGAAATAAATCAATATCAAATTCTGAAATATGTCAATATAACGAATCTCTGAGCATCTCTTCAGAAAATATCTGGGATTTGTGAGCAAAGGCTGATACATTCACACAGTTCTGTCTCCTCCTTCTCCAAAGTAAATTCATCTGGGTTCTCAATACAACCTTACAGCCTTTAGCATTCTTTTCTGCCTGTCTCAGAACACCCAATTCATTGAATCAACTAACAATACACCTTCAGAATAAATGTTTGTGCACAGCAGTTTGCAAACCGAATACGAAACAGTTTTATTTCTGTCGAGGTGTGAGCAGAGCAGTACATTTCACCCCCATCCCACTGAAAGTTTTACAGGTTACAAAGCTTCTGTGGCTTGGTGCAGTAGTTTGTCCTGACCCTCTCACGGACACAGTCACTGTAGTCAGTGTTGCACTTGCCACACTTGCAGCTCACAGCCACGGGGTAGGAGTAGTAGGGGATGGTGTGGAGAGGGCAGCCCGGGATCAGCGCTGTCCGGTACAGCATCTCCTTGTATGTGCACACGTTCTGGGACAGAGCACTCTTGAGGAGCAGCTTCTTGCCATTGCTGTCCTACAAAGAGAAGAGAAATGTGTTGTTTCACTGAGGCATATGTGTGTCAGAAACGTCCTGTGAGGTGCAGAGGCCAAAACTCACACCTGAGCCCAGCTCTGGTACTACTGAGTTCAGAGCTCTAATAGTGACTGGGGCTCCCTCCCCACGCAGGCACATTCCCCTTGTTTTTCTGGTTTAATTAATCCACATGGCTCAGAGTGTTCCCTGTGCTTTGTGATCTCTTCTGGCTCCCTGCTGCCCAAGCTGGAACTCAAAATGCTGTGTTGAACAGTGAAGTTGTGAGGAGTGGTGTGGCTGCTGCAGAGCTGTCCCCACAGCCAGCTGGGATAGCAGCAGTGGGAGCAGAAGTTACCTAAGGTATTTACATTAATTAGGAGTGACCCAATATAATCTGCCCCTCACAAACTGCCCCCAGAGGCTCTGCAGTGGCAGCAGCAGTCAGATCTCTGTTGTGCCACTGGTGTTATCAGCTCCATAGTTCCACAGGCTTGGCATTTTTCATCCCCACCTTTGCAAAAAGCTAACTTGAAAACATGGTGACAGTGCAATTTTTCTGCCTGTGATAAACTCTTTTACAATTAAATAATTTGTACACTATTTTGTGGGAGAACAGAGCCTTGGTTTGCAGTGGTGGCTGTTCCAGAAACATCCCATACCCGAGTCATGCAGAATCCAGCACAGATGGTGGTGTTGATGGCCAGGCAATAGGCACATTCCTGCTTCTCCACGTGGATTGTGTACTCAGAAGGAGCACACAGTGATGCTGCTTGTCCAAAAATCAGGCCAAAGAGGAGAGACATCACAAAGAAGGGACTCATGCTGGATGGGGAAGAACAAACAAACAGAGCAAAGCACAGGTAAAGTGGGATGTGCCTTCCAGCCGTGTCCTCTGCATGGGACAGGAGCAGCCAGGACAGTCACAGACCTGCGGTAATCTTTACATTTCTAGCTACAGCCTGACAATTTCTTTCCAATCTCAGTCCCTACTGAAATAATTAAACAGAGAATAAGGGCAAAGAGGCCATTAACAGCATAGAACAAATTCACTTTCCCCCCACTAAAGCACATTACATGGAATTTCTCACTAGTGAGTGATAAAGTCCTGACACAGAACAAATAAGAGGAGCTGAAAGATTTGAAAGTGTGACATGTAAGAGAACATAAGCTCTAGAATTAAGCAGAGATAATAAAATAATCTCACTGCTTTAAAACAATTTTCTAAAGAAAGCATCTTATAAAATGTTAAAGAGACAAAAAGACAAGGCTGTGCATATCAGGCATAAAACTGGATTTTTCAATTTCCAGTGGCTTAGAGGCATGATGAGATGGGAACACAGCCAAGAACTAAATAATAAATTCAAGCAAATTACAATCAAGAACATCAGCAAAGAGTTCAACTCAATGAATCCTGCTGTATCTGTCTGTTGTGCTAACCTCATTTCTCAGACCTGCAGGTGGATCCTGAGAACAAAGCCTTGATTAGCTCTTAAGACAATTTCAGGAACTACTCTAGAGCCTCTAAATGATAAACTTTAAATGCCAGTGTCTACCAATATCTGGACATCACCCTCTAGTCTCTTCCAGCTGGCAATTTCCCATAGCAAAGCCATCCATTACACAGGCTGGTTTACCCTGGAGCTGCAACACCAATCTGGACAGACCAACCTCTTGTCAGCAGAATTCTTCCCTATTACAGGAACCTGATTCTGCCTTGAGCTGGGAGAGGCAGTGACCCAGCACAAGCTCTGTGTGTGCTTTATACTCTCCAGGCTAATTCCAGGCTGATCTTACTGTTTATATAATTGCATGTGAACTGCTGCTTTCTTATCACAAAGTCATCTATTGAAAATTCATACTGAACCACAAAGCAAATGTGATAGGAACAAATGTGTCCATAATATCCTAACCTGGAAACTGGAGCTGGAAATCTAATTATATTAACAGTCATTCTCTCCTCAGGCTTTTAAACTAACCAGTGCTTTTAAAAAGTTGTTATTATTGATTCATTTAATTGCTCCATAGGACAGCAACACCATGGCAGGAAGGCTGGAATGGATATGGAGCCCTCCAGAATCAGAGCTGATGAGTTTTACACCTGTGTTTTGCTAAGGTTTAACAAGGTCTGGTTCACTCTGCTTGCTCCTTGCCAGGCACAGCTGGGACAGGCTGGCACAGGGTGCCCAGGGGACCTGTGGCTGTCCCAGCCCTGGAAGTGCTCCAGGTTGGAGCAGCTGGGACAGTGAAGGTGTCCCTGCCCATGGCAGGGCGTGGGATGGGATGAGCTTTAAGGCTCCTTCCAACCCAAATCATTCTGGGGTTCTCTAAGTCTGTGCAGTGCCCAGGAAGCAACAAATCTGAAATCAAAGTCACTGCTCTGCAGCCTGCTCAGGCACAGCCTAACTCACCTGCTCAAACAAAGACAGAAATTGGCTGGCCTGGAACTTGCTCAGCAAATACTGAAGTAACAAACAATTCACTGAATATTGATTGATAGGGGAAAAACTTATAAAACCACTCCTCACAGCAGAGTAAGAAACAAAATATTGCATCAATACCAATGAAACAATGTCCCCAGATGGGGGAAAATACATTTGGGGGAGCAAGAGGGAGAAGAGGTCAACAAAGGCACGATTCTGTGTCAGCCCCTCCCTGAGCTCCCTGCCTGCAGCTCTGGGAGCACGTGCCCTTCCAGCCCATCACCTAACTCCCATCTGGAATCTGATCTGATGGATGTCTTATGCAGGTCAGCCACAGTCCTGATTTACATAGCCATAAAAAACATGGAAAACGTGAGTTTGAGGGGGTAAATATGGTTACTTTGGGTCCCAATTGGTGTTCAGCTAATTCCTGCACAATAGTGTCTCCTTTTCCTGGTTTCAGACTGCTGCACACAGGTCTGTGTCCTGAACTAATTTTTCAAGCATTTTTGGATAACATAATAGAGGTTTTGTTCAATTAAGACTAGCCAAATGCTTTCTGTTTTCATGGAGTCTTTAATTCTGGGTTAATTTCTACCATATAATTTTTCTGGAATTAAATATAATTTAATTCTGTTTAAACCTCTTTCTGGCTTAGGGACATCAGCAGAGTATTAATTGTACTCTTTGTAACATCTGTCCACCTCACTTAGCAACAGGAGAGTAACACTCACTTTGCTACTACTCTAGTTTGTTATTAACTCTGTATTTTTCTAATATATCTGGAATACAAAGACTCAGATTCTCTCAGTGTACACCACACAACCCCACACAGATAATGTAAATGTGTACATATTACAATGTATATACACTGTTCACACACACACACACACTACATACACATATATGGGCTTGGTCTTTTGAAGCTTTAACCACAGAAAAGAATGTTTGTTCTTGGCAAATACAGAGAGTATTTCAAAGGACACAAGCTGAAAAAATTCATAAAACTAAAACCTGGAGAGGACAAAAAATGCTCAAAGTAAGATTTAAATACCAGCATTCTTAAAGCAAAAATATCACATGTGACCCTTGCATGCACAGCTGATTCTTTCCTCTAAAGATTGACAGCTTTGGGCAGTTGGAGCTGCATTTGTGCACCCTGGAGACCACCACAGCCAGGTTCAAAGTGTCTCAACATCCCCTATAAGAACATAGGCAGAGAACAGGTCAGAGTGTGAGAACATGCACTCTGTGCTGCCTCAAAGTGCCAATTTCTCTGAGCTCAGAAAACTCAATGTAAGGGGGAGGGTGGCAGAGGGAGATTAGGGTTAAAAAAAAAGGTTTAAGAATTTGCCTTAACAAGATTTAGGGACATCAGTAGCAAATTGTAAGAAGGCATGAAAGTCATAATAAAGATGAAAAAGAGAGTGCAACATTAAAAACTATAGCAACAAAATTAGAGGAAAACCAACAACAATATCTGTTAGAGGTGAGAAAATGCAGAAAACTTGCACAGGAAGCTGAAGAGTAGGAAATAAACTTTGGGAGGCCAGAGGCCAATAATAAAGTCAGGGAACATTACAAGATGAAGACAAGCTGCTGATGCAGAGTAAGTGCAAAGTACTTATGCTTTTGAAAACACAGTGACTGAACAAACACACACAGATCTGCAACAACAATTATTAAATAAATCATATAAGGAATAAATACTTTAAAATCTACATGATTAGCTAGCTAATGCTCATTACAAGAAGTCTGTAATACTGAGGGAATTTCAAAACATTAAAGAAAGTCCTAATTTAATGGCAATATTTTAAGGAAAAAGTGTTGACCCAGGTAATTCTCCACCAGCCAGGTAAAATAACAGAAAATTGATACAGGATTTGAGCGATAAAGAATTAACGGATGAAAACATAATTACTGATGTTACATAAAATAGGTCATGCCACACAAACCCAATTTCATTGTTTGCAGTGATTACAAATTTAGTTGTTAAGGCAATTGCACAGATGCAATGTCTCTGGTTCCATGGGTGCAGAGCCCCCCTGTCAGGAAGGTTCAGAGCTGTCATCCCAGTGAGGGGACACTGAATGCTGGCACTTGTCAGCCACTGGAGCAGTTGGTTTGGTCTCAGTGGTGCCTTTATTCACTGCCATGTTTTTACCCAGCCTCTGAACACTGGTTAGTGTTCAGATTGTTAGTGCTCCCCAGTGCACTGGGGAAATACCTGACCAGGTATTAAGAATGAAAATTAATTTATCTGCAAGGGCAATAAATGACTCTGAGTGGAGCTTGGGACCAGTGTGAGTGCTGCTTATCAGCTCAGCCCCATGCTGATATGGTCACAGCAGCTCCTGGCTGCTGCCTTTCCCTTGCTGGCACCATTATCCTGCCCATCAAAAAGCTGATATTCACATGTCTTCAGTCATTTACAGAAACTGTCAAGCTGCTAAAAACCTCCTGGATTGTCCTCATGGCTGTGACCATGGAGCTCATTCACTACTGACCTCTCTGATGGGAGTGAGATCCCACGAGCTACGGGGAGCAGCCAGACAAAAGACAGGCAGGACAAGGAAGTCCAGTGTCACAATGTGTGAGTGCCTGAGGCTTCTTCCATACAGTTTCCTAAAATCCATCATCCCCACTCTGGTGCTCATGGATCTGTTGCTTTGGTTGCCCTCCTGCTGACCTGCAGAGCCTCAGTGATAGAAATTTTTAATGTGCTTTTATAGCCCAGCTTTGCAGCCCTGTTCTGGAACAGCCAGTTACACTGTTAATTATTTATCTTTAACCTTTCTGTTAACCAAACCAATCCATTCCCTGACATCAGTGATTTTACTCTTTCATTAAGTGAATGATGGTGTGCTGATGTTCTACAGGAAGTGCTTCAACTGATATCTGTAAATAGAATTTAGTAATTATAAAATCCTTGGGTTCATTCCCCAAGAGTCTCTGTAATGGGCTACAGAAATTCAGTGCATACCAGAAGCTCATATGTAATTTAATAGGATTCTCTGTCACTGTCCAGTGCCAAAAACAAACGGAGGAACAATGAGAAGTTATCAGACATTATTCCTACTCACTCTGCCCCTGGTAGTGGTGCAACACAAAGAAAATGTTGTGATCTCATGAGCAGGTTACTTACAGAGCAGAACCACTCTTATTTCCATGAAATATGCAGCTGTAGATAGTAAAGTAAAAACATGTCCACACTTGCAAACAAACAAACCAGCAGCTCTGCTGCTGAAAAACAGACAAAACCAATCAGATTCTGAAAGATGAGTATTCTGGTAGAGGAATTATTTCCAAGTCCATCCAGTTGCAGCCCTCCACTGATAAAAGGAAATAAGATCCTGATATGCTACCATAGAAACAAGTGGTTTTGCCAGGTTTTGAATTTAAACAGACTGTGGCTGCTGAATTTTCAAAGCTAGTCTGCCTATTGCCAGTCTCTGTAACAGCCCAAAACACAGCTCTCATCTCTCAAATTTATAGATTCACAGTCTGCTCTTCTTTTTCTTTCCTAGGATTAACTGCAGCATTTCCTATCAACCCCAGAGTAAAACAGCAAATCTCTTTGTTGCATATCATATGCCAGCAATCTCCATTTATGGTCTGAAAACACTTCATAATCCTATTTGCTGTTTGGCTCAGACCATAGAGCCCTTTGGATTTGGTTTCATTTCTTTGGAAAGTGCGAGATGTTTCTGTTAGTCTGAGATACACAATCACTGTGCTGAGGGCAAAGCTAAACAAAAGAACAAACAACAAATTAGTACCAAAGACAATCCAGGGCAGTCCTGTAGTATTGTCAAGGATGAACAGTACCAACCCAGCATCAAAATAATGCTAAAGGTAAAACTCTGCCCCAGGTGGGACAGAATAGAAGAGGTAAATGCTCAGTATTTGTCTTTTCTGAACTGGATTTTCAATTCAACTTTATATTTAAGAGAAATAGGATGCTTACTAAAAAATGCTACTAAAATGTAATATTACATATATTTATAGATTTTAACAAAGATCAAACGCACTTGCATTATATTCTATAAATACTTTTAGTATAAATTGCTTAAAATATTGAAAATCAGGTTCTGAAAAGTAAATTTGCTCGGTGGAACCTGACTGTAAGTGTGCAAAACTTAAGTGATGTTTTTTCCTCTTGTAATCTTCAAAAGTTCTCCTCTAAGTGATTCAGCTGCAAACAGGAAACAGAGAATTATTATTCCCCTTTGCCTTCTTATTTAGCCTTGAAATATTCACTAAATAATACTTGAGGTACTGATTGTGAACAAATTAAGAAGCCCTAAGAATTCAGATAAGCAGAGTTGATGCATAGCTGACTTCTTCATCGGCTTCAGAGCAAAGTTTTACTTCCTGTGAAATCATATCTGAACTATGAAGTGATTTGGTCAACATATTAAAAAAAACTAACAGTGAAACTGTATTTAACATTTACAGCTACTAAACTGTTAGATTGCTCATGAATATTAAAACTCGACAATATTAAAAAATGTCAAAGAATGTGCAAGGTAAAATTTATTTTAGTTTTACCTGAGTCAGTGATTTTGCCACAGTACAGGGACTGAATGGCAAATTAAAATCATCACCTGGGCATTTGTTAAAACTCTGCACAAACTTAAGAGTTAGTTTCCTAGGGGTAGATTTGTAAAGGGTTATAAAATCCAGAAAAAAAAAACAATTACAGCTAATGTGAAAATACGATTTTTAATTAATAAATCAACTACCTGCAATTTTTGAAATTACCGATATTGGTAATGACTTTGGAACTCTTTTGCTTCATACTTCACAGTGGCTTTTCAAACCACTGGTGTTTTGTAGTTTGCTTTATAGGCTAAGGCCAGAGTGGAAGGTTTTGATGGGGAGAATTCATCAGCTGCTGCCTATCTGAGCACAGGTGCATGATAAAGGATTCACGAAGCAAAATGATTTCTTTAAAGTCCAGTAGTTGATATTTATTTTTTTCTTTACTCCCATGGGTAGTTTTAAACACCACATCTGTCTATGTTTTAGTATGAAAATGCCATTTTACAAGGTTTTCAAGTCACAAAAAAATAGGATAAATAGTGTAACTCATCTCCTGTCAGAATATCACATTTGAATCTAAACATATTCTGTAAGGACCCTCGACATGAAACAATAATTTGTTTAATTCATATAACTCAGTTTGGTGACAGAACATTTCCACTGCACATTTGGTCTGGTGTAAGCAGGACTTCAAAGCCAGTGCAAGCATCCAAGTGGGGCACTGCTCACTGCTGGATCACCCACATCAAACGTGGATTTATCATCAGTGATGTGCAGCTACTACACAGAGCAGATGATTGGGAAGATGATTTCCTTCAGTCTTCATAGAGAATAACAGCAGAAGTCTTTGAAATTGAAGTCAAAGATGTTCCTTCCAGCACCAGTCTTGGCAGTCTGCAGAGAAATGACTTCAGCAAATTTCACACACAGACAGAACCATGGAATGGGTTGGGTTGGAAGGGACCTTGAAGCTCATCCAGTGCCACCCCTGCCATGGGCAGGGACACTTTCCATCATCCCAGCTTGCTCCAAGTCTGGTCCAACCTGGCCTTGAACACTTCCCAGGACAGGTCGGGATGTGTGTGCTCGGGCCAGGACTCTGCCCGGGGGCTCCCAGCAGTGTCCCCATGTCCCTGTTGGTGTCCCCCACCCGCTGCAGTCAGGCCGGGGGCAGCTGGTGGCACCAGTGACCTGACAGAGCCCCACAGCCTGAGGGCTCAATGGGCTTTGGATCCAGGCCCTGCCCAGTGCTCAGGGACAGCCACATGAGCCGTTTGAACGGGTTTTTCTTGGTGAGCCTGGAGAAAAGGGGTGACACCAACACTTGATATTGGCACTGACATTGCCACCAGTACCAATACCAACACTAGCACCAACACTGGTACTGACACCAACACTGACACCAGCGTGACAGCTAGCACTGGCACTGGCACCAACATCAACACCAGCACTGACACTGGCACTGAGCACTGCATCCAAACCGATACCGGCACCAGCACCAGCACCGGTACCGACATCAACACTTGTACCGACAGCGACATCGCTGCCACCACCTGCACCAGCAGTGACACTACACCGACATCGACACCAGCACTGACACCGGCACTGAGCGTGGCACCCAAACCGATGCCAGCACCGGCACTGGTACCAACACTTCTACCAACAGCGACATCGCCGCCCACATCGACACCGGCAGCGACACCGGCGCCTCACGGCGGCCGCTGAGGGAGGGCGAAAAGGGCGGGAAACGCCGGCGCGCAGCCCAGGCGGGAAGAGGCGCGCGGGCCGGCGGCGTTGGCGCCGCCTAGTGGAGGTCCCAGAGGTCGCGCAGCGGCGCGGCCAGGCGCGGGTCCCGCGCGCGCAGCGCCCCCGCGTGGGCGTGGCGAAGCGAGCGCAGCTCCGTGAGGCGCCCCAGTAGCCGCGCGAAGCGCTGCGGGTCCCGCGGGTGCTGCAGCTTCGAGTGCTTGTACAGGATCCCCAGCAGCGGCTCCTGCAGCTCCTCCACATGGCGCTTGTCCCTCAGCAGCGGGCGGTCTGCGGGAGAGCGGCGGCACGGAGAGAGCGATGAGCGGGATGCTCCGGGCGCCGCCGCCCCTCAGGGTCCGGTCGGCGCCGCCGCCCCTGAGGGGACGAATGGGAGCTCCCCAGGGGCGAGTGACAGCTCGTTGTTGTCACCTTCCCAGCTTACCTGAAAAGAACACTGTTGTTGCTACGAGCAGAGCGTACTCGGTCTCGGTCACTTTGAGTTCCCCCATGGTTCTGTAGAAGTAGAATAGGGCGGTGATGAACTCCTCAGTTATGCCTTGAAATAAAAAACATTTTTTGCTTAAAAAAACCAAGCCAAACCAAAACCAAAACCAACCAAACAAAAAAACCCCAACAAAAACAAACAAACAAAAAAACCCAGCAAAGGTGCAGAATAATGAGGATGTTATTTCAGTGCAGAAACAGTTACAAATCATTGCCTGAAGGGTGTGAGGTGACCCTCCCTGGATCCATCTGCATCGCTGTGTCCGGCTCTGGGCTCCCCAGGACAAGGGACATGGAGCTCCTGGAGCAGACCCTGCTGAGGCTGTGGAGCTCGTGAAGGGACTGGGGCATCTTACAAGGAAATGGTGAATGGTTAAACTCTGTGATCTTAGAGGTCTTTTCCAAGCTAAGTGATTCCGTGATTCTGTGAAAGGCTGAGGGAGCTGGGGCTGCTCAGCCTCGAGAGGAGCTCCAGCTGAGAGGGGCCCTCATTCCTGGGTGTCCCTGTCTGCAGGGAGAGCAGGGACCAGCAATGGCACCAGAGGAACGGGCAGGAACTGATGCTGAGGAAGCTCCACCTGAACATGAGGAAAAACTTCTTTCCTGTGAGGGAGCAGATTGCCCAGAGAGAGTGTGGAATCTCCCTGAGGGAGCAGATTGCCCAGAGAGAGTGTGGAGTCTCCCTGACTGGAGATATCCCAGACCCATCTGGAGATGAGCTGGTGCCATGTGCTCTGGGATGACCCTGCTGGAGCAGGGAGCTGGCACCAGGTGACTGTGATCCCTTCCAATCTCATCTGTTCCATGATTCTGTGAATCTTTAAAGGCTTGGGGCTGTTCTATTGCATGAAATAGTTAACTAACTTTGTGAAAACAATGTTAATTGCTAAAATAATAACAAAAGGTTTATGGTAGTGTATATTTTTTTGAATGTGTATATTACCCAAGGAGTATAAGCAAGCATAGACACCTCTCCCTGCCATGAGGATGTAATGCCAGTGTGTAATACCTGAGGAGGTAATGCCAGAGCAGCTCAAGGGAGGGGGAGAGGAGAAGGAAAGAGAGAAGAGAGGAAGAAGAGAGGCAAGGAGATGGAACAGTGGCCATAGGGACAGTGACGCTCAGTGTAAGAAAAGTAGGGCCAGTAAAGCAAAAAATTCACAATGTTTATATTCTGAGACCTCCATTACCTGTGGTAGTAGTAGAAGTTGGCCTCTCTTTATTATGACACATTTCCATGGAATAAATATTGTTTTTATCAAGGTTTTGAACATGACAACACGTCCCGTGATCAGAAAGTCTGACATGACCTGGAACAAGGCAGATGACAGTTCCCAGTCAAGCTTAAAGTGATCTTAAATATTTGTCTGTATCATTGCTGAAAATGTGTGAATTTTTCCCAGACCCACAGAGGTATAAAATCCTTTTTGGCATCTGGAATCCAAGTTCTTTGGTTGCTTTTTTATTGGTCAAGGTCTCTTGTGTTAAATTTGACACAATGTATAATAGGTAATTAATATAGCTGGTATCATCCACTCACCCCACAATGATGCAAGTCAAGTATTTCAGACCTACTTTCACTGGTTGATGGCTGGCACTCACTCATTCTTTGGTTGTAAATTTGAGCTGATCTCAAGAACATTGCCTCCACTGTGGACCCTTTCAGCAGAGCAATCTGGTCCTCACTGGCTAAACTCTCAAACCCTGCAGAGAAAGGTGCATGTTCAGGAGCAGGGAAGGCTGGGGCTGCCTTTAAGCCCTCAACATGATGTGAAAAAAATGATTTTTTAAAAGTAAATATCTTTACTGGAAAGGAGGAACCATAGTTAAATGATGCATGTGCCAAAGACTTGGGATCTTTCTTGCTAGTCTGCAGGTTAGACAATTAAAAAGGGGAAAAAAAAAAGAGTGGAAGTTTTCAGTGTTAAAAGATTGACAGGAAGATACAAGTAAAAAATCTGGGACTAAGCAAGGGTTATCAAAACATTCTTCCTAATGTCTGATATAGGCCTAACACCTGGTAAATTTGCTGCATTGTTTAGTGACTGTGGATACTCCATCAATTGTTGCATTATTTTCTTTTTAGAAATTGTGTTCATCTTTTGACAAGCTCATTGTCTGTACTTGTAATTCAAGAGCAAAGGAACTTCGGTGATTTTTTTTTCTTAAACCTGATCAAAGCAGGATGTGTAACACAAGCAAACAGACAGCTCACCCCTTCCTTCAGCTCTGCCCCACAGATGCTGAATGACATCAAATTCCTGCTTTAGATATGGTGATTGACCTTTGTCAGTGAGTTTTACAAAGAAAAGTTATCACCCTCCCTGTCAAATGTTACTTTGTCAACTTTACACTGAAATGGAGTGAATTTAATTGCATGTTTCCTTGTTCTTTATGAAAGGAAAATATGAATAAGAACACCTGGTTAGTCCCTTCTGTGCTGCCTTTTCCTTTGAAGGAACATCTGGTTTTTTCCTTTGGTGATTATGATAAATTGTAGACTCAACTGGATTTCAGAGAATGTGGTGAGATAGTAATTCCCTCAAGGTGGTATTTTGAGGTCCACATGCTTCCAGAAAACGTCTCTACTCCATGTCAGAAATGGAGAAGAAATCTAATCATAGCAAAGTTTTGAACTGAAAGCTTCTAGGTTGTCCTAATGACACATTAGAAGTACAAATAATCAGTTTAAAGCCTTTTCTTGAAGCCTTATTTTTCTCTGGTTCATGCCATCAGTTTGATTTGGTTCCTGTAATGTTCCCCAAAGGAAGGAACTCACCTGGGAGTCTTTTTGTGAAATCCACCAACACCTGGACATGCACAACAGCTGTCTCAGACAGGTGGAGGAAACTTTCCTCAGGGCTTGCAGTTTCCTGGAGCTGCAAAAAGAGCATTTGCACATTGGATATAGCCAAAATACACAGCAGCAGTGACTCAGCAATGCAGGCTGGGGATGCTGGATACCTACAAACTTCTTGGCTTCCTCAAGAGGAATTGTGTATTTTTGGTGTGCTGCTACAATGTGGTCAAGAAGCTGATGTTCTCCTGGAGTAAGTTCCATCTTTTCTGAAATCTGCTAAAAAAATAAACCAATCGAGTCACAACACCTTGGAGGAAGAATAAGTGATAAAAAGAGATATTTTAAATAGAAAAATATCCCACTTTTCCAGATCTTGTTGTAGATGATACTTGCTTACTATTCAGTCCCTCATCTTCCAGCTTTATGTTGCAAAGGAAACTGCTCTTCTGCTTGAAATTCTTCCTGAGTCGCTTTGACTTGCACTGGACTTCAGTCAGCAAACCTGTAGGGTGTGAAGTGGCCATCAGGGCTTGCATTTTCAATTAGTGACAGTCTGAGGTCATCACTTTTATTAGAGGTAACTCCAATTTGCAGCACAGAAGCTGTCACCTATAATGAACTGTGTTTCCTAGAGAATGTGACTGTGTCACTTATCAGGTGAGCTGATGTTCAGTGGCCACCAAAGGCCTGAGGGTCTGCAGGCATCTTTGTCCTTGTGGCTCTGTGACACACAGGCATCAGAATTTTTTACCAAAGTCCATCATGCCATTTTTATTTAATTTTTTCCCTCAAACCCCAAAGCTCCTCTGATCTGCTCATTGCTGTCCTGATAAGACTGGGGATATTTAGCTTATCTTGCTAGTAGTTCCTTTTTTTTCTTGTACTCTCTTTGAACAACAGTTCTCTTAAGGTGAGGCTTCTGCACACCAAGCTGCTACAGGTTCCACCATCCACAAAATTAATTTTCACAGAATCACCAGGTTGGAAGAGACCTTCCAGATCATTGAGTCCAACCCGTTCCCTAACACCCAACTAAACCCTGGCACCCAGTGCCACATCCAGTCTGTTTTAAACACCCCAGGGATGGTGACTCCACCACCTCCCTGGGCAGCCATTCCAGAACTTTATCACTCTTTGCATGAAAAACTTTTTCCTAATATCCAACCTGTCACAGACATATTTTATGAAAAATCCTTTCCTTAGGATTTTTCCTCCTGAGAGGCCTCAGGAACAAAATGTAACCAATGGTTATCTGCTGCTGTGGAATGCAACAGGTGCATCTGGGATTGGAGTCATATGGTTGTTTTTAATTAATAACCAATCACAGTCCAGCTGTCTCAGACTATCTGGACAGTCACAAGATTTTATTATCATTCCATTCCTTTCCTTTCAAGCCTTCTGATGAAATCCTTTATTCTTTTAGTATGGTTTTAATATATCATTTTCATATAGTATAGTATAGTATAATAGAATATAGTATAGTATAATAGAATATAGTATAGTATAATAGAATATAGTATATATCATAATATTATAAATCAGCCTTCTGAAACATGGAGTCAAGATTCTCGTCTCTTCCCTTGTCCTGGGACCCCTGCAAACACCAGAACACCAACCTATATTTCCCTTGATGCAGCTTGAGGCTGTGTGCTCTGGTTCTGTCAGTTCCTGGAGAAAGGGCCCAGCCCCACCTGAGCACAGCCACCTTTCAGAGCTGTAGAGAGTGATAAAGTCACCCCTGAGTCTTCTTTTCTCCAGTCTAAACAACCCCAGCTTTTTCTACATTTCCCTACAGCCAAGCAAAGCTCAGACCAATATCATCAGAAGAGATTGACTTTGGAGAAGGTTTTATCTGCGGTGATGAGTACAAAATCCAGCAGGAAGGAGCACTCACACTCTGCCAGCATTCCCACAGCTCTGCACTTCTTGAGGCGGCACTCCTGGCACTTCCTCCTCATGTACATGTCCATCTCGCAGTGCCCGCCGCTCTTGCAGCGGTACACCGCCTTCTTGGTGATGCTGCGCCGGAAGAAGCCTGGCAACGGGCACCAGATGTGAGAAACACGTTTACTTTCTTGGGAAAATGTAAAAAAGATTAATAAAGGACATTAGGAGACAAGGCCAGGTGCATAGGCCAGGTGCATCTTGGCACTCAGTTAAGACGACACTGTTACTTCTGGGGATACCCCTTAAACACCTTTTCCATTGCATCAGCCTGTTGCATATTTATAGACTCTTATGTATATCTATAAACTAGTTTCCGTTTTTCAGGGACTAGTTTACATGGTTTCTCTTTGGGTCTGCTTTTTTAGAGTATGTGTGGTTTTTGGCTGTGGTTTTGGCTCTTTATCACGTCCAGTTTGGGCCTTGGTCCACACTGTCTTCAGGTGGTGAGTGCTGATAGTTGGCAGATCTGTACAGGTGTCTTTATGTTCATTGGATGTTATCTTATTCAAGTAGGCATTTTTACACAAGTATGTAGCTATTATAATATATATAGTATAAGCTGTGTAATATATATAGCATAAGCTATTATGATATAGCTTATTTTAGCTATATAATATATATAGCATAAACTATTATAATATAGTTTATTATAGCTTATATGTATGTAATATTATAGCTTATATGTATGTAATATATATAGCATAAGCTATTATGATATAGCTTATTTTAGCTATATAATATATATAGTATAAACTATTATAATATAGTTTATTATAGCTTATATGTATGTAATATTATAGCTTATATGTATGTAATATATATAGCATAAGCTATTATAATATAGCTTATATTAGCTATATAATATATATAGTATAAGCTCATATTATATTAGCTATATATACTATATAGCTATATATATTATATATAGCTATATATACTATATATATTATATCGCTTATATTAGCTATATATACTATATAGCTATATATACTATATATATTATATAGCTTATATTAGCTATATAATATATATAGTATAAGCTTATATTATATTATAGCTTATATTAGCTATTTCACTACTATGTCTAAGCTTAATTAACAGCAGAAATAAAAACTTCATAGCAAAGTTACTTTAACATCACACATATAAAATCCATTGTAATATTTGCGAAAAGCCAATTTTATAATATGTATCTATAACAAGGTGATGGCTGGAGCAATCAAAGGAGCTTTATCTCATAAGGATTTAAAAGTGTCCTCCGGGTTTGAATGGTTGGGTTTTTTAATTGGAAAAGTTACCTTGATTTGAAATCTGGTTTTTTAAAAACATAGTTATGTCTGGTTCTTTCTGACTGATATTAATTGACATTTTCCATACACGGAATCATAGAATATGCTGATTTGGAAGGGACCCACAAAGATCACCAAGTCCATCCCCTGGCCCTGCACAGACACCCCAAACCCCACCCTGTGCATCACTGAGAGCAGAGTTCAAACTCTCTGCAGCTCTGGCAGCCTCGGGGCTGTGCCCATTCCCTGGGCAGTGCTCAGCACCCTCTGGGGGAAGAAACTTCCCTGAGATCCAACCTAAACTCCCCTGACACTGCTCCAGCCCTTCTCTCAAGTCTTGTGCCTGCTCACAGGGAGCAGAGATCACAGCTGCCCCTCATGACACAGCTCCCATACCTACAAGTTAAAATATGATTAGCAAGTAATTACTACTTGCTTTTATTCAATTATAATAATAAGTGAAATTAATAACAGTGAAACAAATCTCTAAGAAATGTTCATAAGAAAACCAGCACCTGCTTACACTAACACTACTCTAACGAGTCATCAATGCAAACGTGAGATGCTTAAAGTGCTCGTATTAAACACAGACTGTAAAAATATTTCCTCAAAGAATGTTATAAAAACGTGAATTTGGAGTAAGTTTGTTAGATAAGGGGTTCATAAGATAAATGAAAAGCCGCTGTGGTAGCACCAGCTCAAATCTCCGTGGAAGGTGGCACCGAGGCCCCGTGTCCCCGCTCACCTTTGCAGCCCTCGCAGGTCAGCGCGTTGTAGTGATAGCCCGAGGCTTTGTCCCCGCACACCACGCACAGCTCCTCCTGCCCCTTCAGCCTCACCGCCTGGTTCAACCGGGGCCTCTTGAGCCCCTGGAACCCCCCGTCCTCCCCGTAGGGAGCCGGGAAGGGGCCCTTGCTGAGCTCGCAGCTACTGCCCACGCAGGGCCCGTCGCCGTACGGGGGCTCCAGGCTGTAGGAGCCGTACGGGGCTGGGCCGGGCTGGGGCTGCAGCGCTGGCACCGGCACTGCCGAGTACTGGCAGTACGGGGCAGCCTGGAAATCCGCCTCCTGCAGCTGGTAGTTGATGTGCTCCGGTAGAACATCTGTTCCGAGGGAAACGGAAAGTGCAGTGAAAACCTGGAGAATATCTCAACATCAGCTGCTCCAAAGTTTGAAAATGTGTAGCTATGATATTTTCTGAAAAATCCTTTCCTTAGGATTTTTCCTCCTGAGAAGCTGAGAGGCCTCAGGAACAAAATGCAAACAATGATTATCTGCTGCTGTGGGATGCAACAGGTGCATCTGGGATTGGTCTCATGTGGTTGTTTCTAATTAATGACCAATCACAGTCAGCTGGCTCTGACTCTGAGTCACAAGCCTTTGTTATTCATTCTTTCTTTTTCTATTCTTAGCCAGCCTTCTGATGAAATCCTTTCTTCTATTCTTTTAGTATAGTTTTTATATATCATAAAATAATAAATCAAGCCTTCTGAAACATGGAGTCAGATCCTCATCTCTTCCCTCATCCTAAGACCCCTGCGAACACTGTCAAAAAAAGTGTTTTATAGATTTAGTAGCATAAATATTAGAGGAACACGTTTTTAGAGGGGCAATCTGACACATTCTATTTAAATTTAAACCTGTAATGCTCTTAAGTGAAATCTGAAATGTAGCAAAAATGGCTCAGTAACAGTTTGGGCAATATCATGTGGATTAGTGTTAGTAGATAATTGAATATCACTTGCCAACTGATGGCACAGTTGTGTTCAGATCTTACACTTAAGGTTTGTTCTTATTAGTTGTCCACACTACAGTCAAATATGTTCCACAAATGAATTTCTTAATGAATAAAGTGTTTGTTACTGATACATATCTCAGGCATCATTTTGAAAATGTTGCACAAGGGTTTGAGAAAAATTGTGTAGAAATCAGAGAGTACTAAAAATAACTGTGACAGGGGTCTTAAAGTTGAACTTCAGAGGAGTAAAAGGCAGAGACTTTTACATGTGTCTTTACAGTTATGGGATTTAGTTTAGTAAAATGTAGGTACAGAAGTACAAAGATAGTTTCTTCCTGCCTTTTTGTCTGTTGAGTTTTAATTTTATCCAGGCTCCCTTAAATACACACAGCTATACCAAAGAAAGCCTGTGCAACATGCATCATGTTTCATTCTTCCTTTGGGATTATTAAAATCTCCATAAAAACAAATTGGGAAGATTTTTTAAAACAGATTTTTTTTTTCCTTTTAGTGGGCTTTGAGTCCTGCCTTTAGGCTTCAAAAATCAAATTAGTTATTGCAATTATAGTTCCATAAGATATAGAAGAGGCATTATCTATTGATAATCTATCTGGAATACTGTAAAAAAACCTGTGTCTTCTCCATGCAGGTCAAAGAGAGACAGCACTGGGGATGTTTCTATGGAAAGCTCAGTCAGAATAATCCCATTGTGCTCAAAAATCTGTATGAGCACACAGTAATAGATTTCCATACACTTTCAGTAGGAGCTTGGTAAGAGCTTTCAAGTGCATTAAAGATAAATTAAAATTAATTAAACAAAAAATAATTCCCCCAGGAGTTCATTTTTCTGCATTTCCAGAGTACAAAACTTGCTTCACTCACCGTAGTACTGGATGGGCTCGGGCAGGCCGTACCCGTCAGGGACAGTGACAAAGGTGTTGGCCATGCTCTGCTCCCAGCTGCACTGCTTCATCCACTCTGCTGGGAGAGCAGCCTTGAAACAGCAACCTGGGGAAAGGGCAAAGGAAGAGAAACATCCCAAGGGAAAGAATTGCTGGGTAGGTTAGACACAGAGTCAGAAAAACTCCAGAATATGGCAGAGTTTTCAGATCACAAGAAAATCAGATGTCTCTGTGAAAGTCACATAACAACCTCAATGAGACTACAAAATGTTTGAGTGTTCTGATATTACAAACTCAGGGTAAAATTCTTTCCTAAGTTTCCAAGTTATAGTTAGAAATGTTTTGCTCTGAGTTTTACACAAAACCATGTGGGGGAATTGGACTGGTAAATTCTCTAATTCAGAGAAGGTTAAAAGGAGCTTCACTGGATAGAATAAACTTGCTTTGGGCATGAATTGGAGCATTTGCTCTGGTGTATATGTGGGGCTGTCCTGTTTGTGCACAAAGATGGGCTTTTAATGAGTTTAATTAATTCATGTTTTATCAGAGGTGAAGTAAGGGAAATAGCATGGAAAGACCAGCATGGAATGTCTGTTCTTCATCATGTATGTACTCATTTATGCAGTAAAACTCAACTTTGCCTTGCTTAAGCACTGCCTTAACTACACTTCCTGTGTTCCTTTAACAGTGTAAAGTTTTCAGTGAAGACCAAAATATTGATTTCTATAGGATGTGCTGCCTCTAAAGAGCTTTCCACTGTCCCTTGGTAGTTGAAGGAGCCTGGGCTCCTGGCTGGATTCACTGACATTCCCCATAACAAAGTGCACTGAGAGCTCACAGTGACATGGTGAGAAGAGCTGCTGTGCTTGGAGTGCAACACTTACCTCATTTTTCAGTAATTTGACTTATAAATTCAAATTTAGAAGAGTTCTGAAAATGCGTGCTCTAAAAACTCTTAGAAGAGTTTTAGGGGAAAAAGAAAAGCCTCTGTATGGACAGTGGCATGAGCTGAGTTTGAGTTTATACATCTACAGCAAACCTCTGGTGTTGGTTAGAACTGAGAGCTAACAGAGCAGCCATTAGGGGAGGAAGTAGGAATGTTTTCCTTGCCCCCTTGTCCCTCTGCATGAGTGGGATGTGGGAACAGTTAAACCTTTCCTGAGCCTGATGCCCACTGAGCAAGGGCTGTAAGACACAATTCGCCCAGGAACCACTCACAAGCTTTCCCTGAGCAGACAGGAAGGATAAAAAAGCTGAAAAAGGCATGGAAGGATTTGGAAAATACAGCAAATCCAACTCCTTCAATGGGATTCTCTGCAGAATTTACAGCAAGCTGGGTTTAGAGACCCTCCCTGAGGGAAGGGGTTTGTGCTGCACCTGTACCTTGCTGGGCTGAGACAATGAATGAACCACCCCAGGGAATCTGAAGTCCTGACTGGTAAAACACACACATCCCTTCCCCCAGACTGCTTGGGGCTGACCACTTTCACTTCGTGTTGTCAGCAGAAGGTGAAAGGATGCAGTGAGGCTGGAATGCTGGGGGTTTGTTATCTCTGCTAGTAAATATTTGTTTGAGAGCAAAATAAGTCACTGAATCATGAGGTCTTATCAGTTAGATCAATTTGGCCTGGGCAAAGTCTACATTTTTTCCCAAAAATGTGTGTTTGCTGAAGAAATGTGTTTCTGAATTCCAGTGGTTTCTTTAAATAAAAGTCATAATTGAATAGTAGATAAAAGAATTACACTGATCCAGTCTAATAAAAGCAGTATATTGGGAGTATGAAGTACCAAATGGAAGTAGATTTTCCTTAGGCAAAGTTTCCTCAGCTTAGGTATTTTATGAGAAAGGATTCAGCCCTTCTTACTGATTTTTATGGCTAATAACAGTAACCAGTTGCACCTCCAAAATTTCCAGCTTAGGCTGAGGCTTTGTAAGCTGAAATTTTAAATTAAAAGAATTAAGAGGATGTTAGAACAGTGAGAATAGTAAACCCAGTCATTGTCTGAAGAATGCTCTACTGTCTTAGAATGAGACGTACATAAACATAAAGAGTTTCATTTTCTGACATTTGAGAATTTAGCGTTGACAACCTTGTTCTGATCAAACAAAGCATTGGGATTTTAAAGCGAAAAAGGAGAAAAAAAGAGAAGAGAATAAGATATATAAGGAAGGAACTTCATTTCCTAGGTCAGGCAAGTTTTGATTATTTATGAGTGACTGTGAGAGTTGTTTTTTCCAACCTTTGCCTCCTCCCTGGTGAGTGAGGCAGCAGCAGGGAGGCCTGCTCCAAACTGCAGCAGTTCCTGGCATGCCATGATCCATATGCTGCTCTCCCCAAGGCCCTGTGGCCATCCCAAACCCCTCACACCTCATGGGACACTTCCCCAAACCACACAGACACTCATTAACCTCATCCAGGCAAGGGAATTCTGCACGTGCCCAGCACGGTGAAGCTCCTGACAGAAGGTACCAGACATGCCCAGGTGTAATGTCCAAAACAGTAACTGGAACAAAGCTGAAGTAAAAATGGAGCAATGGGTTTGGATGCTTGGGGCAGTTGAAGCCATGCCATTCCCAAAACAAAATGTTTTGTGCCCCTTTTTTCTGTGTATTCCCAATATAACCACATGTTTGTGCATGAGCGCTTTAAAAGGAGGCAAAAATCTTAATATGTTCCCAGAGAGGATGCATAAAGGTCTTTAGACTAAAAAGTGGGAACAAAAGATGAATTTTTTAATCATTTATTTTGTAGCATCCCAAGCAGTAACACACTGGGAGCCTTGAGCCCTGAGTCACACAGACTGAACTAACAGAAAATGTCACCTGTGTAAAGCACACGCTGTTCCTGCTTCTCCTTCTGCTACTGGCCCAAATCCTTTCTCATTTTCACATGTGAAGTCCTGAGCAGGTGAGGGGAATGGTGTTTTTTGGAAAAGGTGACCTACACTCAAGGTGGCTTAAGCACGTTTGAAAATGTTGTTTTTACAGGCTTCATTTTGCCAGTGCTCATCTTCTGAACTACAAACGTTCACTATAAACCAGAATGTGCTGATTCAAGGGCTTGGTTACCCATCTCATGCAGAAATTTAGTTCTTAGTCCCAGCTGAAAGACTTGACAATTTATCAAAAATGGGATCCACTAAAGAAAAAAAAAAAAAAGCCATTGATTGATAAAAGTAAAGTAGAACCATAAATAGAATGTACACGTCCAGACTAGAATCTGAACTGGACATCTATTTATTTCTATTTATGGTGAAAGATGTGGGGTTTATCATTTTTATTGCTATAAAACCCCATATCATAAAGCAACATATCATCAACTTATCAAATTTATTGGGATACAAAACATCCTTCATGGAGCAGAGCTACAGGGAGCCCTTTCAGAGGTCGGTACTGACAGTGCTGGAGCTGCTATCGTAAATATTTTGACAGTTGAGTCATGGGGAAATTTCTTGTTTACAGGGAATTTTAGGAACTCGAGCTGAAGGTCTTCACCATCTCTTTAGCACACCTTGGGGCACGTTAGTGGTCACGTAGTGGAACTCAGAGCACGTTTCAGGCTCAGGTTTAATCACTGCACTTTGCTTGCAGCTGGAAGGCAAAGCTTATATTTTTTTAATTTGTGAAAATTTAAACAGAAAACTACAAAAAAAAAAAAGTAACTGAGCATAATCAGTGCCAAGTAGGTGTGATGCCAGTTAATCTATTCAATTTCACTCAAGCAATTCAGTAATCACTGCTTAATTACAGAATGATTTTGCAGGGGAAATTTTAGGATCCCTTGATTGATCCTGTACGCAGCTTACATGCATTATTAAAGATTTTTCTGTTCCTCCTGGTTTAAATGTGCCAAGAAGCTCCCCAAAGCTGCTCTTTGAAGAAATTCCACGTTGCTTCTTATTAAATGTGTTCCTTCCTGGTTGTTATATTCCTTATAATACTCATAATAGGAACTTATAATAGTATTTTATATATATAATTATATTATATTATATTCCATATATTATATTCCATATAATAACAATAACAGGAACTTATTATATTCTTTTATATATATACTTGTTATATTCCATATAATAACAATAATAGGAACTTGGCTTATTTCACCAATGGACTGAATTGCAATTATCTTGTAATTTTCCTTTGGAATTGTTATTCCATGAATAATTATTTCAAAAGCATAATTTTTATACATTCTAAAATAAGAGGTTAGAGGTTATTTGAAATTCACATTTTTCTGAGAACTTTTGGGAACGGAAACAGATAAACGACTTTAAAAGTTGTTTTTCTTCACTCTGTGTGTCAAATGAAGTATTGTTGGAAAAAACCCTTGGCAGTAGAATACCAGATTGAAAAGTGCATGCTTGCTGTTTTCGTTTAGTCAGATGTTTAAACAGAAAGAAAAAAGGAGGTAAAGAAGAAAAAAGCATTGCAGCACCTGGAACATTTTCACATGGCAAACTGGTGAACAGCTTGAGCAGCAATTTCTACCTGAGAGCATGCAGAGAAGGCAGTGAAATACTCACAGTGCTTGCAGGGAGCTCCTCTGCGGGCACAGCTCCTCTCCCAGCCGGTCCCAGCTCTGCTGCAGCTGGAGCCCACAGGCCTTTGCCTTCCCCTATTTATCAGTTTGTGTGCACAGCCCGGGCTCCAGACACTCGGCAGAGCCACGCCGCGGCTCCGAGACACCAACTTCCCACACAGCTCCTCTGGGGTCGGAGCAAGGGCAGCTGCAAAGCCACATAAATCACAGCACAACTGGGTCATCAGGGACAGAGGCCATGGGGACCCTCACGTCACTGCTTCCCAGAGTCCTGCCTGCCCAGCACTCACATTCTGCTCTCCTGCTAGAATTCTAAATTCTCCCTTTTTGGTTGCTTCTGAGTGCCCACCCAGCATTCAGATTCTGCTTTCTTACTAGAATTCTAAATTCTCCCATTTTGGTTGCTTCTGAGTGCCCACCCAGCATTCAGATTCTGTTTTCTTGCCAGAATTCTAAATTCTCCCATTTTGGTTGCTTCTGAGTGCCCACCCAGCACTCACATTTTGCTTTCTTGCTAGAATTCAAAATTCTCCCATTTTGGTTGCTTCTGAGTGCCCACCCAGCATTCAGATTCTGCTTTCCTGCTAGAATTCTAAATTCTCCCATTTTGGTTGCTTCACGTTGACATCTCCGGGTGCTGATGGAAAATGTTCAATTCCTAAATGGGGAAAATATTGCAGTAGTATTATTTGGAGATTTTTACATGATATAATAATTTCATTTGGAAAGTCTGGATGGGGCCAGGACCTCCAAACACCAAACACTTACCTTGTTCTCTGTGTTCTCATCCAGACATTTCTCTGGCTCACTCTCAATTCATTGGCAGCCTCAGTGAACTTCAGTTCACATTGCCATTAACTCAGCAAAATTTCATTCTTAAACCCCCAAGTATTTCCTTTATTGGTAACTTCTAATAAATTAATATTGCAATTTGGTGTTTGCATTGTTTCCTAGGTAGATGTGACCTTTTGCATAGGGAATTTTCTTGCTAGGCATCATGTTGTTCCAGTGCTCCCAGCAGGTTGCAGGAGGAGCTCCCCTGCCTTCTGTGTAACATCAGCTCTCCATTCACCTTAGGAAAAACTGCTTCTGTTGGATACTGCATGGACTTAGATGGGAAAAGGAAAATATCATTTCCTGTGGGGTGACTTCCAGCAAAGTCACTTAAAATACTCTTTTGGGACAGTAAGGTTTTCATGGAGAAATGGGAACCACCCTTCAAGGGAAGGACACATTTCTGTTCCATGGGCTCCAGAGAAGAGCTGCCCTAAGGCTGCTTATTTCCATGTGCCATTTATGACTCTCTGTGGAGTGCAATGGTTGAGTCTTTCAAGAACAAACAGCATTGACTAATAAATGTTATTTGAGCATATGATGGGGTTTTCTAAGTTTTCAGATGTCCTGCATTGATCACGTGTGGTGATGGGAAGCTGCAACACAGTGATTATGCAGCAGAAATGAACATAATGATGTTCTAAGCTTAATTATGCTCAGCACTTGTCTTTCTGGTAAAAGCAGCCTCATACAGAAACTTGTCAATTTGTCAAAAAAATTTCAATAGTAAAACTGAAATTTTACAATTGATATAACAAATATTTTTTTCCACAGAAGTATCTCTTTCACAATATCCCATTGGCTTTTTCATCCAGCCTTTCTCATGAAAGTTGGAAAAACAAGCAGAGATTTGTGAAATACTGTGGTTAGCTTTTAAATGCAACTGATTTTTATTTTTAGCATTTTTTTTCTGATAGAAGGCACCTTACTGATAAGCTGTTCAAATTAGCTGTAGGATGTGGATATTTAGAGCCTGTTGACTTCAGGGGACTTAACCCTGAAGCCCAGGTTTTTAAAAAGCATCAAATCTCTGTTCTATTCAGTTTATAAAGCCTGATGGATTCAGAGTAAATTCAGTTTCTAAAATCAGTATATAAATAAGTTTACAAAATAACTATATCAAAGTTGTAGTAGAAATGAATTGCTGTAATTAAGTACTAGCCCAAGGTTAATTAACTCCCACACTGTAGTAATGAAACTCTTTTGCATAATCATGAAGTGATTCAGACCAGGTGACTGGCTAAATACATACATTTATGTAAATACAGATATTTACATTATTATAATAAATCACTGCTCCTATTCAAAGCTTAGCATGACAAAAATGGGAGACTTGAGGGCACACTTGAGTCACCTAAAATACTGCTGCAAAGAAGAGGAAAATAAACTCTTTTCCATGCTTGTAAATAATCAAAACCCAGAAAGGTTATTTAGGAGTAAGGAAGATTTAAATTACAAACTAGAGAAAGCAATTACTGTGGTAAAAATAGCACTGGAGCAAGTTCCTTGTACAATCTTCTCCACTGGCTGTTTTGAAGATCAGTTTGGGCAACCGGATTGAACTCAAGAAATGTTTTCTCTGAGTTGCTTTGGTTTGTAAAGAGGATTTTTTGGAAAGGACTTTGGAAAGCTCTCTTCCAGCTCTGTTTTCTGTTATTTTCCTATACATACATCAAGTCTGTAAAGCACTGCTGAAGTCTCTGGTCAGTAACATGCCCAGAGCCACTTCAGTGGCAAAGGAAATAATACCAAACTCCAAGCTTGCTTTGCTAGCAGCGAGTAAACAAAGTGTCCCTCATAGATAGGGCCTGAAAGTAGGAGCTGAAGGAGTTCCTGCCATGAGCCAACATCCAGAAGTGGCACTGAAGTGGGGAATAAGGGACACACATGTTTTCCATAGAAAATGAGCAGCTCTGGTGCCAGCAGCCTGACCTGGGCCCTGCTGCAGCACTCATGCAGCCTCACTGCAGACTGGGAGCTCTGGGCAGCCAAACCCCATGGAGATTGGGCAGCTGGGTCTGATGGGTGAGGAAGAGCTTCCCTGGGTCCCTGCCTACCGAGGAAATCCGTGTTCAAGGCCAGCACAGTTCTTTGTTCATCTGCACTGGAGGTTCTGGATGTCCATGACTCATTTGGAAACTGAATAGTTAAAGGAAATCACATCCACTCCAGCTGGATCTTCTCTACATAAATGACCCGTTTGGCTTGATCTGCTATTGGATTGTTTACGTAACTTCAGTAATTAACCACTATCAGCCTCATTAATGAAACATAAACCACCTCTCCTGCTCATTTATAAAGCATTTGTCAAACAAAACTCAAACAAAGGGCAGAATCTCAGCAAAGCAACAGCCCTCCAAGAGCTACTGAGCCCTGACTGCAAGGCACGGCAGTGACTTTGTTGTTGTTTTTCTGTAGAACTGAAGCAGAAGTGATGGCATTGTCTATTGCTCTTGGCTAACTTCTCCCCAAGCCATCTGAGATCTGTCACATGAGGGCAAGGATGCCTGGACAACTATTTTGGCCATTTCAGTACAAAATACTGATGTTCCAGCTCATTACTGTAAATCATTAAATGATGAAAGCAAGAGTCAAATACTAAATGATTAAAGCCCTCAGAAAACTAATTGCTAATTACAGTAATTGTTGTTCTATGTGAGTTAAAGGTTATATGAAAACAATGATTATTTCATTACAGGATTAGATCTTTCCTGTTGGTAAACTGTTCAGAGCATTATTACAGAAAGCTGAGTATTAACAATACAGATCATGCATCAAAATGATCTGACCTAATCTTTACCTATTTTTGTGTCAGAGAAATAAAATGGTTCAGAGGCACAAAATACACTGGGAGACACATCCATGCCAAAAGTTTTGTGATCCGAGACCTTGGATTTCCTTTCCAATTTATTGAGGAACTCATGAAAAAAGCACAAGTTTTCTGTTTCCCCTCTCTTCTATTATTTATAGATCTTCCAAAGGCTCAGGAATGCTGACACTGTTGGGATTGCTCTTCATGGGTGTGGATGAACCTCTCAGTCCTGGGTGAGAAGCAGCACAAAGCCTTGTGAGTACTGATTGTGCCTGTTGGTGTTACCTTGCACAGTGAGCAGCTCCCATTTAGCACTGCAGGGAAGATCTTTGGTGTGAGATAATAGAAATACTCTTTGTTTTGCATCAAATGTATCAGACAAATCTTCACAATCAAATTGGGTGAGAAGATGGAAGTTCTTGTTAAATTCTGAAATGCTTTCGTGGGATTAAATAATGAAATAGCAGGCCAGAGAGGAAGAACAATTTTAGTCTTTTTAAGACTGATTTTTTCTTAATCATGAAGTCATTGGATAGTTTCACCTTGCATTTTCTCACATGCTTGTAAGGCCAATCTTGAAGAACTGAACATCATGTCAAATTTCAGTCCAAGAGCCAGACTGCCTTAAACTCACCTGAAAGTCCCAGGATGGCCCACAAAATGTGACTGTTTCTCCTGTTTTTTTCCTAAACTTAATCTGCAGTGCCTGAATGCAGAGTAGATACCATAAGCCCATCCATTCAACCTTCACAAAGTTCCTGGGTACCCTGACACTCCCCCTTTCAGTACCCTCTGCCAAATCTGCTCCCCCTTGGCTGGAAGACCAAGATTTGTTAATAAAATGCTCCAGCGAGGCACAAGGTGGAAGAAAGCAAAGCTATCAATTAAATTTGATTACAATCCCAAGAGTTGGTAGTTCATAGAGAATACTCATAACTACAGGCACTGCAGGACTTTGTAGGTACAGCAAAGGGAAGCCAAGACCTCATTTCCATAAAGCAGATCTTGACACTGTGTTAAGCACTACAAAATAATTATTGTGGAATGCCTTGCTCAGCATTCTATCAGCAGCGGTCTTGCTGCTGAGACTGAATTAACTGGATGTGTCCATTTATCAATGATAATGTTTTTCCTTTTTTCCAGCCTGGATTCCATCTTGAGGACATTTGTTTTAACAGTAGAAAGAATATTAGACTCATAAGTGTGAGTGCTGTGGTGCAGTGGGTGACTCCTCAAGATTTATCAAAGCAGGATAATTAGGATGAACAATAAGACTGAGTTCCTTGGTAATAACTTTTGTCACAGGACAACTTTGCACTATGCCACGTTAATCCACCTTGAAGTATGGGCTGGGAAATGCAAGAGGAGGATTCCTCTGGGCTCGTGGCCTGTGAGTCTCTGTGCTAAACTCTTGTTGAAGGCAATACCAGTGAAATTGTGACAGTAGCTGAGAGCTGTCTTAGCACTACCACTTAATTTGAAAAGCAAGCAGTCAGAAAGTGTTGGGGTGTGTGGTGTGAGAGGGGACTGGTTTGCTTTCTAAACAGCTGTAGCTGCTGGAATAGTTGGGGTTTGAAGGAAGGATTTATGACAATTGTCATGTTCCATTTTTAAAAAGCTCATGCCCAGCTGCATCACCATCGAGACTTGTGCTTTCAGACACTCAGCCACAATGTTTCTACCTGTGCTGACTGCACTTAAAATTAATATAACTTTACTGAAAATCCAAGAAGTATCCTAGAAATCTGCCCTTTATTCTTTTCTCTATTTCCAATATCTAGATGTCACTCCATCTGTCACAGATCTTTCCATTTGATACCGGTCTGTTCACAGAATCCCAGGATGGTTTGGGTGTGAAGGGACCTTAAATATCATCTTGTTCCACCCCCTGCTATGGGCAGAGACCTTTCACTGCCCAGGCTGCTCCAAGCCCTGTCCAGCCTGGCCTTGGACACTTCCAGGGATGCTCTGGGCACCTGTGCCAGGGCCTGCCCACCCTCACAGGGAGGAATTCCTTCCCTATATATCACTTGAATTTCTGCTCTTTCAGCCTGAACCCATTTTCCCTTGCCCTGTCCCTGCAGTTCCTGATGAGGGGTCCCTCTCCAGCTTCCCTGTCGCCCCTTCAAACCCTGGAAAGGGCTGTGGGGTCTCCACACAACTTTCTCTTCTCCAGGCTGAACAGCCCCAGCTCTCTCAGCCTGTATCCACAGGGGAGGTGCTCCTGTGCCCTGAGAAATTGTGTTCACTTTTTGTCCATCTAGATTTCTTTTCTTTATGATTTTCTTACTGTTAGCAAGAGTCTGCTCAGCTGTACTCAGAACTGTTTTTATCCCACCACAGAAATACTGTTTCTGATTTTCCAAAGATGGCCTGGAAGCAGTTTGGGCTCTACAGCAGCATTGCTGCTCTGAGTGTCCCAGTACTCTGCTCTCCAGCCTTCACTTCTGCCACAACAACCCCATGTTCTGTTTGACAAAATACAGCCATGTGGTTAAGAGTTATTAAAAGCATTAAAACATTAACCTCTTGTAACCCCATTTTTCACTTTGTACACACACATAAGTGTTTAATCGAATTGAAGTTAAACACTAAAAAGTTTGAGAGGCCAAATTTATACATTCTATTTAGTTTACACAGAATTGCTGTGATAAGCCAAAGGAATTACAAGGCACCCCTACTCAGAAATGCTCATCTGTTGATTTGTTTAAGCTCTGTTGCTACACACTCGAAGTTTTGGTGGTGAGCATTCCCAGCATTTAAACCAAGGAGTTGTGTCCTGCTGGGATCCTCTCTGTGTCCTGGCGCCACAGGAACTCACTCTGCTGTCCCTTGGAGCTGCAGAAATTATTCTGTGTCCAGATCTGCTGGAGAGGGGCTGAGATGGGCTCAGGGCAGTGTGGCAGTGGTGTCATAGACTCTCATCTCCCTCCTCCTGGAATTTTATTCCCAGAAGCCAGAATGCCCCAGAGGAAATGAACTGATCCTGAAATGAGAGTCTGGTACAGCAGTGCTGCCCTCACCCACCCCTGCTTGTCCCTGTGGGCAGGGAAGGCCAGGATGGCACCTCTGACACCAGGGGGAAGTGAGGGTTAAATCAGAATTTTAAACACAAGAGCACAACAGGCAGCTCAGACACATGCTGGTGCAGCTCCTGGGGGGGTGAAACAATCCTTCACACTGCCCAGACCATGGGTTCCTTCAGCTGATTTCCTATGGATGTGAACTGGAATTCCCAGTGCCCCATCTCCAAATGGCTCACTGAGGGCCTGAATTCAGTGGAACCTCAGGGACTGCAAAGTGGTTTCACAGAAATCCCTGTGTTGGATAAAGTGAAAAAGGGACAGATGGCTCTGGCACACAGAGCTCGTTCCATGGAGCTGTGTCAGGCCAGCTCTGGGAAATGGGTGCTCTGGGAGAGGCTTTGGAGGCAGGCACAGAGCTGGGAATGGGAGCAGAGGGAGGCAGCAGCAGGTGCTGAGCTGCACACGAGGGGTCATGTGAGGATGTGGGAGTGGGACAGGGGAAACCAGTCCTGGCCACGGCTTAGGGATGATGTGTCCATTTTGGGACAGGACCCAACTGTCCCAACCTTTACCCAACTTGTTCCATAGCCAGGATGGTCCACACAGTAATATTTGTCAGTTTTCCAAGTGCTCATGACTTGCCTATTAGGAAAAAGGAATTCTGATAAACTGTCCTAACTTTCTAGTATTCTCTAATAAGATGAAGAATAGGAAAGGACCAGAAGGTGAAATATGCTATAAACCATGGTCTGGGCTTTTATTTCCAAACTAGCGGAAGGATTACATTTCCCAAATTTGCAGAATAGCTCTCATACTTTACTAATTAATCTGATTCTGATGAAATATTCCAACTGCAGCTGCTTGCCCTGTTCTCTTTTGCATTGTGTGCATGTTTTGAGATTGTTGCTTTTATAAAATTAATCTCATTCAGCACTTCTGCACCCGGCTTGATTATCTCTGGGATCATAAAGAACCTTCATCTGATAAAGCATCCTGGAGTTTTCTCATGTGTCCGTGTGAATAGGGATTTAAATTCAAAAGATGATTCAAATCAAAGGCAGTCCTGCTAAAATATTATTGTTGAAATCACTGTTAATGAAGTCAATGCTATTGAACAAAACTTTGTGGCACAAAGCCTCAAGGACACCCCGGATCACCAACAGTAGCTTCAGTTAGCAAATAAGAATCAAAGCAGCGAGTCAGCATTGCACAGCTTGTTATTTTGAGTGGCGGATGTTTACTGTTGGAAGGGACAAACAGCAGGATCAGATAAGACGGGAGCCCCGCAGATACCAGCGGGGATTGATCGCTCTGGGAGGGAGCAGCCGCAGAGATAAGCGGGACCCGGGGTCAGGGCCGCCGGCCCTCCGCAAACAGCCCGTGCCGAGCAGCGGCCGCTCGGAGCCGGCCTTGTCCCGGGCTCCCCCGACCGCGCCGGGGCTCTCGGGGCACGGGGGGCTCGGACACGCGGGACCGCGGCGTGGGCGGCTCGTGGGAGGGAGCGCATCCACCGGGGCAGGGACGCCGTGTGCCGGGGGAGCGCGGTGTCCCCTGCTCCAAAACACCCCACACACCCCAAACTCAGCCAAAGCCCCAGGGCTGCGAGCATCCCCGGGAACGGCGGGGGCACTCCCGGTGTTGGCCCCGCCCCCAGACCGCCCAACCAGCGTGCTGGCCCCGCCCCTCCCCGCTCTGGCCCCGCCCCCCGGCCGGGCCGTGGCGCTCTGGCGCCACCAGGCGAGCCCGTGGTGGATCGGCGGGCTCGCGCCGGCTCGCGCATGCGCACTGGCGGCGCCGTGGCCGCAGGCGGAAGCGGCGTTCCCGGCCCCGCGGGTTCGCGTCCGCCCGCGCCCGGCGGCGGGGCCGGAGCGGGGCCAGAACGGCTGAGGGGCGAGAGCGGCGGCGGGGCCGCGAGGGACATGGGCCCGCCGCGGGGCTGAGCAGCGCCGCCCGCCATGAGCTGCACCATCGATAAGATCCTGACGGACGCGCGGACGCTGCTGGAGCGGCTGAAGGAGCACGACACGGCGGCCGAGTCGCTCATCGACCAGTCGGCCGTGCTGCACCGGCGCGTGGCCGCCATGCGGGAGGCGGGCGCGGGCTGCGCCGACCAGGTGAGCGCGGCCGGACCGACCCCCGCGTCTCGGCAGGGCCCGGGCGGGGCGGCCGGAACGACCCCCGCCTCTCGGTAGGCCCGAGGCGGCCGGACCGACCCCCGCGTGTCCTCGGCAGGGCCCGGGACCCGCGGCGGAGCGGCCCGACCCGTCCCGGCTGCGGCCGCACGTGGTGCTGGCACAGGAGAACACGCAGATCCGCGACCTGCAGCAGGAGAACCGGGGTGAGCGGGGCCGGGGCGGATCCTGCCGGGTGCTGATGGGCAGAGGGGCCCCGGGGGATGTTGGGCGCTACGCGGGGCTGTCCCGGCGGGAGGGTCCCGTGGAGGAGAGCAGAGTCGCTGGATGCCCCGGGGGGTGGTGGCTCAGGGAGTCTCCTCGGCCGAGGGCATCCGGGGAGCCGTGGGGCAGCGCCGGTCCCGCAGCCGGTACCCAGCGAGCGCCTCGGGGCTCCTGCTGTGGCCCTGCCTGATGTGCTGTGCTCTGCAGAGCTCTGGGTCTCGCTGGAGGAGCACCAGGACGCGCTGGAGCTCATCATGAGCAAGTACAGGAAGCAGATGTTGCAGCTGCTGGAAGGGAGGAAACGTGAAGAGGCAGAACCAGTCTTGAAGGTCCATCAGGCTAATTCTGGGGTAAGGTGAGATGGGGACAGGAGAGTGCTCAAGACCCCTGTCCCCTGCTCGCTGTCACTCAATCTTTGTTTCCATTCCTGCAATGCCTGTGCTCCAAAGGACATTTTCTCCCAGTCTTGACTCTCTCTGCTGGTATTTTCCCCTCTGTTCCTTTCAGAACACACAGGTTGTAACTGCTGTCCCAGAGGTCACTGAAAGTCACAACCCCTTCACAGCCCAGGTGGAGGCTTTTTCTTTCAACCAGGTGGTGATTTTCCTGGCTTAAGTTTAATGTGCCTGATCCTCTGTAGTAAAATCAGATATCTGAGTTATAATTTATTAGCTGTAACAAAGGGGAAAAACCCTCCTAAACTCTGTGAGCTGTATATGTTTAGTTCTTAAGAGATTTCACTCCCTAGTGTTCATAAATCCAGATACTGTGTGGAGTGGCCTGAAGTGTCCCCTTGTGCACACTGGGCTCAGTGACTTCAGAACTCTGAGATGTGGCTGCTGATAACTGCTGCCTGTTTCATATTTAGGTATTGAGTAACAATAGAATAACGTTACGTTTCCATTTAAAACTTAGGAATTGTGTTAGGCATTTTTTAAAATGTATTTTTATCTCATTAGAGAGCAGCAGGTTGGTTCAACCCAGTGACATCTCATATCTTTTTCATTGAAACTGGAGCCAGGCCAACTCTTCTCATGTGTTTGTGTGCACTGATATGTGGCAATTCACTGCTTCTCTTTCCTGAGTTGCTTAACTCATCTGAAGGTGTAGCTGTGTTTGGTTTCCAGTGCCTCCCTGAGTGCAAGAATTGCTGTTTAGCAGGGTTTTACATTTGAACAAAACTTGACAATGCAAAGCTGAAAGGGCTCTGCAGGAACCCTTGAAGGGATATCCCTTGATTGTCTCAATTTCTAGGCAAAGTCTTCTGTACTTCAGGTGAAGTCCTTGAGTTTTTTCTCCCCACCATCTGGAGAACAGTAACAAACTGCTAATGTCTTTAAAATAACTATTCTTAGTATAACCATCTTCCTGTTTAGAAAAATAATAGTTTGGAAAAATAATAATCTTTTTTTTCCCAGAAGTCTCTCATGTTCTCCAGCTGTCTTCTGGATGCTCTAATTTATTTACATACTTTCTGAATAATGGAGTTCAAAACTGAATTCTCTGCTCTGTGACAAATTTATCTTCCAGAGGCAGTAGAAAAACTATGGGCACTTAAAGAAACTCCACCCTGTGGCCTGTCATGTTGAGTGATGTATTGCTCTTCAAGCAGGAACTGTTGCTCCATACTGGAATTTGTCAGTGTTTGTTCCATGTGCATTTCTGAGCTGCAGAAAAATGCATTTTCAGAGGATTATTGCTGTATCTAGACAGATTCTGTAAAATCTGCCTCAGAAGGCTCTGGTCTTACTTGCTTTAGTTTTGTTGCTGGATGTCCTTCTGAGGTAAAGTTGTTTACTCCACACTTGAAATCATCTTTGCATTTATTTTTAGTGTCTTAATAAATTCAGTCAGGCTTTTCTAATAAAGCAAAATAAAATTTGCTGCCTACTAATCATGTTCACATGAACCTGAATTTGCTGTCTCAGACCTTGGCACACTTGAAATTATTTCCCTTTAAATCAGAGTGCCTTATCTTGTTGGCTGCTGTGTCTCTCTTCACTGTTTTCACTGATAAAGGACTGCTGATAAAGGACAATAAGGTGCAAGTTCTTATCTTTAAGTATACAAGGCAGAAAGGCTTTCAAGTGCTTGGGAGAAAATGATTTAAATTCGAAACAGAAAGAGAATCCAAAATCAGAAAAATGGAAGTAAGTGATTTAGAAGGAATAAATTATGACTGTTGCTTTTGCCTGAACTTAATGAATGTATTAATTTTATGTCTTTCAGGAAATTGAAAGTCAAATAGACAGAATATGTGAGATGGGAGAGGTGATGAGAAAAGCTGTTCAAGTGGATGATGAGCAGTTCTTTAAAGTTCAGGAGAAGCTGGCTCAGTTGGAGGTAAGAACAGAGCCAGTTGCTGAAGATAAATTGAGCTTTGGGGTCTCCAGACTTTCTCTGCATTTTCTGTGTTTGTGTCAAGGGCTTAAAACATTAAAAATTTTGAGATGGGGTCAGGAAATGCAGAACATAATTGTTTATTTTCAGGTTTTTAATGTTAATATTATTTTTATATATCTATATATAAATAAATAAAGCCAGAAAAAGATAAGCTTTAAATTATTTCCCATACTAAAATTACATGGTTCCACTGTACTAATGTTGGCATTACAAACTTTATGTATCTGTGAAGGAGTGGGACTGTTCAAATATTAGCATCTTTTAATTACAGATTAGTATCTTTCTGTGACAGTCCTTTAGTTGTGAATTAGCTCGTTTCTGTTTCAGCAATATTGTTGGTTTTGCAGCTTGAAAACAAAGAGCTGCGTGAGCTGCTGTTGATCAGCAAGGAGTCCTTCGAGGTGGGGAGAGAAGATCTGCCAGACTGAACCAAGGCCACACCAACCTCATCTCCAAGCCTTCAGGGACTGTTATGAAACTACCTGACAAGGATTTGTTGTTCCAGGTGTTTCCTTGTATATTTGTTTTATCTATAAAGTGTGTGGGCTGTTTTCTCTGCATTTTTCTGAAGTGTTGATGGCAAAAGCTTGCACCCTGCTCTTAGTACCTGCAGCACTCGGATGCTTAGCATTGAAGTATTTGATGTGTCCTCCCTTGTGATGGCTCATTTCCTCACCCTTTGTTATTTTTTATGAGCTTTAGTTAATAATTCCAGCTGTGCAGGTGGCTCTTAAATCTACCTTGTCTGTAGCTAGAGAACATAATGCAGGTTGTGATTTTTGTGCTTGATAAAAGGAACAGGAGATGATTGAGAAACCACAGTGTGAGAGGCAGGGGTGTGGTTTGCTCTGGCTGCACAGGGCAGCTGGGCTCTGCAGAGTGAGGGACCCTCAGTGCCTGGCTGGCCTGGCTTTGTCACCTGGCCTGGCTTTGTCACCTGGCCACTGCTGAGGGCAGCTGAGAGAGCAGCAGATGCCAGCAGAGCACTTGAAGGAGTCACTCCTATTCAGAGCAAACTTTACCTTGTTTTAGGGGTGAAGATTGGAGTTAACGACACTTCCTGGCACATTTTTGAAGGATTAATCTTTTTTGATAGATAGGCCTGTCCCAGCCTTCCCAGTGCTCCCAGTTACCAGCCAGCCCTGCTCAGAGCCTGCCAGAGCACAGCACCTGCAGATCAAAGCTCTTTGGCCTCCCACAAATTTGGGTTCAGGCAGAGGGAGCTCAGGTCTGCCTCAAAACCAAACCAAACCAAACCACCCTCATGAACAGAATTTTAATGTCACATCACAGGTGAGTCTGGTGTTCCATAGTTCCTGCAGGTCCTGTATTGAGTGGAATTAGAGGTGCAGTGTTGTGGGAGTTTCTCAGTACTGTGGTATTTTTAATGACATTTTTATATAAAGATTTCTGTCCTACTTGTGATTGAAGAATAATCTTCCAAGAACGGTAAACATCTCATGTCCACTATTAGCTGAAATTTTTAATGGCACCTTTCCCCAAGTGAGACTTTTGATAGATGCAGAAGGTGACTCGTCCCCGTGCTTACTGAGAGACAGTGAACACTGGAGACATTGTGAACATTTGGAATATCCAGCAAGACTGGTAGATATAAGGGGTTTCTGTACAGGAGTGCTCTTGTATACAGTACTTTTCTATTAGAAATTGTTCAGGAGGGAATAAAAAACCCAATGGGAAATACTTTCTCAAGTGTTTTGTGGGTCCTGGGGGAATTCCATGTATTCTGCATATTCCCAAGCCTTTTGCACCTGAGTGAAATACTGCAATGACCAAAATGTTGAATTTTCTGGTTTTTAGATTAACATAATCCAGAATGCTTCTGATGCATTTTTATCTTCCCTCTCAGTGTCGAGTAACATCCCTCCAATTGGGTCCTAGCTGTGCAGCCAGAAAAAAACCAGAAACTAAATAGCAATTGCTTTGATTGAGTTTATTGTTAATTAACAGCAGGCAAAAATAGGTGAGGGAAGTTCAAATACGTTCACAGAATATCCTGAGTTGGAAGGGACCCACAGGGTTCCAGTCCATTCCCTGCCCTGCAAAGACACCTCAAAATTCCACCCTGTGCATCCCTGGGACAACGTTCAAACTCTCCTGGAGCTCTGGCAGCCTCGGGGCCGTGCCCATTCCCTGGGCAGCCTGGGCAGTGCCAGCACCCTCTGGGGATGAACCTTTCCCTGATATCCAGCCTAAACACCCCTGACACAGCTCCATGTTCCATTTGCTCCTGTCCCATTCTGGATCTGTAATGTAAGTGGCCGGTTGTACACTGTTCCTGAGGGCTCATGGGCATTTTCAGAACTTGCTCCACTTGTGTTGGAAACTGGACTGGAGCTTCAGGACTGGAAATGCTCTGCCTTGTCCTCAAAGCGTCTCCCCCTGATCCTTCGGTCCTTCAGCGAGCGCAAGGTTCGTGTCTGTCCCTCGGGCTCTGCCTGCCCAGCACGGAGGCTTCCCCCTAAAGGGGGTTCCTGGGGTGTGCTCTCCTCCGTCATTGGGGGTTCTCTGTCTACTCCTCAGACGGGGCTCTGTCCCCTCTCTGCCGGGGTTTTCTCTCTTCCCTCAGCTGGGGCTCTCCATCTCGATCTCTCCCCTCAGCCGGGATTTTCTCTCTCTCCCCCCTCAGCCGTGTCAGTTTGTCCCCTCAGCCGGGGTTTTCTCTCTGTGTCTCTCCCTATGCCTGTCTCTCGCTTTCTCCCCTCAGCCGGGGCTCAGTGCCACCAACCGCGGTTCTATTGCCCCTCACGGGGTTCCTCTCCCCTCCCTGAGGTTCTCCCACTCCCCTCAGCCGGGGCTCAGTGCCATCAGCCGGGGCTCTCGTTCCCCTCACGGGGTTCCTCTCCCCTCCCTGAGGTTCTCCCTCTCCCCTCAGCCGGGGCTCTCTTTTCCCTCACAGGTTCCCTCTCCCCTCCCTGAGACTCTCCCTCTCCCGGGGTTTTCTCTCCCCCCTGAGCCATTTCTCCCTCCCCGGCCCGCAAGGGGGCGCTGCCACCCTCACTGCCCCCCCATCCCCTCTGGCGCGTGCCCGCGAGCGCCACCCGCCGGGCTCCGGGTGCGCACGCGCGGCCCCGCCCCTTCCCCCCCCGTCCGCGGGCGGCTCTCGCGAGAGCGCCGTGATTTCTCTCCTACGTGCCGTGCCGTGCTGCTCATGGCGGCGCTGGAGCGGGGGCGCTGAGCTGTTGGGGTGAGTGCGGGCCGGGCGCCGCCGCCACCCTCGCCCGTCCCGGCGGGCTCCGGGCGCCGCGGGACCTGCGCCCGCGGATCTCCGCCCGTACCGGGGCAGCGCGTCGGGAGCCCCGCCGGGGTTGCGCGCGGGGTGGGGGGGGGTGGTTGGGGGGTGCGGCCTACTAGGCCGGCGGTGCGGGGATGGAGCGGCGGCCGCGGGGCGCGGGGTGCGCGCTGCGCTCCGCGGGGCTCCGGAGGCGGCGGCGCCGAGGCCGCGCTGGGACCGGCCGTGCCGGGAGCGGCCGGGGCTCGCGGGCCGCGCCGGGAGGGGGCGGCGCCGCGGGGGCTCCGGGCCCCGGCGGGCGGCGGGGCCGTGCGGGCGGAGGGGCGGCGGCGGCGGCTCCCGGCGTGCCGCGCGCGGCCCCGCCCGGCGCAGCGCGGCCGCGGCCCTTTGTGTGCGGGGAGCGGCCGCCATCGCCCCCCTTTGTGTGCGGGGCGAGCGCTCCCCCCGGCCCTTCCTGCCCGAACGGCCCTGGCGCTGTCACCGGCCGGAGCCGCCCGCCCCCGCGCACGGCGGCCCCGCTGGCGGCGGCCCCGGCGCCGCCCCTCGGCGCGGCCGCCCCTCGCTCCGCCGCCTCCATCTTGGTGCAGCGCAGCGAGCGGGGCCGCGGCAGGGACCGGGCCTGGGCGACTCCGTCGGTCCGGGGCCGGTTCTCTGCTGTCCGCACCGATACCCAGCGCGGGGCTCGTCTCCGCACCGCAGAACCCTTAAAAAATCCGGATATTTCTTTTAACGACTTTTTTGGGGTTTTTCTCCATACATTCTTTACAGATGTCCTTGGTAGTTTTTAATTCTTTCCCCCCCATATATGTATTTTTTCCTGACATGGAAAGGACTTCATTGCTGTGGTGGTGGCTCGTCTCAAAGCTGTCACGTACTGGGGTGCCCGAGAGCTCAGTGCTGCTTTCCAATATCCATCTGAAAAGAGATGGAGGAGCCTGATCTCTACGGATCTGTGTTGTGTGTGCACACTGAGAAGGCGAAGTCTTATCTTTATCAAATTGTACCTCGGGCTGTTTCTGGAAGCACGTGCTCTGATCCACAGAATGCACGTCCTTGCAGTTGCCTCTTTTTGTGAAGAAAATGGGAAGCAGAACAATGCTGTCATGGGGCAGGTTCCATGTGGGGCTCTGTAGGTGATTTCTGGCATGTGACCCGCTGTCATTTAGCAGGATCTGCACACCAGAGGCCTCAGGAGCAGGGCCCAGCTCTTCCCTGTCTTTGCATTAAATCTTTCAGCTGTAAATACACAAATGCAGAAAGCTCTGAGACTTGAGGGCTGGGCAGCTGCTCAGGGTGTTTACCATTTGGAGGAGTATTTATAGTAGCTGAATTAAAAAGTAAGGAATTTGAGGCAGATGAGCACAGTGAGATTTCTTTTTACTTGAGTTATGATTGCTTGATGAGCTTTTTTTTAAAAGAACTTAAGTGTAGTGAACCCATCTTGTTATCAAATCAGAATGGATTTTAATGGAAAGGATTATGCCTTTACTCCACAATTGATAAAATTAGCTTTAGTCTTATTTGATCACATGAGGTGTTTTGATTATTAAATGAAAAAGTGATATATTTTATGGCCAAAAAATGATAAATGTAATATGATAGGAGTTACATCTCTAGGAGAGCTCTAATAATATTGGTCTAACTAAATGAGAGAGAAATATGTGAGAAGATTCCAAGTGTGTCTGAGCAGTTCCTGGGATGCAGTGTGCTCATTTGAGAGCTGAAATGCTGCCCCAAAATAACACTGTCCTGGAAGATTGTGGTAACAGTTGCCCCAGTGTAATGCTGAGGTGAGGAAAAAGCAGTGATACTGTTATCTTTGCAATAGCTTTGTGTCCTTAATTTAGAATATTTTATAATCTAATCTTTCAGTGCAAACCTTTCACACCAGATTTGAACAGCCCTCACTCAGTTTATTTAATCTATTTCATGTGTGTTTGATGGTCTGACAGGAAAACTCATTTCAGCTGGAAATTCTCAGTGAAGGAGGTGCTTCAGCTGGGGAAAATCACTGAAATACAAACTTCAGTAAAACTGGAGATGAGTTTGCTCATTTGGGGTTCTTTCAGTAGCTGCCTTCACTCAGCATTTTCACTGGGGTGGGGGTGAGACTTTGAAGTGTCTTTGCATTCAGGTTTCAGTCACTTAAAATGACTCTTTCAAATCACCAGAGGGAGTTCAAAGCTCAGTATAAGTTGTGAAATTCACTTTCCTGCCACACTGGAGAAATAGGCTCTATCCATATTTTTTCTCTTTTGGTGTGGGACTTGTGGAATGATTTGGGGAAGAGTTGTGGTCTGATTTTCATGCCTTTAGATGACTGCAGAACTGCCAGTGTATCTGTAAGGTCAGAGCTCTGTTGCTTCTCACCTGCTTTTGTCCACAAAAATATCCTCCCTTTTTTTTCCCTATCTACTGAGTAAGCAACAAACTCAAAACTTGTTTTCTTCTCAAGGAAGGTTTCTATTTCTGGAAGGTTATGTTTTGTGGAGTTTGCTGAAACTGCTTTTCTCATGAAAAGACAAAGTGGCACTGGAAAACTTTAGGAGGGAATTAATTGCTAACTAGTAACTGGTGCAGAAAGGCTTCTGCTGGTGTTAGCTACACAAATATCATCACATGGAATCAACGTTTTACAAAAACTGTTTCAGAAGTCCAGAGAATGGTTTTGTGTTATTGTACAGGCAGTGTCTGTACACATAATTGAGAAGTTTGTTAATTTTTATACAATTCTAAATTCAGGTATCACTAGGCCTTAATTTAACCTTTGGATCAGAAGTAATCAGGAAATTTTAATTCCAGTGTATATATACATCCTGTGCTCCTCTGAGGATCTGTGTGAGCACTTACATAAATTATGCTATAATTTAATGAGCACCCATATAAAGTTCTTGATGGGAGGACTAAGGTTTGCTAATGGATCAAATCCTAATGATCAAAATGAAGTTGACATTTAATGGTACACACTGGGACCTTCCCTGAGATGCTAAGTGTGTCTGAAAAGTTCAAAATTGGAAATACCATTTCACTGGCTTGGAGTCAACCAGTCTCTTAGAAAACAAAATTGGAAGTGGGAATGCCAAATATATCTGTAAACCAGCTTTTATTAACATGGATTAAACCTCCTGTATTAAGGTAGAGGAAATGCCCCTGTTATTTTTAAGACCTAGAACTGATACACAAAGGGGGTTTGGAAGTAGATGGTCTTTGAGGCCCCATGCAAACCAATCCATTCTGTGATTTGATGAGAATTCCCTTCACCGTCATACTCAGTGTGTGTGTCTTTCTCCTTTCTCCAGTATGAAGTGGAACAGAACAGAATTTACCACCTGAAACTGCTGCTTCAAGTTCAGATCAGGAAAAGAATCTAAGTATACCACATTGTAACAACTCAAGACCAAAGAAGAGGCAACTTACACTGAAGAAGATACAAGGCTTGATCTGAAACAAGAAGTTTGTGCCTACTCAACAGCTTCAAAAGAGCACGTCCCGACGCTGCTATAGTAGTCTTTGTTTTCTCCAGTGCTGTAGTGAAACTGCCCAGGGCAGCAGCACTTGTATTCTCTAGAGCCTGATAGATCACCTTCTTTTGCTATCTTTTTCTTTCTCTTTTTGTCTCTCTTCCTTTTGTTCCCTTTTTTAAAAGAATAGCAGTCTTCATCCTTAGAAACTTGTGCTGAAACAGAAGAATCGGCAAATACTACTGAAAGTGCAATATTTGAATATCACTGCGAGGTTGGTGCATGTTCTGGGGAAAGAGTTATAGCTGTGGTTTTGAGCATGGGTCTTACTAAGTTTTTAACAGAAGGGGGTGGTGTTGGTGAGGGTTTTTTAAATAGTTCTTGATAATAAATTAATTTAATAGTGAAGCCTTGGCACAGGGTGCCCAGAGAAGCTGTGGCTGCCCCATCCTGGGAAGTGCTCAAGGCCAGGCTGGACGGGGCTTGGGGCAGTGTGGGGTGGTGGAAGTTGTCCCTGCCCATGCCAAGGGGTGGAACAGGGTGATATTTATGGCCCCTTCCCACACAAACCATTCATTGGTTCCATGACTCTTTGCTGTTACCTTCATTTATTTTGGTGAATCCATAGGAGCTACATGTGGTTCTATTTAACAATACTTCTAACCCTTGAGAGCTGATTATTGGTGTTTCTCTCTTCTAGTAACAGTAGGTTTGTGGTTCCAATCCCTTTTCTCAAATAACTTGTCTTTAGTATTTCAATCTTACAGCACAGGTGGTTTTTTTTCTTTCTCTAAATATTTCTTTTGATGGGGTTAATAGTTCATATTCCTGTTATTAGATGTAGGAATTTGACAATTATCTGGAAAAGCTGATACTTTATGTATCTTTGTACAGGAGGTTTTAGTGCCACCTGAGGAATCTTTGAACTGAAGTTGTCAGGCTTTGGAGGATGATGAGGAGTTCTTTGTGCTGTGCTCCTTTAAACCCAGACTGTTCAAATGATGTCATGCAGTGGTAGTCTGAGCAGGAGGTGAAGCACTGTGGCTTTCTAACCCTAACAGAGGCTATGCTGAGCTAAATTTTACGCTAGATTTTGTCATTTTCTCTCTCAGGTGTAACTTTAGTTCATGTTTGAGGCAGGGTGTCTGCTACTTGCTTCCCTTGTATCAGAGGTGAGGTGGCCATTTGGTGACTCACAGGAGCCTTTGGCAGGCTCATTCCAGCTTCCAGAATGGGTTAATGCTCTGGCCTGTAATTCTCCTGGGAGAAGGTATAATAACATATCATTTTCTCTTCTTCCAGCCACCCTACTTGCAGGACCAGTTTATTTTTGAAAAGTATTTCAAACTCTAGGATAGCCTAAAACACTTCAGCTGTTGTGTTCCCACAAGGACATTTTCTGCTGTGGAGTGTCCTGGGGTTGCCTTCCTCAGAAGATGAGGATTATTATCTTGGCATGATGCTAACAGGAACTAGTCAGTAAATCTTCGCAGCTTTATCAGGTGCTTTTTGTTAAATCCTCAGAGAAAATGTGTCCTTTAAACATAATCCAGTGCATAAAAAAGATATGATGCTGTGCCTTTTGTCATTTGAGCAGCTTAGGCTGAACAGGAGGGGAAGGAAATCTTTGCTGAGGCAAGTTACCCCAGAAAGGTGTGGAACCTCTGTCCTTGGAGGTCCCAGGACTCAGCTGGACAAAGCCATGGCTGTCTCTGTTGGCAAGGGGCCTTTAAGGAGGGATGGGCTGGAGCTCTCTGTGTGTCTCTGACAGGGTCTTGTTTCTGATTCATTGTTTTCTGGCATGGCACTCTTTCATGACTTGAACATGTTAAGGGTATTGATTTATGCCATTTATTGCAGGTTGGTCAGGTAAGAATAAGAGAGCAGCATTGATTGAAATGAAGAGGTTGTTACTGGTTTTTAAGGGAAAGAAAAGTGAGATGTAGAGCAAGGAGATAAGCAGTGTGTGTTACAGAAATGATACCACAGCAGATTTAGCAGTTCAGTGAATTCTTAGAGAGCCTTGGGTGGTAACAGGGTAGTGTGGAAGTGCTGAGCAGTGCTGTGGGATGGAGACCATTACAGTGCCCTGGGATCCCTTTGCCCCCTCAAATCACTCCCCCACCTTCTGTTACTTGTGTTTTTCTTCATCTACCCCACGTGGGTCTGAAGCAGAAGGGGGGAGAAGACCTCTTCCTCTTGGAGGTCAAAAATACTGTCAGTCTTTACTTTGTGTGCTTGTTTCCAATTTATTTTTTGAATGTCAGTCTCCAAGACCAAAGATTTCTGTCCAAGAACTTGACTGCAGGTGTTTTTTGGTGCTCTTTGATCACCTTTAAACTGATTTCCAAACAGCAGAATAAGAATGCTGTGCCTTCTAATGCATTGAGTAACCCACTGGCTGTGTTAGAGTGAGAAACATGACCCTTTTACAAGCTGTTCAGGTGTCTTTTATCTCCACTAAACACATTGCTGAGTAATTTTTAAGCTCTCTGCTTGTTGCAGCAAGAAAGCAGAGAACTGATATGATCTCATTCTGTTTCCAAATTAAAAGCTCTGGAAACTAACAAATAATCCTGTATATTTTGAGATGTTTGGAGGGAAGAGGGTTGCTTCAGTTGTCTCTCTTGAATTGCAGTGTTCAGTGAGGTATAACACATTTCATCTGATTTAATTGCTAGCCTGCAAGTCCAAGTGCTCTGCTTTAAAAAAGAGACTTGTACATCAAAAAAGCCAATGAGCTGCTAAAGGGATTGGGAATGTTTCAAGGGAGAATCTGTGACTTGAAAAGAAAAAATGCCCCATAAAATAAAATGTTTTAATAGATGGCAGTTAATTTAGGAGTTCATTACACCTTTAGTGCTATTTTCAAATTTTCTGTGTCTTTCTAGCACTTGAGCTTCTATGCCACAGGAATGTTAAATTCTGGTTATTAATTCCATAACTGTGCAAAACTGTTTAATTACTTAATAGCATTTTTTAGTATGAAAGACTGAACACATGAATTAGGGAGAAACTGTGCAGGGATTTGAACCTAATTGTGTTGATTCAGAACTGTTGCATTTTCCTAATTACTTGTTTAATTTGGAAAAGCAGATACTTCAGATGTTTTCAGGCTCTGGTTTGCAACAGTGAATGTGGGAGTACTTTGAGGTGTAGTACTTGAAAAATGCCAGAAGTCTGTTTTGTTCTAAGCAAGCTTTGTTTTGGTGTTACAGTTCTGGCTTGTTTTATAAATATGTTGCCTGTGTAAATTTTAAGGATTACTGTGATAAAAAAGCTCAACTCTTTTGGTGGTTTTAAAACACATTTTGGGAATGTTCTTAAAACACATTTTAGGAATGTTGGTAACTACACAAGCTCTTACTGTGTTGTGGGGATTTGTCTTGGTTTTGAAAGACAGGTGTTAGCTAAGGAAGGCAGGAGCCTCCTGTAAAATGGAAAATGTGAACCCCCTCCCTCCAAATTGCTATAAGTTTTAAATTAAGGGCTCTCAGGCAAAAAGTATGGGAGCAGAAATAACAGTTCTTTACTAGGGAAGAAAGTAAAAGGATAAAATAAACAATGCAGTGAACCAAACCAACACTGCCAGAGTCAGAACCCAACCTGACACCCTGTGGGTCAGGGTGCTGGCAGCAGAACCATTGGAATTGTGGCTCAGCCCTCCTGCAGTGCCAGGGCTGGTTCTGCTGGAGCAGGGATCCTGGAGAAAGGTGCAGTCTCTGCCTCTGAAGATCCAGGGGCAGAGGCAGCTGCTGTTCCTCTGGGCAATCCAGTGCAGAAGCTGTGCTGGTGTTCCAGAATCTCCAGATTATATCCAGGGAGGAATGCTTGGCTGGTGTTCCAGAATCTCCAGATTATATCTGGGTATGAATGCTTGGCTGGTGTTCCAGAATCTCCAGATTATATCCAGGTAGGAATGCTTGGCTCCTCCCTCTGGGCTCACATCTGCCAATGGGATGCTGTAGCTCTTATCAGCCATGCAGTGACATTCAATAGCTGTTATCAGCAGATAATAATATTATAATAATAATTATCTGCTAATATTATAATAATAATTATCTCTCCCAGAGAGAGGAGTGGTTATGGAAGAGATTAGGAAAACTGCCCACTGAACAGAAGCCAAGTGCCATACAGATGCCAGATAAAACACAATTTGACAATCCAGGGCAGGATGTGAAGGAAGCAAGCTGATGCTCAGCATTGTTGTTTGCTTTGTGTGGCCCAGATGAGCTTTGATCCAAACCTGCTCCACAACAATGGACACAACGGGTACCCCAATGGTACTTCGGCAGCGCTGCGCGAGACCGGCGTCATCGAGAAGCTGCTGACCTCGTACGGCTTCATCCAGTGCTCGGAGCGGCAGGCCCGGCTCTTCTTCCACTGCTCCCAGTACAACGGCAACCTGCAGGAGCTCAAAGTAGGAGGTACCTGAGCCTTGGCACAGAATACCCTCTGCTGCTTCTGGGGTCTCGTGGTTTCAGTTTAATTTCAGTTTTTGCTAATTTCGAGATTTCCTCATTAGTTTCCTTCCTCGCTGGTGAGTGCGGTGAGCTTGTGTTGGTTAATTATTAAGGTATTTATTTCTTGCTGAGAGATAGGTAAAGAAGGTTTTAAATTTTAAAAGGTATAAAGAAAATTTATTAAAAGAAAAAAAGTAGTAAGAATCAAAACAAAATCTTTAGAGCACTTCTCTCCCCCCCACAAAATTTTCTTTTTCACTGATAATGTAAAGAAACTGCCTGTGAATAATTTGTTGCTCATGGTGGGAGCCCTTTCCAGCACTGTGCAGTTTGTGGTACAAACTTCTGCAGTGTTAGGTCAAACTTGTCTAGCTGAGATGGAGGCAAGTGTTTCTTGGTTAATTTCAGTTTTTGCTAATTTTGAGATTTCCTCATTAATGTGCTGGTGAGTGTGGTGAGCTTGTGTTGGTTAATTATTAAGGTATTTATTTCTTGCTGTTAGATAAGATTAGGAGAAAGGTAAAGTACATTTTAAATTTTAAAAGGTATAAAGAAAATGTATTAAAAGAAAAAAAGTAGTAAGAATCAAAACAAAATCTTTAGAGCATTTCTCTTCCCCCCACAAAATTTTCTTTTTCACTGATAATGTAAAGAAACCGCCTGTGAATAATTTGTTGCTCGTGGTGGGAGCCCTTTGCAGCACTGTGCAGTTTGTGGTACAAACTTGTCTAGCTGAGATGGAGGCAAGTCCTCAGACTGTGGGAGAATTCACCTCTTGTGCTCCCTGTTTCTTTGGTTAGAGTTAGTTTGAGGATGGGCAGGTGTTTCTTGGTTAATTTCAGTTTTTTGCTAATTTTGAGATTTCCTCATTAATGCGCTGGTGAGTGTGGTGAGCTTGTGTTGGTTAATTATTAAGGTGTTTATTTCTTGCTGTTAGATAAGATTAGGAGAAAGGTAAAGTAGATTTTAAATTTTAAAAGGTATAAAGAAAATTTAATAAAAGAAAAAAAAAAAGTAGTAAGAATCAAAACAAACTCTTTAGAACACTTCTCCTCTCCCCACAACCTTTTCTTTTTTGCTGATAAAGTAGAGAAACCACCTGTGAGTAATTCACTGCTTCTGGTGGGAGCCCTTCCCAGCACTTTGGGCAGCTTTTGGTACAAACTTGTGGAGAAGGAAAAGGTGCAGTGTTAGATCAGACTGGTCTAGCTGAGATGGAGGCAAGTACTCAGATTGTGGGAGAATTTACCTCTTGTGCTCCCTGTTTGGTTAGTTTGAGGATGGCCAGGTGTTTTTCAGAGGCTGCAACTTCATGCTGATAATTACCATGAGAGTGAAATTTCTGAACTGATTCATGGCCTTTGTTGTGTTGTCTGAACTTCAGTGTGAAGAGCAAGGCAGGGGGAGGGAATTGCTGTGGAATTAATTACACCAGACTATTTTATTGGCAACAGGAGATAATAAGCAGAATAACCAGAAAATTTTTGCAAATCATGTGTAACAAAAGGACCTGAGTTCTACTTGATTGGTTTTGGCTACAGCAGTGAATTCAACTCAGCCATTCAGTGATTTTTGTAAAAATCCCCAATCCCAGCCAGAGCTCTGACAGCACTGCAATGTTTGCTTGTCTTGCAGACGATGTTGAGTTTGAAGTGTCCTCTGACCGCCGAACTGGAAAACCCATTGCTATTAAATTGGTGAAGATAAAGCCAGAAATATTACCTGAAGAACGAATAAATGGACAAGTTAGTGCCTGTTTTCTATACCTGCATCATTGCCATCCTTTACTCCAGTACAGAAAACTGGGTTAATTGAGCATGGGTATTAACTACCTTCAGTATAATTACACTGAAATATATTTCAGTGTGCTCTGGTAAAAATTCAGAGTTTCAGTTTGAGCTCTTACTTGGCTCCAAACACTTCTTAGAGCCAAGAGGGGTTCTGTGAGATTGAAAAGTTGCACTGTGGCATTCCCTGCTGAGTGTGTAGTAGAGATTCATTTTGTGTACAACAATGCCACTCCTGAAATGACTAGCAATGGATTTTTTTTTTTTTTTTTTTTTTGACTGGTAGGTTGTGTGTGCTGTTCCTCACAATTTAGAGAGTAAATCTCCAGCTGCCCCGGGTCAAAGTCCAACAGGGAGTGTTTGCTACGAACGTAATGGGGTAAAGCTTGCGTATTTTACTTGAACTCTTCACTGGTCCATCACTGTGGTCTATGACAAAAAAAAACCCAAAAAAAAGCAGTTTAATGTAGACAATTGACACTGCATTGAACTGTGCAGTTTTTATCCAAAAAAAAAGCATGCTTTGGTAATTACTACAAAAAATAATGGTTTTTAGACAGTTTGCTTGCTTGTATCTGTGGAGAACTTCCTAGAGGCAAATAGTTGTTCTCTTTTAAACTTGATGAAGTTCATGTATCCTTACCTTGAACTTCTAACATTTAGAAATTGGCCTTTAAAGATGGTCATGTTCAAAACCTTTCAACTTCAGTTGCTTGTTACATACTCACCAAAACAGCACGACAGAAAAAGAATGTTTTGCATGCCGTGTTTCTTATTGTTGATTTTCTCACTAAATTAAGCAGATACTGTTATTACAATTGTGTTCATCTTTCTTTGAAACAACTATCCTGCAAATAGAGTAACTTTAGTTAATGTTAATTTACAGGAAGTATTTTACCTGACTTACACCCCAGAGGATGTTGAAGGAAATGTACAGCTGGAAACAGGAGATAAAATAAACTTTATAATTGATACAAATAAACAGTAAGTTGGTATTGCTTTTCTGGCTTCATATTTTATTTTAGTAGTCAGACAGAATTCATACCTATTCCAAGAACTATTAGATGAAATACAATCTTAGTTGTTGTTTCAGTTTTGAGTTTACAGATTTTTTTTTATTATTATTTTTTTCTCTAGTACTGGTGCTGTAAGTGCTCGTAACATTATGCTATTAAAAAAGAAACAAGCTCGCTGTCAAGGAGTAGTCTGTGCCATGAAAGTAAGTAATCTTAAGTTTCATTTGAAAATGAAATGCTGTTTTGAAGAGTGCTGTTGAAAGTAATATTTAAGTTGTTTAGAGCTGCTAACAGCTTGGGCTGTGGGTGTAAATTGTGTGAAATGGTTTAAACAGCTCATCTTTGATACTGATACTCCTCTTAACAAAGAAAGTTCCATTTATTTCTGTTTATATATTTCTTGTGGCAGTCAGCTGTGTACACCTGTAAGTGCTGTGCTGGGATTCAGAGATTGTTCTGTGTTTACCAGAACCTGTCAAATGATTTATTGCTATGTTCCAATAATGGACAATTCAATGCTTTTTTTTTTCTGTTGACAGGAAGCCTTTGGATTTATTGAGAGAGGTGATGTCGTGAAGGAGATATTCTTTCATTATAGTGAATTTAAAGGTGACCTAGAAACCTTACAGCCTGGTGATGATGTGGAGTTTACAATCAAAGACAGAAATGTAAGACGAAATCCAGTAAAACGGAAGCAAAGGTCCTGGGGAATAACTGCACAGCTCTCTGCTTTCCCCAGCTCTAAAAAAGGGGGGAGGAGGTTCATTGAGGTTCATTGGGAAATGTCTGTGACTTTCTCTCTTTTCTTTGGGTGTTTGACTGATTTTGTGCTCTTAGGGTAAAGAAGTTGCAACAGATGTTAGACTGCTGCCTCAAGGAACTGTCATTTTTGAAGATATCAGCATTGAACATTTTGAAGGAACTGTAACCAAAGTAATTCCAAAAGTACCCAGCAAAAACCAGGTGAATTTCAGTGTTAAATAAATCTGTGTAATGCTGGTTTGATTGTACTGAATTCCAGTCAATAACTGGAAGCATTTGTTCCCATTTCCCAGTACCTCTTTGCTGCATAAGCATCATTTCAGAATTAAGATTCACTCTCAATTTCAAATCCAAATAGGAAGAGTTAGAGTAGTGGTGCATCATGGAGTGTGTGTTTAATGTTTCAAATACTTTATTGTTTCAAATACTTGTGATAATTTTTTGTGGAGTTAGACATATCCTTAAAGGAAAAGACTCGGGGAAAAGGGAAAAATATTTGCTGGGATAAGCCAGATCTATGGATTCTTGTGAGCATTAACAGTTAATGAGGCTTTTGGGCTGTAATGTTTGTCTTGGAGGAGTGTTCATGAGCATTTCCACTAAGATTTTAGTTGAGTCTCTGTTAGTGTGGGAAGGTTTGGGGTGCTTTGAAGACTTAATAAGAAAGAGCCTGCATTTTAGAAGTGTTATGGTTATAAACTTCATTCTTGAAATAGAGAAAATTCCTTCAGCAGGGCATGGCTGGGACTTAAAAAGCCTTCAAGCCAACCAACAGCTCCAAAAGCCACCTTGCACTGGGCAAGTTCCAGATGAGGAGTGGTGGAGATGGAGCAGAGCTGAGTCCAGCAGGACTTGGCAGGACCCCTGTGCTGTTGGCAGCTGTGCTGAGCCCTGCAGGTGAACTCAGCTTTCACTTGGGTTTTCTGTCCTCAGAGCAAATAGAGAAATAGAGAAAATTCCTTCAGCAGGACATGGCTGGGGCTTAAAAAACCTTCAAAAGCCTCCAAAAGCCACTTTGCATTGGGCAACTTCCAGATGAGGAGTGGTGGAGATGGAGCAGAGCAGCACTTGGCAGGACCCCTGTGCTGAGCCCTGCAGGTGAACTCAGCTTTGCCTTGGGTTTTCTGTCCCCAGAGTGATCCCTTACCTGGCCGCATCAAAGTGGACTTTGTGATTCCTAAGGAGCTTCCCTTTGGGGACAAGGACACAAAATCCAAGGTGACCTTGCTGGAGAGCGACCACGTGCGGTTCAACATTTCCACGGACAGGCGCGACAAACTGGAGCGAGCCACCAACATTGAGGTTCTCCCCAACACTTTCCAGTTTACTAATGAAACCAGAGAAATGGCAAGTATCCAAATATTTCTAATTCTTGAAGGGAAGTGAAGGCAAAATGAGTTGGGGGCTGTCTTCTACAATAGATCCTAAAATCACTCGTGTCTTCCATTGCCTGCTCTGAAATCCAGCTCTAGGACCTGCAGTGCAAGCAAAGCAGAAAATTCAGAATTCATGCTCTGCATCTTTGCCTTAAAAGAATAAAGTCTTAACTACTTTTTAACATTTAAGTGAAATTATATTAGGAAATTAGAATTTAACTGGCCCTCTTGGATGGGATTGCTGGCTGGTTGTAGCAGACAGAAGTGATGTAGTCTTGAACTGAGAGCTTAAAATTCACATAGTTGAGTCTAAAGAGGAAATTACTCATCTTCCTTTGGGAAACTGGAGACCTTGGGACTACCCTGGTTCAGGTAGTGGAAAGTGTGAACAATTGGAGGAGAGGCTCTGAGCAGCTTTTGTATTTCAAGTTTTTTGGCCAATCTCTGTCTGAGGGTCAAGCAGAAGGATGGTAGAGCAGAGTTCTCTCAGTACCAGAAACTCTTTGTGGATTACAGGGACTAAGATGGATGTGCTAATGAGCATTATAGAATATCTTTCATTCCTGTTACTTGGAATGTTGGTTCTGTTCCAGACTGTAACTTTGCTTTCCTTTGCAATTTGGAGTTCAGTTACAGTGTTGTCACATCAGTGTGCTGTGAATTATTGTCCCTTGGCTTTAAGAAAACCCTGAGTTTTGATTTCATCCTTTGAGATTTTGGGTTCCTATCCTATAGACTTGTTGTATTTCTGCTCTGGCTACATACACCTGCCTGCCTGAGCTGAGCTCTCATGGGGGTCATAGGTGCTGGCAGCTTCTGGGAAGGTTGGTTGGTCTGCTGGAGTTTGTGAAATCTGTTTAAGAGAAGAATGTTCCTAAAGGTGAAAGGTGCCTTTGCACTGTCACTCTGATCCTCTGAGCTTGTCCTGAGCCTTGCTAAACTCTGTATTAACTGGGTTGAAGGCAATGTGTTAATGAATTCTACCTTCATTCTGGCAGCATCTGGTGCTAGGGTTTGGGTTTTTGTCAGTATATTCTGTTTTCACTCAGCATTCCATTCCCAGTGGTTTATCAGGAAGGCCACAAATTCCTGTGTCACATGGGAGTGTTCCCAAAACACACCCACGGGGATGGGAGTCTTGTTTAACAGCTTCTTTATAATTCCTTCATTTGTGACTGGAAATATGTTGGTTTTCCTCTTAAACTTTCCTCTGAACACTGATTTTATTTCCTGTTTTTATAGATGGTTGTACTTTTAGTGTGTTTGTGTGTTTAAAATTCTCCTAGAGATGATACAGTGTTTGCAGAGCTGCCCCATGTGTTCCCTGTACTGGCAGGTTCTTTAACTTCAGTCCTTGAGTTAATATTCTCCACCTCACTTTTATCTCGAGTTGGCTTCAGGAATGAGGTGGGAAGAACTTTCAGCTTGACCAGGGCTGTGAGCAGCAGGGTTTGCAAGGAAGGACATTGCTTAATCCAAGTGTTTTCCCAGGGTTCAGACCTTTCTGCCCACTCCTGACCCATGGAGCAGCTGGACAGGTGTCACATACCAAGGATTAAACTGTAATTGTTGGCTTGGCTGTTGCAGGGTGTGATTGCAGCAATGAGGGATGGCTTTGGCTTCATTAAGTGTGTGGACAGGGATGCTCGGATGTTCTTCCACTTCAGTGAGATCATGGATGGAAACCAGCTCCATATTTCGGATGAAGTAGAGTTCACCGTTGTTCCTGTAAGTGGGATTTAAATTTCCATAAAATCTCAGCAGGTAAGGAAATTATGCACAGTGTGTCTATAACCTGATGGATTTCTCTTCCAGGATATGCTGTCTGCCCAAAGGAACCATGCCATAAGGATTAAAAAGCTCCCCAAGGGCACGGTTTCCTTCCACACCCAGTCAGAGCATCGCTTCGTGGGCACTATAGACAAAGAAGCCACTCCAGCCAAAGCCACTAGCCCAAATAAAGGCAAAGAAAAGGTAATGCTGCTCTTCTGCTTTCCTGCCATTGCAGACTGAGGCTGATTCCTTCAAATCTCTACTTCAGCTGGGTTTGAAGCACTGTTCATTCTGTATAGAGTGAACTACAGCTGATGAAAGCAGTCAGTGAAAACTGACTGCTCTGAACAAGATAATAAAAGTATTGTTTCATATTGTTGTTGAGGATAATTTCCAGGAAATTGATGGGGAGTTTCTTTCTACCTCTCAGTACACAAGATTCTAGATAGAATTATTTAAGTTTCATGGGAAGCATCCCTTACTGTTTTGTTCTGCTTTTTTTAAACAATGCCAGAACACTTAAAAGTTCCAACAAATGCTTCCTGGAACTGGTGGCAATACTTCATTGCCTTTTAAAATACTGTCTGTCATCATTTAAAGCTCCTTACCCAGAGTTTGGTTGTGGTTTTGAGCAGTTATTGTAAAACCATTGAGACTCCAGTGAGCAGTGCTTGAACTGTGAGTAGGAAACTGTTCCTAAAGAGGCACTGATTGCTGAATTCTGACCTCTTGTTTGCAGGAAGCTGAAGATGGAATAATTGTGTATGATGACTGTGGAGTAAAACTGACCATTCCTTACCAGGCCAAGGATGTGGAAGGATCTACTAATCCCCAGATAGGAGATAAGGTAAGAGAATTAAGTGTACTATTGGGAAATGCTGTTCTGAGCATTGTGGGGTGTGAGTGAGTTCTCTTTGTCTTTACTTGGAGCAAATGGAGGACAAGGCATCTGTGTGGTATCACCTGCAATGTTGTGTTTAAAGGAGTAAAAAATACCCTCCAACCTGGTGATACATAGGTGGAAATAGTGTCTTACTGTCTAAATGCTGCTTTTTAAACAAAGAGTTTTTATCACTAAGTGGACACTGCTTGTCAAGAGGAAATTAATTAGCATAGAGACTAAGATGGATATTGAAGAGGGAGAATATTCCCTCATGAGCATATCAACCTGAGGGACAATGGAAAGGGAAAAAGCTTGGAGATCAGGAAGAGCAACAAAACCCTCAGGAGCCATTCTAGTTACTGGTTATTGTCTCTAAAAACTGAAACAAGGAGTGAAGTGAGGCACATCCCACTGTGGGCCCCTGGTGAGCAGTGTAGGGAGAGGAGATGATCCCCATGGACAGAAAAGTTCTCATGTTTAAGGGATGAAAAGCTGAGTGCTGGGGGCTGGCTTGCCTTGCAGGTATCCCAGGTGTGGTGCTGCTCCCTGGGATGTAGGAAATGTCAATGACTGATGTGGTTATGGGAAAGTAGTGACTAGGAGATGACTTTGCTGCAGAGACTGGTGCTGCTGCAGAGCTGCACAGCTTCAAAATTATTTTGGATTTTTTTTCTTTTAGTCATGGTTTTCTTTGCATTTTTCTGTCTGGTATTGAACGTGTTTGGTTTTCTCTGCATTTTTCTGTCTGGTATTGAATGTGTTTGGTTTTCTCTGCCTCTTTCTGTCTGGTATTGAATGTGTTTGGTTTTCTCTGCCTCTTTCTGTCTGGTATTGATGGCCCTGTCTCCCCAGGTTGAGTTCTGTGTGTGTGAGGTGAAGAGAACCGGGCTGCAGACGGCTGTTTCTGTCAGGATGCTGGGACGCAACTACAGCTCCAAGAGGCTCTTGGGATATGTGGCAGCCCTGAAAGATAACTTTGGGTTTATTGAAACAGCCAATCATGATAAGGAGATCTTCTTCCACTACAGGTGAATGACAGTTTTATTATTTCATTATGTGTCTGTTTGGGGGAAGTGGGAGGGTGTGGAGTTTTGAATCTATTTGCACTTTACACACACATAATATATTTATATTTATATATATGCTTAAATACCTACAGTTTTATTTATCATCTCTGTTGGACTGGTTCAAGCTTTTCTGTTAGTCAGCAGTCCTGGTGTTTTGTGCCTCTAATTCCCAGGCCAAGAAATCCAGTTGTGTTATGTATTTGAAATGCTTCATTTTCCTGAATGGAGGTTCCTTGTGAAGTGATGAGGGATTAAAATAATTTCTGATAGCTGATGTGGATGTTGGGTGAGCATCACTATTGTCATGTAAATAAAGGAAAACTGTTTCTCATTCTGTTCCTGTAGTGAATATTGTGGTGATATCGATAGCCTGGAACTTGGAGACACTGTGGAATACAGCTTGTCAAAAGGCAAAGGAAACAAAGTTAGTGCAGAGAAAGTAAACAAAACACATGCAGGTAAGGCTGAACCTGGTGTTTTCTGTCTGCAGGGCTCTTGGCACATGCTGGGGGGTAAAGTTTGTTAATGATCCATTTACACTTGGAGCTGAGAGCAAGAAGATGCTCAGTTGGGGTGGTCTGTGGTTTCCTGAAAGCTGCTGCCTGTGTTTGCAGAGAACAGACAAGCACAGACCAACAGTTCTGTGCACAGTAGAAATTCTGTGGACTTTTAGTGTCCTCAGTCCCCCTCACTTGTGGGTTATAAGGAGAGGCTGAATGGCAGAACTGGCCAGATCAGTACCTGCACTCATTGTGCTGTACCTCACAGGGGAAAAGATTGCAGGAGCAGGGCAGATGGGGGAGGGTATTAAGGACTTGGGAGTGGGGGGAAATGCATTCTTCAAGGTTATTGGATGATTAAAGTGAGTAGGGAATATGGAAGAGAAAGGAAGGAAACACTTTGATTTGCTTTTCAAGCTTCCTGACCTTAAGTTTTTTGAGAAAAATTTTTTCTACTTCCATGTATGGTATATCAGTGTGATTTTGATTCATTGTCATGGAGTGCAAAACGTTGACTCCTGGTCAATATGAATCACTTACTTAAATCAGTTTTAAAATAAACTATGATTAAAACATCCTATTCCTCTATTCCCTGTCTCTTTTCAGTGAATGGTATCACTGAAGAAGCTGATCCAACTGTTTACTCTGGTAAAGTAATTCGTCCCTTGAGGAGTGTAGATCCCACACAGACAGAGTACCAGGGCATGATTGAAGTAATGGAGGATGGTAAGATTGGTTCCTTTTAATTAAGTGTTCTTTTCACAAGTGCAAGTTCTTTTTACAGTGCATTCACAAGTCGAATGCACTGTAAAAAGAGCTGTTGAGGATTTTGTTCACACTACAAACTGTATCCACACAGCTAAGCTGATTTGTACTATTGGGAATCTGACATCAGGTGGCAAAGGCCTCTCAGTTCTGTCTCGTACTTTCCCCCCCAGGTGAGATGAAAGGAGAGGTCTATCCCTTTGGAATTGTTGGCATGGCAAACAAAGGTGACTGTCTGCAGAAGGGGGAGACAGTAAAGTTCCAGCTGTGTGTGCTGGGTCAGAACGGGCAGACGATGGCTGTGAACATCACCCCCTTCCGCAGGGCCACCGTGGAGTGCGTCAAGGACCAGGTGAGAGGGGATGGGAAATCTCTAAATCTCTGCTCCAGCTGGCACAGAGCAACTCAGAACCACTTCAGCACTGGAACTCAGGCAGCTGTGCCCAAACAGATTGCTCAGCACTCCAGGGAACTGGTGTGGTAACCCAGGTTATGCCAGACCCTGGTGTGACTCGAGTAAAGGTGGGCTCAGAGCCTGGTTTGGTGCTGAAACATCAGAACTGCTGGGCAGCAGATAATTCTGAAGATTTGGCTTTGAGATGTCCTAGAAATTGCTCTAACTTGGTTTCTGCTGCACAGAGTGTTTAAAGTGTTCAGAAAAACAAACAAAACATGCACGTACATTGCTTCTGGAAGAAGCTTTTTCATGGCATTGAGCAGTCAGTGATTACAGCTCATCTGAAATGCAAAGGCTGATCTTTGCCCTCATTGCATCTTGGAATGATTAAAAAGTTAAATGCTGCAAATGCTGTCTGTTTTTACAGATACCACGCAGCACTAATCTCCAGTCATTTATGGAGAGGTTGGATGAGTATTCCTGGCTTATACATGAGTAGAATGGAAAACAGAAGTAAATGGCTTCTTATCCCAGTGACAGGCCAAAAATTGAGTGATTGCTGCTGTGTAACTTCAGGGTGGAGTCTCAGAGCTTGGGGCACTGCTCTTCTCTGTTTAATACAGAGGACTGCCAGGTTAATACTGCCAGGACTCGAGGGCAGTTTTCAGAACTTGCTCTATAGACTTCAGGATTTAAATGTGACTTTACAGTGCCAGGAAGAGTGCCTGGATTTCCAGAAGTGATGTTTCCAGAAAGAATGTTCTGATCACTGCAGAAATTGTATTTCCACTTCTGTTAGGCACCACAGTTTTGAAGTTTTAAATAAAAGTAGTTAAACTACAGTAATAAATGTGTTACTGCATTTGTCTGGATGCAGAACAAATGAATAACCTTGTGATGTGTTGCTTTTCAGTTTGGTTTCATTAACTATGAAGTTGGTGACAGCAAAAAGCTCTTCTTCCATGTCAAAGAAGTCCAGGATGGTGTGGAGCTCCAGGCTGGGGATGAAGTGGAGTTCTCCGTAATCCTGAACCAGCGCACAGGAAAATGCAGTGCCTGTAACGTGTGGCGTGTCTGGTGAGGCTTTGGGATGGCAGGGAGTGACCCTGGCCCAGTGTCTGTGTCCCAGCCGGGCCCTGCAGCCTGGGTCTGCCTGAGGGAGTGACCCTGGCCCAGTGTCTTTGTCCCAGCAGAGCCCTGCAGCCTGGGTCTGCCTGAGGGAGTGACCCTGGCCCAGTGTCTGTGTCCCAGCCGGGCCCTGCAGCCTGGGTCTGCCTGAGGGAGTGACCCTGGCCCAGTGTCTGTGTCCCAGCAGTGCCCTGCAGCCTGGGTCTGCCTGAGGGAGTGACCCTGGCCCAGTGTCTGTGTCCCAGCCGGGCCCTGCAGCCTGGGTCTGCCTGAGGGAGTGACCCTGGCCCAGTGTCTGTGTCCCAGCCGGGCCCTGCAGCCTGGGTCTGCCTGAGGGAGTGACCCTGGCCCAGTGTCTGTGTCCCAGCAGAGCCCTGCAGCCTGGGTCTGCCTGAGGGAGTGACCCTGGCCCAGTGTCTGTGTCCCAGCAGGGCCCTGCAGCCTGGGTCTGCCTGAGGGAGTGACCCTGGCCCAGTGTCTGCATCCCAGCAGAGCCCTGCAGCCTGGGTCTGCCTGAGGGAGTGACCCTGGCACAGTCTCTGCATCCCAGCAGGGCCCTGCAGCCTGGGTCTGCCTGAGCTGGATGTTCCTGCAGCAGGAGTTCTGGGTTCCAGCTGCCTCCAGGGAGAGCCACACCTGAGAGCTCCCAGCTCTTCCAGTGCAGGCAGCAGCACTCCCAGCTTTTCCTAATTACAGAGGGCTTGTTCCCTTTTTAACCTATTCTTAAACTCCCCCTGTAGCAGGAATTTGGATACAGGCTTGCAAGTGGAAGTTAATGATAAGGAAAGTGATGGCTTTGCTGTGTGGATGCTGGCCACTGGCCAGCACACTCCACAGTGCTGCCATCTCTTTCTTGAAGAGCAGCTTTAATTTTTAAATAGAAAACTCATGTTTTAGAGAGCCTTCTTTTTGGCATGGCATTTTTTACTAGTGATGGGTTTGGGGTTTTTTTAACTATATACACACTTGAAGAAGACTGCATAATTTGTATCTTGTTTAAGCTTGAGATAACGCTTCAGTAGTAACAGAAAGCTAATATTTTTGTCTCAAAATTCTGTGTTCCCATTATCTTCAGAGATGTTAATGCTCTGCCATGATATGCTGGCAACTTGCAAGCCTTTATTATTGCAATTTAATCACAGAATGGGTTGGGTTGGAAGAGAACCTAAAAAACCATCTCATTCCACCCCTGCCATGGGCAGGGACACCTGCCCCACTATGCCAGGTTGCTCCAAGCCCCATCAGCCTGGCCTTGGAGATTTCCAGGGATGGGGCAGCCACAGCTTCTCTGGGCAATAGAAATGTAGAATACACTGGTTAGGTGTGCATGAGAGTAAATACAAGACACTTGTAAATACTCTGCTCCCTAAAGAACACCCTCTGGAGATCACTGAGCTCCTCTATTCAGAGTCCAGTGTGGACAGCGAGGTTTGGGGCAGGGCCAGCCCATCAGCTGAGTCTGCTGTCACACAGCATCAATCCTGTGCAGTAAATGACTGTGCCCAAGGCCTGGGAAAGCCTGGGGTGCCCTGCCCAGCTGGGGGTGACCCTGCCCTGTGTGTGCTCTCTTGCAGTGAAGGCGCCAAGGCCGTGGCTGCTCCGCGTCCCGATAGACTCGTGAACCGTCTAAAGAGCATCAACCTGGACGATGCCAACGCCCCGCGGCTCACGGTGCTCCGCCAGCCCCGGGGCCCTGACAACTCAAAGGTACACACACACACAGGGCAGAGCCCTGCAGGGCCTGCTGCCCAGGGAAACACACACTGCTGCCTCTGTCAGGGGCCTGAGTGTGTCTGCTGCTCTTCTGTAGAGAGCTGAGCTGAGCTGTGTGAGGGTGGATTGTGCCAGTGCTGTGCCCCGTGCCACTGCTGTGTGCTGTGTGTGCTCTGTGTCTGTCACAGGCACATTTTATGAAAAATTCATTCCTTAAGATTTTTTCTCCTGAGAAGCTGAGAGGCCTCAGGAACAAAATGTAACCAATGGTTATCTGCTGCTGTGGGATGCAACAGGTGCATCTGGGATTGGTCTCATGTGGTTGTTTCTAATTAATGGCCAATCATACTGTCTCAGACTCTCTGTCCAAGACAGAAGCTTTTGTTATTCATTCTTTCCTTTTCAATTCTTAGCTAGCCTTGTGATTAAATCCTTTCTTCTATTCTTTTAGTATAGTTTTAATGTAATATATATCATAAAATAATAAATCAAGCCTTCTGAAACATGGAGTCAGATCCTCATCTCTTCCCTTGTCCTAAGACCCCTGTGAACACGGGCACACTGTGCCCTGTGTCACTACTGTGCCCTGTGCTTTCAGAAGAGCACATGACAGAGAAGCAACTCACTGCTGCCTGTGTTGGAGCCTCTCTGTCATGGTTTGTCTTGGCTGTCGTAGTTTGTTCTTCATTTATAAACCTCAGAGGTAGCAAGTGGAGTCTGTTTGCCCAGACATGGCTTTCACACAATGTTCTGGCACTCCTTGATAAGCAGGAGAAAAGTGTTTGGTATCCCTGTTGTGTTTTGGACTACAAAGAACACCCCAGAGAACCTGTCTTGTTGCTGTCTCTGTTTCTGAAGACAAACATGACTAATTAGAAGGGAGCTGCTTGGGTGGAACAGACCAGGCTCTCCTCAAAGCCCAGTGGCAGTGCCAGGTTCACGGTTGGACGTGATGATTTTTAAAGCCCTTTTCCTACAGGAATGTGCTTCCTGTTGACAGAGTGACAAAACTCTCCTTTGTCTCCTTAAAAAGGAAAAAAGCCCAGAAGCTTCTTTCTTCAATTTGCAAAAAAGACACCTCATAGGACCTGGGGGACTTCACCTCAAACTTAAGGATAGCCAATTGGACAGAAACCAAAAAGTTTTGCCTGAGCAATTTACTAGAAAAAGAAGAGAGCAAAGAAATTAATTTTGTGAGGTGTTTACCAGGAGCAAGAACTTCTTGCACCTGGCTCGGTTTTTCTTGGTAAAGAGTTTTGTTATTTTGCCTTTTAATAAAACTTTTGTTTCCAGCACTACCACAGAAGCCATCCTGCTGATTTTATGCCTTCTAAGGTAGCTGAGCTGTCTTGGGTGTGATACAGATCTCCAAGAGCTTATGAGACCTGGCTTGAGGAGACCCTTAAATCATTTTCTGTGGTGGTGTTCACAGGGGTCCCAGAACGAGGGAAGAGATGAGAATCTTGACTCCATGTTTCAGAAGGCTGATTTATTATTTTATGATATATATTATATTAAAAGAAAATTATATACTAAATAATATGGTGGTGTTCACAGGGTGGTGTTCCCAGGACGAGGGAAGAGATGAGAATCTTGACTCCATGTTTCAGAAGGCTGATTTATTATTTTATGATATATATATTATATTAAAAGAAAATATAATACATATAATATTAATTATATTAATATAATTATAATAATTATATATATAATTATATTAATATAATATATAATATATTATATTAAAAGAAAATTATATGCTAAAAGAATAGAAGAAAATATTTCATCAGAAGGCTTGAAAGGAATAGAAAGGAATGCTAATAAAATCTTGTGACTACTCATAGCCTCAACAGAGGTGGCTGTCATTGGTCATCAAGTAAAACAAATTTCACATGCTGGGTAAACAATTCTCCAAATCACATTCCAAAGCAGCAAAACATGGAGAAGCTGAAGCTTCTCAGGAGAAAAGATCCTAATGAAAGGATTGTTCATAAAATAGATCCGTGACAGTTTTCCAGCCTAAATGATTTCATGATTGTGTGATTAGCTGGAGCTAAAAGTGTGTTTTGTTTTCCTTGCAGGGATTTGGTGCAGAGAGAAAGATCCGCCAGGCTGGTGTTATAGACTGATCCCAAGCCCGCGGCGGCGCGGGGCCGTGCGGTGGGGCTGCCGAAGGGTACTGAATATCTCCCTGTTCACCCCTTCCTCCAAATTCTCAGAAGCTATTCCACCAGTTTTAACACCTTCTCATGTTATGTTTAAAATTAAATTTACGAAACCATTTTAAATTTCTGCACAGTTGCATTCTGGAGAACTTTAAGGTGGCGCCTTATAGTATCACATTTTAGAAGCTTGTTTTGAATGGTGCATTTAACGCAACTGGTAACTGCAATCTCCATTGCCTCTGTGAGTAAACATAGACAGCTCTGCTCGGGCAGACCTTGTGGAATTCTGCACTACAGTTATTATGCTTTATCCTTGTTTTTGGCCAAGGTTTATTATGCCTTAGTGCTCAGTTGCATTATCTTCCTTCCCAAGTGGAAGGGAAGACTCACTTCAGCTCACTCTGCTCAAATTTTGAGGAACGTGTGAGGGTGGAATAAGTTCTGTTTCTGTCAGATCTCCACAAACATTGATACCTTGAGTTGATGGCCAAATGTTACAGTGTTTTCCTAGTTCATTTAACTTGACTCCTTTAGCCAGTCCTTAGAGCTCAGTGCAAGTCTCTCCCAGGGTCGGTGGATTTTGTAGTGTTCTGGAACAGACAGTGCAGAATTTCATAAGGCTGAGGTGTGCCATCAGTGTGGTAATTTAAATATATTTAAAACAATGCACAAATCTGCTGCTGCTTAGAACACTGCAGCTTCTAAACCCAGTTTCTTTTACTGATTTAAATTTAAAAAGAAAGAAGTTGTGCCTGAAGTGGATACATTTTTTTTGTTCTTTTTGCAGCCGGCACCCAGTGTACTGTAAGAGAATAAATACTTAGGCTTTCCATAGCTGTATTGAGACTTTCATCAAGGTGACTAGTTGATGTCTGTGTGCTTTTTTTTTTTTTTTTGGTTTTTTTTTTGTTTTATTTTGGTTTATTCTTTTGGTTTTGTTTTGGTTTTTTTTTTCCTTCCCTGCCCCCCTCCCTCCATTTCCCCAGTCACACTTTATCAAGCAAGAAAACTGAATGATTGGTCTAAGTATTACTTTACCAAAAAGATCAGGAGTTACTTTTTGGAATAGAGGGCAGTACTGTGGTTTGGTTTGGGTTTGTTTTGTTTTGTTTTTTTTTTTTTAATTTCATTTTTATTTTGGTTAATTTTTTTGTTTGGTTTTTTCCTTTTTTTTTTTTTTTTTTCATGTTACCTCTATTCTCAATTTAGGGTTTTCTTCTCTGGGAGATGCATTATCTTTGTAAAACAAAACATTGCTTTCTCCAATTTTTTTTCTGTTAATGGCAAAGAATGGAAATAGAATAAAGTTTTACTGATTTTGAAAAAAGCCTTGCTGTGCTCAGCCTCTTCTTTCCTCAGCAGGGGCTATGTTAGAACTGTGTTATCCCCATCACAGGCTCTGTCCTTGTGCCTCCCATTCTCACACCACCCTGAGGGATTTCTGTGTTTTATTTCCAGTCTGAAAGGCCCCATCATCAACCCTACACTATTTATACATTATCACAACAGCAACATTCATTGGTTACAAATTACATCACTTCTAATTAGTGTCCAGCCCCGTTTATGAGCTCTGCCCTCCCCGTGCTCACCCGTGCCCAGCTCGGTTCTGTTCCTTGGCGGGGTCTGTGCTCCCCCTGCTGCAATTCCCTCTCCCCGTTCCTGCTCCCTCCCAGGCTCTGAGCCAGACCTTTCCTTTGGATTGTGGATCTTAAAAACGATCGAGTGCAGGATGCTCCCACTGCCGTCCCTTCCCCAGAGCTGCCCGGCTCCAGCTGTTCATCAACAACTTTGAAAAACCACAAAGCTTGACTTTATTCCCTTTTCAAATCCCGAGAGCTCGATGTCATTCCCAGTTCAAAAACCACAGGCTGTGGGGTCGGTGTCATTCCCCCTCTAAAGCCCCGGGATACGGGCCCGGTGCCGTTCCCCGTTCGGGGCCGCGGGCCCGGTGCTGTTCCCCCTTGAAAGCTCCGCGATGCGGGGCCGGTGCCATTTAAAGCCTCGGGCTTCGGGCTTCGGTTCGGAGCCGCAGTGCCGGTGCCGCCGTGTCCCTCCCGTGTCCCGTGTTTCTCCCGTGTCCAATGTCCCGCTGTGTCCCTCCCGTGTCCCGTGTTTCTCCCGTGTCCAGTGTCCCGCCGTGTCGCGTGTCCCCCTGTGTCTCTCCCGTGTCCCGTGGTGTCCTGCCGTGTCCCTCGCGTGTCCCGTGTCCTGCTGTGCCCCACCCGTGTCCCGCCGTGTACCTCCCGTGTCCCTCCTGTGTTCCGCCGTGTCCCGTATCCCGCTGTGTCCCGCCCGTGTCTCCCGTGTCTCTCCCGTGTCCCGTATCCCGCTGTGTCCCTCCCGTGTCTCTCCCGTATCCCGCTGTGTCCCTCCCGTATCTCTCCCGTGTCCCTCCCGTGTCCCCCCGTATCTCTCCCGTGTCCCGCCGCGTCCCGCCCGTGTCGCGCCCGTGTCGCGTGTGCGGAAGCGGCGCGGGCGGTGACGCGCGGGCGGGAGGCGGAAGCGGCGCCGGGCGATCGCGGGGCGGCGGCGGCGGCGGCGGCGGCGGGGCCGGGCCGGGCCCGGCGAGGCCGCGGGGCCATGACCGAGTACAAGCTGGTGGTGGTGGGCGCCGGCGGCGTGGGCAAGAGCGCGCTGACCATCCAGCTCATCCAGAACCACTTCGTGGACGAGTACGACCCCACCATCGAGGTGCGCGGGGCCGCGGGACGGGAGCGCGGGGGAGGCTCCGCCGGGCCGGGGGCGCCGCCCGCGCCGGGCCGGGAGCGGATCCGCCGCCAGCTCCCCCCAGCCCGGCCCGGCCCGGGGCTCTGGGAGCGGTTCCTCCCCTGTTCGTTCCCCTCGGGCTCCCTAAAGCAGCCGCAGGCGGCCAAAGAGGCCGGCACGGGGCTGGGCAGGGCGGGGGTTCTGCTCGCAGGGAGGGTGTTTGTGATTGTTCTTTATTTTCCTCTCCTGTGGAGGAATTTCTTTAAAGCAACAGGAGTTGTGTGTTTTGTAACAAAGGATGAAAGGGCTTAGAGTCTCATTTAAAATGGGGTAGTTTGGGCATGGTTTAAAATGTGATAGTTTGAGTGATATTTAAAATACTGTAGTTTTAGGTGTGGTGGTTTTTCATCAGAGATGGATGAGAATCACAAATGGATGAGAATCACAAAGTCCAGACTGGTTTGGGTTGGAAGGGGCCTTAAAGCTCACCCGGTTTCAACCCTGACACCTTCCACTGTCCCAGGCTGCTCCAAGCCCTGTCCAACCTTGGACACTTCCAGGGATCCAGGGGCAGCCACATCTTCTGCAGAACAGCTGGCAAAGCTCCTCCTGCGTTTTGATGATTATTTTTACATTTCCCCCGTGGCCCTGGGGTGGCAGGAGCAGTGCAGGGCTCACCGTGGCCGTGTGTTGCAGGACTCCTACCGCAAGCAGGTGGTGATCGATGGCGAGACGTGTCTGCTGGACATCCTGGACACGGCGGGGCAGGAGGAGTACAGCGCCATGAGGGACCAGTACATGAGGACGGGCGAGGGCTTCCTCTGCGTCTTTGCCATCAACAACAGCAAATCCTTCGCTGACATCAACCTCTACAGGTACAGCTGGGCTGCCCCGGGGGCAGGAGTGCAGGGACAGGGGGACAGGGTGGGGACCCTGGCTGAGTGAAGCACTGGAGGGCCTCAGGAACAGACAAATGTTGAATCTCCCACTTCTTTCAGGAAGTTTTGTCGCTGTTCTGTGCCAGTGCATGGAATCACAGACAGGGGTGGGTTGGAAGAGACTTTAAAGCCCATCCATTCCATCCCCTGCCATGGCAGGGACACCTTCCTCCATCCCAGGCTGCTCCCAGCCCCATCCAGCCTGGCCAGGGATCCAGGGGCAGCCACAGCTGCTCTGGGCACCTGTGCCAGGGCCTCAGCACCACCTTTAGTCAGTTAAGACTGGGATGATTTTTATCCAGTTTTATTATTTTTTTTAATCAATCCATATAAATATCTCCAAGGAGTGCCAGGAGAACAGTGTCAGACTCTTTTCCATGATGCCCAGGGACAGGACAAGGAGCAGTGGCCATAAACTAAACCACAAGAAGTTCCACCTCAATGTGAGGAAAAACTCCTTTGTATGAGGGTGGCAGAGCCCTGGAGCAGCTGTCAGGGAGTTGTGGAGTCTCCATGTCTGGACACATTCCAAACCCTCCAGGATGTGGTCACCTGTTCCAGGTGATCTTACCTTGGCAGAGGGGTGGGACTGAGTGATCTCCAGAGGGCCCTTCCAAGCCCAGCTGTTCTGGGATTCTGTGAATCAGCTGCCATTTGCAGCTACAGAATATAATCTCTAAGGAGATGGGTGAGAAATCCAGAGTGGAGTTATCCATGGACAGAACATGAAGTGTACAAAGTGCTTGGCCATGCTGCTGGCCTCTGAGGCCCTGCTCACCTTTAATATGTTTTTCTGGCACAAGGTTGTTTGAATACTGAACTAAATCAGTTTTTCTATTTAGAAAATAGTTCCTAATTTTATTTTTTTTTAATAATTTGTCTTCCTAAAGAGAACAGATCAAGAGAGTGAAGGACTCAGATGATGTGCCCATGGTGCTGGTGGGGAACAAGTGTGATCTGCCCACGAGAACAGTGGACACAAAACAGGCCCAAGAATTGGCAAAAAGCTACGGAATCCCCTTCATAGAGACCTCTGCAAAAACGAGACAGGTGAGGGGTTTCCCCAGGGCCTGACTTCTTCCTGGGAAATGCATCAAGGACATTTTTACCATGTATTTTTGCCTTATTTACAGGAGAAGCATTTTTTCAATCCCTTTACATTTTTAGCTTTTATTTCCCCACTCACTTTTGAAAGAGTTCTGGGCCGGGCCAGTGCAGGAATCGCTTCAGACTCGCCCTGACTTCTTTTCAAGTGGGTCATGTTGATAAATAACAGAGAATAAAAAAAATTCAAGTCCCCTGAAGTTACTAAATAAAACTTAAAAACTAACTAGGGAAAAAAATACTCAAAATAATAAACATAACTGATACCAGTAAATGTAGAGATGAAGAGACATACAGTGGTTTTGTGGAAAATTACCTAACAAGAAAAAATAACACATGACCAAAAAAATATTAAAATTCTCCTTTACTGTCAAAACATTCAAATGCAACCACCAAAAACCCCTCTTAATAAACCTCCAAAACCATAAAAAGACCTCCCAATAAGAAACAAATGCCTGTAAAACAATTCCTAAAAAATAATACTTATGTCTTAAATAAAAGCCACATTTTAACTATAATAAATAAATATCTTATTATAAAATCTCACAAAACACACAGAAGAAAAAGAAACCCAGCTACTTTCTACTGCTTCCAATGATGTTAAAATTTTGATTGCAGCCAGATTCAGCACCTGCAGTGTTGGCAGGAGGAGCAGCAGAGTTTCAGCTGCTCTCCCTGGAGTGTCAGAGGCTGAGCTCCCTCACCCCAGGCCTGCTGGCTTCTCTTGGCTCGTTAATGAAAGCCAATTAGCAGATTATGATTGCAGACAGAATTCCCCAGACTGGACTAATGGGCTTCTCCCAAGCCTCCTTGGCCACGTGGGCCTGTCCAGCCAGCCCTGGAGCAGGGGAACAGAGCAGGGAAGGTGCAATTATTGAGCAGCAGCCAGAAAATCCTGAATTCTCAGAATTCTAAAAGTAGGCAAGGAGCAGCTGGTTTCCTGCATGGAACCTTCCTGAGATACAACAGTTTTCCACGTTTATTTTAGTGGTTGTTACCCCAGGAGGAGTCAGGCTGGGACATCCATATGGGATTCCTCCTCTTAGGAGCCACAGGATCAGTTGGGTGCTGCTCTTCTGCAGAATTGTGACTTTCAAACCCATTAAGGGGTTCTGGGATGGACAGATCAGTGATTTCAAAAGCTTGAGGGAAGAAAATGCCTGACCTTGTGTTTGCATTCAGGGTGTGGAAGATGCTTTTTACACCCTGGTGAGGGAGATCCGGCAGTACCGGATGAAGAAGCTCAACAGCAGCGAGGATGGGAACCAGGGCTGCATGGGACTGTCCTGCCTTGTCATGTGAGAAGGTGAGCTGGAACCTCACTGTGCCCTGCCTCCTCTGCCTTCCAGCAGCTCCTAAATGGGGCTTAGAAATGCTGCCTGCTCTAGGTGGGGTTTTCCCCTTTTATAGAACATTTCTGTGGGAATGTTCCTCCCTCGGGGTCACCAACTGTGGTGGTGTTTGCAGGGGCCCCAGGATGAGAGAAGAGGTGAGAATCTTGACTCCATGTTTCAGAAGGCTGATTTATTATTTTATGATATATATTATATTAAAAGAAAATGATATATTAAAATTATACTAAAAGAATAGAAGAAAGGATTTCATCAGAAGGCTTGAAAGGAAAGGAATGGAATGATAACAAAATCTTGTGACTGACCAGAAAGTCCAAGACAGCTGGACTGTGATTGGCCATTAATTAAAAACAACCACATGAGACCAATCAAAGATGCACCTGTTGCATTCCACAGCAGCAGAAAATTATTGTTTACATTTTGTTTCTGAGGCCTCTCAGCTTCTCTGGAGACAAAATCCTAGCAAAAGGATTTTTCATAAAATATGTCCATGACACACATTGATTCCCAGAGAATTGGATTCTACAATGGACCCTGCAATTGGATCCTACAATGTTTTAATGCTCAAAAAAGAAAAATTGCCCTCTAAGCTGATGGCAGAGCTTAAGAAAAGGAATTTTCATTCACTTCACCCTTTTGGCTGATGGCTGGATGGAACAAGATGATCTTTAAGGTTGCTTCCAACCCAAAACATTCCATGATTTCCACCAATTTCAGTGGTGTGATTTGCTGTGTCATTCCTTTCTGTCTCCTTTTGGGAAACCCTTTGGACTGTTTGGAGAAGGTGTAATTTCTGAGGAAACACCTTGAAAGAGGGGTGTGCACAGCAGAGTGATTGACTCCTGCACAGCTCCCCTTGAGCTGTGTTCATCTGGAACATGCTGATTCCAGGATGAACCAAATAAAATGGTGAAATAACCAATTACCAATTTACTCCCACAGGATTTTTCCCCTTTTTTCCCATTTATTCCCATTTTTTTCCCATTCCCGGATTTATTCCAGAATTTTTTCCCATTTATTCCCCGATTTTTTTCCATTTTATTCCCGTTTTTTCCCCATTTATTCCCCGATTTTTTTCCATTTTATTCCCATTTTTTTCCCATTCCCGGATTTATTCCAGAATTTTTTCCCATTTATTCCCTGATTTTTTTCCATTTTATTCCCGTTTTTTTTCCCATTTAGTCCCTGATTTTTTCCCAATTTTTTTCCCATGTTTTTCTCATTTATTCCCAGATTTTTTCTCATTTATTTCCAGATTTTTCCCCATAAACCAATTAAAATCATGAAATCTGAGTTCCCACCTGAGGGAAATTCCTTTTAACCATTCCCTGTAAGATGTTGCTCATGACAATGAAAACAGCCAGACCAGCTCAGCCCTTGCACTGCTGCACTGCACACCCACCCCCGAGCTAATTAGTGCTAATTGGAGCTGCCTTTCTGTTCCAGATGCCAAGAAAACGTGGTTCAGGTGCAGCTGCTGGACAAGCCTCGATCTGTGCTGCCTCTCCTGCTGCTCCCTGCAGTGTTTGGGTGCCAGTGACAGACTCTGGGCCCCAGAGTTAATTAGCACAAGGTCCATCTGCAGAGAACACCCATGGCATCTACCTCCCTGCTCAGCTCACGGAGCAGCAGCGCCTCGGGATGCGCTGGGATTCTTCTCTCGCTGTCACCTGGCTTTGTTCCAGAAGAAAACCAGTCCCAAAAGTGAACTATAGAGACTAAATGCTGTGAAAAAGATGACACTTTACCTCTAGAGTAAAAGCTAGAAGTGCTGTGTGTCCCCTGTCTGTTGGAATCCGTGCAGTGCTGGCACAGGAGTGGCACGGTTGGTGTCACACGGGGTTGTGCCGCCCTGTCCCCTCCCAGCTGGGTGTCTGCTCTCTGTGCACCTGTACAGCACAAATGCAACATCTCCAGGGCCAGGAGTGCCACCTACCTGATCCTCCATTGCTGTAATAAAAAGGAAAACCTTTCCTAACTAAGTGCCTGTTTGCTAAGAAGATTTGAAGCTGTCCCTTGGGTTGAGGAAAACCCCAAGGACTGGAATTTCTTGGGAGCTCGTTGTGTCAAGCAGGCAAGTGTGCTGTGGGTGATCTGGGCCTGGCAGGATCCTCCAGCAGGAATTTGGAGGAATTTGGAAGGTCCAGCAGGCACTTGAGAGACTCTTGGACAAGGGAGGGGACACACTGCATCTGTGTTTTACTTTCTTTGTGGGTGGAACAGTTTATATTCTGTATTGTTTTCCTGCAGCATTCAGATCTCTTCGAAGTTGGACCAAACCTGTCAGCTGTTCATTTTTAACATGAACTGCCAACATTTCTCTGGGCAGCTTCTCACTCATTAATCTGGTAACTGGAGGTTGCTTTGGACAGCTGCTATTCAGCTCTCTCTGTAACTTGCAAATTGTTTTATTCTGAATTATTTTCTTACCACAGACTGTAAAGAGTCTCTTCAAAATGTCTCTAGACTGTAAAATTGGAGTTTCTTTGTCAGGGAAGGAGTGTGGAGGGTTGGGGTTGACTCTGTCAGGGGTGCAGGAAGTGGCTGCTCCATCCCTGGCAGTGCCCAAGGCCAGGTTGGAGCAGCTGGGGCAGTGAAGGTGTCCCTGCCATGGCAGGGGTGGATGGGATGAGCTTTGAGTCCTTTCCAACCCAAACCATCCTGGGGCTCTGTGCTGGAGGGGAGGAGGCTGAGAGCTGCCACAGGCACCTGAGCCAGCTTCTGATTGCAGCATCCTTGCAAAATGAGGAGGGGAATGAGCTCAGTGATGGCTCCACAGGAGGTGGGGCACAGACTGGTGGAATTCAGGGCTCACTCTGAGTGAGGGAATTGTGAGCCCTTCCCTCCAGCTGAGGGAATTCTCCCCAGACCAGAGCAGCCTCCCCTGGTTCGCTGGTGCCCAGGTGTGCTCTCTGCTGTCCCTGTGCTGCTGGGCTGGGTTCTGCCCTCACTTCAGCTCTGAGGAGGAGGAGGAGGAGGAGGAAGGAGCCCTCAGCCAACAGAGGGAGCATTTGGTCAGTGCCAGGCCAGCAGAGCCTCAGGAGGCTCAGTTTCAGGTTGTTGGTGTCAGTCACACATCTTAATTTGGAGTGCTCAATTCCAAATGGGCATTGGAAAGCAGTAAACAGAGAGAGAAGAATTTTTCCTTTTAATGTTGCTTCCTTCACTAATTACAGTCTTAATTCTCTTCTTGGAATGAAGAGGATCAATCTGCATCACATTTGCTTTATCTGTGATAATCCTTATAAATACTTTTTTCAATTTATTTTAACTTTGACTGATGTGACTGATAAGAATTAAATCCACAAAAAAATTAACATAAAATATTATTTTCCAGCAACATACACACAATGGTGGGCAGAATCCTGGGGACCATTGGCTCAGGTTCAGTTTATTTGATATTGCCCAGAGCAGCTGTGGCTGCCCCCATCCCTGGAAGTGTCCAAGGCCAGGATGGAGCAGCCTGGGGCAGTGGAAGGTGTCCCTGCCCATGGGATGAGCTTTAAGGCCCCTTCCAGCCCAAACCATTCCATGAGTGCAGGTTAAAGCTGGCAGAGCTGCCACCCTGCACAGCCAGGGCTGAGAAAGCTTTGTCAGGAAGATTTTCTGTGAAAACCTTCCCTGTGGGGCTGCTCCTGAAGAGCTGTGGGGCACAAGGGAAGGCAGTCAATAAAAACCCCTGGGAAATGGGGAAAAGCTTTTGGGATACACATGGAACCAGCAGGAAGGGCAGAGTGGGGTTTGTGAGGACACTGAATGGTGACATTCTGCCATCATGGATGGGCTTTGATTTCTTGGGAAATGCAGGAATTTGTTTCCTGGCCAGAGCTCAGCTGCCTGTGGCCATGGGAAGCCTCTGGCATTTGATGTTTGAGGGGTGTGTGCTCAACCTGGAGAATGATTTGGATGGAGATTCATCATAGCAGTGCTCCACACTGCTCTGCATGCTCTGGCATTAAAATATACCAGTGTAGCTCCAAGGCTGGGAATTCTCAGCAATGTGTGGGAACTGACTGGAAAATGCATCTGCTGCTCTTTGCTGTTCCCTTTCTCTTGGGCTCTATAAAACCTGAAAAGGGAAAAAGCCCTGGTGAGGGTAGGTCTGTATTTGTATCACCTTTGGAACCTTTAGAATGCTTTTTAGGAATTTTTTTTTTTCAGTTTTTAGGGTGCTGCAGAGCTGACCTGCACAGGTGATACTCCCAAGTCCATCAGTGTAGTTCCAAATCCAGCAGAAAATACAAAATCAAGGTGGTGCACTATCAGGAGTGAACTGAATGGTTGTCATTTGTTTCCAGCTGCCTCACAGAGAACCCCTGGGTTTGGTGGCAGCCAAGAACTGGAAGGACAAAACCCTTTGAACTTTGGGGAAAATTATTTAGAAGATAAGCACAGAAGGTTTTGCACAAGACTGGTCCCTGGAAAAGGGGGTTTAGTAGATTTGGTCCAAATATTGTTATTTACAACAGCACAACTCTGCACTAGTGCCAAGCTGATTTCACTGCCCTGACTGGGCAGAACAGACATGAACAACTTTTGAGGTAAAATATTAAAAATATTAAAATATTTAAAAAGGGTAAAGCTCTTGTTCAGAACTTCCAAGTGCCAATGACTGGAACAAATGTTTCTGTAGCTGTGGCTGAGTGGAGCCAGCGGAATCCTGGGGTTGTTTCTCTGTGTCCTCACCCCGTGTTCTTGCTCAAACAAATGCTCAGATTCTGTCCCTGTCCCTGCTGGGATTTCGGATTTTAACCAGGATCTTTCAGCTGCCATCATTTTTAGTGCAGCTCAGCCTTAGGACTGGATTTCAAGCAGCCTCAGGCCTGTGGGGGATCACATTCTGACCTGTGTGCTCCTCAAAAACCCCAAACCTTGAGTGTGTGCCTGTGGTAACCCTCAGGAGGGTTGGGAATGTTGGGATCTGGACTTTTAACCCAAGGGCTAATTTGTTGTTACTTTGTTTAATTATTTGCTTTCAATAATGCATCTCTTTTGGTTTGGATTGAAGTAAATTATTTTGCTTCTTTAAATAACTTTTTTAAAGAATAAACTTTGAATTCTTTGGTTGTTTTCTTTGGGTTCTGGGTACAGGATCCAGGAGTTACAGGAGGTTTGATTATCACAGTGCCCTGTGCTTTGTCTGTGGGGTGGGATTTGCTCCATTCTGTGCTGGGGCAGGCCCAGCTCTGTCACAGATGTGCCCCAAGGATTAATGAGCAGTGAGAGGAACCTTGGGACTGCCACAGGCTTGGTCCAGTCCAGTTTTAATCTTGCTGCTGCTGAGTCTCTGTTTGCAGTGGGGTCCCTCATGCTGATTTACATTAAAAAAATGAAAGTCACTTCTTTACTTGATACTCCAATGGCAAAACCAGCTATTAAATTACTGCTGTGCCCAAATCATGCTCTGTTAGCCTTTTAAATTGCTTGATTCAGTCTTCTAAAATACTTCCCTGTTGCCTTCCCTCCTGCAAGAAGGCAAATTTATTCAGAGTACACAATCAGTAAATGTGCTTCAATTTCTCCTCAGACCTCGTGTCAGGCATCTGAAACCTGGAGTCCAACCTGGGTTTTATGCCAGGAATTCAAAAACAGAGCCCCAGGAACAGAGACACACAATTCCTGCCAGTGCAGGTCCAGCCTGTGCCCAGAGCATTCCCACCCTGAGCTGGGGTGGGTGCTGAAAACCCCAGGGTTTCTGGGCCTCTGGAAAGGTTTCCCTGCAATGGGTTTGTTCCTAGAAAGGAGCTCCCTGCAGAGGGCCCTGGTTTGGTTGTGCCCTGGAAGAGATGGCAGCAGCCTGGGGGTCTGTGCAGGGGATGGCTGAGAGCAAGGCGGTGTCACCTGTGGCATTCACATTTCCTGGAAAATCCCTTTGCCCAGGATTTTGCTCCTGGGAAGCTGAGAATCCTCAGAGAAAAGGAAAACAATAATTATCTGGTTTGCTTCTGCTGTGTTTTGCTCCTTTGGAATGTGGTTGGAGATTGTTTACTCACAGGTGATTGTGTCATTGGATTCTGGTGTGAATTATTTTCACTCTTTGGCCAATCAGGGCCAAGGGGAGACTCTGGAGAGAGTCACAAGTTTTCATTATTATCTTTTTAACCTTTTCTAAGTATACTTTCTGTATTCCTTAGTATAGTTTAGTTTAGTATTCTTGAATATAATATAGGATCATAAAATAATAAATTACCCTTCTGAGAACATGGAGTCAGAGCCATCATTCCTGCCTGCCATGAAGCAAATACAATTGTCACTAAAGGGGTGTTGGGGACAGCCAAAGGTGATACAGAGACTCCATCATCAGTGAAAAGCATTTTATTGTTAGAAATTCACAGTTCTTATAGAAATAATGGTGGACCTAAGACCTGATTGGCCTTTAGGAATCTTCTCTCACCTATTGGTCAAGAAGGGAAAACTCCTTCTTGTGAACTTCTCTGACAAACAGAGATTGCCTGCCAGGTGCAGAGATTGAGATAAGAATTGTTTTAATTCTTTCTCTGAGCTTTCTCACATCTTCCCAGGAAGGTCCTGGGACAGCTCTGTCTCTCTCTGCTCAGAGGATTTTCAGTGATTACCCGGGTGGGGAGAGGAGAATCTGCTGATCAAAGGCCCAGCACAGCCAGGAGGCCCTGGTGAGATCCACTTGATCCCCTCCTGTTCAGACTCCTCCTCTTCAGGAATTGAAACCATTTTCTAGCAAAGCTTCCCCCATGGCCTCTGTGAGTACAAGCTGGAGGAAGATCCTGCTCAGTAACCCAAATTTCTGCTCCAACCATTCTCCCTGGCTGGAACCAGGGCAGCTCAGAGGTAAAAGTGGGGGGGTTTAGAGGCACTCCAAAGCCTCTGGGTGTGAATCCCTCACTTTCCAGCTGAAAAAGAGTGAGAAGAGAGGCTGTTTGTGTCAGTCCTTGAGTTTGCACAGGCCCTGGATCTAACTTTAGCACAGCATGCCCAGGCTTTACTCAGATTTCCACCATGAGCCCACCCAATCTCACCCTGTGATTAAAAAAGCTGAGGGATCAAAAGACCAAGATTCTCTTGAGGAAGATGACCTCTGTATCCTAAAGGTCATTTTTGGTTTCAGATGTGAATTTCAGATCCCAAGGAGGGTTAAGGGCTGATTTAGTCCTTGTGGGAGAGCAAACAACAGGAAACAGATTTTATGGGCCTTGAATGAAACAGTTAAACAATAATGTGGTCTGGAGACTCTCAGATTTGGGGATGGGTGAGAGCAAGAAGAATTCAGAACCTGCAAATTTTATCAGCATGAGAGGGAGACCAAAGCTGTACCATCATCCCAGCTTTGCCCTGGTGCTGCTCCTCTGCAGTTGCAGGGAGGGAAATTTATATTTTTGGGGAATAACAGGGAAAGGGGGGTAAAATTCCCTAAATTCTGGAGAATTTCTCAATTGTCACCCATCTTGTTTTGAAGTTGTGCTCATCAGATAAAGGGAACATCTCTTCCAAAGAGTTTCTGGATGCTGTGGAAATGATCTCAGCTGGAGAAGGTGCTCCAGGTCTCACCTCACTGGGTTCCTGTGCTCCTGAGGATAAAATCCATGGCTTGTTATTTACAGCTCTGTGTTTTATTTTATTGTATTTTATTGTATTTTATTTTATTTGTGCAGGTGACTCTCTCACCTATTCTAGCCTTCTTCTTAGACAAGAGCTTTCCATAGCTGCTCCTGCAAAATGTGGCCCAGGAATCCCTTGGATGCCCATAGAATTCCAATAATGGTTCTGTTCCAGGTGGTTTTTCTGTACCCTTCAATGCTCTGACCAAAGCCACCCTTTAAACCAGAGCCCAAATGCTTTGTCCTATTCCAGGGCAGCTTTTGAACTCCATCAAGAATAGAAGCACAAACAGGGAGAGACTTTTCTTCACCTCAAAACTCTTTTATCCTCCTGACCTGCCCAGTTTCACCACTTCCCACCAGGAATCTGAATCAGGAGCTCAGAGTTATCCTGGCAGCAGGCAGGACACAACAAATTCTGGCTTCCTCTTCACTCACAGGTGATTTCCAGCTGCAGGTGAGATCTGAAGAAGGTTTGAGGACACCCCAAAGGAGGGTGCAGCCCTCAGAGCCAATTTGCTGGACACAAACTGCTTCAGATGAAGGCAGGAGGTGCCTCCCAAGCTGAGAGCTGCTGAGCCAGAGCCAAGCTAAGGCAGGAGCTCCCTGGCCCCCCTTGGGCTTGGCTGAGAGCTGCTCTCTGTCAGATCAGCCTCAGCTGTGGCTCACCATGTCCTGATTATCAGATCAACATTACACACAAAGCTTGGAAAAGGCAGTTCCTGACAAGCTCAGGAACAAACTGTGGCTCCTTGCACCTTCCTTTTATTTGTTGGGTTCAGCTGGGAAGAAGAGAGGACATCTGGGCAGCCCTGTGGGTAAAATCCAGGCTTTCAAACACATCCCTCCCTCAGGAAAAGCCTCTGAACAGCTCAGGTGAGAGCACATGGTTTGTACCTATCCACAGCTCCTGTTCTGGTTGGGAATTTCCTTTAAACCTTTGGTTCAGCATAGAAGACATCAGTTTTTAGTCTCTCTTTTAGTCTCTCTTAAAAGACTGAATTCCACAGACCACATTAGAAAGGAGCTGCCCTGGAAATCAGAAATCTGGCCAGACACCAGGTGACACTTCACAAAATGAAAAACGCAAACCTGACTTAAAGAAAAAGATTAGTTAAATTTGATTAATTAAATAAAATTTAATTAAATTTGAGCCTTGCTTTCACCTGTTTCAGTGCAAGTGCTTGTGGCTGCACTTTAAATAGTCCCACAGTTGATCTCCACTCTCCTTTTAGAGTGGGAGAGTCTGATTACAGGGAAGGGAAAGCAGTAAAATTAGTGTTGAGCTGCCAGGCAGTCACTTGGCCCCTTGTGCTCGGGGACTCTGGGGTGTTACTGAGGCTCTGCAAACGCTGCTGAGATGTCCCGGGTGAGAATTCCAGGTAGGTCTGAAAGCCAAGTGTGAGCCAAGGGGCCACAGGGCAGGTTCCAGCCCCACAGCCTCAGAGATTTGGATGTGTGGTGCCCAGGGGACCTCACTGGGGCCTTTGAGCATTTTTCTCCCTGCTTGGAGATGGTTTTGGATAGTGCAGTGAAAGAAACTGTGTTATTGTTTAAACCTTCCTCTGCTTGTAATGAAGGAAAATATTGTCTCTCCTGGGTGAAATGTGTCCTGAAATGACATCATTAAATCCCTGTGGAAGGGCTCAGAGGGATTTCAGGAATCTCTGGGCACCCTGGTGAAGCTCAGCTGTGGGGAGCTGCAGCCCCAAGGGGCTGGGAGCAGGAGCTGGGCAGCAGGAGCAGGGCCAGCCAGGCTCTGCAGGGCAGTGCAGAGGGACATGTGGCAGGTGACTGCAGAGCCCTGGGTGATAACAGCCCCAAACAGCCCTGATAGGAGCATGTTTGGAATTGCAGGGCTGGGGTGTCAGAGACGCTGTCCCAGCACATGAAGCTGGTGTTAAAACCTTGCCCTGCACCATCAGGGGGAGGCTCTGACCCTTCCTGAGTGTAATTTCCATCCACTAAAGAGATGAAAGGTCAAACTAAACATTTCTGGGATGCTTTGTAGGCAGATGAATATGTGGAGTCAGGATTCTGGAGCGTGTGTTCCACAGGCTGGGCTTTGGGCAGTCAGCAGCTGTGATGCCAGAGCTGCAGCCTGAACTGCTGGGTCAGAGAAAAAGGACAGGGGCTGAGCCTCAGAGTGCTGCTGCCACCCTATCTGAGCAGCTGAGAGGCTCTGAGGGACTGCAGTGTCCCAGCTGTCTGATCCTGCTGGGGAATAAGGAGAGCTGTGAGCACAGGGGGATGGAACTCAGCATCTCTGAAATGACCACCCACGCTGGGGGCCACACAGGAGGGTAGTCAAGGGCAAAAAATAGCAAAGCCTGGTGCTCTGAGTCTGGAATATCTGCTTGCCTGGTCAGCAGAAGGCTGTGCTGCCCTCCCTGTGTCCTGCAGGTGCAGTAGAGCCCTTCCAGGCCAGCACAGGACTGGTGCCTGCCAGGTGTGGAGTGAGAGGATGTGGGCTCTGGAGGATGCTCCACCTTGGGCACTGCAGGGGAAGCAGGGACTGTGCCAGGCAGAAGCTGTGCCAGAGCCAGGCTGGGCTGGCTGGGAGGGAGGGACCTGCAGTGGGGTTTGGCTCCACACTGAGGCATCACTGAGGCTCTGTCATGGGACAGGCAATGCTCAATGTCCCTCTGTGCTCCTCAAAGTGACAAATTCTGCTCTGCCTTTTCCTTTTCCTGTACCTGAAGGGGCTACAAGAAGGCTGGAGGGACTTCTCACAAGGGCAGGGAATGACAGGACAAGGGAGAATGGTTTTAAGGCAAAGGAGGGTGGGTTTAGATGGGATATTGGGAATTAGGAATTCCTCCCTGTGAGGGTGCTGAGGCCCTGGCACAGGTGCCCAGAGCAGCTGGGGCTGCCCCTGGATCCCTGGAAGTGTCCAAGGCCAGCTTGGACAGGGCTTGGAGCAGCCTGGGACAGTGGAAGGTGTCCCTGCACATCAGATGAGCTTTAAAGTCTCTTCCAACCCAAACCATTCTAGGATTCTATGATTCTTTTCTAAGTGGAAGGATTTGGCTAAACTTGTCCTTTGCTAATCCCTTTTTAAAGACTGATGAGGTGACAAGGCTAAAAGGCTCAGATTTTGAGGGGCTGATCACAACAGCTTTTCTTTTGTCTCTGTTTTATCTCAAACAGCAGAACACAAACGTGAGTATTGCTGGGTTTCTCTCTGCTCTGCTGTGTTACTGCCTAGACATGATCTCTGGAACCATGCAGCAGTTACATGGTCATGGAGATCATGCAGATCATGCAGATCATGATCCTGGTGATCCTTCAGCAGCTGGGAAATGCTATTTCCTGGCAGTGCCAGCTCTGCCCATCAGTGTTACACAGAATGGTCCCACCTTTTGGTCCTTTGATACAGCACCAAAAGATGCAATTTGTTAAATATCATTCTGCACCCTGAGTGCTGTTGAGCTCTGTCTGCTCTGCTTTGGTGCTCACCTGTGACCATGTCCTGTGTGACACTCGATGGAGAGGTCCATCCTTGGGCACTGATCCCCACTTTGCTTCATGTCCAGCTGCCAAAAGCCGCTGTCAGAGTCCCTGTGCTGCCATGCAAACATCTGCTTCTCGGAGCTGCTGCCAGCAGAACCCTTGGGTTCTTGTTTTATGGTGTTCTGTTGGCAGAGGAAGGCCTTTTAACCTTCCTTCTCCTCCTCCATAAAGCTCCAGCCAGCCCTGTGGCAATGTGGCCCTGGCACCTTTGCAGCACGATGCACGTGGTGGGCTGGGAGTGCCCAGCTGGGCATGCCCTGGGATGGTGGAGCTGAGTGCTTGGGCTGCCAGCTCTGCCCCATCCATGCCTCTGTCTCCCCCTGACTGCTGCAGCAAGTGGATTTTAGGCTCCCTGGAGCTCTAAGGGCTCTGCCACGTTCCCCTCTTCTCCCAGTGCATGATCCCATAACTGCCCTTCCCAAGGACCTGCTTCTCTCTGGGCCTTATGGCAGCATTTTGGGACTGTGTTTACTTTTCCTGCTGTACTGGGGGTATCAAGGGATGTCTCCAGCCCACCAGGAGTGGCCCAGCCTTGCTGCAAATTTGGGAGGTGGCTCAGAGTCTTCTCCAGGGTGTGGGGGCCACAAGGAAAGGGCAGCTGAGCACGGAGCTGCCTGCAAGGGGCACCCGCTGGGAATCTCCTCCCTGTGGGACACTGAAACTCCTCTTTGCAGAGATGGACGAGTCCCTGCGCTCCTTTGCTGAGAAGGTCTTTGCCTCTGAGGTGAAGGATGAGGAGGTCAGGGGGGAAATCTCTCATTTTGATGTGGAGGATATCTGCCCCATCTCCCGGCAGGAAATGACAGTGCACATGATGCTGCAGGAGGCCAGCTCCACCGTGGAAATGCGGTGAGTTCCCAGGGCAGGAGCACAGCCTGCACCTCCTGGCCACAGCAAACAGGGGGGATGCAATCAGGCCCTTGGGCACAGCTCACCACACCTGTGGGATAAATCCTTGATAATCCCAGGGCATCTGTCAGGTACTCCAGGATTTCCTCTCTAATTGCTTCCACTGTTGGACAGAAAGACGCCCTTGGCCCATTCCCTGGGTGCCAGCACAGCCACGGCCACGGAGCTGTTGGGGAGGGAGACTTGGGGACAAGCCTGCGGCTATTTCGTGGCAGTGCCTGTTTGAGGTGCTCAGAAATCACCAGTGAGCTGGATCGCGATGTGCACAGCTGGAACACAGCTGGGGGAAGTGCCCCTGGCCCTGCAGCTGTGTGTGACCACGGAACGGGGCTGTTTGCCTGAGCCTTTCCTCGCAGCAGGAAGAAGCTGATCCGCATGAAGACGACAGTGCTGGCCCCGCCCGTGGCCCCGGGGGCTGTGGCCAGCCTGGCTGTCACCGAGGAGGCCAGCTCCACCTGCCCCCAGTACCAGACCGTGCCCCACTTCCAGCGGGTGCAGATCACTGGGGATTATGCCTCTGGGGTAGGTACGGCCATGGCTGCTCCCTTTCCACCCCTCTGTACCTGCTGCAGTGGGGACAGTGCCTCCCACTGTGCCTCACAAGCATCTGGGGGTGCCCTGCTGCATCCCTGGGCATCCAGAGCTGAATTCCTCAGCAGGAGCTGTGGGGTGCTGAATATTCCCATGGGATTCTCCAGGGAGAGCTTGGCAGGGCAGGCTGTGCTCACTCTGTCACATCCTCTCTGCTTGCACACAGCTCTGTCTGAGCTCTGTGTACATCCAGGGATCCCAGAACAGCTGAGGGGATTCACCAAGCCCTGGTACAGGCAGGGTCACCTGGAGCCATTTGACCAGGACTGTTATCACATCCCATGCTAATCCTGCCTCCCTCTCCTCCTCAGCCTCCTATTACATTTGTGCTGCTTCTAAGAACCTCCTGGAATGTTGCTCAGCCTGGAGCTGCCCAGCAGAGGGGATCTGGAAATCCCTTCCTGCACTGAGCACATTCCCCCTGCCATGTGTGTCCTAGCTGGGAGTGCTGGTTTCCTGACCTACTCCACTCCAGTATCTCCTGACTGCCCAAAACACTTGTTTGTGCAGTAAATCAAAAATCACTGACACACAGGGTTAGTGCATCTTGTTGTTCCTGCTTCAGTTTCAGCCTGGCTCCAAAAATAGCTTTAATGTTTTGCCCAGGCCTGGCTTCCATTTCAGGGTCCATTACTGATTGCAGTGAGGAATGTAAGAGGGGGTGACATCAGAATTCCCTGGTTCTGCAACCAGGAGCTTCCCTTTGTCATGCCTGGGTCTCTGCCTATCATCCCTTCCTTGCCTTGCTCAGGCAGAGCAGTGGGACATTGATGTGATATGATTTGGTACATGATATGATGAGATAGATGAGATAGAGGATGATATGATATGATAATATGGTATGACAAGAAAGTTGGAGAGGGACTTTTTACAATATCATGTAGTGACAGGACAAGGGGGAATGTCTTCCCACTGCCAGAGGGCAAGGTTAGATGGGATGTTGGGAAGGAATTGTTCCCTGTGAGGATGGGGAGGCCCTGGCTCAGGGTGCCCAGAGAAGCTGTGGCTGCTCCATTCCTGGAAGTGTCCAGTGCCAGGTTGGATGGGGCTGGGAGCACCCTGGGACAGTGGAATGTGTCCCTGCCCACAGCAGGGGCTAGAACAAGATGAGATTTAGGATCCCTTCCAGCCCAAACCATTTTTTTTACATTTATCCTGCCGTGACCGAAATCTCCCTCCACCTGGGTGCACCAGGGTGTGTTTCTTGGGCACACCCTGGTGCGTCCTGTTCCAGCTGTGTGGGTGCCTTCAGCATCACCTCCCCTGCAGGTGACAGTGGAAGACTTTGAGGTGGTGTGCAGGGGCCTGTACCGGGCGCTGTGCATCCGGGAGAAGAACATGCAGCAGTCACTGCAGAGGTTCCCCAAGACACCCTCGCAGTACCTGCGCGCCATCGAGGGCGAGCCCTGGAAACCCAGTGACGTTGGCCCAGGTACATCCAGCACCCCAGGGGCTGCCTTCAGCACGGGGCAGGGCTCAGGTGCTTGCCCAGGCCCCCTCCTTGGTGTCACAGGGGTGGGGTGGGGGAGCAAGGCAGGCCTGGGAGGTTTGGGCTGGCAGCCTGATGGAATTCTCCTTCTGCTGCAGTGTTCACCCCACCAGTGAAGGATGGACAGGATCCCCTGGACAGTGGGAACCTCCCTGAGGACCTGGGATACCACGTGCAGATGAAGGATGGGATCGTTTATGTCTATGCAGACAAGGCAGCAGCTGAGAGAAACGAGCCAAAGGACCTGCCCTACCCCAGCCTCGAGCACTTCATTGATGACATGAACTTCCTCTTGGTCCTGATTGCACAGGGGCCTGTGTAAGTGCACAACCCACCAGGTCCTGCCTCGGTGGGCAGAGGGAGGTCAGGGCAGCCCACTCCCTTCCTGGAACAGGGAGGAACCTGCTGGTGACACACCTGCCTGCACAAGTGTCCTCAGTGCTTGTCAGCCCTCTTGGCCTGGGTCTTAAGCAAAACAGCACTCAGGGGCTGGAGGCAGGAGCTGCAGGTTGTCTCCCAGCTGGCCAGCCTTCCTTCAGAGCTCTGTGATAGAGCCAGGGGAGGCACCTCAGGGGAGCAGGGCTGGCCAGCACGAGCTCCTCCAGCCCAGGTGGAATCTGTGTCCCTGTACTGTGAGGGGAGAGGAGCCCAGTGCCTGTTCTGCCCTTTGTTCTCATCAGGAAAACCTACACTCACCGGCGCCTCAAGTTCCTCTCATCCAAGTTCCAAGTGCATGAAATGCTCAATGAGATGGAGGAGATGAAGGAGCTGAAGAACAACCCCCACCGTGACTTCTACAACTGCAGGAAGGTAAAAGGCAAGGCTTAGAGCTCCAGGGACCCTGGAGAGGAGCTGTCATGGTGTCTGCCCCTCCCTCATTGGGTATTAGAGTCCATGTGTGTAGCAGCAGCATTGCTCCTGTGAGTGGGAATCTGCTGCCTTCAATGCTCTTGGCCAAGCTGTGCCCTCTGGCTGTGTTCACCTGCTGGGCTGAGCCCTGCTCACACACAAGGTGCTCACCTGAGGAGTTTGTTCACCCCCCTGGGATGGTACCTGAGCATCCCAGCCTGAAGCTGTCCCTGTTTTCCCAGGTGGACACACACATCCATGCTGCAGCCTGCATGAACCAGAAGCACCTTCTGCGTTTCATCAAGAAATCCTACCGTGTGGATGCTGACCGTGTGGTCTATAATGCCAAGGGCAAACAGCTCACCCTGAAACAGCTTTTCCAGCAGCTCAAACTGCACCCCTACGACCTGACAGTGGATTCCCTGGATGTCCATGCTGTAAGTGGTAGGACATTTAATGTAAGATCACTCTTGGGCCACTCTTCCCCCCATGGCTTTTGCCTTCTCTGTGCACCCACACTTGTTGTGTGCATTAATATTTGTGTCAGGGTGCAGCAGCTCCTGGTGATGTTGTTTTGGGTGGTTTGGCTCAGTCCCTGCTCCCTGCCAGGCTGTGAGGGCAGTGTTTGAGCCTGGGCTCCCCGCTGCAGGGCCGGCAGACATTCCAGCGCTTTGACAAGTTCAATGATAAGTACAACCCCGTGGGGGCCAGCGAGCTCAGGGACCTCTACCTGAAGACAGAGAACGCCATCAACGGCGAGTATTTTGCTACCATCATCAAGGTATGGAGAGAGGGCAGGAGAACAGGGTGGAGCTGTGCTGCTGCTCTGGCTCCCCTTGCCATGGTGTGCTCTGCTTTGCAGGAGGTTGGCTCTGACCTGGAGGATGCCAAGTACCAGCACACGGAGCCCCGGCTCTCGATCTACGGGCGGTCACCTGAGGAGTGGGCCAGGCTGGCCAGCTGGTTCAACACCCACAGGGTCTATTCCCCCAACATGAAGTGGATGATCCAAGTGCCCAGGATTTAGTACGTGCTGTGGGGCTGAGGGAGCACTGAGCCTTATAGACCCCTCATTCCTGAAAGGGTTGTGGGGACAGTGGGCAGTGTTGTCCCTCTGGTAGCAATTAATCCCTTTGTCCACAGTGATGTGTTCAGGTCTAAGAATTTCCTTCCCCACTTTGGGAAAATGCTGGAATATATCTTTGTTCCTGTGTTTGAGGCAACTATCAATCCACAAGCCCACAAAGAGCTCAGTGTCTTTCTACGCCATGTGAGTGTCACCTGGTGATGTTGTCAGGTGTGGGGAGAACTCGCATCCCTGTTTGTGCACAGGGTACTGGCCCTGACAGGGAAAATGGCATCAGTGGGCCAGGGGGCTCTGCCTCATTCTGGGGAAGGGGGATGTGGCCAGAAGGGCAGGAGGGGTCAAACTGCTTGGGCTGGCTGCTGTGGGGCTGGGGATTGCTGTGTACCCATCTCCTGGGGAGGGGTGAGCTTTATTCCTGGTGCTGGACAGTGCTGGGGGTTGTGATAATCCTTATAAATACAGAGCAAGGTCTGCAGCCTTGCCTGACCCTGCCCTTGTGGGGCAGAGCCAGGCTCTGGTGAGCTGTGGTGGGGCAGAGTGAGCCCACCTGGGAGTGACGAGGTGGGGAGTGTGAGATGCACCTTTTTTGTTCCTTTTGCCAACCAGATCACAGGCTTTGACAGCGTGGATGATGAATCCAAGCACAGTGGACACATGTTCAGCACTAAAAGCCCAAAGCCAGAGGAGTGGACTTCCCCTAAGAACCCATCCTACACCTACTACATCTACTACATGTATGCCAACATCCTGGTGCTGAACAACCTGCGCAGGTGAGGCCTGGGACCTGCCAAGGGGCTGCCTCCTGCCTTGCCTCAGTTCTTGGATTGTTGGTATGGAAGATGGGGGCTCTCCTCGCTCTGTTTGCAGCATCATGTCCCAGAGCAATCCAGACCCCCCTGGGTAGGAGGGGTGATGCACTGGGGAGAAAGTTCAGGGGTTGCAGAGATGCATCTATCGCACACACAGAGCAGAAAAGAGAAGGAGTAATGTGCTCCTAGGTCAAGCTGGATTCCTGGGGGCTCATGGTAGGGGCAGAGCTGGGCCTGAAGTTGGACCCAGCCATCCAACCCTGCTGTTTGCTGCTCTGAGTGCTCCTTCCCTGTGCCCAGGCAGCGTGGCATGAACACGTTCCTGTTCCGCCCGCACTGCGGCGAGGCCGGGGCCCTCACACACCTGCTGGCAGCCTTCATGACAGCTGATAACATCTCCCACGGGCTCAACCTCAAGAAGGTACGTGGGGCAGGACTGCCAGGAGCAGCCCAGGCACGGCAGAGTGGGAGAAGGGCTCACAGCTGCCTCAGGTAGCTGGCAGATACCTGTGCCACTGCTTTACACTGACACAGCCCGGCTTCAGGCAGATGTTAAATGGTTCTCTGGGCTTCTCCAGGCATGTTTGGGGATGTGGCTGAGCAGTGTATTAGATTTTGGGGGTTTAGCCTCACAGACCCATCACAGAATATGATTGTTATCACTGGAGCCAGCTAAGTTTGATATCAGACAGGTCCTTGGCTGTGATGGTGTTTGCAGGGGTCCTAGGATGAGGGAAGAGATGAGGATCTGACTCCAGGTTTCAGAAGGCTTGATTTATTATTTTATGATATATATTATATTGAAACTACACTAAAGAATAGAAGAAAAGATTTCATCAGAAGGCTTGAAAGGAGTAGAAAAGAAATGGAATTATAATAAAATCTTGTGACTGACCAGAGAGTCTGAGCCAGCTGACTGTGATTGGCCATTAATTAAAAACAACCCCATGAGACCAATCCCAGATGCACCTGTTGCATTCCACAGCAGCAGATAACCATTGGTTACATTTTGTTCCTGAGGCCTCTCAGCTTCTCAGGAGAAAAAATCCTAAGGAAAGGATTTTTCATAAAACACGTCTGTGACACTTGGCCTCTTGTGCTCCTTACCCTGGAGCACTGAGTGCTGGCTGGCCCATCTCTCTCCTTGCACACAATTCCCTGGCTGGGACCAGTCTGATCTTACTCTGGAGAGGTGGAAAGTGCAGAATTTTAACATGGTACCTCTGCTCCTCTCTGCAGAGCCCGGTGCTGCAGTACCTGTACTTCCTTGCCAGAATTCCCATTGCCATGTCCCCACTCAGCAACAACAGCCTCTTCCTGGAGTACGCCAAGAATCCTTTGCTTGACTTCCACCAGAAAGGGCTCATGGTGTCCCTTTCTACAGATGACCCCATGCAGTTCCACTACACCAAGGTACAGTGTGAGCTGAGCACTGGGGCTGGGACTGTGTGGGCCTCGGTTTTTTGGAAGCCAGTGGCACTTGCAGAGGGTCCAGCATATGCTGGGCCATGTCCCCCTCCACCAGCAGATGTCCAGGTAGGATATTAGGAAAAATTTCTCCACTGAAACAGGGGTCAAGCATCTGAACAGGCTGCCCAGAGCAGTGGTGCCTGGAAGTTTTCAAAAAATGAGAACACATGGCCCTTTGTGGTGTGGTTTAGTGGGCATGGGGGTGTTGGCTGAAGGTTGGACTGATCCTGGAGAACTTTTCCAGCCCCAAAGATTCAGTGAGCTGTGGGACAGCCCCTGCAGAGCACAGGCTGTGCTGGCAGAGGCTGCTGACCCCTAACCCTGTGCTGCAGGAGCCCCTCATGGAGGAGTACGCCATCGCTGCCCAGGTGTTCAAGCTCAGCACCTGTGACATGTGTGAGATCGCCAGGAACAGCGTCCTGCAGTGTGGCCTGTCCCACGAGGTGGGTGTCCTGTCCCCTTGGGGGTGTGTCCTGCAGTGTGTCCTGTCCCATGAGGAGTGTCCTGTCCCATGAGGGGTATGTCCTGCCCCATGAGACGTGTGTCCTGCAGTGTGTCCTGTGTCACAAGCTGCGTGTTCTGCAGTGTCTCATATCCCACGAGGTGTGTCCTGCCCCATGGAGTGGTGTCCTACACTATGTCCTGTGCCATGAGGTGTGTCCTCTCCCACATCGTGGGTGTCCTGTCCCATGCAGGGGGTGTCCTGCAGTGTCTCCTGTCCCACGAGGTGTGTGTCCTTCTGGGGTGGCCCTGCCCACAGCCCGAGAATGGCACCAGCTCCACTCGTGGGCTCAGAGCTTCTCTCTCTACCGACTTCTGAGGTCGGTACTGCTGTCTTTGCCTCTGGCAGGAGAAAGTGAAGTTCCTGGGTGAAAACTACCGGGAAGACGGGCCCGATGGCAATGACATTCGGAAGACGAACGTGGCCCAGATCCGCGTTGCCTATCGCTACGAGACCTGGTGCTACGAGCTCAACCTCATCGCCGAGGGGCTGAAGAACGAATAGGCGGGGGTCGGACAGCGGGGCCGGGGCCGTGCCGGACTGTGAGGGGGGCCGGGACCGGGGCCGTGCCGGACTGTGAGGGGAGCCAGGGTTGGGACAGAGCCGTGCCGAACTGCGCGGCCCCGGGGCAGCAGCGCAGTAAAACCCCGTCTGTGAAGCGGCTCCGAGCGCCTGAGGGAAAGGGAGCGGGACTGTCGCCTGAGTGACAGCCATGCCAGCCAATGGGCGATGGATCTGTGCGCCCTGAGGCGGGGCGGGAGTGGGATCTCGAGCTGAGTGACAGCCGCAGCAGCCAATCGATGGCGGCTCCGTGAGAGCCGGGAGTGTCCTGCGGGAGCGGGCCGAGGCCGCGGAGAGACGGGACGGGGCGCGGCTGGGGCGGGGTCTCCTTCTGAGTGACGGCCGCGTGAACCAACGGGAAACGGCTCCGGGCACTCCGGGGCGGGGAGGAGGCGGGGTCACCGCTTGAGTGATGGCTACATCCGCCAATGGGAGGTGGTTCCGTGCGCGCCGGGAGCGTCCTGCGGGAGCGGGGCCGGGAGCGGGCCGAGGCCGCGGTGAGACGGAGCGAGGGGCGGCAGGACCGGGCGGGGGTTACGCCGGGAGGGCGAGCGGGTGGCCCGGGGGTTGGGGCTTCCCGCAGTCGCGGCCGGGCTCGGAGCTGCGGGCCCCGAAGGTTCCCCGCGTCCCGGCTGCGGACAGGCGGGCAGCGGCCGGTGCAGCATCTTGCCCGTGTCTGCCGAGCCGAAGGAAGCAGGTGCTGCTCCAGCTGCCTGGAGGAGACGCCGCTCCCGGGGGAGCCGGGCTTGGGGTGGGTTCGTGTCCCCCACTCGTGCAGATGCCTGAGGGGGAGGGTGCCGGAGGAACCCAGCCGGGGGTGTCCGGTGGTGGGCACAGGCGGGCGGGCCCCGCTGGCCGTCGGGGAGCGCTTCTCCCGTGAGGGCGATGGAGCGCGGGCTGCCCGGAGCTGCTGCTGCTGCTGCAGGGGCTGCCCGCGGGGATGGCCAAAACCATCGAGCAGGGCACCGACAGCAGAACTGGCAGCTTTCTCTCCTTGGGAATGTGGTTTCAGGAAATGGAATTGTCTCGAGGCTTTGCATGGAAAACGTGTAGTGTGCTCTCTGGATTTCAGGGCTGGAAAAAGAGTCAGGGGCTCCCTGTCACACCTGCCGAGGGTCACACCTGCCGAGGGTCCCTCCCACTACCCCATTCTGTGTTTCTGTACCGAGCTGTACACACTGCTGGGCTGTGCTGGGTTAGGGCTCGCTGGCTATTTGTGCTTGTTGCACTGAGGTGAGTGGGGCTGGATGTGTTCAGAGCTCCTTGGCACGCTGGACCAGTCTCCCCTTGCCTTCCCAGCTCGCTGTATACACACAGCCCTCTGCTCCAGTGACACGGCCTGGCTGTGACAGAGCCCAGGCACTGCTGGAGCAATTCCCCCTCGCAGCTGGGGCTGGCATCAGTGAGTGATGGAAGGAAGGTAGAAGAGAAGTTGCAGGAAAACCAGCCCCTGGAAATGTGTATTTGAGCACTGGTGGCTGGAGGATCTGACCTGGATGTGACCTTGAGTCCTAGTGCTGTCCATTGCTGCTTGGCAAAATTTTACTCTCAGTCTTCCAGTTGTAATAATCTGATATGGGTATGACTCAGTGGGCAGCTCTGGAACACATAATCTGAATGGTGTCTGAGAGGTTTTCTGGTGCTGCCTTAGTCTGCACCCTTTGAACCTCCTGGAGCAGCTGCCTGGGTGCTGCTGAGACATTCCCAAGGGAATGAGTGGTTGGTTGTGGCCTCACACAGCCTGTCTGGGGTGGCCCATGTAAAGCCACACAGGCTTTGTGACTTTCCTTTGGAACCTCACCTCTGATGGTGGCACCAAGGAAGTGCTCCAGGATAAGTTGTGATTGATTTTTAACTCCATGCCCAGCTTGTGCCTCATTTCTGGTGTGCAGCTGCAACACTCCTGGGGCTGGCAGCCAGCCCGGGGTGTAGGGGCTGAGTCAACTGCTGTTGTCAGTATTGCTACCCTGGGCATTCAGATCCTGTGAGTCAGGTCAAAAACCCACGACTTTAAAAATAGTACATTGTGGGTTCTGACCATGTGCACCCTGGTGTAGCAGCCTTCAGTGCTTACATGCTGGAAGTGGTCTGGTTTGGGGGTATTTTTATATCTTGAGGAAAAAGTTGCTTTCAGGAAGTTGAATTTCATCACTTTAGAAAAGGACAGTCAGTAGAAAAGTCTCAGCACTCGTGAGGGTCAGAGTTAACCTCCTTTTGCTGTGTAATTGGGATTAGCAGCACATTTTCTGTGGCCATGGATCTAATGGGGCAGAACTGCTCCTCAGCAGGAGATGCAGCAGCATGGAAGGAGTTAATACCTCGTGGTTAGAGTAGCTTTGTATCGAGATGGAAATGACTAAGCACTCTGCATTCCTGGAGAGTTACTTATTTTGATATAAAATCTGCTTGTTTGGTACTGCCCATGTCTTTGAGGCATCAGCATGGCAGAGCTGTTCAGAGGAGCATTCAGAGTTCTTCTGGAGAGAAACAGGATGGGAGTAGCTGAGAGCTCTGGAAGGGGTCCTTTCCCTCCAGAAATGAGCTGCCAGCTTCCCTAGGTTCCACAAGACCAGAAACTGCTTTTTATTTGGCTGCTAACACAGGAGGAGGCTTGGTGACAAAGGCTTGGGGTGGTTTAGGACTGCACAGCTTTCACAAAAGGACTGAGATTGCCTCAGAGCTGCACGAGCTGGTCCAGGCAGTGTTTGTGTTCCCAGGACAAGGTAAGGTGCTGTGTCAGTGCCTCTGCTGCAGGGTGCTCGGGGTGCTGGGGGGGGACTGGCCTCAGCACTAGGCAGGGATTTATTCTGGAACAGCAGAACTGGCAGCTTTCTCTCCTTGGGAATGTGGTTTCAGGAAATGGAATTGTCTCGAGGCTTTGCATGGAAAATGTGTAGTGTGCTCTCTGGATTTCAGGGCTGGAAAAAGAGTCAGGGCTACCTGTCATGTGCTGGGAACGTGCCTTATTCTTCTGCTTTGGGAGCTTCCAAACAGCCTGGATCAGAGAGGCAGTGTTTTGGCAGAAATGGGTGGTGTTTTGTCTAGAAATTATGTAATTTTCCCCTAAACTGCTGCTTCTGGTGAAATAATTCAGTATTCTTAACTACACTGATCTCCTCTAAGTTCTGCTGCAGTAAGGATGATAAATTTGGCTTCTCTGGAAACACTGGGAAGCACACTGGGGCCACTGAAGGAGTTTGGAAGGGGAGGTCAGGATGGAAGCAGTCACAAGCCTGGTTATTCTGTGACAGCAATGATTTGTACAGTGCTTGATTCAAGTGCTGGCTGCCTGACCCAGGTGGTCTCTGCCAGCTCTGTGTCCTTGAACTGTGTTTTAGCCTGTCCTGGACTGCATTGAAGAGTTACTTAACTTGGATCACACCACCCCAGTGTGCTCTTTCTTCACCAAAGCTCAGCCTCTGCCCTTGCCTGGGCTCACGTGATGAGCTGAGATCAAATGCCTGGTTCTTGATAGCAAGCCTGGGCAGGTGAAAAGCTGCATTCCTCCCTTCCTTGGATGGATATTTTGGAAGAGACAGTCCAAGGGAGCAGCACTGAGCAGGGAGAGCTTTAGGCTTGTGCTCAGCTGTCTGTGGGTCCCATTCCTGCATGTCCAAAGCCAGGGTGGATGGTGTGACCGTGTTCACAGGGGTCTGAGGATGAGGGAAGAGATGAGGATCTGACTCCATGTTTCAGAAGGCTTGATTTATTATTTTATGATATATATTACATTAAAACTATACTAAAAGAATAGAAAAAAGGATTTCATCAGAAGGTTAGCTAAGAATAGAATAGGAAAGAATGATAGCAAAGGCTTGTGGCTCAGACTCTCTGTCCAAGCCAGCTGACTGTGATTGGCCATTAATTAGAAACAACCAACATGGGCTAATCAAAGATTTACCTATTGCATTCCACTGCAGCAGATAACCATTGTTTACATTTTGTTTTGAGGCTTCTCAGCTTCTCAAGAGGAAAAATCCCAAGGAAAGGATTTTTCATAAAAGATGTCTGTGACAGGATGGGGCTTGGAGCAACCTGGGACAGTGGAAGGTGTCCCTGCCATGGCAGGGGGTGGAAGGAGATGAGCTTTGAGGTTCCTTCCAGTCCAACCCAACCCATTCTGGGATTCTGGAGTTCCATGTGCTGGCCAAGGCTGAGCTTCTCCTCCTCCTCAGCTCCTGGGTGTGCCTTACCATGGGAGCAGGGAGCTGGGCAGTGGGAGAGGGCAGGAGCATCAGGCCTTGACTTCAGCCATGGCTTGAGATGAGGAAGCAGAAATGGATCTGTCTGTCTGTCTGTGTGTCTGAGGAAGCAGCAGCACAGGCAGTTTTTGTTGCAGCCCTCCCAACGTGAGCTGTGGCAGGAAGGATGTGGGGTGGGCTGGCAGCCAGCAGAGCTGCCCAGCTTGGGCACAGCAAGGGTGGACCCACCTGGAAAGCTGTGCAGGGCTGCTCAGCCTCCTGTGAGCAGTCATTTGTCCTCATGGATGGTGGAGGGTGTCAGGGAAGGGTTCTTCCCCCAGAGGGTGCTGGCACTGCCCAGGCTCCCCAGGGAATGGGCACGGCCCTGAGGCTGCCAGAGCTGCAGGAGTGTCCTGTGCAGGGCCAGGAGGAATTGGACAGGATGATCCTTGTGGTTCCCTTCCAGGGCTGTTCCATGATTCTCTGCCAGGCTGCTCCCAGAGGAGCTCCCACTGGGCACAGTGCTCTTGGAATCAGCAGCTGTGGGCACAGGCTGTGAGTGAAGGTGCTGGACTGGGTCAGATAAACCCCTGCTCCACACCATGGGATCCTTCAGGTTCTGCTCCCTGTGCCACTCCTGATTCCAGCAATGCTGGGTTTGAAGGTTTGGAGGGCCCTGGAGGATCCTGGTGTGAAGCTGGGCTGCTGGGGAGGCTGTTTGAGCCCTGTCCCCCCTGGCTGTCCCTTTGCCTGGGTCCTGAGAGTGTCCTGGGGCTGCAGCAGCTGAGTGGCACAGCAGAGGAAAGCTGCTTTCCTGTCTGCTAATCAGGGCTGTGCAGACACACACGGAGGAAGGATGGCTCTGCTCTGGCTCAGGATGTTTTGGCAACAATGCCTATTTATAGGAGAGGGCAGGGGCCCCTTGCTGCTGTGGGAAGAGGGTCTCCAGTGGCTGCAGAAGCACTGAGGACAGGCTGGAATGCTGATGAGGGACAGAGGGCTGATGATGGAGCAAATATCCCCAGCTTGGGGCTTACCCAGATTGTCCAAGTTTATCCCATTCACTGCTGAGTGGGAGAGTTACCAGCAGCTGTCTGGGACAATGGGCTGAGCCATTCCAGCCTGCAGGAACCAACACTGTGGAGATAGGGAGCTGCTTCCCACACCAACTGTGCTGCTTTGGCAGAGGGGGAGAGTGCAGCAGAGCCAAGGCTTGGTGCCATGTGTGCCCAAACCATCTCTGAACTGCCTGGGAGCCCTGGGATGTCCTTGACCAGTGAGCTTTCTCACTAGTGCTATCAAGGAGATCTGCCAAGGCCAGTTCTTTGCTTTTAATTGCACTGCAGATGCCTCTGCCAAGCAGATCAGCAGCTCCAGGGATAGCCCTGAGCCCTGGCATTTGAGGTGTGGTCCCAGCAGTGGGCAGGGTGTGGGTCTGCTGTGCTGGGGGCTCTCCACACCCAGCCTGGAGAGTGGGACACGACCCCTTGCCAGGCAGGTTTGAGCTCCTGTGCCTCCCAGCGTGGTTTGCTGCCCATCCCTGGCTCTGCCCACTCTGCCAGGCTCTGGTGACTCAGTGCTGGCCGGGTGTGGTGGCACTGCCTGTGGAGGACACGTGCCCAGGATGGCAGTGGCAGCTGGGGCAGAGGTTTGGTGGCACTCTGGCCCCTGGTCCCACCTGGAGCAGGTCTGGCTGCTTTCTGCAGGGATCCTCTGCTTTTGTGCATGTGTGGAGTTCTGCTGTTTCCCTGCCTTTTGCAGGGAGACTTCTTGGTGCCAGGGAGATGTTACCAGAGGCAGAGTGGCCCCTGGCCTGAGCTGAGCACTTCTCACCTACTGCAAAGGGAGGTTGTTAAATACAGCTGGAGGGTTGGAACTTCTGAAATGGGCTAATTGCCCAGAGAATGGGAGGAATGAGTCTTGGTAGAGCCTATGGGCTGCTGTCCTCTGTCCAGGATGGGTTTGCACCTCTGCTGGCAAAAGGGCTCCAAGGCTGAGTGTTCACAGGGATCCAAGGAAGAGGGAAGAGATGAGGATGTGACTCCATGTCTCAGAAGGCTTGATTTATTATTTTATTATATATATTATATCAAAACTATACTAAAAGAATAGAAGAAAGGATTTCATCAGAAGGCTGGCTAAGAATAGAAAAAGAAGGAATGATAACAAAGGCTTGTGGCTGGGACAGAGAGTCTGAGCCAGCTGACTGTGATTGGCCATTAATTAGAAACAACCAACATGGGCTAATCAAAGATCCACCCATTGCATTCCACAGCAGCAGATAATTATTGTTTACATTTTGTTCTTGAGGCCTCTCAGCTTCTCAGGAGAAGAAATCTTAAGGAAAGCATTTTTCAGAAAATATCCCAGCTACAGCTGAGGATTCCACACATGAGATGTCTGTACTGAGGCCATGCTGGACCTGCTGGCTCTGTACAGCCACCCCAGTTCTCCCTGGTGGTTTCACCTGCATTCCTTGCTGGATTATCTGGAGGATGTGTGCTGTATCCCCTGGATCCCACATGTGGGAAGTCTCAAAGAGCACAGCTCCTGTTTGTGCAGGCTCTGCTTGGCTAGGAGAAGCCAGAGTGTTTCTTTAGCATTCCTTCTCTGCTGATCTAAACATGGGGTGATTTTTCACTTGAAGATGAAAACTCCCTTGTTTCTTCTGCCTTTTGAAACTCCACAGCCTGGGCACCACTGCCCTCCAGTCTCTTGGATGGCAAATTTAGGTCGGGTGTTGGCAAACAGAGCACCAGGCAGGTTTTCACTTGTGTTGTGGAGCAAGAGAGCACTTCTGGGAGGAGGATGCACTCTTCCCCAGCCAGCACAGCTCTTCTCATGCTGTGTGAAGCAGCAGCTCCTCTCTGGAGAGGCAGATGTGGTTCCTTTTTGCTGGTGCCTCGTGTCCTGCTGTGTCTCTGCTGAGTGGGGAGCTCAGGTGCCACAGGGATTTATCTCTACTGCCTGAGCATCAGGAGGAGCTGCTCTCCTGCAGGAGGGCTGGCTGAGATCCACACTGCTGTGTTCCTCTGCCATTAAATAATTTCCTTCAGTTTGCATGCCTGGGATCCCTCAGGGTGTTTTGTGCCTGCTGTGTTTGTTTTTGGAGCCGGTGAAGCCTCAGCTCCCTTTCCATGTGTGCACAAACAGACCCTGTGGGGAGGGAGCTCTGGAAGCCTGTCCTGAGCACGTGCTGGATGGGATTTGGGGAGGAATGTTCTGCAGCAATTGCCAGGGAGCAGCTGGGACTTTGGGGTGGGGAGCATGGCTGAGGTGCTGTCACCCCAAAGAGCCTGGGGCTGGATTTCAGGGAAGATGCACGGAGCTGCTGGAAGGGGTATCAGGGACACACAAAGGTGATACAGAAATTCCATCATCAGAAAGCATGAAAAAGCACTTTATTATTAGAAATCCACAGTTCTTATAGAAATAATGGTGGACCTAAGACCTGATTGGCCTTTAGGAATCTTCTCTCACCTATTGGTCAAGAAGGGAAAACTCCTTCTTGTAAACTTCTTTGACAAACAGAGATTGCCTGCCAGGTGCAGAGATTGAGATAAGAATTGTTTTAATTCTTTCTCTGAGCTTTCTCACGTCTTCCCAGGAAAATCCTGGGAGAGCTCTGTCTCTCTCTGCTCAGAGGATGTTTTCACCATTTTTCCCATTTTTCTGATTTTTCTCCCCAGGAAGTGACATCTACACAGTGCAGGTGGAGGAGCTGGGTTCAGGCTGGTTTTGGGATCAATTTGGGGTGATTTCCAATCCAATTTTCCTCATTTTTTCCACCGTTTTTAACCCAATTTTCATATTTTTCCCCATTTTTATGATTTTTCTCCTCAGGAAGTGCCATCTACACGGTGAAGGTGGAGGAGCTGGGTTTGGGGTCCATTTTCTCCATTTCTAACCCCGTTTTCTCCATTTTTAGACCATTTCTTCACCGATTTTCACCGTTTTTCCCCTAATTTTCACCGTTTTTTCCCAAATTTCCACCATTTTCCCCCAAATTTTGTGATTACCACAGGGTGCAGCTGCAGCTGATGGCTCTTGTGTTTTACCCACAGGTCGGAGCAGCCAGCCCGGACTCTGTGACACCGCCGGGCCACTTGGGAGCGTGCTGCCAGCTTTGATGTGTGCAGGACACAGCAGGACGTGGCCAGGGCTGGGCATGGGCTGTGTGTGAGCCCCCTGGCACTGCCATGCACCCCGTGGGGGCTGGGGACAGCAGCTTCACCCGTGGGGCCGTGCAGAGCCAGACCCTGTCCCGCAGCCACTGCCGCAACATCAAGCAGAAGATCTCGCAGTGGGAGGGCAGGACAAGGGGCTGCCCCAGCAAGGACAGGCAGCAGCTCAAGGACTTTGGAGTCAAGTATGATCCCAGCTGCAATGCACTACCCAAAGTGAAGGCAGAATGCACAGAGAATGGCAGAAGGGCTGGGGCTAAAGATCCCAAGAGCCTGGGGTTGGATTTCAGGGAAGATGCACGGAGATGCTGTGGTGGCCCAGCTTCCCCAGCCAAGGAGAAAGGAGAGGGGCAAACAGGTTTCCTGAGCCCAGGGGTGACACTGCCCCCAGGGAACTTCTATACCTCACAAGCTCTTTGGAGGAGAGCAGATCCCCCCCTGCCTGGCAGAGCCTCTCCTGTTGCCTTGGACCTCCAGAGGAAGCGAGGCAGCTCTGGCTCCACGGAAAGAGAACTTCAAATCAAAGGAGTGGACGCTCTCTGCAGGGCAGAGAGGAGCTTGAGGAACATTTACTCTGAGGTTGAGGGGCAAGAGGAGGAGGAGGCAGCTCCTGATCCACCCCCCAAACCCCGCAGGACTTTCCGCTACCTGGCAGAGAAGGGTGCTGGGGGTCGTAGAGCTGCCAGTGCCACCAGGGAAGGTCCCCTGCAAAAACAGTGTGGAAAGGACTTGGTGTCATCCTCCAACAACCCTGAGAAGAAAATAGCCAGCAGGAGGATCAGAGGGAGAGCCCAGAGGTACATAGTTCATCTCTCATGTCTGAAATATTTATTTAAATTACTTTCTAGGTGGGTTTAAGCAGCTTGCTTGGCATGATGTCCTTGTGGAGTGCTGCTAGTGATGATGCCTCTTTTCATGGGGAAGGGATGTTCCTGGGTGAAAGTATCCTGCTTTTGCTGCTGACAGTCTTGCAAAGAAGGCTCCAGGTTCCAAACAGAAGCCCACACCTTAGAGCAGAGTGGAGTGACCCAAGGGAGAGATCTGCCTGCTCCCTGCCTGCTCCCTGCCTGCTCCCTGCCTGCTCCCTGCCTGCTCCCTGCCTGCTGCTTGCCTCAGCTGCACTTTAGGGATGGCAGAGTAGCTTTCTCTTGGGGCACTGTGGCTGCTGAGTGTTTGGTTTTTCTGGCAGTGAAAGTTTCTCTTGTTACTTTAGGCTGGAGGCTGTGGGTACTGCTCTTGCAGTAGGTTTGGCTGGTTTTCCCTCTTTCCCATACCCTTCTGAGGTGGCTTGATGCAAATCCTGCTCAGAGGTGAGCTGCCTGTGCTAGGCTGGTGTGCAGAGATGTGGCTTGAGGTTCTGAAACCTTCCACTGTGGCAAAGTGTGCAACAACAACCCAGATTTTATGATTGTGATGGGCTAAATCCCTGCCAGCTCTTCTGTCACCTCAGTGCCCTGATTTCAAAATAGTGGCCAAGTGGATGGAAATGCCAACCCACAAATGCATGAGCACCTTGAGCATGAGTAGGAGAGGCCAGTAGGAAGCAGTGCCCTGGTTCTGAGCTGCTGCAAGTCTGCAAAACATGGTTTGGGTTCTTGCCTCTGACAGGATGGGGCTGGCCATGCCTGCTTGGAGTGTGCTTGGCCATGGAGCCTCCTGCTCCCTTTCTTACTTAATTACTCTCCCAGAGTAAGTGAGCAGGACTCACTTGGTGTGCTGGCTTTGACTGGGATAATTTTCTTCTTGGCATCTTGTGTGCTGCTGTGTTTGGGGGTTGTGATGAAAATGTTGGTAACATAGCAGTGTGTGAGCTGTGCTCATGCAGAGCTGGGAGGGGACACAGCGGGGACAGCTGATCCCAAGGATGTTCCAGACCCTGTGATGTTCTGCTCAGCAGTAAAAACTGGGGAAGAAGCAGAAAGGGGGGAAATTTGGAGTTTGTGTTCCCAAGTCACTGTTATGCATGATGGAGCCCCTGGACATGGCTCAGCACCGAGGGAAATGGGGAATGAATCCCTTGTTTTGTTTTCCTTGCTTGTGCAGCTTTTGCTTTACCTTCCAAACCGTCTTCATCTTGACCCATTTTCTCTCTTTACCCTTTGATTCTCTCCCCCATCCCATGGGCTGGGAGTGAGGGGCTGAGCTGCTGCCTGGGCTTAGACCTCAACCCTTGGAAATGCGAGCCCAGAGTGGAGTATCCTATGCTGGGTGGTCCCAGGGAGGGCCACACTGTGTTTGGACTGCAGACAGCAGCTCCAGCAGGTGCCTTTAGAAGAAATCACCCTGGTTTTCCTCTAGGAAATCTTTTGAGTTTGAGGACATCCAGGGCTTCCGCAAGCGGCCGGCGGGCGGCGGCTCCCACAGGCCCCGGGAGGAGAGCAATGGCACTGCAGGATCCAGGCTGCTCTGCACTCAGTCTGAAGACAACATCTACGAGGACATTATCTGTATGTGCCTGGGCTTCTGGGGTGTCCTCACTGTGGGTAAGGGTGGAAGTTGTGCTGGGGAGGGAGGAGTGAGGGTGAGGATGTGTTGAGGCCCTTTCCGGCTCTGGGGTTTTTAAGGTCTTCCCCATCTGGGGTTCTTTGTTGGTGTTGGTGACATCTGCACGTGAACAGCCTGATTTCAGATGTCATTGGAGGTCACTGGAGTTGGCCTGTGCTAAAGTGATTTCTTTATTAGCCCTTGGAATGCTTTGCTTGAGTGTTGCACAGAGATCGTGTGAACACTGCCAAAATGAGCTGCTTTGCAATAGAGCTGCTTGCTCTGCAGGGGAAGAAGTGTTTTGTTCTGCTGAGTCCCTGTGCAGTTTGCCAAGCTGATGGCAGTGGGTTAGAAGGATGTGGTGGGAACCTCATCCAACTTCAAACAGGTCTCACAGGCCCTGTTATTGGCACACTCTCCCCTCTTATATCCCTGGCTGAAATTACAGGGCTTTGTCTCCTTCCATAAACCCCCATCCAATGCATTTTCCAGGTCCTACAAAAGAACACCCTTATGAAGATATCAGAGCACTGCCCTTGCCCCTGTGGAAGGTCCCATCTGTCTGGAAGCTGCCCCCTCCCCAGAGCATCAGAGGGGCTCCCAAGGTAGGGTGGGGGATTAAAGGGTCAGAACTATTCAGAACCATTCCCACAAGAGCCCTCGTTTGTGCTCAGCCTCACATTCCACTCTGCAAGTCATTGGTTTGCCTTATTGTTCTGTAGCTTATTATGAATGTAAATAATGTATAATGTAAATAATGAACAGCCATGGCAGCTGATTGAGCTGCTAAGGAGCAACAGAGTAGGAACAAGAAAGATTTGGTGAGATGCTTGAGCGGGGAGGTGGGATGGAGAGCTTGGTAGAGCAGATTTACCAGCTGTAATGTGACTCCTCTGCCTGTGACCTTGGACCAAAGCTGCATCTCATGCTTCACTATCTCTCTCATGCTTCACTATCTCTTCTGTTCTGTTTTCCAGCTTCCCCCAAAACCTCCCTTCCTCAGCCGTAAGTCACTGGAGCTGAAGCCCTCCCAGACAAATTTCCAAGGGAAGGTGGGCAGGGAGACCTCCCTGCCTGTCACTCTGTCTGAGTGGAAGCTGTTCCGAGCAGTGGAGGCTGCCAGCAGGAGAAAGAACCTGCCCTGGGTGAGATTCAAATGTAAAACTTCACTTCTTGCCTGGCATTTCAAGCTTTTGCTGCTTTCCAAGTGCTTTGTGAGTGGCCACAGAGCTGTGGGCCAGGCAGGTGATTGCTGCTTGGCACTGCTGCTCCAGCCATTCCCTCTCCAAGTGCCAGGGCTGGTGTTTGGGGGTCTGAGTGCCAGTTGCAGCTGGGACAGTGCTGGTTTTGTTGGTCAGGAATCACAGTGGTGTTTTTGTGGGCAGACAGAGTGCTCAGTGTTGGCCTGGAGGTCAGGGCTGTGTGTGAGCACAAGCCCTTCCTCGTGCTTTGTCACCTAAGCCTTGTTCCCAGTGTTTCCATGGAGTGTTGGTGCTGGCTTTGTGCTCTTGGAGAGCTCCAGGGGCAGCTCTGTAATGCTGTGTGCACGTGTCCCTGCTCCCAGTGCCTTCCTTCCCAGGCTGATCCTGGTGTTGCACTGCAGCCCCTGAGCTGTGGGAGAGCTGTGGGGCCCTTGGTTACTTGGAATGTTGGCCAGGAGTTCTGGACTGGCACCAGGAACAGCTGTTTCACAGTTTAAGGGTGCAGAGGAGCTCTCAGGGATAAGAGCATTTCACAAAGCCCTCATCCAGCTGTCCCTTCTGGCCTCTCCCTCCTGCCTGGCTGCAAAGACAATTGTGCTGCTGAGGCCAGAGGGGTGAGGAAGGCTTTTAATCCACCTTCACATAGAGAACTGTTCGGTTTGGTGCCTTGGGAAGGTTTCTGGATCCTCCTGTTGGTTACAAGCTCACATCCCTCTGTGACAAGAGGCACCATGTGCTGTAGAAGGGCAGCTGCAGCTGCCACTGTGGTGGCACTTGGTGCATGGGACTCAAATTCCAGTTGTGGTAGTGAGAAGGGCTTATTTTTGCTGTGGTAAAACCATTTCACTTCAGCAGATCTTTATTTCATCTGAAAATCACGTGTATTTGCTCAGATTGCACAAGACTGTGAGGTAGAGTTGGACAGCTGCAAAGGACTTTTCAAACCTTTAAAGTGCTTTGGAGTATCAAGTAACTTCTGTCTGTGTTTTTAAACAAATTCTAGGTCTGGAAAATCAGGAAGGAGATGGCAAGATTATAAAAATGCTGTGATGGAGAGTATCTCTCATTTGGAGAGGGGAAAATAAAATGTTCTCCTAAAGCAAACCTATTCCAAAAATCTGGTAACAATTTACATGCAGGAAGAGCACTTTACTCTCTTTGCTCACGAGGAATTGAGCCAAGATTGTTTGAAAGGTTGAGAAAAGGAATGGGGTCTAAAAAGACAAAACCTTTTGCCTAAGAAACACATGGCTGCCTTAAACACACCCAGGGTGGTGACTCAGCTGCACAAAAATCAGGACAGAAATGAAGATCTCCTAGGTAAGGCTGGGTAAAAAGGGAAAGAAGGCAGGTTTGGCAGGAGGAGCAGTGCTCTCTGCAGTGGGGCTGTTTGTTCCCTCAGTGCTGAGGCAGAAAATGAGGAGAAATCCATTGAAAAAGCAGAACCTAAGCCTGGATTGCTGAGCTGGGGATTAAACACTTGAGCTGAACAAACAGGTTCTCTTTAATATATTTCTTTTTATGCTGTATTTGTGATGACAAATGGCTGGGCCCCACCCTCCTGTGTTCAGTTTAATGAATTCTTGAGGCAGGAATGAACTTGACCTGCTCCCTGCATTTAGGGTAAATCCCTCTTGCCATGAAGCCGCCTTTGATGTGGGGAGTCAGGAGCCCCTGGGGCAGTGGCAGGTGAGGGGAAAGCACAGAGCAGGCAGTGACAGGGACACAGAAAGTGACAGGACTTTGGCTCTCAGGCTGCTGTGGCCAGTGGAAGGAGGATTGCCAGCACCACTGCAGAGTGTTAAGGTGCTGACCCTTCTTTCATGTCTGTGCTTAGTCTGCACTGGGCTGTGCTTTTACCCAGCTGTTTTCTTCCACTGTACCAAGTGGGTGGTCCTGCAGCACAGACCCATTTTTCTGTCCTACTGTCTGTCTTCATTTGTGCAAAATCACAGAATGGTTTGGGTGGAAAGGCCCTTAAATTGCTCCTCATTCCACCCCCTGCCATGGCCATGGGCACCTTCCAGTAGAGCAGGGTACTCTGAGTCCATCATCCTCTCATTCCAGCAAACACCTGGAGCAGGGCTTGTGCTTGGAGCAGCCTCCCTTGTGCTTTAGGAGACTTGAGCTGACATCAACCACAGCAGCAAACCCAAAACCCAACCCCCAAGCTACAGTGAGAGAGCTCTGCTTTTTCTGGCCTTGGAAGGAGTTGGGGAGCCTGTTCTGAGTCCTCTGTGCTGCAGGGTTTGAGATGTTCTTGCAGGTGCCTTTGCATAGAAGATGGAGATCTGATGCCAGACAGTTTGTCACTTCTATTTGGGAAGGCAAGTGTGACAGTTTGCAGAGTGCTTGTACAGTCTGGTGTCAGCTTTGAGCTGTGCTGACAGGGATCTCTCTCTTGCAGCAGAAATCTGTGCTCATTCTTTATGCAGTGAGCTGGGTTAGAAGGAACCTCTGAGCCAGGGTTCCTGCAGGGTTTGGGCAGCTTTCCCCAGGTCCTGGGTGGTGGCTGTTGGGCTGCCCTCCTGTTGGCACCTGGAGCCTTCTCTGGACCCCCACATTAACCTCTCCTTCTGCTTTGCTTTTCAGCTGGTGCTAAAAATACAGGAGATCTTTGATTCCAAGCGTGGAAAGAAGAAGGTGAAGCTGCTCAGTCCTGCTGGGAGAGAAACAGCTCCAGTGAAAGGTACTGGGGTCTCCAGCACCACTGTCTGTGCTCTGAACACCTTGAGGGGCACAATTCCCCTGCCCCTGGCCTGGCACCACCACCTCATGCTGACACAGCAGTGCAAACCCCACACTTGTGGCTGGAATTGAGCTTTCAGCTCAAGGGACACCTGCCTAACCCAAGTTTAACTAACACTGTCACAAGGGGAGGATTCTGAGCCTGGGTTAAAAGTGCTTTTTCAAAAAAGCAGATTAAAGCAAAAATTCCTCAAAAAACCACCTATCATGAGAGCTACCAGTGACTCCTGCACTCATTATCTGTGTGCCTTGTTCTGACTGTGTAGGGTCTTTATTTATATTTATAGTAGGGTCTTTATTTATAGTTAGAGGGGTTTTATCTATAGTTATTCTGTTCAGCAGCTCTGTTAAGTTTTCTAGCAGCTCAACCAACCAGCTGGTTTGTGTTCTGTGCCCATGTTCAGCTGACCTGAAGGCACCACTGCCTTGATATCAGCTCTGCCTTGATATCAGCTCTGCTTTTTGCAGTTTGCTGTTGTAACACATTTTCCAGCTGTCCTTGGCTGGTGCTTTGGGCAGGATTGGTGGGCAGCCCTGAAGGATGTTGATGTGATGAGTCTCAGGTTGTCTCTCTTTCCCAACTTTGGGTGTTGCCCATCTTCCTTCTGCATGGTTAATAAGTGAAAACTGTGTGTGTTTCAGGTGAAACCAGCGGGAACGAAAGCGATACGGAAAATCAGCCCAAAAGTGAGTGAATCACAGGGCTGGTCCTGTCCCACAGCACTGCACCCTTGGCTGAGGCCCTGGTGGGATGAGCTGACGTGTGGAATCTGCTGAGACAGGGCCAGGGAGCCTCTCAGAGGCCACATGGCCAAGTCTGGCAGCTGCTGCTGTGACAAACCAACCTCAGTTTCTGCCCTTTCCCTGAGCCCTTGATGTTTAATGCCACTACTCTGCCAGTCAGCAGAAGCAGAGTCATTTTTGGGCTGGTAGGAGGTTGTTCCTGATCACCTTTGCTGCTGCTGCTTAAATTTATCTCCCTCCTAATTCCTTCCCTTGGTTCTGTTTTCTGTAATGCTGTGAAATGTCCTTTCCTCTGGGGAGAATTCACCTGGGTATTTGTCTGGTTCCAATGTTCTGAGCTGGAGCATAGACTCCACACCTGAAACACCTACTTGGTTTTAGCTTCCATGTGAAGACAGATTAAACAGAAGGATCTGGCACAGCTGTGGGTGCCCCTGGATCCCTGGAATGTCCAAGGCCAGCCTGGGATAGTGGAAGGTGTCCCTGCCATGGCAGGGGGTTGACCTGGATGAGCTTTGAGGTCCCTTCAACCCAAAACATTCAAAGATTCTTAGAATTCTGTGATGCTATTCTATGATTTTATTTTAAGTGTTTCATTTACTTGGAGGGAAACATTCAAAAGGCTTTAACTTAGAATGAAAAGTGAAATTCCATTTTTTTTTGTGTGTGTGAAGGAGAATAGTGGAGAGTGAAGAATCTCAGCAGAAATAGTGAGATTTCTTCAGAAAGATTGAGTCACTGCCTGATGGAAGAGTTGTTTGAGTGTCTAGAATGTGTCACAGTGCCTGGGCCACAGGAATTCCTGACGTCAGAGGGCTGTGCCTGTGCTTGTGAGCCTGTGCTGCCTGTCAGGACAGCCCAGCCTGGGGGTGCCTCTGCCTCTCCTGAGTGCCCCTGGTGTTTGGAGTGGCTCCCTGAGTCCTGGCAGCTCCTGACCTGCATGGAGCAGCTTCACTCCCTGGAACCCTGTTGTGCCACTCTGAGATGTGGAAGAACATCAGGGCAGCAGGAGAAATTTCAGTATCTGTCAGGGGGAATGTGCAGAGCTGCAAATTTGCAGAATTTTGGATTTGCAGGCCAACGCTTCCTGTCTGAATCACAGAATCCTGGAAGTGTTAAGGTTGGGAAAGACCTCTAAGGTCATCAAGTGCAGTCATCGACCCAGCAGCAGCACCGTGCTCACCACTAAACCACATCCTCAAATGCCACATTGTGACCATGCTCACAGGGGTCTGAGGATGAGGGAAGAGATGAGGCTCAGACTCTATGTTTCAGAAGGCTTGATTTATTATTTTATGATATATATTACATTAAAACTATACTAAAAGAATAGAAGCAAGGATTTCATCACAAGGCTGGCTAAGAATAGAAAAAGAAAGAATGAATAACAAAGGTTTGTGGCTCGGACAGAGTCTGAGCCAGCTGGGCTGTGATTGGCCATTAATTAGAAACAACTGCATGAGACAATCACAGATTTACTTGTTGCATTTTACAGCAGCAGATAATTATTGTTTACATTTTGCTTTTGAGGTCTCTTAACTTCTTAGGAGAAAAAATCTTAAGGAAAGGATTTTTCAGAAAACGTCTGTGACACCACATCCAGGCATTTTTTAAACACCTCCAGGGATGGTGACTCCACCACTGCCCTGGGCAGCTTGCTCCAATGACAACAATCATTCCAGTGAAGAAATTGTCCCTAATATCCAATCTAAACCTCCTCCAGTGGAATCTGAGGTTATTTCCTTCCTGCCTGGGGGAAGATCAGCTCTGTGCACAAGGAGCTGACACAGATTTTATATCCCATGGGGAGCATTTGGATGTTGGGCAAATCCACCCATCTCTTTCCCCACTCTGATGGCACTGCTGAGTCCTCTCCTGTGCCCTGTAGGTGTGTGGCAGTGCCAGCTCAGGCTGCTTTGGGGTTTTTTGCTCTCCCCAGGTCGCCACAGGTGCCTGAGGCGCTTGCCCTCCAAGAGGAACCCGCACTACCAGACCTTGGAGAGGGATCTCATCGAGCTCCAGGAGCAGAGGCTCTTCGAGCTCTTCGTGGTGGTGTCCCTGCACAAGAAAGCATCTGAGGTCACCTACACACCACACATCATCCAGCAGTTCCCCAGCAAGGTAGGAGATGTGTGGGAACCTGCCCAGGGAACTGCTCAGCTCTGTTTCCCCTCCTGAACTGCACTGGTCAGGATCTGGGTTTGAGATGTGAGGCACTTTGCTCTGTGACACACCTGATGTGTGGTGTCAGGAGGTTGTTGGATATGTGTCTTGATAATGAGTTTATTGTCTTTTTTGATCTGCTTTTTTCCTACTTAATTCAAATTTGATGAAGTCGTGGGGTATTTGATACCAGCTGAAGGAGAGGAAGGAGTGAAGAGCTCTGTCCTCATCCTGGCAGTCTGTCCTTTACAAACAAGGAGTGAGGCACTGATGGCACACAGGAACTGGAATCCCAGGGCTTTTATGCTTATTTGTACTGTTTTGAAAAAGAATAATTAAAAAATGGCAAAGCTGTTTGTAGAAGCCCCCAAAACCAGGAGAGCTGTGGAAGCTGAAGCTAAACCAAGCCCTTTGAAATAAGTGTTCAGCCCAAATGGGTGGCAAAACCAGTGTGTGAGTGAATTATAGCTCAGTGAACTAAATTGGGAAGCTGAGATGGAGCCTTGGTGTTTGTGTGATACCAGATTGAGATGAATATTCAGTGTCTGGGCTCATACCTGCTGCTTTCCACTGAAAACAGAACAGAGCCAGCAATTCTGGCTGTGCCATCAGAAAGCCAGGGGTGATTGAGGCATCTGCATGTCATCCACACAGAGGAGATGTCACATCCACTCAGGGAGCTTGTGTGGGACCCCAGCAGGTCCCACAGTGTCCCAGTTCCTGCTGCCTAAAGGATTTGTGTGCAAATAACTCCAGTGTCTTAAGTGTGTAAATGCCTTGGGTTGACAAGATGAATAAGGAACTACAGCCAGAAAGAGTGCCCAGTGTTAATTTAGTGGGTAAAACTGAGCACACCCAAATAATACCTGCTAAAATTACAAACTCTGGGGTGTTGGGAGAAAGAAAGGAGTGCAGCAGGTTTGGCTTTTCCCTGGTGCAGCCTCTCAGTCTGTCCATTGCCTTTGGGAAGGGCACTGCAGGGTTCCCCTCCTGCTCTCTACTGGCTTTTATAAAGGCACTGACACACACAAAAATATTTTCTCAGATTTATGTATTTTCTGCTCAAGGGAAAGTGTTTTGGTGAGTGGCTTAGATGGGACAGTGGGTCAGGTTGGGTGTCTCCCTTCTAATATTAGCTTTGCTTCCAAGTCATCTGCTGTCACCCTCTGCTTTGGGCTGTGTGCCCAAGGACATCTAAGCTTTTGTACAACTGTTACTCTGTCAAAATGCTGTTCTGTTTTCCTAACACTTTGTGCTGTCACACTTGGGACACTGGAATAGCCTGGATGTGCTTAAAATCAACTCCATGCAATAAACTTTCCACTTCCCAGGGGCATTTCCTACTTAAATGTGTAAAATTTCCTTACATTTCTTATGGAGCCTCTTATCTGAACACCCTTTTTTGCCCTTTCTGAGCAGTTTTGATCATTGAAAGTGTCCTGGAGTCCTTGAGGGATTTGATTTGAACCCACATGTGATGTGGCTGGAATAGGTGATTTAGGGACACTTTCTGCATTTCAGTTATGAGTAATCTGCACATCAAAAGCTGAGCACATTCCTGTTCCTAATAGTGTTTTCAAATCTTCCAGGGGTAGAACCAAGGCAGGCTGACCCAGCCATCATTTGGGGGCTCATTTCTACATTCATTTTCCAGTTAGCTTAGCCATGCTTGTAGATCATCACTCTGTCCTTGCCAAGCTGGGCCATTTTACAAAGCTCCAATCAGCTGGAGAAATACAAGAGGGAACTGGGAATCTGCTAATGGTCAGAACATATTCTCCTGTACCTGTGCATTAGCTGTGTGATGGATCAGCCTTTGGAAGTGTCAGGAAGATGCTTTCTGTATTTTAAATGCTGCAGCTGTGCATCAGCTTCAGTGACTTCAAATGCATCTGTTACCCCTCCAGCCTGAACATCCCTTCAGACCATCAAAGGATACTGAAGAGAGGCTAAAGGTCATTCCCAAATTCTGCTTTCCAGATCCCAAAGACTGGTTCCCTTCATCAGACCTTAAAAGGTAAAGATTTGGTTTTGAATACTTGTGACTGAGACAGGCAATGCTGAAAGCTTTGGACTGTGCCAGAGGATTTTGCAGTCAGAGCAGGGGAAAAGGGGAAAGGATCCAGGAAATCCCTGTGCTAGGAGGGAGGATGAGGTGTGGAGCTGGGCTAGAGAGCTGCTGCTGCCTTTCCTGTAAGGAGGAAAAATCTGTCCAAGGCCAGCTGCTGGGGCTGGAAGTGCTTCTGCTGCTCCTTGGCTGAGTGGGGAAGCAGCTGGGATGGAGGAGAGCTGGAAAAGCTCAGTGAGAGCAGCTGGGATGGAGGAGAGATGGAAAAGCTCAGTGAGAGGAGCAGGGATGGAGGGGAGATGGAAAAGCTCAGTGAGAGGAGCTGGGAAGGAGGAGAGCTGGAAAAGCTCATGGAGTGCAAGTTTTTACCCTGAACAGATCCCAAAGTCCTTGTAATCATGCTTTGGCCCTTGTCAGCATGACCAGAAGGAGTCTGTGTGCTTTGTCACCTGTCCCCTGGGCTGTGTGGTGAATTTAACCCTGACTCTGCCTTGTTCCCCAGTGAAACCTTTTCCTTCGTGCTGACGGGGGAGGACGGCAGCCGCTGGTTCGGGTACTGCAGGAAGCTCCTGGTGAGCATCTCTGGGAGGCTGGGGGTGCAGGGAGCACTGTCAGGACATGACTCAGGGCTGCTTTCCCACGTGGGTTGCCCATCCTGTGCTGCTGTGGTGGTGCCAGCCCTTGGGATGCAGAGGGAAGGATCACGATGGTGCCCAGAAATAGCAATATGGGCTCTGGGCATGAACCAGCTCCTGGAACTGGGTGTTCCTTGAGAATCTTCATAGTCATAAGTGTAGGGGGGCTGCAGCAGAAGGAGTTCTGCAGATCAGCTGCAGTGTGGGTGCTGGGTTGTTCTTGCCCCCCTGTTCTCAGCAGAGCTGTTGCTGTTGCCTTTCAGCCAGAAGGGAAAGGGAAGCGCCTGCCCGAGGTGTACTGCATCGTGAGCCGCCTGGGCTGCTTCAACCTCTTCTCCAAGGTGAGCTGGCACAGCCTGTTCCTTGAGCCCTGACAGCCTGCAGGCTCCACAGAGTGACTGGATGCTTCTGCCAGGCTTAGTGATTGCAGCTCATCCCAAGAGAGTGGTGCTTCCTCTCTGTCTTTGCTTTGAGCAGGGAAATAAAATCCTGGTGCTGAGCCTTGTCAGCCAAATCCTTCAGCAATTACTGCCAGGAAGGGCCTTCTAATACCTGGTGTTACTGAGGGTGCCCTTTCATCCTCTTCTCCTGTGACTTGGAAATGGAAAATCAGTTTGGGATGGGGTTGGATCTCCCCTGGTTTTTTGTAGCACCATGAGGAGGGGAGATGAGGGGACTGGGAAAAGCTGCTGCAGATAAAGGGCAGGTACTGCAGCAGAGTACAGGGGCAAGCTTTGATGAAAGATGGTTCTGATTGTTTGAGCACAGAGTTTCTAGAACAGCGTTTCAGGGAGGTTTCTTAGTGAGGAGGATGGGTGTTGCTCCTCCTAACTCCTCGAAATAATGACAATTTGATTACTACATACAGGACATTTCCTTCCAGTAGCAGGAGACTGGGGAGTTGTGCTCACAGGAAGCTGTTCCTGTTTGACTGTTCAGATGTTTGAGATGAATTTCACAGGGGTCCCAAGTGAGGTGGGAGAGGGCAGTGGGTCTGTGCTGGAGCCTTCTCCATGGGAATGCTCTGATGGATTCTCCCCTCTGCTCAGCAGCTGTTGTATTTGCTGGGAATGCCCTGATGAAAGCAGGAATGGTGAATCTGACTCCATGTTCTCAGAAGGCTCATTTATTACTTTATAATACTGTTTTATATTAAAGAATACTATACTATACTAAAGAATACAGAAAGGATCCTTACAGAAGGCTAAAAAGATAAGAATGAAAACTCCTGACTCTTTCCAGAGTCTCGACACAGCTCGGAAATGTTATTTCCTTTTGGGAAGGGAAACAAAATCTTGGATTTCAGTGGGGATCAATTGGGCAAGCTTTGGTCCATGTCCCTGCACTTGGTGGCATCCCATGCCTTTTTATAGCTTTCACTTTGGCAAAGATGTTTTTTTTAAGTATCCATGCCATGTCCCTCATATCTTCCCCTCAAAGTTGTGTCTTCCTCCTTGATTTCTTTCCCTGCTTTTGCAACATCTGTGAGGTTAGTTTGGCATGTTTTGGTCCTTTGCACTGCACCTCATGTAATCCTGGTCCACTTTGTTGTAGTAACTAAATCTTCCAATTTTCTGGAGATTTTCTGTCCTGATTGGCCAAAGAGTCAAAACAATTCACATGAAACCAACGACACAATCACCTGTGGGTAAACAATCTCCAAACACATTCCAAAGGAGCAAAACACAGCAGAAGCAAATCAGATAATTATTGTTTTCCTTTTCTCTGAGGATTCTCAGCTTCCCAGGAGAAAAATCCCGGGCAAAGAGATTTTTACAGAGAATATGAATGCTAATGGTTGGATATTAGAAAAAAGTTTTTTAGTGAAAGAGTGACAAAGTTCTGGAATGGCCCTGCTGCCCCTGGCTCTGTGTCCAGGCCATGTGAGGAGGGGCAGCACTGACAGAAGCAGAGGACACAGCCTCAAGCTGCACCAAGGGAAATTTAGGTTGGTTTTGGATTTGCAGGGATCCCTATGGCAGGGAGGGGAATGATGGTTCTGACTCCATGTTCTCAGAAGGCTAATTTATTATTTTATGATACTATATTATGTTAAAGAATACTAAACTAAACTATGCTAAAGAATACAGAAAGGATACTTACAGAAGGCTAAAAAATAATAATGAAAACTCCTGACTCTTTCCAGAGTCTTGACACAGCTTGGCCCTGATTGGCCAAAGATTCAAAACAATTCACATGAAACCAATGAAACAATCACCTGTGGGTAAACAATCTCCAAACACATTCCAAAGGAGCAAAACACAGCAGAAGCAAATCAGATAATTATTGGTTCCTTTGTCTCTGAGGCTTCTCAGCTTCCCAGGAGAAAAATCCCAGGCAAAGGGATTTTTCCAGAGAATGTGAATGCCCCAAGCAGCAGCAGTGACCCGAGGGAGGCTCTGTGTGTTTCCCTGCAGATCCTGGATGAGGTGGAGAAGAGGAGGGAGATGTCCCCAGCCCTGGTTCACCCCTTCATGCGCAGCGTGATGGAGGCGCCGTTCCCCGCCCCAGGTCGCACCATCACCGTCAGGAGCTTCCTGCCAGGAGCAGGAGATGAGGTAACACAGGTCAGGCTGAGCTGCCTGCTCTCTCTGGGACACAGAGGCTCTTTGCAAACTGCACAGTGGTGCCTGGAAATCATTAGTGTGAAGAAAACATCCTGGAGTTGGAAGGGAGGCTGTCCCTTCCAATGTTTTGGAATTGGATGTGTTTGCTGTGGAATCATCTGCCATGGAAGTGATTCCCTGCTTCTTAATGAGTGCTTCTGTGCAGCACTCTTCTGTGCTGCCCCTTGCCCATTGAGTCCAACTCCTGGCACCCCAAAATCCCACCCTGTGCATTCCTGAGAGTGGTGTCCAAACAGTCCTGGCAGCCTCAGGGCTGTGCCCATTCCCTGGGGAGCCTGGGCAGTGCCCAGCACCCTCTGGGTCAGAACCTTTCCCTGATACCCAACCTAAACTCCCCTGGCACAGCTCCAGCCCTTCCCTGGGTCCTGTCCCTGGTGTGAAGAAAAAATTCTGGAGTTGGAAGGGAGGCTGTCCCAGAGATGTGTTTGCTGTGGAATCATCTGCCATGGAAGTGATTCCCTGCTTCTTAATGAAGAGCTCCTGTGCAGCACTCTTCTGTGCAGCCCCAGCTGTCTGGGTCATGGGATTCTCTGTAAAATCATGGATTCAGAGAATATCCTGAGCTGGAAGGGACCCACATGGATCACTGAGTCCAACTTCTGGCACCCCAACAGTCCCACCCTGTGCATTCCTGAGAGTGGTGTCCAAACTCTCCTGGCAGCCTCAGGGCTGTGCCCATTCCCTGGGGAGCCTGGGCAGTGCCCAGCACCCTCTGGAGGAAGAACCTTTCCCAACCTGAACTCCTGGCACAGCTCCAGCCCTTTCCTGGGTCCTGTCCCTCGTGCTGCCCCTCAGGAGGAGCTGCTGAGCTCTGCCTCAGGCTGATCCCTGCTCTGGGCTGCTCCCCAGCTCTGCCCATGTCTGTGTGCTCCAGGTGATGGAGCTGTGCCGCCCCTTGGACTCCAGGCTGGAGCACGTGGACTTTGAGTGCCTCTTGCAGTGTCTGAGTGTGTCCCACACCATCCGGGTGTTTGCCTCTCTCCTGCTGGAAAGGAGGGTCATCTTTGTGGCTGACAACTTAAGGTAAAGATGAGTCTGAGTGGCTCTTGCTGAGGGAGGCTGTCACTGGATGTTATTGTTTCTTCTGTGTTTGGACCTGTCCCATGTCCAAGCTTGTCTAGTTTTGCAGTTAAGTTCCATTTGAAAACCTTCTGCACTCCCCACACAGCATGTGCATGCCTAGAATTTGGATTATGCTGTTTACACAAGAGGAGATAAGGGGATGTTTCCTCTTTAGCTTGGCTTGATGGTGGTTTTAGCTCCCCTTAACTGAGTGCATGGGGCCTCTGCTGATGCACAGACAGTACACAAGTGACACCTGCCCTGAAGGAGACACTGACCACCTTTCCTGTGCTTCTCCCACCTCTCCAGCACTCTGTCTAAATGTGGGCACGCTGCAGTGGCAACTCTTTACCCCTTCACCTGGCAGCACACCTACATCCCTGTCCTGCCAGCTTCCATGATCGACATCGTGTGCTCTCCGACCCCATTCCTCATTGGCATCCTCTCCTGCTCCCTGCCACAGCTCTGGGACCTGCCCATAGAGGAGGTGAGGATATGTGAGACACAGACAGTGCCAGTGGGATGAGGTTGACCTCTCTGGAATAATCTCTGCATTCTGTCTGAGTATAAACTCTCAAAGTTCTCTGAGCCGCTTGGTGAATTTGCCAGATAAATGTCAGGATGTTCCAGCATTGTCAAAAATAAATAATATTCACTGTTCTCAGAGGCTGCACCCATGCAAAACTTGTGTTTTGTGTGTGACAGTCCTATTATAAAACATCCTGCATCTAAGAAAACAAATTAAAACCTGGTTTTTTTTTTCATACAGCAACATACCTGGTTATGAGTCAGTGTGTTTTCTGTCTCCCCAGGTTCTGATTGTTGATCTTTGTGCTGACAAGTTCTTGCAAGAGGTGAGTGGAGCTTGTGGGTTTATGCCAGGAAAAGACACTGATGAAAAAAAATAATAAAAAGAAATCAGGAGAAGCTGGTGTTCATATGGAGACTCCAGTGGCTGAAGAAATACCTTGTAATCCTTTTGAACTGACAGAGGAGGGAACAGGCTCACAAATCCTTGTTTCAAGGTTGTGGTTGCATGAGGTGGAGAGCTCTGCAAAGCCAAAGATGCTGCTTATCTGAGCTGAATTTAAAAACTCCTACTTGGTTTCTTATGGGGAAGGGGATCCCTAAGATTCTCTGCTGCTTTTTGTCTGTCTCTCCCTGTTCTGTACAGCACTTCCTCCTCTCTCATCCAGCTGGGGGGTGTTTGTTGCTTTGGGTTCTTGTTTTTCCCAGGAGTGACAGTCTAGGGAACAAATGATCACAGTTCACTTGGGCTTCTCTGCTGAACATCCCCAAAAGTGCTTCTGCATCCTGACACAAGTTGCTATAAAAATGCTGGGGATTTCATTACTAGCTCAGGATATTTGCTTCTCCTTTTCCTTGCCTCACTGTTCTGTTTTGCATTGCAGCCTGCAACTGGAGAAAGGTATTAAAGGAATGGGGGATTTTTTAAACCATATTATTGAGACCTGTCATATTTTCTCAACAGACTTTTGTTGTTTTTGTGTGTTTTACTGGTGAATTAAGCCTGAGTCTGTGTGGTGGCCAGTTGTGTGTGTGATTCTAATAAAATCTACTTGGGGCATGCTGAGCAAATGTGTTTAATTTCTGTGGCTGCAAGATAAATATATTGTCTGCCTTAAGATATATCACAGAATAACTCCTCTCTAACTGCTTTAGGCATGATAGAAATATTTCTAATCTACCCCCTGGTTCTCCTGCTGATGGGAATAACACAAAAATCCTTCCTTGGCTGTTTCTGTCTGTAGGTATCAGATGAGGATGAGATCCTGCCCCACAAACTGCAGGCTGCACTTGTACAAATCCTGGAAGAACGGAGTGAAATCCTGTCACACGAGCAGAGCGACACACAAGGTACTTTCTGTGGAAAAATTTCTGTGGAAAAATGTTTTCCATTAGTAGATCTCTACCATGGAGTTGATAAAAATGAGCAAATTGAACCAAATGCTAAGAAGTGACATTTTAGCTGTTTCTCTGTGGTCTTGCTGAGAACATCTTGTGAATGTGTGAGAAGTTTGGTGTGCTGACAGTTCCTCTTTTTACAGTTAGTGTGTGCAGAACTGTAGTTTCCTTTAGGCCAACGGCATCAGTTCCTTTATGCTTTGAATTTTATTGTATCCAGTTGAACCCTGGATGCTGAAAATTTTAAACTTTCTGTGCTGAAAGGCACAGACTCACCAGAGAGCATTTGACCTAAGGCTGTGGAGAAGGCTTCCAAAATTGATTAATAGCACTGGGATTATGGGTGTGGAGATGGCTAGAAGTGTGTAATGTCACAGGGTGGAAAATTCAGAGTTTGGGGTTTTAGAATATAGTAACAAAAATGAAACAAGATGGAGGTTTTAGGGCAGAGACAGGTTGTACTTCTTCACCTTCTTCTTCCTTCTTCTCCATGGGTTTGGGTGGTATTTTGTAATTGGACAGAAAAGTCCACACTGCAGATTCTTTGGGATCACTTATTGGGTTAAAAGGGCAAATAATTTAGGTGTGATTTCTTAAAATTGGACAATTCAGCCTTAAAAGACCTGGTAACAAGGGATTGTTGGCCATTTTGTGCTTTGCTAATGAAAAGCTGTGGGACTCACAGTAGTGAGACTGTTTTACTGATAAGAAATAATGAACACCTGAGTCCAAACATGAACTACTGTCTCAAGTGCCTTCAATCCAGACCCAGGGAAGCTGATAAGAGAGTGTCTTAGTTTGGAAAGCCTGGTGCCTGCTAAGGAAGAGGCAGGAGCCTCCCCTGAAATGGAGAATGTAACCCCCCACAAATTGCTATAAATTTTAAATTAAGGGGCTCTCAGGCAAAAAAAATTTCCCGCAGGAATAACAGTTCTTTACTAGGGAAGAAAGTAAAAGGATAAAATAAACAATGCAGTAAACCAAACCAACACTGCCAGAGTCAGAACCCAGCCTGACACCCTGTGGGTCAGGGTGCTGGCAGCAGAACCATTGGAATTGTGGCTCAGCCCTCCTGCAGTGCCAGGGCTGGTTCTGCTGGAGCAGGGATCCTGGAGAAAGGTGCAGTCTCTGCCTCTGAAGATCCAGGGGCAGAGGCAGCTGCTGTTCCTCTGGGCAATGCAGTGCAGAAGCTGTGCTGGTGTTCCAGAATCTCCAGATTCTATCCAGGTAGGAATGCTTGGCTCCTCCCTCTGGGCTCACAGCTCCCAATGGGATGCTGTAGTTCTTATCAGCCATGCAGGGACATTCCATAGCTGTTATCAGCAGATAATAATATTATAATAATAATTATCTGCTAATATTATAATAATAATTATCTCTCCAGAGGGAGGAGTGGTTATGGAAGAGATTAGGAAAACTGCCCACTTGACAAAAGACAACTGCCATACAGATGGCAAACAGAATCCATCTTGACATCTTGCCTTGCAATCTGGGACAGAGAGCAATGACCAAAGTGCCAAATGTCCTCCCCGCAGGTGACACGAGCCTGAACTCCCTGGTGTCGGAGGCTTTTGTGCAGTTCTTTGTGGAGATCGTGGGGCACTACTCTCTGCACATGAGCGTGACGGAGCAGGGCCAGCGCGTGTTCCAGCGCGAGCCCTTCCGCAAGAGCCACGGCTCGCGCACCGTGCGCCACTTCCTGCACTGCTTCATGGAGACCCAGATGTTCGCCGGCTTCATCCAGGACCGCGAGCTCAGCAAGAGCCTGTCCAAAGGTGATGCCTTGTGGAGCCTTCTTGCAGCCTTTTGCTGGGTTTGGGGGTGTCCCCAGCAGGCTGCAGGAGTCCTGGGTAGTGCAGTCCTGTTCGGGACAGGCTGTCTGAGCTCCCAAGCAGTTCTGAGCCGCAGGCGACCTTCCTCAGTGCCTGCCACCCTCCAGCCCCACTGCCTGCCACCCTCCAGCCTCACTCCCTGCCACCACCCAGCCCCACTGCCTGCCACCATCCATCCTCACTGCCTGCCACCCCCCATCCTCACTGCCTGCCACCCTCCATCCTCACTGCCTGCCACCATCCATCCTCAGTGCCTGCCACCCTCCATCCTCACTGCCTGCCACCCTCCAGCCTCACTGCCTGCCACCATCCATCCTCACTCCCTGCCACCCTCCATCCTCACTACCTGCCACCATCCATCCTCACTGCCTGCCACCACCCAGCCCCACTGCCTGCCACCACCCAGCCTCACTGCCTGCCACCATCCATCCTCACTCCCTGCCACCATCCAGCCTCACTCCCTGCCACCATCCATCCTCACTGCCTGCCACCATCCAGCCTCACTGCCTGCCACCATCCAGCCTCACTCCCTGCCACCATCCATCCTCACTGCCTGCCACCCTCCAGCCTCACTACCTGCCACCCTCCAGCCTCACTGCCTGCCACCACCCATCCTCACTGCCTGCCACCATCCAGCCTCACTGCCTGCCACCATCCGGCCTCACTGCCTGCCACCATCCGGCCTCACTGCCTGCCACCATCCATCCTCACTGCCTGCCACCCTCCAGCCTCACTGCCTGCCACCATCCATCCTCACTCCCTGCCACCATCCATCCTCACTGCCTGCCACCATCCAGCCTCACTGCCTGCCACCATCCATCCTCACTGCCTGCCACCATCCAGCCTCACTCCCTGCACGTCAGAGCCACCTCACCCCCCAGCTGCTGCTCTGGAGCTTTTTCCCTGCTCCAGCCTGGCTCTGGAGCTCTGGACGAGCTCTGGACAGGCCCTGGAAGGGCTCCCTGTGCTGAATCAAACCAGAATCAAACCAATCACATGCCCTGTGCCCTTGTAATTACTCAAAATAATTCAGTTTATAAAGCAAAGAATTTCTCCATCTCTCTCCCTTCTCCTTCATCCTGCAACTTACACACACCACATACAAGATTTTCTTTTGGGGCCTTGTTAATCATGAAGCCACATGCTAAAAGGTGGAGTAACTCATTGGGTGAGTGATTTTTAATTTTTAAATTTTTTTTCTCTTTAGGCCTTTTTGAGGTCCGTGCCTTGGAGTATTTGGAGCGTATTCCAGAGACGGAACGAACTGGAATGAACAAAATCCTTCGCAGTCTTGGTAAAGGAACTCCCCTTGCTTTTGTTCATTTTTTTAAAATTAATTGTAGCTATGGAATAATTAATTTGTTACAAAGGAGAGGAAGGTTCCTTCTTCTCCTTATGCACCTGGGTTCCCTTGTTTACATTTACTGTTTCAGGGGACAGTGAACACTGTAAGATTTTTCTTTTCTTTTTAAGCTTTTGTATCTTTAGATAAAATTTGTGGGAGTTGCTGTTCTGAGCGCTTGTTCCTTAACTTTGGTCTGGGCTGAGGACGTGCCCAGGGGACAGAAGTTGTGTCTGCTGGCAGAGGTTCCCATGTGTGGCTTTCCACCTCAGGCTTCTCAGCCTGATGAGTCCTGGAGTGTCTCCAGCTCACAGAATCCCACAATGATTTGGGTGGGAAGGGACCAGTTCTGCCATGGCAGGGACATCTCCCACTGTCCCAGGCTGCTCCAAGCCCTGCCCAGCCTGGCCTTGGACACTGCCAGGGATCTAGGAGCAGCCCCAGCTGCTCTGGGCACCTGTGCCAGGGCCTGCCCACCCTCACCTAAAGCTCCCAATGCTGTTTTTTCTCTGCAGGCAGTAAAATGAAATTCCTCCAGAAGAAGTGACCGGGTGCTGCTGCGGGACAGCGGCGGAGGGGGAACCATGGACCCTGCCCGGGCTGGACTGAGCTGGGCCCCAGGAGGGCCGGGCTGGGCTGGGGGCTCTGCATGAGCTGTGGGAACAACCGGCATGGGGATTGATAACAGCCCATGGATCCATAACCAGTTCCATGGATCGATAACAGCCCATGGATCGATAACAGCCCATGGATCGATAACAGCTCGTGGATCCATAACCAGTTCCCTGGACTGATAACAGCCCATGGATCCATAACCAGTTCCATGGATTGATAACAGCCCGTGGATCGATAACCAGTTACGTGGATCAATAACCAGTTCCCTGGACTGATAACAGCTCATGGATCGATAACCAGTTCCATAGACCGATAAGCAGTTCCATGGATCAATAACAGCCCATCGATCCAACCCTTCACGTGTCTCAGTTCCTTAAGGGGGCGTGGCCTGGCGGGGAGAGGCGGGACCGGGCAGGGAGGGGCGGGACCAGGGGTGGAGTCGCTCCGGGAGAGGCGGAACCGGGCAGGGAGGGGCAGGGCCAGGGTCGGAATTACACCGGGAGGGGCGGCGCAGGCCTGGCAACGCTCCGGGAGCGGCGGGACCGGAGCCGGAGTCAACCGGGAGGGGCGGGGCCTGGGCTGAGGGGCGGGCCGGGAAGGGGCGGGGTTTGATAATTGGGGGCGGGGCTTGCGCCCTAGCCGTGCGCGGTCCCACCGGGCGTGGCGTGAGTGCGCACGCGCAGTGCGCGCGGCCGCGGCCAAGATGTCGGGCCCAGGGCTGGTGGCCGGGGATGTCGTGGTGGACGCGCTGCCTTACTTCGACCAGGGCTACGAGGCTCCGGGCGTGCGGGAGGCGGTGCGTGCGGGGCCGGGGCGGCGGCAGGGAGGGGCCGGGGCGGCGGGCGGGCTGCTCGCCTGCCTGACGGCCCGTGTGCGTTAGGCCGCGGCGCTGGTGGAGGAGGAGACGCGGCGGTACCGGCCGACCAAGAACTACCTGAGCTACCTGCCCGCGCACGACTACAGCGCCTTCGAGGTGAGCTGAGGCGGCTCCCAGAGCCCGGCACGGTCCCTCACCGTACCGCGACCGGGCTCCCGCGCCCCCATAGCCCGGTTGTCCCACTGCGTAACCTGGCTGGGAGAGACCCTGCCTGTCCCCGTCCTTCCCCTGTGCCCACCGCCGTACCCCTCCTGTGTCTCTCCCCCGTTACCCGTTTGTGTCCTGTCCCCGTCCCTCTTCCGTACCCCCCTTATGTGCCCACCGCCGTACCCCTCCTATGTCTCTCCCCGTGTCCCGGCTGTCCCTTCCCCGTTACCTGTTTGTGTCCTGTCCCCGTCCTCCCCACCACACCCCGCTTGTGTCGCCCCTCGTTGTCCCCTCTGTCCCTCACCGCTGCCTTCCCCACAGACCGAGATCATGCGGAACGAGTTCGAGCGCCTGGCGGCCCGGCAGCCCCTGGAGCTGCTCAGTATGAAGAGGTGAGGGGGACCAGCAGGGCCGTGCCCGGTGCCCCGGGGTGAGCCGTGCCCGGTGCCCCAGATGAGCCCCTGCCCTTTGCAGGTACGAGCTGCCCGCCCCCTCCTCCGGGCAGAAGAACGACATCACGGCGTGGCAGGAGTGTGTGAACAATTCCATGGCACAGCTGGAGCACCAGGCCGTGCGCATTGAGAACCTGGAGCTCATGTCCCGGCACGGCTGCAATGCCTGGAAGGTGTACAACGAGTAAGGCCTCAGCTGCTCTGCTGGACACCAAGTTCTGTGTTGAATTTCTGTGTATTTATTGGGTGTAAATCCTTTGGAATGTAGCCTGGAACAGATGAACCCCTGTAAGAGAAAGAAGAGGCTGATCTCAAAGCTGTCTCTGTGGCCAAGAAACAGCATGTGTCTTAATACATCCCAGTCTTAAATGTTGTGGGTTGTTGTTGATGATAGTGGGTGTTAATTAAGGCTACTGATAGCCTGTGAAGGAATAACTCAGTAATGGAAATGAAGATGAGTTACTACAGATCCTGAACTTAGCCTGGAGCTGTAAGAAAGCTGTTTCAAAAGCCAAGAAAAGGTTGTAGAGTGTGGCTGCAGGAAGCACTGGGGCTATTTCAGACAGAGAATTTTAATGCCCGCTTTTGAGAAGAGTTGGCTGAGCCTTAGATAAAAGAGTAGGCCAAAGGAATTCCAAACTGAGAGAAGGCAGGGAGTTCCTGAGCTCAGAGAGAAGGAAAGCAGGTAAAGGATCTGCTGGCTGGGCCAAGGTGCTGCAGGGACTTGTTGGATCCTTAACTCTGAGAAGTTAAATGTCAGCTGAAATGGGCCTGATTTACCATTTGTGTGTTTTTAATGCTTTGCTTGCATTCTGTCATCAGGCACCTGGTTCATATGATAGAACAAGCCCAGAAAGAGCTTCAGAAATTGAGGTGGGTCATTCTTATTTATATTTTTGTACTGAAATTGTAAGTGAACCTTTCTCTCTCCCCCATGCTATACAGAGGAAGATGTATGTGCTGGCTGCTGCCATGGTCACAGGGAAAAAGACTCAGTAAAATCAATAATTAAGAAATGTGACCCTGCTCTCCCCAGACAGTCACATTCATCATGTATCATGAGTCTGTTCTGCTCAAAATTCTGTGTTTGTTGTTTGAACCTCTGCTCTGGATTTGTGGAATCCTCCCTGAAGTTACCAGAAGTAAAATTTCATTTTACCACTGATAATTTAATGTGCAGTTGTCTCTGTAAGAACATCTTCCCTCATGCTGGATTTGGCCTTTTATTTATCTCAGGGTTCTCTGTCAGCCCTGTACTGAGATTTGTCCATCTGGATGTTGTCATTACAGTCCTGGCTACACAAATGTTTTCTGGCAGTACTTCTAGGGATTGAGTGTACTTGGAAATTAGCAACAGGTACTGCAGATGCCAAAGAAATGAGGAAATAAAAATACATCTTTTTCTCCCCAGGAAAAATATTCAAGACCTGAACTGGCAGAGGAAGAACATGCAGCTCACAGCAGGGGCTAAGCTGAGAGAGATGGAATCCACGTGAGTATTGATATTTCTCTGTTAACCCTTCCACAGCTTTCCCCATTGCTTGAAATTCACTTGGAATTCAGTGATGCTTTGGTGCTGCTGTAGAATACTGCTCCTTTGCAGGAAGTGTTTTAAAATATTTGTAGTTTGCTTCCATATTGTATTTGCTGAGGTTGAGTGAATCAACAGGTGGGAAGAGGGTATATTTATTAGATGTTTCAAATTTCCTAAATTCTCTTAAACTCTTCTTTATCCCAATATTGGCAGTTGGTGGATGAGTTAAGTCATTATTTTTTTTGTGTTTTCAGGTTTAACAGGATTAAAAATTACTCATTGTCACTTTGGTTGTTCCAATGACCATTGATGTCAACTGAGGATTATCATGTGTTAGGAAGAATACTGCTTTATTTGGTGTTTCTGCTTGCTTTGGAGCAATTTGGTTGTATTTGATTTTTAACCAGAGGACTGTTACATAACACCTAAAGGCTCTTTTTATTTCTTTTCCCTTCCAGGTGGGTCTCTCTTGTCAGTAAAAATTATGAGATTGAACGAACTATTGTGCAGCTGGAAAATGAAATTTCACAAATCAAGCAGCAGCATGGAGAAGCAAACAAGGAGAATATCCAGCAAGACTTTCAGTGAATTAATCCTGACTTATCTTAGTGCTGCATGTGTTAAAAGCTACAAAGCAGACACTTTGGAGCTGCTGTGTCTGTAGACACCTCTAGCTGCAGTTGAGTGAGGTGGTAAAAGGGTATTTCCATCCTTTCTTTTCCTTGTTTTAAATTCTAGGAGGAGGTAGGGTGGACTCTAAACATTCTGTTTAAATGTACTACAGCCACCACTAAATGTACTGTGAATTGTTTCACTTTTTCTATACTTAAAGCAGGAGCTCTTAAAGCAGGAGCTTGTGTTGTGTTTTCCCCTACACCTTTAATAAATCCTGTTTTGCTATTTCTCTGGTTTCTGCTTCATGTCCAAAGCCCAGAGCTGTGGAGAGGAGATGGCTGGGCCAGGTGGATCCTGAGAATCCCCTGCAGGGGAAGTGGGGGGAAACTGGAATTTGGGGTGGGGAAGTGTCTGTGCAGCACTGGGGCTGTGCAGTGCCCACAGAGGAGCTGGGTAATAATTGGCATTGACTCCATGATTCAAAGGAGGCTGATCAATCTCTTTATTATATTATATCATTATTAAGAAACCCATGGCTTTTATAGATAGTATACAAATATAATATACAAATATCATATAATGGTTCACCTAATTGGTCCTCCAGTCCAAACACCATCACCATTGGCTAATTAGGAAACCACCCTTCGGTAAATAAATCTCACATGTTCACAATAGCAGGTGCAGTAAGTGAAGATAAGAATTGTTTCTCATTCTTTGATCTCCTCACAGCCTTCCCCAGAAAGGCCTGGGAAAGTTGTGTGTCACTGTATGTGGCCACAGAGCTGCTGCCATGTGCCACCTCCTGCCCTGTTCCTGATGTTGGGAATAATTCCTGATCTTCCTGCTCCCACTGCCCTGTCCCCATCTCTGACTCCCATCCTGATGCACTGCTCCATGTCCTGGTGCCCTTTTCCCTATGCTGCTGTGCCATTCCCCATCCTGCTGCTCTGCTCACCATCCCAGTGGGATATTCCCAATCCAGGTCTGCTATTTCCTGTTCCTGATGCCCTATTCCCCATCCTGGTCCATCATCCCCATCCTGGTGTCCTATTCCCCTTCCCCATGGCTGTTCCTTATCCCAGTGCTTTGTTCCCTATCCCAGCGGGTTATTCCCTGTCCTGGTGCCCCATTCTCCCACCCCAGTGCATTATTCCCAGTCCCAATGGGTCATTCCCTTTCCTGGAGCGTTATTCCCCATCCCAATGGGTATAACCCATGCCGATGGATATTCCCCGTCCTGATGGGTTATTCCCGGGGCGTTATTCCCCTTCCCTCTGGGTATTCCCCGTCTTCACGCGTTATTCCCCGTCCCCTGTGGGTTATTCCCCTCCCCCGTGGGTTATTTCCCAGCCTGTGTGTGTCATTTCCCGTACGGAAGGGTTATTCCCCACCTCGGTGCGGTATTCCCCCTCCCGATGGGGCATTCCCCAGCCCAGTGCGGTGTTTGCCGGTGCGGTATTCCCCAGCCCAGTGCGTTATTCCCCAGCCCGGTGCGCTGTTCCCGATGCGTTATTCCCTATTCCCGGTGCGCGGTTCTCTATTCCCAGTGCATTATTCCCTATTCCCGGTACGTTATTCCCCAGCCCGGTGATCCGTTCCCGAGGGCGTTCCCGAAGGGGGCGTGGCCACGCCCCTACCGCCACCACCGCCCAATAGGCTCTCAGCCGTCGGCACAAAGCCCCGCCTCCCCGTGACGTCACAACCCGCCCTCCCGGCCGCGCCGTTGCCGCGGGAGCGCGCGCGCGTGCGCGGCGCCGGTCCCGCCCGGTCCCGCCCGGTGACGCGGTGACGCGGAGCGTGCGCGGAGCGGGGTCGGGTTCAAAGGAGGAAACATGGCGGAAAACAAAGGAGGCGGCGGCGGCGGGGACGCGGCCGCCGAGGCCGCGCCGGGTGGCGGCGGCTGTCTGGAGCCTCCCGCCGGCTCGCCGTCCGCCGCCGCGCCGCCCGAGGAGCGCGAGAGCCCCGGGGCGGCGGCGGCGGAGCGCGGCGGCGGCGAGGCCGAGGCCGAGGCGGCGGCGGGGCCCGGTGCGGCGGCGGGGCCCGGCCCCAGCCCGGTGCCGCCGCTGACGCCCGCGGCGCCGGGGCCGTTCTCGCTGCTGGACACGTGCGCGGTGTGCGCGCAGAGCCTGCAGAGCCGGCGGGAGGCCGAGCCCAAGCTGCTGCCCTGCCTGCACTCCTTCTGCCGCCGCTGCCTGCCCGAGCCCGAGCGCCAGCTCACCGTGCCCGTGCCCGGCGGCGCCAACGGCGACGTGCAGCAAGGTGAGCGCGGGGCTCCTCCGGGACATCCCGTACACAGCGCGGGGATCCCCGGGCCCGTCCGGGAGCGCGGGGGCTGCGATCGGGATGCTGCGATCGGGGGGCTGCGATCGGGATGCTGCGATCGGGGGGCTGCGGCAGCGCAGGGGCGGCGGGGATCGGAAGCTCTCGGGAGCGCGGATCGCGGCCGGGGCTGTCCGTCCCGGGAAGGACGGACCTGTTGGAGCGGGCAGAGTTGGTGGGAGGGGTGGAGCAGCCCTGCTCTGAGGGGATTGGGGTTTTCTGGAGAAGAGAAGCTCCAGGGAGACCCCAAAGCCTCTCCCGATGCCTAAAGGAAGTAGGTAATAAAAATAAGGACAGAGTTTTTAGCGGCACCTGTTGCGATAGGACCGGGGGTAATGGTTTTAAACTGGAGCAGGATCGGTTTAGATTAAGTGTAAGGAAGAAATGTTTACCATGAGGGTGTTAAAACATCGGAACAAATTGCTCAGGGAGGCGGTGGAAACATTTCAGTGTCAGGCTGGACCAGGCTCCGAGCAACCTGCTCGAATCTGAGATGTCCCTGCCCGTGACAGGGGGGTTGCACTAATGCCCTTTAAAGGCCCTTTCCAACCCCAAATATTCTGTCATTCTCTCCTCCTGTGTGTTTTGTGTTGGCTCTCAGCGGTGACACAGCGAGGGTGGGCAGCTGCTGGGTTCTCCAGCGCTGGGGTGAAACGTGTCTGGTTAAATTGAGATTCACTCTTGTTGCAGTATGACCCGCCCAGGTGGGAACGCTGTGTGCACTGCCCCTGCTTTGCCGAGCACTGAGATAAAACCTTGCAGTGCTGTTTGTCAGCTCTGCCTCTACAGAATTTGTACCAGGGAACAGGAGTGCACTGCTCCTTCCACCTGCTCTTAGCAGAACCGCAGCTTGGGTTTGATTTTTCTTTTCTAAAATGTGTTCAGGGATGGGATTGAAAAGCTTTGAGAGCTTTAGATGGGGTGACTCACGGGCTGTGTGTACAGAGCAAAGTAGGGCCCTTGTAAGTGGTTTTGCAGGTCCTAAATGGGCTCTCTGGTCAGGGAGACCTTGTTTGGTGACATCTTTATACTCAAGCCCTTCCTGTGTTCCTCAGTGAGGGAATTAACTTGGCTTGGTAGAGATTTTTTCATCCAGACTGTTCAGAAGTCCATCTAGGATGTGATCTTAGGAAGTTCGTTGGTGTTAAAAAGATAATGTATTAAATACAGTTTACCTATGCACTCAGGTGGTTTTGTGATCCATGTCTTTAAATTCCACATTCTACATTTTGTGTTATATCATAGAGTGACAGAGTGATTTGGTTTGGAGGGGACTTCAAAACCCATCCAGTCCCACCCCTGCCTTGGACAGGGACACTTTCCACTATCCCAGGTTGCTCCAAACCCCATCCAGCCTGGCCTTGAACACTTCCAGGGATCCAGAGGCAGCCCCAGCTGCTCTGGGCACCTGTGCCAGGGCCTGCCCACCCTCCCAGAGCAGTGATCTGCCAGTGACACACACAGAACTTGGGAAGCAGGGTTTATTTTGTTAGCAATTAGCAGGATTATCTGAGTCCTGCTGTGTCTGTGGGAGGTGTCTTCCCCACAGGTGTGGGAACCACTGGGTACAAACTGGAATATCACTTCTTGTTGTACACGTTTTAAGAATGCTTGTTGGTGTGCTTTGGTGTAGAAAGAGTTTGTGTTTGGACTGTTGCAACAAAAAAGTTTTAGGTGATGTGAGCAAGGTGCAGGAGCATCTTTGATGTGAGGAGAGACTGCAGGGCTGGGCCTGGTTAGTCTGGAGAAGGGAAGACTGAAAGGGGATCCCATCAATCTGTAGGAATATTTCCAGGCTGGGTCAGAGGATGGTGTCAGGCTCGTTTCAGTGGTGCCCAGGGCAGCCAAGGAGCAATGGCCATCAATTATAACCCAAGGAGTTCCACCTGAGTGAGAAAGAAATTCTTGCTGTGGAGGGTGGCAGAGCCCCGGAGCAGCTGCCCAGGGAAGGGGTGGAGTCTCCTTTTCTGGACACATTCCAAACCCACCTGGACACATTCCTGAGCCATCTGCTCCAGGTGACTGGGTGATCTGCACAGGTCCCTTCCAACTCAGGTGCTGCTGTGGGATTGTCTTGTAGGGCTGTGGATCCAGCTGTGGATCCAGCTGTGGTGCCACCTCAGCCTGCACGAGCACAGGAACTGGCAGCTACACCCTGATGTCTCTGGATATTTAGTTTTAATCTCTGTTTCCTTAGGAAAGTAGGAAATGCTCTTGGGCCAAAATTTGGCTGGAGTCAAATATTTCCAATTTCTAGAGGGAATCTCCTCAAGGACTTATAAGGAGAAATTAGTTTCTTTTATATTTGGTACTTTTCCAGTTGGGATTAAAAGTACACCCTGAAATATGGTAAGATTGGCTCATCCTCAGCTGAGGGTGGGCCATGGACCAGCAGAGGCATTTTTGTGGGCAGCTCTCTGCACCTTGACGCTGGAATCAGTTGGAATCATGGAATCATATTATGCACAATGTTATGGAGTGGCACAGGAGATGGTTACCAGTAAATCAGACAGAAAATGGACATTCTGAGCCTCCTGAGAGGCACCACAGTGCTTAGTCACACAGGTTCCTTCCCTCTTCTGGTAGTCACAAAGTGTGAAGTGTTACTTCCACTTCTGCTGATTCTCAAGTCTCCTTCATGACGAGCAGGTGCTTTTTCATGAAGGAAGAATTCAAGAGAAATGGCACCTGTAGCTGTACCTGGGGCAGGTTACCAGGCTCTCACTGCTGGATTGTGTCCCTACTATATTTCAGCATCTCTTCACATAAACCAGAAAAGTACAAGTGATGTTTTCCTGGTTGCTTTCTTAATTAGTTTGAGAGTTTGCTCAGTGAGAGCTGTCAGGACTTGAAACAGTAGATATGTGTATTTATTGGGTAAAAGCTGTGGAAAAGGAGTGTGAGGTTGGTGCCCCAGAGCAGTTCTGTGAGTGACAGCGCCTCCTCTGCCCTCCTGGAGATTTGGATCTGGATCAGCATCTCTGCCTCTGCCAGGCTCCCACTCCCTTCAGAGCCACTGCTGAGGAAGGCAGAAGAATCACCTCAATTCCTAAAAGTTAGAGAATCCCTGACTAAAGCTTAAAAGAATGATCTGAAGTTGTGGTTTGTTGTATTAAAAACAAGTTCTTGGTGGGTCATACCTGTTTTGCTGGTGAAAAGGGTTTATTTTGCTGTTGATTACATTTATGTAGGGAAAAAATAGAAAATTCTTGTTTTATATATTTAAAACATATGCATTTGTTTAACATGAAAATCGTATAATATCATATTCAGTTTAATTTCTAAATTGGTTATGGGAATGTGCATTTTATATAATATTTCAGTTAATATAATATATTAATTCATATAATATTTCAGCATTCATATAATATTTCAGTTTAATTTAACTGAATATCATATCATATTCAGTTTAATTTCTAAATTGGTTATGGGAATGAGCATTTTATTTGGTGGATGGGTGATTTTGTGGTGGTGTTTCAGCTGTCCAACTGGACTCCTCCTTTCAGCCCGAGTAGCTTACAAGGAAATGCCTGCATTTGTATCACAGTATTCTGAAAAAAATCCCTGATTTCCAAGTTAGAGATTTCAGACTGTAACAGATTCTGTAAAACAACTTCTCCTGCACCTGCTGCTCCTGGAGGTGAGGTTGTTTTGTAGTTTCACTGCCTGGGTGAGAGATTTCCACTCTCTCTAAAGAAGATTATCTCAGCAGAGAGAGCGTGGGGCTCTCCCAGCTCCTTGGGAATGCCCCAATTCCAATTAGGCTGAAAAACCAAATGAGCTGAAAAACCTCCACAGTTGGTTGTGTGTGTAAACTGAGGAACAGCACATTTACTACCAGAGCTGTGATGTGTGGTACCAGAAATGGGTTTGATGTGCTGAATTCAGCTCCTGTACCCACTGCTGCTGTGTTGTATTAATCACACATAAAGGATTTTTTTTTCTTTTTTTTTTTTAATTTGCTGTGAAAGGAGAACATAAAAGGTCTGATGTGTATAAGGATGTGACATATTCCTTACCCTGAGTTTGGTGGGAGTTACTGTATTTTCAGTCTAAAAGAATGAAAATTCCTGCATCAAATAAGGCTCTTTAAGCTGTTTAAATCCAGCATCTTAAGTTTTATTAAACTGGATGTGAGTAGACATCACCTGAACTCTTTTGATTCTTTACTTTTCCCCTGTGTTCATAAGTGAGGCTCAAGACTATATGCTGAGTCCTGGAAAATATTCAGTTCATATTCTGGACTTACTAAAAATCTTGCTGTGAAACTTAAATTTCAGTTTAAATTAATAGTGTATTGTAAAATATTTCCATCAGACAACATTAAGGCATGTGTTATTTTTATAAGAATTAATATCTATGGCAGCTGTAATTTGTTTTTATTATTAACTATAATGTATTGTCAGTTCAGTGTGTGATAATTGCAATATAGTCAAGGATTGTTCAAAAAACAAAAAGCTGAGCTAGGAATAGACCTTGAAAGCAGGTAATTTTTTAAAGTGTATTTTTATTCTGACAGATTTCAATCTGATTGTATCACTCCCTTGACCTGTGAGGGTTTGTTTCAAGGTCTAATCACTGAAATTAGAGCAGGGTTTTGATGTATGGCTGTGCAGAAACATGTTTGAACCATTGCAGTGCTAAGAGAAATAAATATTATGCACAATATTATGGAGTAACTACTATTGGATTTGTCACCCAGTCAATGGGACCTGGCAGGGATTCATTCCTGAGAGGGTGATTCCCTGCCAAGCCTGAGCCCAGAAGGAAACCTGGAGTTACTGGGTTGCACAAGTGCTTGCAAATATTTCCTGAACTGGGAAGTTTCGTTGTCATTGTGATGCCTTGAGAAGGCTGAGCTGGAAGAGAGACCAGGCAGAGTTAGAGAATAAAGCAGGGATTTATTAAAACTCTCAGAGTTACAGAATAAAGCAGGGATTTATTAAAAGCCTCAATGGATCCACCTTGGGCAGCACAAGAGCCCAGCCAGGGCTGCACCCAAGATGAACCCAAATGATCACAAAATGAACCCAAGATGAACCAAAATGGTCACAAAATGGACACATGGGGTCTCTCACTTTGATAAGTTTTAGTCTATTTGCATATTGGAGTTAATTGTCCAATTACAGCTTTAGGTTATGAAGTCCCATCTTTGTTTTTCTCTCTTCAGCCCACGTTGTTTGTGCTCTTGGGCCTGGAATTTGGGTGACTGTCCTTGGTCCCCAGCTGGAGAAGGAATTATTTTTTCTCCCCACTCTGAAGAGAGTTCACCATCCCCTTATAAGAAGCTCAGACCCACACACTAAATCAGCACAGAATCTGAAAAATACAAAAGCTAAAGCTGAGGCATCAGTTGTGACAGTGTAAATATCTGAAAGGACTTGAATTATCTCCTCAGCATTTCTGTGGGGGGAATCAGTGTGGCACTGCCCCCTGCCCAAGGCTCTGTGTGGAACCAGATGCCTCAAATGGTGCTGCTTGCTCTACAGAATGTAGATTTTGGGAGGTTGACTGTCAGGGGATGATGTGGTGGTTTCAGGCTTGTGCTCATTGCAGTCTCCCATGGATCAGCAGAATTTGAAGCCATTCTTTGGCACAAACTGGTTGGAGTGGGCATCACTGGGGTGGGGTGGCAGGGCCAGGTGTGCCCAGCCCCAGCCCTGCCCAGAGCTGCTTTGGTGACAGCAGTGACAGGAGGCTCCTCCAGCCTGCTCCAGGGGTGCTGGGATGAGCAGTGCTGGACCATCCTCCTTGGAGCCTGGGGAGCACAAATCCCTTTGCTCCTGCTGGCACTGGCCTGGGGGAATCAGAAAAACAGAAACTTTCTCAGACACTGAAGGGTTTGGTCTGCAGACTTGGGAGAAGCTCGGATTGATGTAAAAATAAAATACACAGGCATTTAGCAGAAAAATCCTAAACTTATATTTCTGTAGCTGTAATTAGGACTATACCTTGTGTAAGTGAGAAACTGTGTTGATAAGATGGTGAAGGGTTTCTAATGTAGGGGTGAGGTACAGAATAAACTGAGAGTTTAGAAGTTATAATAGAAGCATCTGTGTGCAAGTGAGATAGAAACCATTGGACAAGAGTATCCTCAGTGCACCAGTAGCAAGTAAAGGTGATAGGTCAGAAAAGCAAAATAAACCCTGTAACAGCTGTCCATTGGGTTAGAAAGTTCTGTATTGGGCTGTGACAAAGAAACTTGTGATTACTCTGGGGTTATGGCTGAATGCTTGCTCCTCCAAAATCTCAGAGCCTCTGAGACTGATGTTCATCTGAGCAATAAATCATTTTATTTGAAAATAGTTCCATCCCTTCATTTTTAGCAGTGACAGTGATACTGTCCAGCCCTTGCTGTGCAGCCCAGGCTCTGCCCCTGCCCCACAGGCAGTGCTCAGGTCTCTCCTCACCCCTGTGAGCTCCAGCCCTGAGCTCTTGGCTCACCACTGCTGGGTTTGCCCCAGTTTGGGAGTCTGTCCTGTACTGGGAGCCCTGTACTGTGTGGTCTCTTGGAGTGCTGAGCAGGAGGAGCTATCATTGTCACTGTTAGTAATGCAGGGATTGGGCTATTTTCAAACTAAACCAATTTATTGCTCAGATGAACATCGGTCTCAGAGGCTGTGAGATTTTGGAGGAGCAGGCAGTTGGCCATAGCTCGAGGGTAATCACAAGATTTTTTGTCACAAGGCAATATAGAACTTTCTAAGCCAATGGACAGTTGTTACAGGGTTTATTTTGCTTTTCTGACCTATCACCTTTACTTACTTCTACTGCTCTGCAGATACTTTTATCTAATGGGCTTTTTACTCACAGGCCCACCTATGTTTCTGTTATAACTTCTAAACTCTGAGCTTATTCTGTACAACCTCACCCCTACATTAGAAACCCTTCACCATTTTATCAACACAGTTTCTCACTTACACAAGGTATAGTCTTAATTACAGATATAGAAACAAAAGTTTATGATTTTTCTGCTAAATGTCTGTGTATTGTATTTTTACATCAATCCAAGCTTCTCCCAAGGCTGCAGATCAAACCCTGCAGTGTCTCTGGAGGTTTCTGTTTTTCTCATTCCCACAAGGAAGGATGGCTGTCCTTGTCCTGCTGCTGCAGCCTGGGACACGTTGCTGTCTTTTGAAGGATCTGCTCCTGGCTCCTGTTCAACTTGTTGTCCATAATACTTCAAACATTTTATTTTAGGGTATTGAGGTCAAACTTACTTCTTTATCCTCTTTTTTTTTTTTTTATATATAGTTTCAGTACTCCAAGTGTTATGAAGCATCTAAAAATTGATAAAGATTTTTGTGGTACAATCTTACATTTCTGTAAGATTCAGGGCTGAATCTTACAGAAATAGGAATTCTAGTATGTAAGTAGAGGTGTTTAAGAACACAAGTGTTTGGGGTCAGTGTTTGAATAAACTTTGAATTTATTAATTTGAACTGCTGGAAAGACTCACTGTGATGTCCCAGGGATGGAGAGGATCCATTGGGTGCTGCTGAGGTGCCAAGGGATTTTTGGATCTCATACATCATGTGCATGATCTGCCCTCCCTTGTTCATCCATGCCATCATCATTCAGATCAATAACTCTCTTAATTATTCCATTATTGCTTTTTGTTCTCAGTGAGATTTCACTGGGCTGTGATGTGTTTATTTTAAGTTGATTGAAGTCAGCTTGGAAGCCAACAAATGAATTTGGAGCCCTCAGTGTGGTGCTTCTTCTAAAAGTTCCTTATTTTGCTTTGGCTGCTGTGGTGGATTTAGGCTGTAGATGAATTTCCTTGGCTCCTTGTGTGTGTTCCCCTTTCTTTTCACCCCACCTCCCTCTTCTCTTGCAGGGCTGGAGGCTTCTGTAATGTTTGTAAACAAAAAACTAAAAATCCAGATCAAGAGGATGGCTGGAGGTGGATTTGGTAGGGGAACAGGTTCATTCTTACTGGCTCAGGAAGCCTTGTTGTTGTACAGCTGCTCCCTCCAACATCTGAGGGAATTCCAGAAGGAAATGCCCAGAAGGGTGGGTAGGGAGCAAAGAAGATTCAGAAAATTCCAGTTTTTTTCTGGTGCTAAATCAATGGGTATGAGTTGAACACACACTGATTTCTGAATCTCAGGCTGGAGTGGGGACAGTAGGCAAAGAGTTGACATGAGTGTCTCTGTTTTGATCCTACAAGACTGGAAATACAGAGAAATCAACCATCCTTGAAATTCAGCAGTATTTTAGTATTGTTGGTATTGCTATGTCAGCCTGGAGAAAGCAATTCTAAGCAGGTTTTTAATACTTGTTTTATTGAAACTAATTCAAGATGAAACCTGTTGAAAAAATTACCTGTTTTGAGATGCATTCAGAGGAACATAGTTACCCTTGGGGAGTGTTAAACTTAAATATATAAAAAGGTATAAAATATATAAATATATTTATATATTTAAATATATAAATAGAAATATAATTATATTTATATTTAATATATACTCTGTGAATACCTTTTATATATTTAAGTTTATATATATAAATATATATAAATATATATTTATTTATAAATATATATAAATAAATAGATAAAAATATATAAAAATATATATGTATAAATATATATAAATAAATGTATAAATATATATATAAATATACATATATATATATATATATATATATATATATATATATATATATATATAAAGAGTTCTGAGTTACAATTAAGAAAAATACTTGTGTTGCAGCTTTAGGTGTGAGTTGGGAGTGGTAGATTGAAAGCAGCTTCCACTTGAAATCTCAAGGTTTTTACAGTGTTCCAGAGTGATTTGCTGCTGGATTTTTAGCAGGGTTTTTAGAAAAACAAAATCAACTTTCCTCCTGAGTTTACTTCACTCTGGTGCTTTCTGACATGCTTTGATGTCAGTGCTGTGGCTCAGTGTGCTCTATCTCCACCATAAGCAGTTAAAAGGATTACAGAGATGCTGCTCTCATTAGTGTTCTTAAAGTCTTGGACAAATCAGGAGATCTGATTTGCAGTTTAAGGAGATGTGCCTGCAGTTGTATAACTGCCAGTGAAATCTCTGTGCTGCTGGGACAGAGCCTTGCCCTGGGCTCCTTGCGTGGGGAGGGCAGCTCTGGAGCCTCCAGGAAGATTTTTGGTGTTATTGGTTTCATCCTTGCTCCTGCTTTGCAGGAAGGGCTCCCAGTGGGGCAGGAGCAGCCCTTCCCAGTTCAGGGAGCATTTCTGGGATGTCCCAAAATTCCCATTGCTCCTGCTTTGCAGTGACCTGTGCTCCCAGTGGGGCAGGAGCAGCCCTTCCCAGTTCAGGGAGCATTTCTGGGATGTCCCAAAATTCCCATTTACAGCAGTGTGGGCTCTGCTCCAGCTCCCAGCCATGTGCTGCTCCCATGGGCAGGTTCCTGGAGCTCCTACAGATCCATCCCTGAGCACATTCCTGGGTTTCTCTCGGTGCTTTGTGTTGCTCCTCAGCTCCTGAAAGGCTCAGGAGACCCCATGGGAGTCTCCTCTTTCCTCCCTGTATCTCCTGGCAGGGAGGGATGGCTCAGGTGAGGAGCTGAACCCATCTCCCTTGGAGCAGGGCTGGCAGTGCCAGGCTTTTCCTGCCTGCCCCACTGGAAACTGGCAAAATAAATCTCCAGATAGGAAAACTGCAGAAAAAACTCCCAAAATTGGATAGGAAACTATTCCTGCTTCTCCCTTTAGGCAGGATGAAAGGAAAAACAAAACTCCATTTGGGCTGAGTGCTGTGTGTGGCAGCAGATGGGGGACAGGGAATGTGCATGATTGGAAATATTTTGGCTGTTCTGCAGAAATGGGGGACCAAAAGCAGAATCTGATCCAAATTGCATCATTAATTTGGAATAGGATATAAGGGAAGGGGAAACGTGGTGCAGAGAGTTGTGGAAGAGGGGTAATGAGTATTTTTGGTTGTTAGTGTTGTTATAATTAATGTTATTATTATTATTATTATTATTTTGGTTGGAGCTCATGGTTGTTACAGGTCTTGTGATAGAAACAAGTGGAAAAATGAGCAATATTGGTCCTCTAAAGTAAAACTAAAGAAGCTTGAAGCCCATTCCTGTTATCTGCAGCTCCTGTAAAATAGTTCATAAATTCCTGTGGCCTTTTAGGTCCAAAGGATGATTCTCCCTGAATTTCTTCATGCAAGTGCTGATACCCACAGCAGCACCTTGGGGGTGGCTGGTGAAGTTTGTAGGGTGCTGTTCTGCAGAAATGTGGGACCAAAAGCAGAATCTGATCTGAACTCTGCATCATTAATTGGGAATAGGCTGTAAGGGAAGGGGAAATGTGGTGCAGAGAGTTGTGGAAGAGGGGTAATGAGTATTTTTGGTTATTATTATTATTATTATTATTATTATTATTATTATTATTAGTTGGAGCTCATGGTTGTTACAGGTCTTGTGATAGAAACAAGTGGAAAAATGAGCAATATTGGTCCTCTAAAGTACAACTAAAGAAGCTTGAAGCCCATTCCTGTTATCTGCAGCTCCTGCAAAATAGTTCATTAATTCCTGTGGCCTTTTAGGTCCAAAGCATGATTCTCCCTGAATTTCTTCATGCAAGTGCTGATACCCACAGCAGCACCTTGGGGGTGGCTGGTGAAGTTTGTAGGGTGCTGTTCTGCAGAAATGTGGGACCAAAAGCAGAATCTGATCTGAACTCTGCATCATTAATTGGGAATAGGCTGTAAGGGAAGGGGAAATGTGGTGCAGAGAGTTGTGGAAGAGGGGTAATGAGTATTTTTGGTTGTTATTATTATTATTATTATTATTATTATTATTATTATTATTATTATTATTATTATTATTATTATTATTATTAGTTGGAGCTCATGGTTGTTACAGGTCTTGTGATAGAAACAAATGGAAAAATGAGCAGTATTTGACCTCTAAAGTACAATTAAAGAAGCTTGGAAGCCCATTCCTGTTATCTGCAGCTCCTGCAAAATAGTTCATTAATTCCTGTGGCCTTTTAGGTCCAAAGCATGATTCTCCCTGAATTTCTTCATGCAAGTGCTGATACCCACAGCAGCACCTGGTGGAGTTTTTAGGGTGCTGAATTGTTGTTTTTTGGGGCCCTGAAGCAGAACTGTGTTGCTGCATGAATGCTGAGGGCAGGGTTTTGGTGGCAGCTCTGTAAGGCACAAAGGAACTGCTGCACAAAGGGTTTCAGCCCCTGTGCAGGGTTTCACGTGGTGTGGTCAGAAGTTCCTGAAAGAAACTTCCCTTTTCTCAGTTCTTTGCTTCAGTGCTGCTCTTGACCTCTGCAGCAACAATTTACAGCTCAAAAATCATATGAAGCCATCTCTGAGGACATTGGAAATCTTGATGGTAATAATTAGGCTTAAAGGGAGGTCATAAACCAGTCTGACCTTCAGAATTTGTATGAATGTGTCTTATTTTAATTCACTTGTGATTTAAAAAAATAAAATTGATCTTTAAACAGTAGTTTTTACTATGTGCTGATGCTTTTGGAAAGAGTTGCAGTGGGAATGTTTGTACCAAGAGTAATGTGTTTGATTTGTTTGATGCAGAAAAACAACAGGGTAAGTTTTGCTGGAGTTTAAATAGGATGATACTTCTGTATTTACTTTTATTTTTTTTTAAATAAGATTTTTTTAAATTGAAACTGACAGTGAAAACTTGTTTTTCATAGAGGTTATGTAAACATTTGAATCTTAGTTTGTCCTAAAATACATTCTCAATAAACTTTTTGCAATAAACTTTGTTAGCTCACAAATTATCTCAAGTTTTGACAGCTAAGAATCTTTTTTTTCTATGTAAATGCTATTTCAGTGTGATTTTCTCTACTTTTCCCTCCTGCCTTACAAAATTAGCCACATCTGTATCTTTTCAGTACATCCATTTCTAGTACAAATGCTGCTGCAGTAATTTGGTTTTTATTAGATTAAAAGACCAGGATATGAGATGTTTAGTGGCTCATATATTATTGGAAAGCTGCTGTTGGAAATAAAGGGGGTTGAGATGTGAAAAAGGAGTGTCATGTGCTAAATGAGAATGGCAAAGCCTTGAATTTGAGTTTTGATCTCTTGAGGTTTGTGCAGAACACTGGGGGCACTTTGTGTGCAGGTTTTATTTGAATGTGGAGGTGCAAGAATTGGGTGTTGGATTACCCCTGGCCAGAGTCCAACCTGTGGGCTCTCACTTGGATCAAAGGGTTTGATTTTATTCAAGCTTTCATTGGTTTGGCTACTTTAAAGCCAGCCCAGATTTGCCTTACAGGAAGGGATTTTCATCTGTAGAATTTGACTTTTCTGATGTCTAGAGATTACAGATCTTGAGCTTCTTCTGTTTTGTTGTTTTCCTGAAATATTTTGTTTGGTTGACCCAAGGCAGCACTAAAAACGAAGTTGAGGTTTGGTTTGTTTTGGATGGAGTAGTTTGAATGGTAAATATCTGAATTTTTTGTTCTGTAAGTCTGTATACATCAGCTGCTGGATGGCTTTCAGCTGCTATTCCCTACAGAATTTTGTCTCTCAGTTGTCAGAAAACCTCAAAGTTCTGCATATGGGGAAGGTTTCACTGTGTGTGTGAAAGCTCTTGGATGTGGAGCTGCTGCAGTACTGGTTATTTTTCATATCCTGCTTTTGAGATATGCTTGGTTTGGTGAGACAGGGAAATTTGAGTTGGATTATTGCTGCTCTGCAGTGAATCTCCTGTGTTCTGAAGCCATCATTAATTCCAGCACTTGAAAAAATTAATGCTACTCCACTACTAATGTAATTAATCTCCCTGAAATAAGTCCTACTGTCCTAATTGAATATCCACAAAGGAGCTGAGCATCATTTAATTACACTCCTCAAAGTTGTTTTAGTGTGTAAAAATACCCAATGGCTTGGAAAGCTTCTTGAAGATTATATTCTCAATAAATTGTATAGAAATTTGATTTAAGATCCAATGACACTTCAGTGAAGTGTGAGCCACTACCTAAGTTATAAATAGGTTTTCAAACCTTTATGGGGGCTGTTCACAGACATCTTTAAATGTCAGCTTGCTTCATGTAGTAACTCCTTTGCAGCTCTGCTGAGGATTTACACTAATTTAGTGATTACAAAGGATAACAAAGCAGGATGCTGGTGTTTTATTGCTTCATCTGCCTCCCTGACCTCATGGAAATAGATTATATTAAAATCTACCTGGGAGAACACTGAGAAACGCTGTGGCATTTTCAGGAACATCCCTGAAGTCACCCCAGCTCTCTGGGCACAGTCCTCTTAATACTTGTCTTGAGACAGGCTGGACCATAGACTGTTCTAAAAAATCATCTAAAAAACCCCAAGTGTCTTGAATGTTGTTATCTAAAATCAACAGGGGAAAAAATTAAATATTTGTTTAGGGATAACAAATTACTTTGCTGAAAAGATAGGATTTTTTTTTGGAAGAAATAAGTAGGAAAAACTGAGTTTGATGTAGAATTAGGAAAATTAGGGAAATCCCCAACAAGGTGGGGCATCCTTTTCTGTAGAAGCCTGTGGGGTATTTTGGGATTAGTTGAGGGAGTGTATTTTGGGGTGAAACCTGTTCCACACCTGTAATGGCTGGTTTTTAATGACAATGCCAACCTGGAATTCTTTACCCAGGTGAGAGGAGGAGTTTGCTTTGTGTTTGGTGCTTCTGGGCAGGCTGAGTGTGCTGTGCCTCTGTTTTTGAGTGTGTTTGGTGTTTCTGGGCAGGCTGAGTGTGCTGTGCCTCTGTTTTTGAGTGTGTTTGGTGCTTCTGGGCAGGTTGAATGTGCTGTGCCTCTGTTTTTGAGTGTGTTTGGTGCTTCTGGGCAGGTTGAATGTGCTGTGCCTCTGTTTTTGAGTGTGTTTGGTGTTTCTGGGCAGGTTGAGTTTTGCTGTGCCTCTGTTTTTGAGTGTGTTTGTGCTTCTGGGCAGGCTGAGTGTGCTGTGCCTCTGTTTTTGAGTGTGTTTGTGCTTCTGGGCAGGCTGAGTGTGCTGTGCCTCTGTTTTTGAGTGTGTTTGGTGCTTCTGGGCAGGCTGAGTGTGCTGGGCCTCTGTTTTTGAGTGTGTTTGGTGTTTCTGGGCAGGCTGAGTGTGCTGTGCCTCTGTTTTTGAGTGTGTTTGGTGCTTCTGGGCAGGTTGAATTTGCTGTGCCTCTGTTTTTGAGTGTGTTTGGTGCTTCTGGGCAGGTTGAATGTGCTGTGCCTCTGTTTTTGAGTGTGTTTGGTGTTTCTGGGCAGGTTGAATTTGCTGTGCCTCTGTTTTTGAGTGTGTTTGGTGCTTCTGGGCAGGCTGAGTGTGCTGTGCCTCTGTTTTTGAGTGTGTTTGGTGTTTCTGGGCAGGCTGAGTGTGCTGTGCCTCTGTTTTTGAGTGTGTTTGTGCTTCTGGGCAGGTTGAATGTGCTGTGCCTCTGTTTTTGAGTGTGTTTGGTGTTTCTGGGCAGGCTGAGTGTGCTGTGCCTCTGTTTTTGAGTGTGTTTGGTGCTTCTGGGCAGGTTGAATGTGCTGTGCCTCTGTTTTTGAGTGTGTTTGTGCTTCTGGGCAGGTTGATTTGTGAGTTTTGCTGCCTTAGAGCCTGTGGGGTATTGCAGTGGTGTGAGTGTCCTGACAAAGGGGAGAGAGAATGATGCATCTGACTCCATGGATATCAGAAGGCTAATGAATTACTTTATTATACTATATTATTCTAGGCTAATTAATTACTTTATTATACTGTATTATTCTAGGCTAATTAATTACTTTATTATACTATATTATTCTTTATTATACTATATTATTCTATACATCTAAAATTGAATCTGCCAAGCACTCAACCCTGCACACACTGCACTGAATCTCGTGACTGTCACCCTCAGTCCTGAGACACACACACACCTGGCCAAGGAAACAAAACACCATCACTGTGGGTAAATTATCTCCATATTACATTCTACTTCTGCACAAACACAGACACAGCAAATGATAAGAATTGCGTTTTCTTTCTCTGATGTTCCGAGAATGTGAAACCCAGAAATATTGGGAGGAATTGTGCCTTGCTTTTCTCTGTGAAGAGAAATGTGGGACTAGAGTGGGGTGCTGCGTTTTGCTGCCCTCAGAGCCTGGTTTGTGCTGTGTTTTGTGCTGTATTTTGTGCTGTGTTTGGCTGCCCTCAGAGCCTGGTTTGTGCTGTGTTTTGTGCTGTGTTTTGTGCTGTGTTTGGCTGCCCTCAGAGCCTGGTTTGTGCTGTGTTTTGCAGTGGGGGTGATCAGGTGCCCCATCTGCCGCCAGGAGTGCCGCCAGATCGACCTGGTGGACAATTACTTTGTGAAGGACACCTCGGAGAGCCCCAGCAGCTCCGACGAGAAGTCAGAGCAGGTAAGGACTGTCCTGCCTGCACCAGCTTCTGATTTCTGGGGCTGCCACTTCTCCTTAGGTGCCTTTTCCCCACCCCTCCTCTGCTCTCTGGGGCTGTCAGCTCTCCCCGGAACAACTCTGGTGCCTTTTCCCCACCCCTCCTCTGCCTTTTCCCCACCCCTCCTCTGCTCTCTGGTCCTGTCAGCTCTCCCTAGAACAATTCTGGTGCCTTTTCCCCTCCCGTTTCTGCTCTCTGGTCCTGTCAGGTCTCCCCAGGACAATTCTGGTGCCTTTTCCCCATCCCTCCTCTGATTTCTGGTTCTGTCATTTCTCCTTAGGACAATGCTGGTGCCTTTTCCCAAACCCTTTCTGCTCCCTGGGGCTGTCAGTTCTCCGTAGAACAATTCTGGTGCCTTTTTCCCACCCCTCCTCTGCTCTCTGGTCCTATCAGTGCTTCCAGGACAGTTTTCATGGCTGTCCCCACCCCTGCTCTGCTCTTTGGGTCTGTCAGCTCTCCTTAGAACAATTCTGGTGCCTTTTCCCCACCCCTCCTCTGATCTCTGGGTCTATCAGAGCACCCCAGGATGATGCTGGTGCCTTTTCCCCACCCCTCCTCTGCTCTCTGGGTCTATCAGAGCACCCCAGGATGATGCTGGTGCCTTTTCCCCACCCCTCCTCTGATCTCTGGGTCTATCAGAGCACCCCAGGATGATGCTGGTGCCTTTTCCCCACCCCTCCTCTGATCTCTGGGTCTATCAGAGCACCCCAGGAAAATTTTGGTACCTTTTGCCCCCAACCCTTTCTGCTTTCTGGTCCTGTCAGCTCTCCCTAGAACAATTCTGATGCCTTTTCCCCACCCTTCCTCTGCTCTCTGGGGCTGCCAGTTTCTTTAGGACAATTCTGGTACCTTTTCCCCCATCCCTCCTCTGATTTCTGGTCCTGTCAGTTCACCTTAGAACAATTCTGGTGCTTTTCCCAAACCCTTTCTGCTCCCTGGGGATGTCAGTTCTCCATAGAACAATTCTGGTGCCTTTTCCCCACCCCTCCTCTGCTCTCTGGGTCTGCCATTGCACCCCAGGAAAATTTTGGTACCTTTTGCCCCCAACCCTTTTTGCTTTCTGGTCCTGACAGCTCTCCCTAGAACAATTCTGATGCCTTTTCCCCAACCCTCCTCTGATTTCTGGTGCTGTCAGTGCTCCCCAGGACGATTCTGGTGCCTTTTCCCCTCCTCTTTCTGCTCTCTGGATCTGTCAGCTCTCCCCAGAACAATTCTGATGCCTTTTTCCCCCAACCCTTTCTGCTCTTTGGGGCTCTCCAGGACAATTGTGGTTTCTGTTCCCCCCCAGGTGTGCACCAGCTGTGAGGACAATGCCAGTGCTGTGGGGTTCTGTGTGGAGTGTGGGGAGTGGCTGTGTAAGACCTGCATCGAGGCTCACCAGCGAGTAAAGTTTACTAAGGACCACATGATCAGGAAAAAAGAGGATGTGTCCTCAGGTGAGTGTTGGGTGTCACCTTGTCCTGCCTGCTCCAAAAGCCTTTTCTCTTTTTATGTTAAAAAATAGGGGGAGGATGATGGTAACAACCAGCTCTGTGTGTTTTCCCCCCAGGATCTGGGAAAAGTGCAGTAAAAAGTTACCAGTGCAAAATTAGAAGCTGTAAAAATAGAGGAAGAATTAAATTTATAAGAGTGATACTTTGTGCAGTTTATGTCCAATGCATTTGGAAAGGATTTAGATCCATTCTTAATAATCTTGCTGGATTAGTAGAATTCTAGATTAGTAGAATTCTAGATTAGTAGAATGCTAGATTAGTAATATAGTAGAATTAGATTGTTTAGTAGAACAAGTAACTAAATGGAGGGGTTGAAATCTAGAGAACAGTGGCATATTGATAATCTTATCCATTGTCCAAGGAAATTAAATTGCCCATTTTGTGGTGTTTTGTTATGAGAAGCAATTATAGTTCTCCCTGTAGAAATGTATATATAAGTTTATATAGTTATATAATTTATATAGTTACATAATCTATATAGTTAAATAGTTAATAACTATATGTTTTATATTTTATATAGTTATAGCTATATAGTTTATCTAGTTTTATAGTTATAACTATATATTTTATATAGTTACCTTCAATATATGCTCTTACTTTGTACTGGTATTGCTGAGTAAATGTAGAATTTGAATCTATTTTAGGTTTAATCTCTCAGTGAGCAAGATTTAATATGTGAAGTGTGTGTAGGGTTTGTTCAGGTGTGCAGCCTTATTAGAAATAAATTCTTGAACTGTTGTTTGATCATTTATCATTTGTAGCCTGTTGAGGTAATGTGGAAAATCATCTCAGAACAGGTCCAGGCTATCTGGATTTTATCATTTAGAGCCTGTTGAGGTAATGTGGAAAATGTTCTCCAAACAGGTCCAGGCTATCTGGATTTTAGATTAGAAAATTCTGTTTGTAGATGGGTTAAAAGTTCTGATTTACAGACTTGTAGGTTCTCCACAATCTGGATGTGTCTGAAAATGATCACATTGAGGAAGAGAGATCTTGACACTTTGCTCTCTTCATTTAACTTCATTTAAAATGAATTAAAATCTCCATAATTGTTTTCTTATATCCTTTCAAAGGAACAAACACTACTTTTCTTTCTAAAAATTGTTTAATAGTTAAAAAGTTTGCTGTTGAGCTTAGTTCTTTTAGACAGGGATCTTATTTCATTTGCTCTAATGAGCTTCTCTTTATGCCTTAATGAATATTTTTAATAAGAAATATTATCCATTTAAGATGCAATGTATTAAGCCTCACAGATGAGAAACCCTTAAATTCAATCAAATTATAGGGCCCAAGAAAGAATTACTGATGTTTTTACAAGGAAAGCTAAATTGTGACTTTAAATGTGATATTACAGCTCAGCTTTCCCTTTGATACCTGCTGGGAAGGGGCTGAAAAGTGACTGTTCCAAAACCAGAAAGTTTATAAAGTTTATAAAATAAGCTATTCTTAAACTAACTAGTTAGTTAAACTAACTAAATCTTTTTAATGTTTAAACTAAATTTTTAAAATATTTAACATACAAAAATATAATTTAAAAAAGAAAATATTTTATATTATAATATAAAAATAAAAATATTTTATATTTTAAATATAAAGTCTATAAAATAAAGTTTATAAAATAAAGTTTATAAAATAAACTTTCCATCAGAAATTTTATTTCTTGTGATTGTGGGGAAGGGCTGGACATTGGTTTTTTTCCTTCTTAGACTCAAAGATGTGCCCTGGAGACTTTAAATTTCTCTCAGTGAGTGGCAGCTGTAGCTTCATCAGCTCTTTCTTTACAATAACTTGCATGATATAACCAGCTTCAGAAACACTGGGGAGTGAGGGAAATTAATTTAAACCCTACCTGCTGCTTTCCTCTTTGCTAAGCTCCAAATATCTTCAGAACCCTGTACAGGAATTTTTTAGTAAACCCAGAGCTGTTTTGCCATGATTTGTTGTTTGAGGGTTTAAGTAACTTTTAAGACAGGCAATATTTGCTTTGCAGCTCCCACTTCAGTTGTGTTTGGCTAAATGAGGTGGTTGAAGGGATGAGCTGGAAAATCCATGAGGTAAAAAGGGTTTTAAAAAAAAAAGTTTCAAAGGTTTGAAAGGTTTGAGCCACCCTTCAGTGTGTCAGAGGTGAAATTATATGGAATTAAATCTTTATAAACACATGTACACCGTGCTGGTGTTTGTGTGCAGCTTACAGGGTGCTCATGAGAAAAGATGAATAAATGAATAAAGCAAAATGAATGAATAAAGTGAAAACAGCTCTTAACCACTGGCACTGTAAATCCCAGAGCCATGAAGGCTGGGAACGAGCTCTGAGATCATCAAATCCAACCCCTGACCTGGTGTTCTCACAGAAACCTCAGCCTGAGAACACATCTGGAGGTGCCTTTGCAAGTTCTGGGTTGTTACTGGAAGTTACTGAGGTTGTTTTGCTCTTCAGATTGTCTCAATTTTATTTTAAAATGCACAAATGGTTTATTTTTAAAAACAGAGGCCGTGGGAGCATCTGGTCAACGTCCTGTTTTCTGCCCTGTCCACAAACAAGAGCAGTTAAAACTTTTCTGTGAAACCTGTGACAGGCTGACATGCAGAGACTGCCAGTTACTGGAGCACAAAGAACACAGGTACAAATACACAAATATTCTAAATATTTCTTAACTCCTGTGCTGTGCTGTCTCAGAGGATGAAGTGGCATTGATGGGAGCTGCTTGTGTTGGAAATTCTGCTGCATTTACTCCTGGTTGGACTGAAACCATCCCTTGCAGAGGAGAATTGTGGTGTTTTTTGGGAGCAATGATGACTCTGACTCTGTGTTCTTAAAAGGCTAATTTATTATTTTATGATCTATAATATATTAAAGAATACTTTAATAAACTATACTAAAGAATACAGAAAGGTTACAGACAGAAGGCTAAAAAATAATAATGAAAAACTTGTGATTCCTTTCAGTCTTGACACAGCTTGGCACTGATTGGCCATTAAGTTAAAACAATTCACATGAAACCAATGAAACAATCACATGAAGTTAAAACAATTCACATGAAACCAATGAAACAATCACATTAAGTTTAAACAATTCACATGCAACCAATGAAACAATCACATCAAGTTAAAACAATTCACATGAAACCAATGAAACAATCACGTGAAGTTAAAACAATTCACATGAAACAATCACATTAAGTTAAAACAATTCACATGAAACAATCACATGAAGTTAAAACAATTCACATGCAACCAATGAAACAATCACATCAAGTTAAAACAACAATTCACATGAAACCAATGAAACAATCACATTAAGTTAAAACAATTCACATGAAACCAATGAAACAATCACATGAAGTTAAAACAATTCACATGCAACCAATGAAACAATCACATTGTTTAAACAATTCACATGAAACAATCACATTAAGTTAAAACAATTCACATGAAACCAATGAAACAATCACATGAAGTTTAAACAATTCACATGAAACAATCACATGAAGTTAAAGCAATTCACATGAAACCAGTGAAACAATCACATTAACTTAAAACAATTCACATGAAACCAATGAAACAATCACATCAAGTTAAAACAATTCACATGAAACAATCACATGAAGTTTAAACAATTCACATGAAACCAATGAAACAATCACATCAAGTTAAAACAATTCACATGAAACCAATGAAACAAAATTGTTGGTGAACAATGTCCAAACCACATTCCAAAGGAGCAAAACACAGGAGAAGCAAATGAGAGAATTATTGTTTTCATTTTTCCCCGAGGCTTCTCAGCTTCCCAGGAGAAAATCCTGGGTGAAGAGATTTTTCAAAAAATGTGAAATAGCAGAGAGAACCTGTGTGGAGTGATGGCAACTTGGTCAGTTGGTTGAGCTTTGTCAAGTCCCCTAAGCTGAGATTTAAACCAAGATGGGCTGAGCAGGTTTGCTGTGGTTCAGGTGTTCCCAGTGCTCTCACTGTGCTCAGGACTTGACTGGAAATTCCTGCAGCCCTGAACACCTGGTGCTGTAAAAGCAGCAAAAGTGATAGAGTGAGTCATGGCTGAGGTAATGAATTTTCTGAAAGGGCATTTTTTTTTGGTTGTGTAACAGTCTTTAGGGGAATTTTGTAAAGGAAAGTCTAAATTTTGCCTTTTATATTAATATATTCTTCTTGTGCAGAGGGGAAAATGGGTTGGGTTTAGTTGGTTAAAAATTGCCTCATTCCAGGTAAAAGGAAATGCTGGGTTTGCCTCTAGAAAAGAAGTTGGAATCCCTTAAAACACATTCCAGCTTCCTGCTCTTTAGCAGCTCTGTCATGAAGTTGTTTGAATGTCTGAACAAATATTTTGCAGTGTTATAACAGAGAATCTGGGGATAATACATATTTATCAACCACTGCTTTTCCTTAACTCTTCTCTCTAAAGGAGTAGTACTCTGTTTTTCTTTTTTTTTATGGTTTTTTTTAGAAAAACTACTCTGTTTTTCTCTCAGAATAGTGATTATTCTTAGACTGCTACAGCAGCCTGTGGAAAACTTTTACTTTGAAATTATTATTATTGTTGTTATTATTATTATTATTATTATTATTATTATATTTTATTATTTTATTATTATTTTATATAAATATATATTTTTTTTTTAAATTTTTTTTTTTTTTTTAACACCCTCAAATATTCCTGCTCTGTTCTTTCATAGGCTTGATCACAAATATCCTGGGTGACTCCCTTGTCACAAAGGGTGCTCTCCTGGGATATATTCACTAACTTGGTCCAGTTGGTTCCTTTGCCTCTGTTCTGTGCATGTTGCTGATGGATTAACAGATGGATTTTGTCCTACTTCCCTGTGCTCTTCCAGAAGGAGAATTTGCCATTATTAATGTGCTTTTTTTTTGCAGAATATTCTTTCCATAGCAGGTGTGAATTACAGGTGATTAAGGCCCTGCTTTGTTTGCCTGAAGTGCAGCTGAGATTTTGTGCAGAGTCATGCCAAGTGGAAAATGAATTTATTTGAATCCCCTGTTTTCTTCTTACCTGAAATCCTAATAATTGACCCCAAAGGAGGGTAAATCACCATTTCTGCATCCCCATGGTCCCATGTTCAGAGTCTCAATTTTAGAATTCCAGAGTGGTTTGGGGTTGGAAGGGGCCTTAAAGATGGTCCAGTTCCACCCTTGTCAGGGCAGGGATTGCTGGGGATTCTGGAGAAACCTGGCAATTCCTTGAGCTGCCTGATGCTGTGGGATTCCTCTGATTTGGGTTGTTCCCAGTCCACACACTTGGGAAGCTGGAAGTGCAAAACTGAAAAAATAAAAGGATTTTGGCTGTAGCAAGAGCCACAGCGAAATTTTAGCAGTACAAAAGCTGCATGTAGATTTTTCACTTCTCCTTAAGTGGAAATATAATTTTGAACTTAATGAAAATAATTTCAGGAAATCAGCTTCCAAACATTTTGCTGTCTTTGGGCTTTAGGAATGCCACTTTTTTCTATTACAGTATTTAAAATCTTGTGCTGCTGTCTGTCTGCAAGAACTTTCCTTAGAAAAAGCAAAATTCCAGCACTGAGAATGAGGAATCTCAACTCTTGGAGCTCAGATTTGTCTGTTGCTGGTACAAACTGAATTAACAGGAGTAGAGTTGGTTTTGTTGTGAATGTTGTTCTTTGTCTGAGTCCCTGTTATCATGGTTGTGAGTAATTCAAATTAAAAACCTGTCTTGCTGTGAGTTTGATAATAATCCAGACAGTCTTTTCCTTTGGATTGTGATGTTCTACACTGTGGCAGAAGACAGCACTAATTTCCTCTTCATTTTCTTTGGAAGATGCTGTAAATTGTTCCTAATGCACCTTAGAGAATGCTTCATTAATTGCAGCAATTTTCTGCCAATTTGAATATTGGGAAAACATTGTCAAGGTGTTCTGGGACATTAAGTTTCCCCTATTGTTAACAAATTAGATTTCAGAAGCAGGAAGTTTATTTATTGCCAAGACAAGACTTAGCAAGTGGCTGTTAGGAATCCTGGATTTTGAGCAGTTGATCAGAAATTCTTCTTTAATTTTAATTCCCCTTGGCCATTTTCTGTAAAAGCATTTTGCTTCTGTGGCATTCTTAATTGGAATATTTTAGGAAAAGGCACCTAATCCTGTTATTTTTCCCTCAGTGTTGGTACTTACCCTCTTTTCAGATGAAGTAATGGAAAGTACCTTTGCTAGCAGCTGTTCAGTTAAAGAGCTGGAAGGGAATATTCCTCACCTGGAAGCAGCAGAGGTGGAAAAAACTTGAATTTTTTTACTAGGGAAATTTTCTTCACATTAAACTAACACAGTCAAACATGAGCAGTACCATCTCAGCTGAAAAACTGGGGAGTTTGGGATAATTTAGGGGGTTGTTTTTAGTACCCTTTAATTATGTTTAAGCTATTTTCCTCATCTAATTCTGAGGTGCTGCATCCCTGTGTGGTTGGAATTATCATTTCCCACAGAGCTTCAGTCTCCTGGCCAGCACCAAAGGACTTTCCCAGCACTTGAACATTTTGCACACTGATCAGAGCAGTCAGAATCTGATTTTCTCAGTGTTTTCTTTCTTTCTCAGTGGTTTTTTCTTTTTTTCTCAGTCATATTTTTTTCCAAATTTCGTGGCTTTGCACCTGAATTGCAGCCCACTGTCCCTTGGTAACCTGTGTCTTCTCCTGCCTGTTGAAAAGGTACCAGTTCCTGGAAGAAGCTTTTCAGAACCAGAAGGGTGCAATTGAGAACCTCTTGGCCAAACTTCTTGAGAAGAAGAATTATGTAAATTTTGCAGCTGCCCAAGTTCAAAATAGGTGAGTTCCCCAAAATGATCAGCTCTGACATTGCCTTTTTCATGAGCCACAGGAAGGTGAATGGTGGGGCTAGAATAAAGCAATGGAGTTAATTCTGTATCTGAATTACTTTTCCTAATGTTTATTTGACCCTACAAGATTCTGCATCTCTTGGGAGTTCTTACAAGAAATAAATGTTAAAGGTTATGTTTTTTGTGGCAACTTTGAATAGAACCAAAGGTGTGACACATTCATGACACTTTGGGGATGGGGGAGAAAAAAATGAATTAAAAAGGCAAGAAAACCCATCCTATAATTTAAGTTAGCTTTAGGTGACAGAACAGTTGAAATATAAAATATATATATATATATATATATAAATATAAATATATATATAAAATATTTTTATGTTTCGTAGTAAGACTTCTGATAACTGTGTAACAAGTTGAAATCTTAAAATATTTTAAATATTCAATATTTTACATATATCTTAATATTAAATATTCAAATATTTTTATGTTTTATAGTAAGGCCTCTGATAACTGTGTAACAAGTTGAAATCTTAAAATATTTTTTAATATTCAACTATAACACTTGAAATATTAAAATATTTTTATGTTTCATAGTAAGACCTCTGATAACTGTGTAACTAAAGTTGAAATCTTAAAGTATTTTTTAATATTCAACTTTTAATATTCAAAACCATAAAATATTTTTATGTTTCATAGTAAGGCCTCTGATAGCTGTATAACAAGTTGAAATCTTCAAATATTCTTTAATATCCAAGTGTAACAGTTGAAATATTAAAATATTTTCATGTTTCATATGAAGGCCTCTGATAGCTGTATAACAAGTTGAAATATTAAAATAATTTTTAATATCCAAGTGTAACAGTTGAAATATTAAAATATTTTTGTTTCATAGCAAGACCTCTGATAACTGTGTAACTAAAGTTGTAATTTTCAAATAATTCTTAATATTCAACTGTAACAGTTGAAATATCAAAATATTTTTGTTTCATAGTAAGACCGCTGATAACTGTGTAACAAGTTGAAATCTTCAAATATTTTTTAATATTCAACTGTAACAGTTGAAATATTAAAATATTTTCATGTTTCATATGAAGGCCTCTGAAAAGTGCGTAACAAAAACTTTGTGTGAATTTGAATAGGAAATTGTGGTTGGCTGTGGGGTTTTGATTGGGGTTTTTTTAGGTAGCTTCACTTAAGATTTCCAGGGTTGGCTGCAATTCAGCCTCACTTTAAGCACCAGATCAGAGGCACGGGGAGCACGTGGGCCCTGCTGGCCCTGGGCTGCTGCAGCTCAGGGAATTCCACCCCAGTTCTCTGTGGTTTGCTGAGCCCTCTGCAGCTCTGAGGTCCTTTGCAAAGTGAGACATCAGGGGGGGCTGGAAAGTACGAGGGCAGCAGGAGGATGTGCACCAAGATAGAAAGAGAAGTGCTCTGATGTAAATTTTTAACTCCTTCTGGTGCCATCTATGTTTTAAAATAAAAAGCATTATAAGGGAGGAACATGGAGCATTGACCATGGGAATGTGGGAAGAGGGAAGCAATGAAAATTGGTGTTTTTGTGTGCTGATTTTCCATGGAAGTCTTTGAAAGGTCCCAAAACACAACACCACATGGAAGCATTGAAGAGACAGTCACATAGGCAATAATTAAACTGGGAGCTCAGGAAATGTCAGAAAACATTCTCTGATAGGAATTCCAGGCCAGGAATGGGTGATGGAATTAACACATGGTAATGGTGGGGGATTTTTTGCCCAAGAGTTTCTGGCTTCAGGGAATTTCTGCAGCTGGGATTGTGTCAAGATCTCAATTTTCTGCTGAGCCAAGTGGTTGGTGCAGGTGAGACAATTCATTCCACTGCTTTGCTGGTGGGTAGGACACAAAATCCACCAACCTAAAATCTTCAGGGAATGGGAAAAATGAAGGTATTACAGTTTTGTTGTCAGTGCTGGCACAAAATCACCATAGAAGTGTTGAAGGAACAGCTCTGCTGGAATAATTGTTGGGTGCCAAAGCCAAGGGTGGATGCCATGGTGTTAATGAGGGGTTGGTTGGGTGTTTTTTGGGGACCAGGTGATGATGAAACACCACCTGTGTCCCAGGTGCCTTAAAGGGCTCATCAGCACTGAGTCTTGGTCCTGTGGCTGAGTCACATCAGATCCTTGAGCTGGCAGCAAAAAAACCTCTTCAAAAAAGGACAATTTAAGTCTTCACATTGGCTCATGGCAAAGAATTCTGTTGCATTGTGATCTTGTAAGATTAAGGCAGTGTAGGATCAAATAAATCCAGAATTTCCAGGAGTTTAAGAAATGCTGTATTTCAAATCCTATGGCCAGAGCTCAAGATGATTTTCTTTAGTCTAAAGAAGCTGTAAATGCACTAAAACTGAGGGAAAATGGCAGTGATGAAGAGGTATAAAAATCTGGCAGCCAGTAGTATTAAAGCACAAGAGAATAATCTAAACGAATATCAGGCACATCATTAGTGAAATGTTTATCTCTTTATTAATTACAGGTCTGCAATAATTTTTTTTTGTTACAAGGGAGGAATTAATTTGAAATTCAGGATTGATTTCTGGTTAATATAAATTATCTTAGAAGTTTAAAGCATCAGATATAAATTTTTCATAGTGACACAATTTGGATATAAATTTATAAATGTCCATACAGACACATGTGCTTGTGGCTGTTTTTTTCTCTAAATTTCTCTCTATAAAGTGTGTAAACTACAAGGACTTTCATATTATTTGAAGTAAAACAAGTTGTAAATTTGTATTTGGCAGTCAGGTGTAAAGTGACTGACAATCCATTGCTCTTTTTTGTTGTTTTTTAGGATAAAAGAAGTAAATGAAACCAACAAACGAGTAGAACAGGAAATCAAAGTGGCTATATTCACCCTCATCAATGAAATCAATAAAAAGGGAAAATCTCTCCTACAGCACCTTGAGGTACACTTGAAATAAAAAGCAATGGTGGTGTTGAGTTTCCAGTCCCCTGTTGAGGGGAAATATTTGCAAATGGTTTGTTTTGTGTGACTGCAGGTGTTGCAGCACTGAAACTGCCTCTGAGGGTTGTGCTGGAATTAAATTTCTTATTTCTCCTCTCATCAGAGCTCCTTCAGTTTTGTGTCTCTAGCTCATATTCAAAATTGGGCTCATTGTACAGGAGTGGCTGAAAATCCACTTTTCATGTTCTGGTTGACATATTTCTGTATTATAACATAATGCTAAGGTGTGTATGATTTAATAATTCCCTCAAATAGCTTTTTAATGTTCATGTAAGAACAGTCAGAGCAGTATTTGTACATGAAGATGTAATGCTGGTATTTAAAGTTGTATAATACAGCTTTAGAGACCATGAGTTCAAGCATCTTTTCCAGATGGCATGTTTGGAATAATTGCACTCTGATTTTATTAAAATCCATGGAAATTTAACTTTTTATTACCTGTTTTATGTGAATAGAGAAAATCCCATGTAAGAAGTTGGTTCAGTGCATATGGCCAGCCTGCCATGAAAAATTTAAGATCAGATGAGTCACAATAGATTTTTCCTGGTTAAGGAACAATAATTTGGCAAAGAAATCCAACGTTCCTGGAAGAACAGAGTAACTTGATCATTAGTAAAATAAATAATTCAAAATTACACGAACTTTGGCTTTTCTTATTTACTTACCATTTATTAAAATTCCCTCGGGACATTTCCCTTTTGATCCAAAACCTGCCAGCAGTCTGCATTTTCCTCCTCCATCTGAGTGCCCCGTTGTACTAAATCACTTTCCAATTTATTACAGCTAATTTACTGCAATGAAGCCTCTGTTTCTTTGCAGAATGTCACCAAGGAGAGGCAGATGAAGTTGCTCCAGCAGCAGAACGACATCACCGGGCTGTCCCGCCAAGTGAAGCACGTGATGAACTTCACCAACTGGGCCATTGCCAGTGGCAGCAGCACTGCCCTGCTCTACAGCAAACGCCTGGTGAGGGCCCCTGGGGCTGCCAGGGCTCCTGCAGCAGCAAGCACTGAGCAGGTGTGGGGGTACCAGCTGTGGGTTTCTCTGGGCCTGGACTGAAGGCACTTGGGATGATTGTTCATGTTCACACTCAGGTGTTCATTATTTCTTATCAGGAAAACAGTCTCACTGCTGTGAGCATGGCAGCTTTTCATTAGAAGGCAGAAAATGGCCAACAATCTCTTCTTACAAGGTCTTTTAAGACTAAACCATCCAATTAAGAACACCTAGATTTTTTTCCCTTTTAACCCAGTAACTGATCCCACAGAGCCCCCAATGGGGACTTCTCTGCTCAATTACAAAATGTCACCCAAACCCATGAGGAAGAAGGAAGAAGAAGAAACCCAGGAGGACACCCTGTGCCCTCCATCTTGCTTCCATCCACAACATACTAAGAATTCCAAAACCTCAATTTCCCACCTAAATGATGCACCTACACTACTCTCTATAATCTATTTCACACTTAGTGGATTCCAGTCTATCTTGAAGTCTGGGAAACTTCCTCCATGGATGAGGGTCAAAGTCAGTGCTGCCCTGAGGATCAGGGCACCCCAGAGCAGACAGAGAAATATTCCCTGTGTGCCCTGGGTTTCCACAATCAGGGAATAATTAGCATTGACTCCATGATTACAGAAGGCTGATCAATCACTTTATTGTACTGTACTTCTCAAGAAGCTCATCCCCTTCCAGACAGTCCAGTACAGCTTTTACTTAATTGGTCAATCAATCCAAACACCATCCAGTGTCCAATTAAGAAATTTGGTAAACAGATCTCCTTGACACGTTCCACATGTGCACAACAACAGGTGCAGCAAGTGGAGATAAGAATTGTTTCTCATTCTTTTCTCTGAGCTTTCTCACAGCTTCCCAGGAAATCCTGGGACAGAGTTATGTCTGTCTCTGTTCAGAGGATATGTGATTACCACAGGATCATCCAGTGCAGCCCCTGTCCTGCCAGACACCCCAAAATCCCACCCTGGGCATCCCTGGAGTGTTGTCCAAATGCTCCTGGAGCTCTGGCAGCTTTGGGGCAGTGCCCAGCACCCTCTGAGGGATGAACCTTTCCCTAAAATCCAACCTAAACTCCCCTGGCACAGCTCTGGCCCTTCCCTCAGGTCCTGTCCCTGCTCACAAGATCCCTTTGAGGAAGAAGTGCAGCCCCCAGTGAGGCTCCCAAAACACAGCACCATTGTGAAGCAAAGAAGTTTTACACACTTGAAGAGACAATCACATGGGTAATAATTAAACTGAGGGCTCAAGAAATGCCACAAAGCATTCTCTGATAGGAATCCAAGTGAGGAATTCCTCAGGTTCCTCTTCTCCAGCAGAACAAAGTGCCCTCAGCCACTCCTTGTGTGACTGCACAGACCTGGCTGTGCAGTTCTGTCCCAGTCCCTGTGTCCAGAGAGGGCAGAAATTCCAATAAACCCAGAGTGAGACAAAACACAAAGTCAGGTTCTGGTAACCAACAGGATAATTCACTTTTATTGACATGAATACAGCCAGTTCTGGATCTGCAAGCCCAGGGGTGTGCTCACCATCACTCTGCCACCAACTTTCCCAGTCTGGGAATGTGTCCTGAGCCACAAACACAGAGGGGCAGGGAAATCAAATATATCCAGAGTGAGATTAAGACACAAATGAGTTCAAATGTTGGTAATCCAAAGGATACACCCAGTTCTGCCATGTGGGTCCATCATGGCACCCTATCTTCAGATCTTACAGCAGAGCCAAGCAATTGTGCAACAATTCACTCTTTACCAGAAGGGTTCAGGGAGTGTTAGTGTGGAAGGAATGGGGTCAGCTCTTTGAAGGCACCTCAGTGTTTCCCTGGACTCATTTCAGTAATGTTGTGGTGTAACAGTGCTGCTCTGCTCTTCTTTCTCAGAGTAAAGAAATTGTACAATGTGGGATTTTCCTGCCAGATTGAGAATTTCCCAGGCTATGAACCAAACTTGCTGCTGCCAGTCCTTGTTGGTGTTCCATGGCCTAAACACACGCTTGTTTCTCGTTCTTGTTCCTCTGGCAGCAGCAGTGTTTCTGTTTTCTCTCAGATAACCTTCCAGCTGAGGCACATCCTGAAGGCTCGCTGCGACCCCGTCCCTGCTGCCAACGGCGCCATCCGCTTCCACTGTGACCCCACCTTCTGGGCCAAGAACGTGGTCAACCTGGGTGAGAATCCCCTGCTTGTTTAACCTGGGCTACTGGGAAAACTCTCTTGAATTGGGGCTGTTCCTCCAACAATAGTGAGTGCAGTGTCTCCTAATGCAGGAGACAAAAACTCTTGTTGACCATAAACTCTCATAACCCATCCAGCCCTGATTATTCTCCTCATCTGCTCTGTTCTTTCTGTTAGCAAAGCTTTCTCTAAGTGGATATTGTTTTCCAGGATACAATGGATATTCCCAATGCAATGGATATTGTATGGAGACTGGTTCTAGGAATGGCCCTAATCACAGAATCACAGAGTGGTTTGGGTTGAAAAGGGCCTTAAAAGTCATCTCATTGCACCCCTGCCATGGCAGGGACACCTTCCACTGTCCCAGGCTGCTCCAAGCCCTGTCCAGCCTGGCCTTGGACACTTCCAGGGATCCAGGCACAGCCACAGCTGCTCTGGTTTGGACACTGGTCCTGTGCCATTGCCTTAGAGTTTGCAAAGTGTAGGTTTGGAATGAGAGAAGAGGGCAGAGCACAGTGAGACAGAGATACCTGTTAGCACCTGCTTGTGAACTTCTCTGTTGCATGAAAAATCCATGGAAAATCTGATCAAAATACCAATTTTTGTGTGTACTCACTCCTTGCTCTGTGTCCACCATCAAGGTTGGGATGTTCTGTCTTCAGTCAAGAGTATTTATTCTCTAGGGCAGAATGGAAACTGCCCACCTTAATAAAAAGGGACATGAAGATTCTACTGAGTGCACATTCACAAATTGATTAAAAAAATCAATTTTGCCTTCCATATAAAAATAGGGCAGGAGTTACCTGGAGAGGCAGCATGGTCCATGACACTGGAGCCAGACAGGACTTGCTTGTAGCAGTGTTTGGTGTTGTGTTTGTAGAACCTGTTTGAAGTCATTTAGGGGTGGGACACTCAAATATCTCTTCCCAGGCTTTGCTTCTTTAGACATAGAAACTTTCTGCTCAAAATGATTGTTTTCTGTTTTATTTCTCATCTTGTCCATTTCTTGTGAAAGCAGAGAAATAATTTCTGTCTGTTGTGGCCTTTAGGCTGTGCAGTTCCACTTCTTTCACTCTTCCCTCACAGATCATATTTTTAATTTTGCTGTTAGTTCTTGTAGTCTGAGTTCTCTTTTTGCTTTTATCGTGTCTGGTTACTGAAGACACAAAGAGCTTAAATTTTAATTTTTTAAAATTATATTTAAATTTTAAATTTAAATTTTTTAAGCTTTCAAGCTTAAATTGCTCTGAGAAAACTGCATTAGAAACATCTGAGTATTCCACATATGTCAACCTTTGGAGAATGATGAGAACTCACTGTTGATTGCTTCTTTGGCTTTTTCTAGGTAACCTGGTCATTGAGAATAAACCAACCCCTAGTTACACTCCCAATGTCGTGGTTGGGCAAACTCCTCCAGGAACAAACCACGTCAACAAAGCTCCAGGACAAATCAATCTGGCCCAGCTTCGGCTGCAGCACATGCAGCAGCAGGTGTATGCCCAAAAACACCAGCAGCTGCAGCAGATGAGGATGGCCCAGCCATCCTCTGCCTCTGTGCCCAGGCAGAGCAGCCCCCAAGTCCTGCAGCAGCAGGTGAGTCCTTTATGTGGTTTTATTTCACCTTCTTTCACTTTATTTCACCTATATAACGCTGAGATTTAAAATTGCCCTGTCGGATCTAAACTTACAAAGCGATTTATAAACTAAAATCTTTTGAGATTTGAGATCCTTTAATGTGACAGCTCTTGGCTTTGCTTGATGTTCTGTTACTACTGCTGTGGAAAGAGATGGGCTTCTTTTCTTCATGTTAAAAGCACAAATTTTAAAAAACCCAAACCCTTGCAGCCTCCCAGGTTGATCAGCATGCAGACCATGCAGAGGGGTAACATGAACTGTGGGGCTTTCCAAGCACATCAGATGAGAATGGCTCAGAATGCTGCTCGTATCCCAGGAATCCCACGCCACAATGGACCTCAGTACTCCATGATGCAACCTCACCTTCAAAGACAAGTATATCCTGTGTACATGCTTCATTGTGCCATTGTGCCAGCCTTTCATTCCAGTAGATGGTACCTCCAGCTGTAAATGTGTTTTTCTGTCCCCCTGGAGCTCACAGCTACACTCATTTATAAAATGAGTTCTTCTTTTCCATGTTGCTTTACTTTGCTGTGACAGTTTTGCTGAACGTAAGGAAATTCAAACCTTAGGGGTGGAAAGGAAATGAAATGAAATGTTTGTGTTGCACTTTAGTTCTGGGAAGTAAAACATTTCCTTTTGCATTTTTCAGTGGCATTCAGCTGAAAAGAACATTCAGAGGTTTATTAGAGAATAGTGAAGAGTGGTGAAGTTCAAAGTGATGTAGTTGAGGGGTTTTGATTAAATCAGCTGCTGAAGTGGTTTTAAATTCACACCTGAAGCATTGATGCAGAGCTCTGCATGCCATTAAGAATAAAAATCCTTGACAATGCATGTTAATGTGACTGAAATACCAAAAGTGACTTTATATTACTTGAAACAGTTAAAGAAAAAATTAGACATGTGAACCTCTGAAGCTATCTTTGGAGGAAGTAATTAAAAAAAAAAATATTATGTATGAAATAACTTGGTGCTGTCTGTTTAAAATGGAGCCACATCAAGTATTTTTCCCTTCCCAAGTGAGGAAGAGGAGCAGTTGCTCTGTGCTGGCTGTGCTTGGGTTCAGGTCTGGCTGAGGGCAGTGGGAGCTGCCACGGCCCCGTGCCCAGCGTGGTGTCTGTGTCTCCCCAGCACTCCAACCCCGGCCATGCCGGGCCCTTCCCGGTGGTCTCAGTGCACAACACCACCATCAACCCCACCAGCCCCACCACGGCCACCATGGCCAGCGCCAACCGCGGCCCCACCAGCCCGTCCGTGTCGGCCATCGAGCTCATCCCGTCCGTCACCAACCCGGAGAACCTGCCCTCCCTGCCAGACATCCCCCCCATCCAGGTCAGTGCTGCTTTTGTGCTCAGGTGCCAGGATTTGGTCATGGAATGGTGTAAAGTTGTAGGATTCAAACTCATTTAATACTGCAAAAAGTTCTCCATCACCAACCTGGAGACCCTGCCCTCCCTGCAGGACATCCCCCCCATCCAGGTCAGTGCTGCTTTTGTGCTTAGGTGCCAGGATTTGGCTATGGAATGGTGTAAAGTTGTAGGATTCAAACTCATTTCACCTTTAAAATATTGTGAAAAGTTCTCAGTCACCAGCTCTGAGACCCTGCCCTCCCTGCAGGACATCCCCCCCATCCAGGTCAGTGCTGCTCCTGCTGCTCTGCTTCTGTGCCTAGGTGCCAGGATTTGACTATGGAATGGTGTAAAGTTGTAGGATTCAAACTCATTTAATCTCTAAAATACTGCAAAAAGTTCTCCATCACCAACCTGGAGAACCTGCCCTCCCTGCAGGACTTCCCACCCATCCAGGTCAGTGCTGCTCCTCCTGCTCTGCTTCTGTGCTTAGGTGCCAGGATTTGGCTATGGAATGGTGTAAAGTTGTAGAATTCAAACTCATTTCACCTCTAAAATATTGTAAAAAGTTCTCAGTCACCAGCTCTGAGACCCTGCCCTCCCTGCAGGACATCCCCCCCATCCAGGTCAGTGCTGCTCCTGCTGCTCTGCTTTTGTGCTTAGGTGCCAGGATTTGGCTATGGAATGATGGAATTAGCATTTAAATTTGGCCAATAGTAGTTGGCCATGGAATGGTGTAATTAGAATTTAAAGTTGTACAATTCAAACTCATTTCACCTCTAAAATATTGTAAAAAGTTCTCCATCACCAGCTCTGAGACCCTGCCCTCCCTGCAGGACATCCCCCCCATCCAGGTTAGTGCTGCTCCTCCTGCTCTGCTTCTGTGCTTAGGTGCCAGGATTTGGCTATGGAATGGTGTAAAGTTGTAGGATTCAAACTCATTTCACCTCTAAAATATTGTAAAAAGTTCTCAGTCACCAACCCAGAGAACCTGCCCTGCCTGCAGGACATCCCCCCCATCCAGGTCAGTGCTGCTCCTGCTGCTCTGCTTCTGTGCTTAGGTGCCAGGATTTGGCTGTGGAATGGTGTGAAGTTGTAGGATTCAAACTCATTTTACGTCTAAAATGTTGTAAAAAGGTCTCAGTCACCAGCTCTGAGACCCTGCCCTCCGTGCCAGACATCCCTCCCATCCAGGTCAGTGCTGCTCCTTCTGCTCTGCTTCTGTAGTTGGCTACCAGGAATTGGCCATGGAATGATGTAATTAGCATTTAAAGCTGTAGGATTAAAATCTTCAGCTTTTTTCATAGGCATTCATGTAGGGCTGACCTGCTCCACCTAGTAACCTTTAGATTAATCAATATTTAATGTATCCTGTAATCCTGCAGTGCTGCTCCTCTCAGCTGCTCTGCTTTTGTAGGTAGGTGCCAGGACTTGGCTGTGGAATGGTGTAATTAGCATTTCAAGTTGTAGAATTCAAACTCATTTCACCTCTAAAATATTGCAAAACGTTTTTCAAGCCCTGGGAGTAAAATGGGAATTTTACTCCCTGGCATCCACAGAGTTCTGGTTGTGTGGAGAGGATGAATCAAACTCTTCAAAGAACTCAAGTTGAGCTGATGGTTGAAACCCAGATGTCATGGATCAAATGTCTCCCTTTAGACTTGTTAAGAATCAGAACCCAGCCCTGGGGTCTCACCCAGGAATATTTGGGTTTCCCTTCCTGACCTTGCCCCAGAAGGTTTCCACCTATGAGGAAGCAGAAGCCAACACCAAGAAATATTTTATGTCTATAGCACAAACCTTAGAAGGACCTGCTCCACCTGGTAACCTTTAGATTAATCAGTATTTCATGTGTCCTGTAGTAAAATTTACACTTTAATTAATCCCAAATCTGTGTTCACTTCCTTTCTTCCACCAGACCATCCTGTGGGAAGATAGAATAATGAGTGGTGATGTATTTTGAGTGCTCTGAATGGTGATTTATTCAGGGTTAAAGCTGCCTGGAGTTTCTCTTGGATGTTCCTAGAAGGAAGCACAGAGGGGACATGTCCCATTGTGGATTTTGAAGCTCATTTAGATAGGTGAAAAGCACAATTTAATGTACATGTGGAGGCAAATAAAATAAAAGTAATGTGTTTTCTCCAGGGAGGGGAGGAGGATGATGGCTTCATCCTGAGAGCAGGACCTTGGCATTGAAATGCCCCTGTAAAACCCAGGAGATTTGGTCACCATACAGGAAACAAAATAAATTTCATCCAAGATGCTCTGCTGGAATATCAGCTGCAACTTTGCAGCTCTTAAATGTGCAGGGCCAGTGTGTTCAGTGTTCTCAGGAGGCTGCAGGTCATTTTTAATGTGAGAATGGTGGAGAAGGAGGAATCCCATCTCAGTGGGAGCAGCCTGCAGTGCTGAGTGAGGCTTTAGAACAAAGCATTACCATGCAGCTTCCAGGTGCACTGAAAATGCAGAATTCTGCTGAGATACTTTTCTTTTTGTACCTGTTCCTGTAATAGCTGTTATGGATTTTAGTTGGGTTTAGTGGATAGGAGGTGTTAGTCCTTCAGGCTGCTGGCACAGTCATTAAAACCCACTTGGAATGCAGTGTTTCAAACACATTATTGCATTTAACACATTTAAGCTTTAACATTAAGTAACACATTAAGTTACAGCATCAGGGTCCCTGTTTCCTTAGGTTTAACAAGTACTAAAATCTGTTTGAAAAGTGAGTGGGAGATTTCCCATCATGTTAAAGAAAGACAAGATTATGGCCTCCCTTAATATCTTAATTATGGAATAACTCCTGCAGCCTCAGAAATCTGGTATTTCATGACTAACACAGCACCATGTGTGTGACTGACACACTGAGCAGCTGGGAACCAGAAAGTTTGCAGTGACCCTGTGTAAGTGCAGCCCAGGATCATACTGGAAAAAACCCTCAAATTTAGGAGCTTTTGAAAAATGTCATTTGGAGTTTCTGATTTGAAAGCCTGATTTCTGCATGAAACTGATAAAAATATTTGCTGGTTTCCCGAATCCTTGAAGGGAGAGGGAACAATTCCAGTAAAATTAGTGAAGACAGTTGAAAGGTGTTGTGAATGAGACCTGTCTGATTCAGGTTTTTGTTTTTCCTCCTTAGCTGGAAGATGCTGGTTCCAGTAGTTTAGATAATCTGCTAAGTAGGTACATCACAGGCAGCCACCTGCCCCCACAGCCCACCAGCACCATGAACCCCTCCCCAGGACCTTCAGCTCTGTCTCCAGGGTCATCAGGTAAATCTGATGGGTTTTTCTAGTTATTCCAGAATGTGATGGGTATTTCTGGTATTTCTATACTTAAGTTGAAAATAATTGCTTAGCATTTCCTGCTAGAAGGGAAGCAATGTTCTATTTAAAATTTGGTTTGCTCAGAAATAGATTCTTCCAGAAATTGAAATTTTGCCCTCCTTTAGAGATGTCTTTATAGTAACAAGCTACCAGCACATGGATGCAGTATTCCAGAGATATATATATGTGTGTATATATTTTTATATATGTATCTATATGTATATATTTATATATATCCATGTAGAGACACTGTCAGGGTCATTCTGAATATAACTAAGTAATGGTAGAGCTTTTCTTATGCATGTGAACAAATTAAGTCACCAGTACCTAATACTGAGAGGTAGTTAAACATTGAAAATGTCCATTTTTATAAGTAAAAAGATTATTTCAGTCAATGGGAAGAAATCCTTGCTTATGAGGGTGGTGATGCCCTGGTACAGGTGCCCAGAGCAGCTGGGGCTGCCCCTGGAGCCCTGGCAGTGCCCAAGGCCAGGCTGGACAGGGCTGGGAGCAGCCTGGGACAGTGGGAGGTGTCCCTGCCATGGCAGGGGTGGCACTGGATGGGATTTAAGGTCTCTCCAACCCAAACCACTCTGGGATTTGATGTTTCTCTTGGTTTTCTCTACAAGACCTTTAAGGTCCTGTCAATGAATGGGTGCAGCAGTGGGGCTTCCTGTGTTTCTCCAAACCTGCATGCAAACCATGCAGAGGCTGCTTTTTTGACTTTATTGGTGGCTTTCAGTGCATAAAAATTTGAGGATGTAATGGTCTGAAGGCTTTAGCACTGTTTGGATTTGGTGCAATAATTATTGGGATTCTTGTGTTGTCACTTTTAATTTAATGTGATGTGCTGGATTTGCTGTGATCACAAGACTGAGAGAACAGCTGGCTTAGGTGACTTGGTGAATTGGGAAATTCCTGCAGCATCTCTGGGGTTACTCAGCACTGGTCACTGAATGTAAACTTGGGCCAAATCACCTTCTGTGCTGCTTCTCTGCAGGTTTATCCAACTCCCACACTCCTGTGAGGCCCCCCAGCACCTCCAGCACAGGCAGCAGAGGAAGGTGAGTGTCACATGGAAAATGTCAGGCATGAATAATTCCAAAAAAGAATTGGCAATTGGCAAATTGTGCTTTGTCATAACTATGACTGAGGAATGGAAGAATGCTTACATGAAGATTTATATTTTAATTTTTTTTTCCCTGCACTGTGATTCTCCTGTGTCTTGTAAACTGTTGTAAATGTGCTGACACCTTTTGCCTTTCTTTTGGGAAACAGTTACCTGAATTTCTTTTCCCCTGTTGATTTATCCTCTTATTTATCTCCTGATGTGCTGATGTCTCTGCAGCTGTGGCTCCTCGGGCAGGACTGCAGACAAAACTGGCATTGGCTTCAAGGCTGACCAGGTGAAAGTAAAGCAAGAGCCAGGCACAGAGGAAGAGATCTGCAGCTTCTCAGGAACAGTAAAGCAGGAAAAAACAGAGGATGGCAGAAGGAGTGCTTGCATGGTAAAGTTAGTTTATGCTCAGTGTTTTCCTGGCAGCATTTAAGAATTTAGAAAGGGGAAAAAAAAAAAGGTATTTTTACTCTGAAGCTTCATTCTAAGAGGTATTTTCTCTCTGGTAATGCTCTGCCAGGCACAGAGTGGTCTGTAATGTAAATTTTATCTTTAATGATTGAAATGAAGTGTAATACAGTGTATTTGCTGCTTTTAATCCCTAATTATTAGAAGCTGTCAGTCACCCTTTGATAGCGGACATTCCCACATAGGTAATTGCAGTCAGGAAACCTCCAGTCAGTCAAAAGTTCTTAAACCAAAGTATAAATCAAATAATTAGCAAATGAATATTTGTCAGTGTTTCCCAGCTATGCTTGATTGAACAGGATTGTGTACAGGGAGCAGAGTGGTGGAGTTGAGGATTTTTCCTAATGACAATCAAGTTGTCTGTCATTAACAGCTCTTAATGACTTAGTGTGTTTGGCTTGTTAGAGCATTTCTCTTGTTAGATATCAGAAGAAATGAGAGTGTTCTACAAAGAAAGGACATGTGAAAAAGCAGTTTTCAATACTGTGTGCAAATCAGCTCTTCCTCATGGATTTTGGGATGTGAGCATGGTGCCTTTGAATGGTGGGAGGATTTTGAATATCCTACAACAAAATCAACTCTGATTTCCCATGCGCCGCTCTCATTCCAGCTCAGCAGCCCCGAGAGCAGCCTGACACCACCACTATCCACTAACCTACACCTGGAGAGTGAACTGGAAGCTTTGGGAAGCCTGGAGAACCACGTGAAGACAGAGCCAGCAGATCTGAGCGAGAGCTGCAAGCAGTCTGGGCACGGCCTGGTGAACGGGAAATCGCCCGTGCGCAGCCTCATGCACCGCTCGGCCCGCGTGGCAGGGGAGGGAAACAACAAGGACGACGACCCCAACGAGGACTGGTGTGCTGTGTGCCAGAATGGGGGGGACCTGCTGTGCTGTGAGAAGTGCCCCAAGGTGTTCCACCTCACCTGCCACGTCCCCACACTGCTCAGCTTCCCCAGGTACCCCCGGCAGCATCGCGGGCTGGGCTGAGGTTGGGCACGGAACCCAAAGTGGTGTTTCCTCCAAAATCAGCTTGTTCTGGGTGGTTTCTTATACTACAACAAGATCATATTCTTATACTACAACAATATGATATTGCCAAGGCCTTGCCTGAGTTATTTATGTGTAGCTGATTGTCAGGACCCAGCACATCCCTCTGGCTGTCCTGAGCAGCCAAGACCCCTGCCAGGGGGCTCAGAGACCCTGGCACAGAGCCCAAAATGCCCCTGTGGGTTTGATTATGGCAAGTTACCAACCTTAGATGAAGATCTGCAAGCCATGACAAATTAAGTAGAATGATAGTGAATTTATCACAAGGTGAAAAAGTAGATTTTGGGGTTTTTAGAATGGGGATTCAGGGTGAGCAAGATGGAGGGATCTGGGCATGTCCAGCCTTTCTCCTTCTTCTTCTTGGTCTCCATCTTCTGCTGTGATGGTGGCACTTTTAGATTGGTTTAGAGTAGAAGCTCACTGTCTAACACAGGTGATAGGTATTGGAAAGTAATTGTAAACATTGTACAGGTAGTTTTTAGAATAAAAAGATAATACTGCCCTGGGGGCAGGCAGAGTGCCTGGACTGTTGTGCTGAGTGGACCTCAGCTGGACAGGAGAAAGAATTTTATAGATAAGAAACAATAAACAACCTTGAGAGTGAGAAATGAAGAGCTCTGACTCTTTCTTCAAGTGCCAGGTTGGGTTTTCCAACTTTTCTTGAGGTCACTCTGTTACCATATAAACTCTGATCAGTGTTTATATGGTAACAGAATCCTGCTCTGTTTATCTGTTTCTGTAAACTCTCACATGCGATTCTGTTGTGGAAAGTTCATTTTAAGGCAAGGTGAGAAGGGTGTTCTATAAAGTTAATACTTTATAAAGTATTAAAGCATCATATGAGGGCAGGAAAAATGGCCTTGACTGGCAGAATTATTGTGAGCATTAAGGGTCAATCCTTGGCTTTGGGTATCCAAGTCTTTACTGCAGTAGAATGTGAATCTTTGAGAGTGAGTAAAAACTATTTGTAGTCATCACTGATGAGAATTTATCCCTGGAATAATTGTGTTTTTCTCTTTAGTGGAGAGTGGATATGTACATTCTGCAGAGACCTGAGCAAACCTGAAGTGGAATATGATTGTGACAATTCCCAGCACAGCAAGAAGGGCAAGACAGCACAAGGCCTGAGTCCTGTGGACCAAAGGGTGGGTGTCAAACCTGCAGGAATCTGCTTCCCAGGAAAAAGCTTTCTCACATCAGCTCCCCCTCACTGCCTGGAGGTGGTTTTGCTTTGGCTGAAGCAAATTAAATGTAGTTATGGCTTTGCAAAACAATCCAAATGAGATTTTTCCTGCTGTGGCCACATCTCCAGGTGTTGGTGACCATGGGAGTGCCCCGTGCCTTGGGACTGTAATCACTGAGGAGCTAAAATTCTGCATTAACACAAATTCTGTATTTAAAGGCATCATTTAACATGCAATTGATTAAAAGTTCTTTGCATTTAGCAGTGGTGTCACCTTCATAAAATATTTCTGGGAGCTTGGTGTGTTGAAGTGCATTCTGTGAGAGGTGCTGAGAGTGTTCAGGTGCATTCTTGGGGAATTTTAATGATCTTGACAATCAGAATTATTTTTAGCTTTATCAATCAGCCTCTGTGTAGTGTTAGGAGTACTATCAAATCAAATTCCTCTAAAGGAATTACAAGCGAAGCAAGGAAAATATTTCAACAGGGAATTTATAGAAACACTCTGCCTCTGCTTTCAGATTGTTCAATTTTGTCTTGTGGGGAAAAGTCTGCAGCTCAGTCCTTTCCTGTTACATGTGCTTGTGATTGGACAAAAGCAGTAAAAGTGGTTGTAGTGGGTATTTGCTTTTTTAATTTGCAGTATATTAGCATGTCTCTCCATGCTTGACCTCAGCCCTAAGCTTTTGGTTAGGAGGGAGAAAACAAAGAGGAAATTGGTGAACAGTAAATGGGGTTCTGCCTCTCAACTCTGCCCTCCTGAGGACTTTACCTTTTCTAATTAAGTTGAGGGGGCTGCATTTAAATTTTCTCCTACTATGCTGTTAAACTAGAAGCCTATTTAAAGTATGGATGTATGAATTTCTGGGCTAGGGATAAATTAAGAATATTAATCTGACCCTGTTTGTTTCTTTCTAAGAAATGTGAACGCCTCCTGCTTTACCTGTACTGCCACGAGCTGAGCATTGAGTTCCAAGAGCCAGTCCCAGCCTCGGTGAGTGTCCTGAAAATACCTGGGGATTTCTGAGGGGTGCAACAGAACAGCCCTGAGAGCCTGGAGCTGAGCTTGGGAAGGAGCTGACTGCTTCCACCAGCATCAGCCTGAAAGTTCTGGCAGTCATCCAGCATTTCATGGGGCTGAGAGGGAGAGCAGCTGATTCTGGAGCTGCTCCAGGCAGATGCTTCACTCCCAGGCTCAAACCCAGATATTTAAAAATACTTCCAATTAGCAGTTATTGAATTGGAACAAGATGTCTCAGGCTACCCATGAAACTCAAAATGCTTTAGGAGGGCTTTCTGGACAAACTTGTGAATGAGAGGAGGGAATAAACTGCTTTAACTCTCGTGTTTTCATCTGTAAAAGGAGTAAGTAATGAAAAGCTTTGTGGTGCTGTGAGAGACACTGAAGGTTAGAAAGAATCCCAGAGTGGTTTGGGTTGGAAGGAGCTTGAAGTTCATCCAGTGCCACCCCTGCCATGGCAGGGACACCTTCCACTGTCCCAGGTTGCTCCAAGCCCTGTCCAGCCTGGCCTTGGGCACTGCCAGGGATGCAGGGGCAGCCCCAGCTGCTCTGGGCACCTGTGCCAGGCCTGCCCACCCTGCCAGGGAAGGATTTCTGCCCAATATCCAATCTAAATCTACCCCCTTTCAATTTAAAACCAATCCCCCTTGTCCTGTCACTCCATACTTTTATAAAGAACTTTTTAAAGTTCCATTTGAGGAAAGAAAATCAGGAAATTGTTCTGCTTTGCTGAATGTGCCTGAAATAAGGGATTGACACCTCCAGTGTGGAAATTCAGCTGTGAACTCTGTAGCCATTCAGTGCTAAATCACTGTTGGTTTTTTACAGATACCAAACTACTACAAAATCATAAAGAAACCCATGGATTTATCCACGGTGAAGAAGAAACTGCAGAAGAAACATTCCCAACACTACCAGACCCCCGAGGACTTCGTGGCCGACGTCCGGCTGATCTTCAAGAACTGTGAAAGGTTTAATGAAGTATGTTAACTTCCAATCTCAGCACCATCTGTCCTTGAAATGGAGATTTATTTCAACCTGGTTGTGCAGCTTCTCCCCTGAAAAGCTCTGCTTCCAGCTGTAACTTCTGCTTCTGGAGCAGATGCTGAATCAGACAGTTAAAAAGCCAACCAAACTCAAGGCAATTGCAGAATAACTTCACGTTTTTAATTAAATTGGGAGAGCAGAGGGAACTATTCAAATGCATTCAGTGGTCTCTGTGAATGAGGAGCAGGGTGACCTGGTTACTGTGCATCAGATTGATTGTAGAAGTGCTTAGGAAGTGCCATAAACACAATCAGAGTCCTTAAAAGTGTCTCAAGCTGCCCAGGTAATTGGTTTACACTCGTGGAACAGTGTGGAATCTGTTGAGAAACTTCCTCTACTGAGGAGAAATCTGCCTTTCTGAAGTTATTCTGGTTTTAGTACCTCACATAAATGAATTCCACAAAGCTTTGTGGCCCTTATGGCTTTTATTGACCTTTCTGCTTGAACCCCTTGGTAGTTGGGCTCTCACAAAAATCAGTTTTCAGTGACTAATTTGGGTATGGGGTCATAGTTTTTACTAATTTTGCAATGATCCCATCTGATAATGAAATATCTCTTACACCTGAAATGTGACTTGGGGAGATAAATGAACTGAATGTTACTGCTAGTTGAGCAATGGAAAAAATAATCTGAATATATTTTAAAAAAAAGGTGATATTGATCTGAAACTGAGTAGGAGCTAAGGGGGTTCCTAATCTTTGAGATGCTTTAAAGCAAGAATGACAAAAGGCATCACAAGGAATGGCTTTCTTCTGACCTTAAAATGCAGAAAGCAGCCAGTACTTCTCATTTCTCTGCAAAATGTAACCTGGACTTGCAGTGTTTGGGCTGCATTTCTGGCCCTGTGCAGAAGGAAACTGAAGGAACTGCACAAAGCTGCAATTAAAACCTCCCTAGGAAAAATCAGGGTCAATGATGTGATGCTGGAACTGCTCACAAACATTTGGGATTTTGACAGCCCTGACTCCTTTATGTCCCTGCATTAGAGGAGGTTCATGAGGTAATTTAATTATGTGAACTTCTCAATCAGGGGAATTAATGAAGCATCCACTCTAGAGGAAAACATGCTGCAGCTCTTAGAGACCAGAGTACAACAAGGGAGGAAGGACTGAGGGAATGTGGTGATTTTTTTCTTATTTTAAAAAGAAAAAAAATAAAAAAATAAAAAGTGTTTCAGTTTGCCTGGCTCATGGCAAAAGTTGAGTCACTCTGACCTCTCACAGCAGCATCATGTCAGGTGCCTCTAAGCAGAAATCCCAGTGGGGCAATCCCCAGGAAATCTCCTGGAGCTCCTCTGTCCAAAGGAGAATTCCCCACAGTCATGTCCAGGCAACTCCAGTTTATTGTGAGGAAAGCAGTCATGAGTAGAAAATGGCTGGGAGCCACTTGTACAAAAGTTGTGTGTTCTGTTGAAGGTTTATTTAGCTCCTAAGATTGTTTTAAACCTGCTGCCTAAGTTTGGGAACTAAAGCTAACAAACCATAACAAACTGTGTTGTTGTTATGGCTGACTTTAGTCATCCAATCCTGTGCAATCTCGTAACTTTAGAAAGGATTATAATTTCATTTTTTTTGACTCTGGTATCCTTTTTAGATGATGAAAGTTGTTCAAGTTTATGCAGAAACACAAGAGATTAATTTGAAGGTAAGCGTTTCAGACCATGCACACTTGGTGAAGGGATGTGCATTTCCAACAGGTGAATATTCCTGTCTTCTTTCATCCACAGGCTGATTCAGAAGTAGCACAGGCAGGGAAGGCAGTTGCATTGTACTTTGAAGATAAACTTACAGAGATCTACTCAGACAGGACCTTCCAGCCTTTGCCTGAATTTGAGCAGGAAGAGGATGATGGTGAAATAACTGAGGACTCCGATGAAGATTTTATACAACCACGTAGAAAACGCCTAAAATCAGATGAGAGACCAGTGCATATAAAGTAATCTAATGATATGGACCTAAAATTTATTGTAAAAACTGTTATTTAAGTGTTCCTGGAATATTATCATGCCTACAGTGGCCATCTTGCAGAAGCTGATAGCTTTTTAAACAGTATTAGATAACAAAAAACACTTGTACAGAAAAACATTCGCATCAAAAGGGGAAAAAACCTGTATTGTAAATTTTTGGTGGTTTGTATTTTTTTTTTTTCCTTGATTACTTGCTATATTCTTTCTTTTCCTGATGGAGGGGACACACTCACGCTGGTCTCACAGCCAGAGGTGGAGGAATGTTGAAGAGAAGCAGATTTGATAGGAGATGTTCCATGTACAGATAAGACTGTAGTGACACAACCTGCAGGACTGGACCCACTCAGTGACTGTGTCTTGCATTCCACTGCAGTGCAAACTGTGAGCAGAGCTCCTGAAATCCCCTCTGTGTCCACTCAAGTGTGTGTTGGTCGTTGCTTTGATCATCTCATTGAAGCAGGACTGTGAATAACTGATCTCCTGTGTCCATCCAACTGTTGACATTTTGCTTTCTTTACTCCATTTCATGTATAGCAAAAGGAAGAAGAAAGAAAAATCATTAAACTGTTCTGAATGGGCGAGTGCAGGAATGGGAGGCAGATGAAAGGCTAAGCTGGTGGCTCCAACCCCTCTCAGTAGGACAGGGTGTATTTATTTAACTCCTGTGCCCAGAACATTTTAATGGCATCCATGGCAGAAGTCTCAGCGTTGTCATCTGTCCCTGACCCCCTGACGAGGCAGAATGTTCTCTCCAGTGTTCATTCTCTGCTTTTCTGTACTTAAAATATAGACTGAAGAGGTAATAACTGGTTGGGGTGTTTTTCCAGTCTTCCTAAATATCAGTTTCTAATAGACCACTCGGCAAACAATAACCTATTAACTACCAAATGTGTAAAATTTCCTGTATTCACTTTGTCTTATTTGTAAATAGTGAATTGAGATTTCTTGCAGGTCAGCAACATTTGCTGAACTGTTTTTAAGCTAATATGTATTCTTATTGATTGTTCCTATCAAGAGAAGATTTGTAATATATGCTATTTCTAACATTGCATTCATTTTGAGGTTCTGTCTTATTTTTCTTAGAGTACTTCTCAGAACTTTCTTCAGAAGCAGCTTGTGAGGGAAATGTGCAGGAAGATTGGAATCAGTCTGAGTTTGGGTTGCCTGTCCATCCATTGAACAAAGCACTTGCACAGGGTTTGGCCTTGAGTGGTTTTTGGTCAAAGAGTGAGAACAGAACAATTTCCCAATTCCTCAGTAACCCCTGGGGCACCTCTGCAGTGCCTTCCCTTGCACTGCCTCCATCCCAGCATTCCTGGTTAGAAATCATGGAATCACAAGGAGTTACAGCTCCAGAAGTTGTTTTCTTTACTGACACAAGTCAGTGATAGAAATAAATACAATTTCTGGCCTTCATATTGATCTTGTTAAAGGAAGTTGAAGAATTCATGGAAGCAATGAGCTCAAGATGGCAGACTCTGAGTTTGCCATGGTTTGTGTGGATCCAGCAATTCTGTGGGAGATCCCTGGGGTTTGGTGTGCTCAGCACAGCAATTCCTGTGACATTGCCCATGCTTTACCATCATGGTAAAGAGAAATAATTTAGCACAATATCAAATTGAGAAATGCTCTCAGCAGTTCTTATGCAAATCACTGCAGATTTGGTTTCTTTTATAAGAACCAGGTCTGTGTACCTTGGGATTCTCCCTCTTGCAATAAATGAGGGGACTGAAGATGTTTTTAACTTCCAGCTCACTTCTTCACTCAAATGTTACACTTCAAACTCAAACTGGTTGGTTTTTTTTTAATTTCTTAGACATGAACAGTACTGTTTTGAGTTTATTTTTTACCAGTTTGTATGTGAAAGGAAAAGGAATTCCACTTCAACATGTTCAATTGACAAAGAGCAACAACTTTGCCTGTGGAAAAGCTGATGTGTGAATAGGACACTGGTAGTGACAAGGGATCATTTCATGGCTCTGTGTATTGCCTATTTATGCATTTCTAGTTTCTCAGCTTCATTTTGCAAAAGGAATATTATTAAAATTATCATGAAAATAAGATTCTGTGAACTCTCTTCACTCGGGCCTCCTGTCTTTGTGGCACTTTGGTACCTTCAGGCCTCACCTTTTGAGCTCTTCCCTGGGCAGCAGCTGGGGATTGGATCCTGCAGAGACCCTGAGCCAGAACGTGGGATGGGGATGGGGGATCCCAGATGGAGTCGGGGGATCCCAGCAGAGCTCAGGGGATCCCAGATGGAGTCAGGGGATCCCAGCAGAGCTCAGGGGATCCCAGGTGCAGCCCATGGGATCCCAGAGCTCAGGGGATCCCAGCATAGCACAGGGGGATCCCAGATGGAGCCCAGGGCGTCCCAGCATAGCACAGGGGGATCCCAGATGGAGCCCAGGGCATCCCAGCATAGCACAGGGGGATCCCAGATGGAGCCCAGGGCATCCCAGCATAGCACAGGGGGATCCCAAATGGAGCCCAGGGGATCCCAGGTGGAGCACAGTGGGAAGGACTCACCCCAAACCCCCCAGAGAAGCTCGTGTCCCCCAGCTGCTGCAGGACCAGGACCCTCTGCTCCCCACCCAGAGCCCAGAGCAGTTCCAGAGTTTTGGGACAGCCTTTCCTTTGAGGGGGCCTCTCCAACCCTTCACTGCAGGTGGAGAACTTGGCCAGCTCGTGCTCAGCATCTTGTGCACACCAGGAGTGCAGCTGAGCTGGACCTTGCTGAGCCTGAGCTCTTCCCTTGCACAGACCCCAGTGAGCCTCCAGAACTGCTCCTCCCACCCATCCCCAGTGCTCAGTAGGATTATGTGGAATTTTGAATGTGTGCAAGAAATCTCAAGTGTTTCCTTCAAACAAGGAAACAAAACATTCTCTCCTTCTTCCCCTTCATTTTTCAACTCCCAAAGCAGCAATTCAGTGATTGTTTTGAAAGCAGCCAAGTTCTGTTTGAAAGGGTAGATAAACTCTGCTAATCCCTTCCCTGATCCTGTAGTCTGGGTGTTCATCACAGAACTGGGAAGGGTTTGCTCAGTGGAAACAATTTTTGGTGTAACTCATTACTGGGTTTGTATTAATGAGCCCCATTAATTCTCTGGGCATCTTCTCCGTGCCAGCTGCTGGGTGTGCAATGTGGCAGTGGCTTTACCTGGGGAATCAGGGCACAGATTCCAGCAGGAAATCTGTAAAATTGGGGTGGCAAGAGGAATCTGGCAACTCTGGTGCAACTCTGCTCTCATTTCAAATACTCCCAAAAATTTCTGTCTTCATTTTGGCTGAGAATTTTTGTTGTCACTCAAGTTTTCAATTAATCCAAAGAAGGAAAAGGCAATTTGAAATGAGAGTGCAAAGGGCCCAGTGTGAGCAGCTGTCCTGCCATGGATTCCTGGTGCTGAGAGGGAGTTCAACAGCTAAATGGGCTCAGGGTGTTATTTTGCTGTGCCCTGGAATGAAGTGGCCCAAAGCACAATAAGGCAGAGCTGTTATTCAAAAGAAGGGGATTTCCCCACCTGCTGCAAACAGAAATGCTCAGCTCAGGGTGGAGAGGTTGTTCCTCAATGGGGGATGTCACTGTGACACTTCACTGTGACACTCTTCATGCTGGATCAAACATTCCAAGTGACTGGAAAAGTCCCTAAAATGAGCCCAGATTTCTGGTTTATCACCTGGTTTTGGCTGACCTGGAAAAGTTTAGGTTATTGCAACAGTATTTTGAATCTGTTTGTGTGGTGTACTGGGAATTGGCTTTTCCCAGCTGGCTTTTCCTTGTTTTTCTCACTCTCTTCCTCAGAAAAAAGCAATAAAACTGCTTTGTCATTTGCCTGTCAGCATGACAGGAATCCTTTCCTTAGGATAACGATTTTATAGGGAAGTTTGTATGCAAATTACAAAGCCTAGCTTTTAAAAACAAAGTCTGCAGCAGTTCCTGACAATATAGAGTGTGGCATTTTATTTTAAAAAGTTGGGGAGAGTTCCATATTTTTTTAAGAAGTAGCTGTTTGAGCAAATAATGGAGGTACTTTTTTAAAATAAAAATGTAAATGCCACAGTTTACACAGATGGCACATATGGATTGTATCTTTGGGTATGGTGATTTATTTTGTCTTCTCAAAGTGTGTGTGCAGTAACTCTTCCATCTACTTCCACCTGGCTTATGGGGATCCTTTTTTTCTGTGCTTTCTGATGCATCAGGATTGAAACAGCTTTCCAAAATTGCAGTCAATTTGGGAACCTTTATTATAAGTGGACTGTGAGATGTATGAAATGCAGTTTGGGCCTTTTCTGTTGGGTGAAATCACAGCTGGAGGCTGCTGGCTTTAGAATTGATGGGATTTCTACAAAGAGAGGTACTGGAATATTTTGTAAGCTGGACTTTGGCAGGATTCAGTCTGGAGTGAGCTCCCCTGTGCTCACCTGCCCTGGGGGATTTTTAGGCTCAGAACACCAGGACCCATGTAAATAATCCTATACAGATTTGTGCAGTGCAAAGCTTGTTTTACATGTAAACATTCCCCTGGAAGGGTTAAATCATGGCATTCTTTGATTCTTCAATTATTTCCTGCTTCCAGTACTGGAGCTGGCTCATTTTGCACATGATAAACTTGCCTCATCTTTTAATATGATCCTTCAAAAAAACCCAAGTGCTGTTTCTGTGCTATTGTATTATCTGAATCATCTTATTTAACTTCTTTTTTTTAAAAAAAAAAGAGTTATTGTTTCAAATTGTTCTGTTCCTGTGTTTTTTTTGCTGGTGTGTAATTAAAATCAAATTTTTCTTTCCCTGGTTATTTAATACATTAGCTGCCTGTAAATATTTCTTGTTAAGTGCTCTGGAATGTGCTGTAGAAGTTGTATTAGCTCAGTTTAAAGCATTGTTTGGAACCCATTTTGGTTGGTTATTTCTATTAAATTAGAAAAATCATTCTTTCAATTCGAGTTTCTTTCTTGCACATCATCAGATACAGATCCACACCTGGCACAACACCTGCAGTGCTGAAATAGGGTGAAATTTGGGCTGACAACACCTGCAGTGTTGAAATAGGGTGAAATTTGGGCTGCAGGAGCCCAGGTGAGCCCAGTTGAGGCTGTAATAAATGATTTGTCACATTTATCTACACCTGGGCATGAGACAACAAGGGCTGGGAGGTCTCTGGACCTTTTGCATGCACTGAAAAGCTGCACACCTGGAATTCTGCTGTGTTCCCTCCCCTGGAGCTGGTGGATGTGCCTTGAGCTGCTCCTCAGTGCTGTAAAATCCCAATTTTTGTGTGGATGTTGCTGCTGGAGCCGTGTCCTGACCTCCTGCTCAGAACCAGAGCTAGAACTGAGATTTGTAGGTCTCAGCTCAGCTCAGCTCAGCTCAGCAGCTGGAGCAGGGACTGCAGGAGCAGGAGCCAGGAATGATTGCAGCTCCTGCCAGGAGGAAGGGGACTGAGTTTGCACCTGTGAAAAACAGGATAAAGAATTGTTGTAAAGTTTAATAATGGATAAAATAAGAGACAAAAATCCAGTGTTGAATTATATCCTTTTCAGACCCCAACTGAGAGGTGTTGAAAAGTTTTTATTCTATTTTTAGTCTTCTGAACCATCAAAGAAGGTTTTTCTGTTCAAGAGAGAGGGGGAAATGTGGGAAATGGATTTGTAGAAAATTCTCCAAACCTGACAGAAGGCTCACACAGTGTGCATCTGTATGCAAACACTGAGATAAGAAATGCTGGCTTAGAAATGCCACGGAATGAGAAAGACTTTATTGAGAGAGAAATGGAGCCAGAAACAAGTTTCAAAACTTTTCTACAAATCAATTTCCAACAGCCAAAGAACACGCAGGTACATGCAGGCTGTTATCTTTATAACATCACCTGCAGATCCATGTGTTACATGCATTATTCAAACATTCTTGTGAATTTTCTGAAGTTTTGGGAACTCCTTTGTTTGACTTCTTTGCACTGCATGATGTCCTGGGTGTGCAATGTATTTTATTTCTTCTTGTCTCTCCATCCTGCTGTTTCACATCCTCTGATAAGATTTAGTGTGTCCTCCTTCATTTGAACATGGTATCTCAAATTGTCCTTAAATTTAACTTGGAATTCCCTAATTGTCCTCCAGTGCTCTGCTTTGTGTCAGTTATCACTTGGACATGTTGGTCAGTGAATGGCCTTGCACTGCTTTTAGTTACACAAAAGCCTTTTTTTTAAAATCTTATATTTTGCTAAGGTCTATCATACAATACCCTCATCACACTATTATTTCCATAAGCAATACATAGATATTATATCCATTACACTACTATTTCTATGGGCAACACAGGGCATATTATATTATATTATATTATATTATATTATATTATATTATATTATATTATATTATATTATATTATATTATATTATATTATTATTTTTAACTGGTACTATTTCTAAATATTAATAATCACTAACAACAAGTAAAATCCAATACATAAATGTGAAAGCCAATATTTCACTTTTCACACACCTCAGCTAAAGTTCCCTGGGAATAATTTTTCTGCAGCCAGTGAGGGAGAGCTCTGGTACCCTGGAATGCCTCCCAGCCTGGGGGTGTGTCAGAACTTCCAAACCCAGCTGAAGGCTCTGATCCAGGCAGGTCTGTTATGTACCAGCAGCTCCCTTCAGGCTCATAACCAACTCCAATTTTTCTCTCTCTCTGTGTTTATTCTTGGAGTGCCTGAGGTGGCTGAGTGTCACAGAGGCTCCTTGATGAGAGCTGTGTTCTAGGAAAAGGTTGGGTGAGCTTCACTGGAGCTTCTGTTCTTGCTGAAACAAAGCACACCTGCACTCTCTGCTGCACCTGCTGGGCTCTGCTCCCTGCCCAGGGGAACAGCTCTGTTGGAATGCATCAAAATAAAAACCCTCTGAGTTTTAAATTAATCCAAAGAAGGAAAAGGCAATTTGAAATGAGAGTGCAAAGTGCCCAGAGAAAGGAATGAAATAGAACCTTTAGAGAAACTGAAATATATCAAGCCACGCAGACATGAAGTAGGAATGTAAGTTTTAGTTTTAAGTAAGTAGAAATATATCTTAAGTGTCTTAAGGGACTGTGGTAGCCAGTAAAAGCCCAAAAGTTCAGTAATGTTACACAAAGTTAACTTAGCTCCAGACATAACAAAAACACAGCAGAACATTGCTTGCATTTCTAGATAGAACAGATAGAACCATTTGAATGAACAGATAGAACCATTTGAATGAACAGATAGAACCATATGTGTAGATTTTGGGTAAGAACTGACACTGCTTTCTCTCTTTGGAATTAAGCTCAGATAGCAGTAGGAAGAATGTTGTAGAATCATGTTTTTAGCTGAATGGATGATTTATGAATAAAATCCCCCTGTATTGGGGTAAAAAATAAAAAAAAAGGTGGTAGTAGCTTCTGCTACTTCTGCTCAGAACATCAGGACTCTATGGCAGAAAACTTTTAGGTTTTTTTAGCCCAGATTTAATAATCTGAACTCCTTGCCTTTGAGGCTGATGTATTCATGCAACAAACACCTTTACAGCAACCAACAACTGCTCCTGTCTCTTTGCAGACCCAGGGCTCAGGCAAAACTTACACAGGTGGTTTGCACCTGAATGTGGCACCTTCAGCCCAAACCCTGGCAGCACAGCTGGTGCTGGCTCTGCATGGGCACCAGGGTGGGAGTGCCCTGCTCAGCCTCCCTGGAGCTGCCAGAGCAGCCATGAGGATCCTGATGCCTTCTGAAGGCTGAGTTAGACCAGACAGAGCTAAAGAATAAAGCAGGGATTTATTAAAAGGATCTCCTCAATGCATCCACCTTGGGCAGCACAAGAGCCCAGCCAGGGCTGCACCCAAGATGAACCCAAATGGTCACAAAATGTTTGACCAGGTCTCTCACTTGTATAAGTTCTGCTCCATTTGCATCTTGCAGTTCATTGTCCAATTCCATCTCCAGCCCATGAAGTCCCATCCTTTTTGTTTTTCTCTCTTCAATCCACGTTGTTTGTGCTCTTGGGGCTGAGATTTGGATCATTTGTCCTTGGTCCCCAGCTAGAGCAGGAATTGTTTTGTCTCCCTACCCTGTGCACAGAGCTCTCCATCCCCTAATGTGAAGCCCAGACCCACACACTAAAGCAGCACAGAATCTGAAAATAGAAAAGCTAAACCTGAGGCATCAAGGTCTCGGGAGGGGGTTTGTTTCTCTTTGCCAGGTGCTGCCTGGCTGTGTCCAGGGCACTCCCAGCTCCACCAGCCCATCTGCTGCAGCCCTGCCAGCCCATCTGCTCCAGCTCTTTGGGTGGCTGCAGTTGGCCTTTGTGGCTGGGCTGGCATCTGGCATTTGCAGCTCCTCTGTTTGACTCCAGTCAGGCTTGCTTGGATTTTCTTTCTCTTAATGCCCTGGGTTTAATTCTCCTGGCTTTAATTAATTCTCCTGGCTTGCTCCAGTGACACTGAGTTGTTCACCCCATCACGCAGTCACCAATTTTCATTTCAACCCAGGGTGAAAAATCCCATCCCAAAATCCTACCAAGGATTAGAAACGGCTGCTAAACTGTTCAACCTCTTGCTGCTATTGTAGAATTCACATCTGTTACAGAATCCCAGAATGGTTTGGGTTGGAAAAGGCTTTAAACTCATCCAGTGCCACCCCTGCCATTGCAGGGACACCTTCCACTGTCCCATCTTGCTTCAAGCCCCATCCAACCTGGCCTTGGACACTTTCAGGGTGTGGATATCTCTGTAGACACAGATAATTTTGGAGTTACTGCTGTCTGAGGGCTGAGATGATGAGTCTGGATCTCCTCCAGAGCACTGGCCTTCCTTCCCCTGATTAATCTCCCTCCCCATGTGAGCTCTGGATCGCTCCAGTGCCTAAACAGACTCACAGGGGCTGAACTGCTCTCCTGACTGTTCCTGTGTCCTTTGCTCAGTGTTGGTGGAGCAGATGGAGCAGAACAAAGCACTTAAGGCTGAGCAAACAGCTCTTGGCCAAATTACCTTCCACTGCCTCCCATGGGCTGCAGCACAGTGCTGGCTCATCTCCACCTGGGTTAATGCTTAGGAACCTGGATAATGTCTGCTAAATTAGCAGGGTTTAAAACCAGGGATATAAACTCCTGCTCCTCTCATTGACACATCAGATGAGCGTATTTAGCACAGAACCTCAGATGGCACAAGGCTGGGTCACAGTGGCTGGGGGTGCTGGGGGACCCCTCACCAAGGAGCAGGCAGGGGGTGCTGGGCTGTATCTGCTGCTTCATCCTGGCTCTGATGTTCGTTTTCCATCCCTGGGAGTGTCCAAGGCCAGGCTAGAAAGGGCTTGGAGCAGCCTGGGATAGTGGAAGGTGTCCCTGCCCACAGCAGGAATGGGATGAGCTTTAAGGTTTCTTAAAAACCAAATTATTTTGGGATTCTGTGATCTGCTGACTGGCCCTTTTTGCACCCCCAGCACTGCCCAGGGACAGAACTTGCTGCTGTTTGTGCAGCTCAGCCCCTGCCCTCCCTCAGACACAACCTCTGGGGCTGGGCAGGATGAGCCACCCCAACTAAACCTGTCCAGCAGCTGCCTGGCTCAGAGTACCTTTAATTTTTTATCTTGTAAATCACAGACAAAACCAAAAGCCTTTTGCAGTGGAAGAATTGCTCAGAAGTGTTTGGATATGACATCTTTTGAAGATTTACACCACTGTGGGAATATGGGGCTAGGATACACCTTTGGCTGTGCTGTGGACAATGGGATCTGCATTGTAGTGTGCATCTGTTTCAGATCACCCTCCTGACAGGGAAAAGAGAGCTCTGAAAGTGCCTGGAACCCAAACTCATCTGGATCTTTCTTTTGGAGCTGTGTTTGGTGCAGTTCTGCAGCTGCCACCAGGCACAGCAACACGGTCTGTGCCCTGGATCTGACAGGGGTTTGCTGCTGACTGCAGAATGAGGTGCAAAATTCCAAACTAAGTCGTTTCCTCTCTGAATTTGTGTCTCCAGGCAATCCCAAATGTAAATTCTTCATCTTCTCTATTTGCACTAAATGTTTCCAGAGGAAGGAGATGTTGCAACCAGCAGGGCCCAGGCTCAGAGTGAATTCTGCTTCCTAAATCAGAGATTTGGAGCCAGATCTGGAGCCAGCCTGGGGTTGGGTCAGCTCAGGAGCTCAGGGAAGGCGCTGCTACTTCAAGATGGGGTGGGAAACACGGAGAGCTCTGGATAACTGTGAAGGCAGGGACCACTGTGTGTAACTGAGGCACCATCCTGCCAAGAATCCCCAAATTAACTGCTCATTCCTTAAAATCTGCTGCCCGGATGGCGGCAGCAGATGGTGCTGTGAGCACAGCGCTCTGCACGCCGGGATCCGGGGGAGCAGGAGCCGATCTGGGGCAGAAACTCTCGGCTTTGGGTTCTGCAGGTGGGGAGGGCCCTGCTGAGGGCACCTGTGGGGTGACCCAGAGATCCCCCAGTGTGGCCCAGAAAATGGCCGGGAAGGAGCTTTGGAACAGAGATTCACTCGGAGTGAAGGGCTCGGCCCTGCTCCATTTGCCCCCCTCATGGGACCCTCCTGAGGGTGCCTGTGGAGTGACCCCAGAGATCCCCCAGTATGGCCTAGGGAATGGCCCGGAAGGAGCTTTGGAAAGGGAGATTCAGAGTGAAGGGCTGGGCCCTGCTCCATCTGCCCCCCTCACAGGGCCCTGCTGAGGTGGTAACCCCCAGAGATCCCCCAGTGTGGCCCAGGGAATGGCCGGGAAGGAGCTTTGGAAAGGGAGATTCATTCAGAGTGAAGGGCTGGGCCCTGCTCCATCTGCCCCCTCACAGGGCCCTGCTGAGGTGGTAACCCCCAGAGATCCCCCAGTGTGGCCCATGGAATGGCTGGGAAAGAGTTTTGGAAAGAGAGATTCATTCCGAGGGAACAGCTCGGCCCTGCTCCATCTGCCCCTCTCACAAGGCCATTCTGAGGGTACCTGTGGGATGACCCCAGAGATCCCCCAGTGTGGCCCAAGGAATGGCAGGGAACTGAGACATTTTGGCTCTTCCTGCCTTACTCACTTCCTTACTCACTGCCAGAGCTGATGGGGCTGTGGGTTCCTGTGTGTGGGTTCCTTTGTGTCTGCTGATGAAGTTGAAGGATGTTCCTGGCTTTTCCAGCCTTGTGCCATGCTCTCCTGCCCTCTGGAAAACCTGATTAATCAGAGTGTGTAGTCAGCATTCAATCCTCTGCTGTGCTGAGAGTTCTCTTTCCCAGTTAGGTGTCCAGAAAAACCTCAGCCTGCTCTTTGTTAACTCCTCCACTTCCCAGTTCCCTTTCCCAGCAGATCTGATGCTGCTGGTTCAGGGGTGACTGTGGACATGTCAAACCAGTTTAATCTCCTGCCCAATTATAATCAGCCTAATTCTCCTGCAGATACAGACCCAGGGTCCTTCTAGTGGCTGAGCAGAACATCAGTGTGCCAGGCCACCTTATTTGCTGCTGGCTGTTGAAAACTAAATTCTGTGGAAAGTAATTCAGTTATGCTGGTGGGTCTGGAGACTCTGTCCTGCCCTGTGGTTCCAAGGATCTCTCTCCTTCTTGCCTTTCCTGGGTGATGGACACAGCAAGTGGCTTCACAGGAAGGATTTCTGGCTGCAGAATCATGGCTGAAATGTGATTTATTTGGGCCATATTTGTAAGATGGCAGAGCTTCATCCAAATCAAGACCTGTATCCTCAGTTCCCTGATGAGTTACTTCTTTCTTTTGACTCAACAATGTTCTTTCCTGTTTGCTTCTGAGTTCTCAGAGCCACAGAATCACAGAGTGGTGTGGGTTGAAGGGACCTTAGAGTCCATTCCATTGCAGCCCTGCCCTGGTTCTGGGCTCTGAGGCAGTGCTGGGAGGATGTGTGACTGTCAGACAGCAGATGAACTCAGCACACAACTCTCTGCCAAAGCTAACAGCAGGGTGCCCTTTTCTCTTGTCATTTAGAGCCTTGGGAAATAATGTTATCAGTAAGAAAAGACACTTAAAAAAAAATTCCCAGTGAACTCTTTTGGCCCTGGGATCTGATGCTGGCAGGAGCAGCCAACCCCCACAGAGAATTCTCCTGTACCATCTCCTTGCCCACCATCCCAGCCTTTGTCCAGGGTGAGAACCTTTGTGTTTGGGAAGGCACTCTGTAAATTTTCTTCTGGGAGTGCCCCAGGCCAGGCTGGACAGGGCTTGGAGCAGCCTGGGGTAGAGGAAGGTGTCCCTGCCATGGCAGGGGGGGGCACTGGGTGAGCTTTAAGGGCCCTTTCCTCCCAAACCATCCCACTGCTGTGGGCTCTCCTGCTCTGCCCATGGGCAGCTGGCAAGGACAGCCTTATTCCAGACTGGTGCCCCTCTTTTGGGGGGTATGGAGCTCTGGGAAAGCAGCTGCAGCAGGAACCAAAGCTGGGAAAGGCCCACGTGCTGCATGGCTCAGCTGAACCCGGTTATTTCTCCACCAGGGTCCTTGGGGACATGATTGCCAGCACATCTGTCATTTAGGATTCTGTCTGTTGTCACCCGTGGAAGGAGATTATTAAGCAGTGAAGTGATTGACAACGGCTTTCTCTTTTTTCTTTTTATTAATAGGAGTATTGCAAACGCTGCTCTGGGCTCCCTGGGGAGCTCCCTGCAGAGGAGGCTCTGAGGGTGAGCTGGATGTGTAAACAGCTCCTCCACACACGTCCACACGCCTCTAAACCAGGAAAAACCACTGGGATTGCTGGCTCTGGGTCTGTGAAAGAGGTTTGGGATGGTTGGGTGGGATGAGCTGGGAATGGCTGTGACCCACACCACACCCCCAAGGGCTGGAAGGTGCCTGGGAGAGCAGGAGAGACAGGGGTAAGGAGACCTGGTCAGACACTTGGCTCCTTGAAAGTGTTGGTGGGAAGCAGCAGCCCAGGAAAAGCAGCTCCTGCACATCCATGCTCCTCTCTGGAGGCTGCTGGAGCAGGTTAATCAAGGAGCTCTCAGGTTTCTTTTCACATGTTAATATTCTCCTGAAATAAAAACATTACAGCGTTTTCTCTCCGAGGCACAATTGTGCACCATAGGTTTTGTTTTCCCTGTTATAAAATACTGCTATTTTTATTACTTGTATTTCCACTGGGAGAGATAAAAATAACCAGAATACAGCAAATACTTTGTTAGCACACTGGGGAGAAAAAAAACCCTTATAACTCCTTATTTCTCATTACAGACAGCAACTTAGAGTGGTTCTTCCAGAGGGTTGAGATTAAGGATATCCTGCTTTGCTTTTTGGTTTCCATGAAAACACTCATGGTTTAAAGCCTGGGTTAATTCCAAGGAATGTGGGGCTTGGGACCCCCTGCCCTCCCTGCCAGGTGTTACTGGAAGGTGGCTGCAGATGGATGTGTTCAATCTCTGACTGTGCAGACACATGGAATTTATCCAGGGCCTTTTATCCAATGCCCTCTTCTTTCCTGCTGGAAATGGTGCTGAGATAAAGCCATATGCTGTGTGGACTGGGGATGTTTCAAACCTAAAAATCCCTCATTTCATGGCTGCTGGAGCTGGGGATCAATGGCCAAAGCCTTGTCTTGCTCTGGAAACCCTGGATGCCACCTGGAGCCTGCAGGAATTAAATGCCAGAGGGCTCCTCCTGCTCCCCTGAGCTGCAGTGGCTGAGCAGGATGTGAGAGCAAAGGCTTCCCAGGAATCCTTAGCACTTTATAACCAAGGACAAATTTTAATCTCTCTTCTGGGTTCTGACACCAGCACTTTATTGGCCTTCAAAGAAAGTGCAGTCTTTTAAAAATAAATTATGCAGTGATACTGATAGAGGTGTCCATGGCACAGAGGGCTGAAATGAGACCCTAAAAGCAGCAGTTTTTCATCTGCTCTCAGAGAAAGGATGTGTTAATATTGATCATTAACATTTAGGCAAAGGCCAGCTTGAACCTTCTGTCAGCCCTGGACCAACAGCAGCCACTCTGACCTGGGGAGGTAGAATTAACTGTTTTAGTCAGGGAGAGGAACTGAAATGGGTCTAATCCCAGCCTAATGCTCATTCCAGAGATTTGCTGCCATAATCTTCCTGAAATTTATGTCCTAAATCAGCCCAGCTTGCCAGGCTGACAAAGGCTGAAAGCCCTGGGTGGCACCAGGCTGCCAAGTCATGGAACCATGGAGCACCCTGAGCTGGAAGGATCCACCAGGACCATCCAGCCCAGCTCCTGCCCTGCACAGACACCCCAAAATCCCACCCTGGGCATCCCTGGCAGCGCTGTCCAAACCTTCCTGGAGCTCTGGCAGCCTCAGGGCTGTGCCCATTCCCAGGGGAGCCTGGGCAGTGCCAGCACCCTCTGGAGCAAGAACCTTTCCCAAAATCCAACCTAAACTTGCCCTGGCACAGCTCCAGCCCTTCCCTGGCTCCCTGGTACTTCAGCCAGGCCAGGCTTTCACTTCATTCATTTTATTGAGGCTGTTAAAGGCAGCTGTGGAAGGTCAGAGCTCCCTGAGCTCTCTGGACAATGGCTTTGAGCACGGCTCATCCTCTGCCTCCTGAGCCCAGCTCAGCTGATACCATCAGCCATCTGATGCTGCTGGAGCAGAAATGGCTTTTTAGAGCTTCCAGCCCTGCCAAGTCAGGCTCTGACTCTTAACCTTGAGGATATGCAAAGATTCCAGGTCAATAAAATGTATTTCAGAAGCCTCACCACCAGGAAAGAGCTTTTGGTGGTAGTCCCGCCTCTGGAACTCTTCCTGCCTGGATACACACAGCTCCAAATCCCCCAGGCCCTGGCTCCAGCTTTGTGTGCAACACAGCATATTCCAAGATGCCTCTTGGAATCAGAGCTTTTCAGGACACAGAGCCACATTTCCTTGCCCTGAATCCAATGAAGCCAGCCCTGCACAGAATGCCTCTCTGGCACTGCAGGACAGGAGCTGGCAGCAGGGACTGCCACCCCCTGCCACTGTGGCCTTTGGGCTGAGCAGTTTCCTCCCAGGCTGTGCCCAGGAGGGAAATGTGTTATTTATCTTTAAACTCCTCATCTCAGAGAGTGCTCGTGCTGCAGTCCAGGGATTTTCATTTTAGGCTACAAATTCAACATGATCCTTCCTTCCTTCCTTCCTTCCTTCCTTCCTTCCTTCCTTCCTTCCTTCCTTCCTTCCTTCCTTCCTTCCTTCCTTCCTTCCTTCCTTCCTTCCTTCCTTCCTTCCTTCCTTCCTTCCTTCCTTCCTTCCTTCCTTCCTTCCTTCCTTCCTTCCTTCCTTCCTTCCTTCCTTCCTTCCTTCCTTCCTTCCTTCCTTCCTTCCTTCCTTCCCTCCTTCCCTCCTTCCCTCCTTCCCTCCTTCCCTCCTTCCCTCCTTCCCTCCTTCCCTCCTTCCCTCCTTCCTTCCTTCCTTCCTTCCTTCCTTCCTTCCTTCCTTCCTTCCTTCCTTCCTTCCTTCCTTCCTTCCTTCCTTCCTTCCTTCCTTCCTTCCTTCCTTCCTTCCTTCCTTCCTTCCTTCCTTCCTTCCTTCCTTCCTTCCCTCCTTCCCTCCTTCCCTCCCTCCCTTTTTCCCCCCTCCCTCCCTCCCTTTTTCTCTTCCTCTTTTTCTTCCTCTTTCCCTCCCTTTCTCCCCTCCTTCCTGGATATTCAAGGAGTGTCTATAAACTCTTCCCAGCCCCTAAATTTCCACAGGGAATGAACAGCCAGGAGACACTCAGAACACACAAGGAGGGAACCTTTATATTTCCTTTATATTTCTGCTCTTGCTCTGTGCAAGAGATTTGATACTTAGCACCAAGTCATTGTTTTTTAAACTAATTGTATTGGACTTCAGCTAAATCTCCCTCGCTGTCTCCATAGGACAAGGTGCTCTCCTCCTCTGTGCAGGCAGGAATGAGGTGAAGATTTTGGGTTTCTCTCTGTTCACACACCTCCACCACCCTGGAGCAGTGTGTGGAGGGGCACAGCAATCCCAAATGTTGTGTTTATCCACAGATGACTCGGCGCCGTTGCCAAAGGATCCAGATCCGCGTCATTTTTCCTGGCAAGAAGCTCTGGATCCTTTGTGAGCTGTTTCCAATTATTATATTAACTGGGAAAGTAAACAATGCCATGCTATTAGATAGAGCTGGCACGAATAAATGCTGCTGCTCCCTCTCCAGACTTGGGTATTATTAAGAAATAAAAATATCAGCTTCAAATAGATCCTAATGCGGATTAAATGAACAGCATGTTCAGCTGTCTCAGCTGGACAAATATATTGGGATTCCAACTTAGTGGCACATTCATGGAATCATGGAATGGTTTGGGTTGGAAGGGATCTCAGAGCTCAGCCCCTTCCACCCCCTGCCATGGGCAGGGACACCTCCCCCTAGCCCAGGTTGCTGCAGCCCTGAAATAAATCCCCTCCAGTGGATATGTCTGGAGCACACCACCCTCATTAATCCAATTGCAGCGTGCTGTGAAACCTCCCAGTTCCTCAAATGCTTGTGCAATGCTGTCTCTGGTGCTTGGCTTCTGCTTTTCTGCAGGGAAAATGATGCTCTTTCGTGCCTCTCAGATTTTAGGAATTTTCCCACTCCCTGCCTTGCTCACTGAGCAGCCTCGAGCTGCCACAAGCTGCAGTTTTCCTTCTTTCCTTGCAGTTTTCATTCATTTTGTGCTCCTGTCCTCAGGGGTTGTTTCAGAGGTAATTCAAGAGCTGCTGTGTTGCCTGTAACTCATTTCTTTGTTGAGTCTGTTGAGCCACTTTCTCCCAAAGTTTACTCCACTCCCAGCCCTTCTGGGGTAGCTGCTGCTGTGTTTAACTGTTGGCTCTGCCTCTCCAAGAGTGACACCAGGACAGGAGCAGGGGGGAGATAAATGCTGCCCTGTGAGGGAGAGGCATCCACACTTCCCTCCATGCCAAGGGCAGGCAGCTGCAGGGAAAGCTCTGCCAGACACAGGAAACCCAAAATGCCAGGGGGGATGTGGATGAGACAACACCACCGAGCCCCTGCAGAGAATCAGCTCTGCCAGCTCCCTGGGATTTGGGGAATTGTCTCTTCTTCTCGCCCTGGGAGGTGGAAACACAGCTTGCAGAGCAGTTTGGTCTCCAAGTGCCAGCTCAGTCTGAGGCAGCTGGAAAAAGGAGCTGCCCTGAGGGGTGGAGGGAGCTGCAGGGTCTGGGGATGGGATCTGACTTCTCCAGGGCTGCTCCATGGGGCAAAGTGGGAGTTTCTCAGCAGGACATGAGAGGGAAAATCTGTGCCCCAGCTGATGGGTGTGTGTGTGGGTGTGGGAGAGGAGAATTGGGAACCAGAGCTCCTGCTTGGGAAAAGCAGCATTTGGATTTTCAGCTGCCACCAGGCTCTTTCCCAGCCTTCTGTGCTGGACAATAAAGAGTGTGTGTGACATAAATTCAAAGGTATAAGGTGTAAAAAAATCTGATTTTTGTTCTGAAGGAATATTTGTTGAGAGTATGGATGCAGGATCTTCTGTTATTGGTATCCAGTGAGCCTGGAATCCTCTGATATGTAAATCAAGGTGAATATTTGACCCAAGGTGACTTTAAATTTAAAAGTAAAAGTTCTTGGTATTAGCTTTGTAATAAAATTACCCTTTTTTTCCCCCAAATAATTGAATTTTATTATTGATTTCTGTGTTACAAGCTCTCAATTGGGCATTAACCTTTTTCAAAGAGTTTAGCTGCGGTGGTTTTTTTTGTCTGTTGAAATCCATTCAAGATAAATTCAAATTTCAGATGCAAGACTTGACTGATATATTCCAGGAACTCCTCTCTTGGTGCCAGTTTTGGTGGCTCAGGCAGAAACTGTTGCTGTGCTGGAGACATGACGTGATGCCTGGGGCTCATTGCATCCCCTTGGGTACAAATCCTTTGGTTTTGGGACTCTGGGACACAAATGCCCCAGGGCAGGCAGTGAAAGGAGGAGCAGAGAAGAGGAGCTGTTCCTTCCCCAACCAAGCAGATGTTGTATGGACCCAAATCTCAGGTTTGAGGCATCATTTGAACCTCAAAAAAATTTCTTAAAAATTTAATGGGTGAGCAGCTTTAGGGAGTTTGTCATCTAAATGTAAAGCAAACTCTACCTGAGCTTCATCTCTGGGAAGTTTCTGGTTTAGCTCCCAGTGTCTGAACCTCTCCCCAGTAACCACAGACCTCTGGGGCTGCTGGTGCTGGCTGCAGGTGACAGGTGACAGGTGACAAACACCTTCAGGAGGGCTTCTCAGGGTGCACCTCTGCCCCAGCCTGTCCACAGCAGCAGCTCATGGAGCACTGGCCAGGCTGGTGTCTAATTCAAAGTCTCTCTTTGTGACCAGTTACTGGGTTAATAAAAGGTTTCACTCACGTTGTCCTGGCAACAGAAGTTTTTGGGAGAAGCAGAGCTTGGCTCTGCCAGACACAGGTGCCACGTGGGGACAGCAGGGATGTGCTGGTGACGTGTCCAAAAAACCTTGGTCTGGCCAAGGAAGGACCAGGGTGGCCAAAAGGGTCCTGCTGCAGCTTTCCAGGGGTGTTGGGCAATGCCTTTGTGCTCCTCAAGTGCCACCCAGACCCTTTGTGTCACACCAGCCCAAGAGCTGGAGGAATTGTCCAGCCTGGGAACGGGATGTGGAGCAGGTTCTGTGCCCAGGGCAGCCTGTGCTGTCCTGGGTGCTGGTGCCACCCCTGGGACACTCTGCTGTGACAGCTCCCAGTGCTCCAGCAGGTCATTAACAAAACCACAAACACCATCTGAGCATGCCCTGCTGTGCTTTGGGGCTGAGGGACCTGTGCAGCCTCAGCCCTGGCTCTCCACAATGCTCATTAGGTTTGTACAAGCTGCAAGAAGTCATCCTGCTGTACATAATTTTAATTGCCTGCTCCACAATTGCCTGTCAAATATATGCTCTGTCGTGTGCCATGACCTGCCTGCTAAATTGCAACAGGAATAAAAAAAATACTGCAGAAAGTAAAAGGAAAAAAATCTAATTATGAACTAGAATGGCGTTCTCAATCTCTATTGCCACCTGCAGCCTGGTGTGTTAGGACAGCACAAACAAATCAATAAAACCTGCAGCTTTTCTTCTGCTGCCTTTGGCAGTTGTGAGTAGTTTGTGCAGTGTTTGTGGGAGCACTCTGGTACCTCTTCTCTGGCGATGTGCTGTCCTCAGCCAGGAGGTTCCACCACTCGTTTTTATCTGCAAAATCCAGGCTCGGGACGCCAAACTCCTCACCTGGAGAGAGGGCAGCAGCGAAAGGGTTAAAAGGAATTATCTGGGCTGCAGCTTTAATGCGTCTCGTGTGGAGGGCACGAAACTGAGTTTGGTAGGAGGTTCTTTGTCTGGAGCAGCCTTGGCAGTAAACAGAGCTGTGATCTCAGAGGCGATGAGGCACCGGGAGCGCCGGGGGCTGCGGGCTCCGGCTCCGAGCAGCGGCCCTGGGGCAGCCCCGCGTGTCCCAGCAGGTGCTGCCACGGCAGAGGATGGAACTGGAGTGAAGCTGCTCCTGTGCTGAGCCCCGAGCCCGGCCTCTGCTCCTGCCGAGAGTTTCCTAGAGAGCAGAGGGAGCGGAGGATGCGGACGGGGCGATGAGCGGTCCCAGGGAGGATGGCCGCTGTCGCAGGGCCATCAGCATCCTCACCGAGCTGTGCCAGAAGAAAAGCCTGCCCAGCTTGGACCTGGACACCTGCAGGGAGTTCCTCCTGCTGCCCTCTGACCAGAGCCTGATTATCTCCGAGCCAGGTACGGCCCCTGCTCCCGTCTGCTGGAGGGTGCTCATGGAAGGCAGGAGGGACATCCATCCCCTACAGGGGAGGAAAATGTTTGGGAGCCCCGTGTTGGACCCAGGGGTTGGTCCTGGCACCTCTCTGGGAGGGTTCCTTCCCTTCCCACATGTTCCTTGGTGAAGTTTTGGGTCAAGTTTTGGGTCAAGTCCTGGCTCACCTGTTGATGTAGAACGGGATGGCTGCATGGGGGGACAGCCGGGATAAAGTTGCCAAGATAAAGTTCCTGTGAAAGTTCCTTTTCCAAAAACACAGACTCCTGTCCTGTATGAAACAAAACCAAACCAACAAAAAGCAGTAAAGAGCCTACTGAAGCCACTGGGATGGCAGAAACTGATTGGTGTTTGAGAATGGAGGGAATCCCATGGATTGCATGGATTTCTGTTCATCAGTAAGGAATCTTGTGTACTTTCATGTGTGTGTTCTACCTTCCCTAAGAATTGCCTGAGTTGTTTTCCTGGTCAGGTTGTAGAGCCAGGGAGGGACTCTGGTGTGGGAGGGATGAGCCAGGAGCAGGAATTCTGCTCTAGGGGCAAAGGGGCAGCTCTGTTTGCAAAGTGGGGAATTGTCCCTGCACCTGCTCTCACAGCTGCTCACCCCAGAGATCTGCTGTCACTTCAGAAGACATTGGCAGGGGCAGTTGGAACTCAAGCTCATGTGCTGAGGAGCAAACCCCCAAATCTCATAGTTTTTACAAGTATTGGTAACCTGCTCAAAGTTGTTTGTTTGTATAGTCCAACATTTTCATAGAGGGCTTCTTCTGAGGTTCCTGTAGTCAATGATCTGTAAATCCAATGGATTTCACAGTGTTTTTTACAGCATGAGTTTTCACAAACTCTCCTCCTCTGCTGAGCACACTGTGCAGTACAGCTGCCCATCAATCCCAGGTTTTCTGTGTCACCTTCCCTCCCTCTCTCCTGCCCCTCTCTGCCAGGATCTCATGCTGGGGTGCAGCTGGCACCTCTAGGGCACAGGGCACCAGGGTTCTGCCAGCCTTTGGTTTGCAGGGCTGCTTCCAGCTCAGCTTTGCTGATAGCTCCAGGCAAACACCCTCCTTCCACAGCCCACTTTGCCTGTAACTTAATTCTCCTCTTTAAATGAGTTTGTTTTATACCTGTCTGTTCTGGAGGCCTTTTACCATGGCTGGTTGTGTCCTTACACATCACATCCTGTGCAGCCATTGCAAACAGAGCAAACAGCTTGCAAACTTATTGCATCAATTTGGAATTCTTTACCTTGCACCAACATTCACATTTTCCTGACTCTGCAGCAGAAATACTCCATGCTGCTCTTGTTCTGTCCACCCTGATATGACAGATCTGCATTTGTTTGTGCAGCCTGTCCAGGACCTCGTGTTCATGTCAGGATCACATCATCACCATCATCATCTGCCTTTAGCAGGGGGGGTGTCTGTGTGCTCTGAGCTGTGCTCAGCCCCAGTGCCCCAGGCGAGCTGGGCTGGGCTGGCTGCACGAGCAGCCAGGGCTGTTGTCTCTGCTCTGCACGACTGGGCCCATTTTTATGTCTAGACAGCACAGAGGACACAGTTTGGGCCTGACATGTACCAACTGAGCATGTACCAGCTCAGTTCCTGGCTGCAAAGCTGCTCCAGCAAGGGGGAAAATCCATTTGCATCAAGTGTTTACTAACACAGTCACAGAGGTACCATCTTCCCCATCAGTGTCTGGATGTTTATCTAATTATCTGCAGTGATGCCTTGTCCATTTTATCCTGAAGCCTCATGTGGAGCAGATTTGCTCTGGGCTGGCTGTGGTCCTGTGTTCAGACCCAGCAAATCTGTCCTCACAAAGGCAGGCAGGGGAAGGTGGGGCTGTGTGGAGGTGAGCAGATGGCACCAGGCAGGTGCTGTGTCAGGAGCAGGGCAGAGGAGCCCTGGCTCCTGCTGGAGTTGCCCCATGCAGGCAGCACAGCCCCAGCAGCCAAACACCAAATTTGCTGGAGTCAAACTGGCCTTATTTGTCATCTTCATGTGGAGTCTCTGGCTTCTCGGGCAGTTTGTTGCCTCCTGGATAAATCTATTAACTGCTGGCTGGATCAGTTTGGCTTGTGGAATGTCCTGCTGGAGTTCAGGTTGAAGGAAGCACTGCCAAAGCTGGAGCCAGGCTGCTCCTGCACAGCTCAGCACGGGGGCAGTTTGGTCTTTTCTGCTGTTTCATGCGTGGATGGGGAGCAGTATCCTCAGGGAATGTGTGGAGCCAGGTATCATCAGCCTTATTGAAGCTGTGTCCAAGAGTGGAAAAAACCTGTGAATATAAAAATATTACTGTAGAGTTTACGTAAGAGTAAGTTTTTGTGCGGTGATTTAATTTTTTTTAAAACCACTCTGGACTGAGTGGCTGCAAGGGCTGCTGTGGATGGAGTGGATGCACCTCTACTCCCTGGTTATGTAACAGCTGAATCTCCTCCTCACAGCCAACAAGAGCAGCCAAGCTGCAGCATTTCTCTGTGCACACCCAACAGAGGAGGATTTCTGGCTGCTGCCTCACCCGCAGCCAAACCTGTCAGAAAAATGAGGAGTTGGGCTGGGCAAGGTTTTGGGGCTGCTGTCAGGGGGGCTGGGAGGGGGAGCTGTCCCTGCAGTTGGGCCCATGGCAGTGCCAGGAATAGAGCTGAGCTCCTGGCTGGCCCGAGATGGAGCGAGCTGCAGCATCCCTTTGTTGTGCCTGTCTCCAGTCCTCCCCCGGAGCTGCCTCCATCTGATCGCTCTCTTCCCTGCCAGGCCTCAGCTGGCAGTGGCACCCGGGCTGTGGGGACAGCATTAACCACAGGTGATGGCCCTTAAGAGAATGGGCTCATCCCTCCTGTGCCCTGGAGGGGCAGTGAGAGCTCCTGGGTGTAGCTGAGAGGGTTTGTGGTGCAGCTGTACTGGGCTGTGGAGCAGGGGAGTCAGGAGCCCACAGGGCTGTGGGGACAGTGATGTGTCCCATCTCCCCATCCCCTCTGCCCGTGGGAGTGGAGCTGCAGCAGGTTCTTTGGGACACAGGGTGCTGTGCAGGCCCAGCAGCTGGGCTTCAGTGGTGCTGCTGGGTCCCTCCCAGCTCAGGAGGTTCTGTGGCTCCCCACAGGCTGCTCTGAGCCCCCCTGAGCTGGGTCCTGCTCCCCCTGGTCCACAGAGCCTGTCAGGGACAGAGGCTGCCAGCCCACCCCAGGGGATCCTGTGGGGGAAAGGGGAAGCTTGACTCCTTCTGAAATGATCCTGCAGGGCTGATGAGAGTTACTGAAGAGAGTGGGTTTTGATGGGATATTGGGAAAGAATTCCTTCCTGAGAAGGGTGGCAAGGCCCTGGCACTGCCCAGAGCAGCTGTGGCTGCCCCTGGATCTCTGGAAGTGTCCAAGGCCAGGCTGGATGGGGCTTGGAGCACCCTGGGACAGTGGAAGGTGTCCCTGCCATGGCAGGGGTGGCACTGGATGATCTTCAAGCTCCTTCCCATCCAAACCAGTTTGGGATTCCATGATTCTGTGACAGGAACCAGCATCTGGTGATGTTGATTTAAAGGACAGTGCCTGGGTACAGGAAGGAATTTATCCTGGGATCAAAGCACATCCAGGAGAAAGCCTCTGGGTTTGATTTCTATCTTCAGCCCTCCTGTGCTGAGACTTTCTTTAAACAACCTAGGTTGGTTTGGTTTTTTTTTGCCTTAGTGGTCCATTTGTACAAAGCTTTGCTGCCCAGTGGAACCAGGGCAGGAGGCAGAGGCTGATGTGCAGAGGGGCTGCAGGTTGTTCCCAGCAGACCCTGCTCATCTCAGCATGGTGAGACCCCTCCTCAAACCCTCTTTCACACACTGATCCACCCCAGCAAAATGCTCCTGTGCTTTCCTGCTGCAGGAGGAGAATGCTGGAGTGAGAGGAGGGAACAGGACAGCTGGGGAAGGCACAGGGTCAGAGAGACCTCCTGAAAATCCCAGCACACGGTGTCAGCTCGCCTGTGTCCAACCCCCAATAATTCAGAGCACATTTAGCACATTTACTGCTTTGCCCCTTGTGTGAACTGCTCTTTTTGAAGGTCCTGGTGCAGGCAGTACAGCTTGTACAGCGCTGAACACCCTCCTGGCACTTGGCAAAGACCATTAAAATGTTAAACCAAGCACAGAAGTGGTTTTGCTGCAGGCAGGAAATAGGGGGGAATTTCTGGGCAATAAAGGATTTTTCATGGCAGGAACGTTGGTGCAGAAAGATCATTTTTTATTGAGAAATTGGTTCTGGAGTATTTTCTGGGGGGAAAAAAAAAACCACCTATCCCCTGAAAGATTAGCTTGACTAATGGGAGAACTGATGACACCTTCATTCATGGTTATGGGATGCCTTCAGCCACTACCTGTGAAATATGGGCATGTCTTGAATTTACTCACTAGGCACAATAACACACTTTTCTGAATCGCCATTCAAGTGTATTTTAAGTCAATATAACAGTAAACATGCTCCAAGCCACCCAGGCAAAGCTAATATTAATCACTGGAGCCTGAGTTTCCAGAGGCCCAGCATGTGAGGAGCAGCTCCTTGGGGCAAATATCTTTTTTATCACAGAGTAATGCACTTGCAAAATGGATCTTGCCTTTCCTCCCAGGAAAGAGCCAGCCAGAGCTACGTGCAGCAAATTTGCTCTTTAGCCCAACTAAACCAGGCTGGGATCCTGGAGGTATCAGATTCAAACCTTGCTGCCAGAGGAAGGTTTGTAAAACTGTGTTGAAATAAGGTTGAAACCGGCCGAGTAAATCGAGGAAAAACCAGATTAAATCGCCTGTCTCCAGACATGTGTCTCTGCTCGTGTGTTATGTGTGGATCCACGGCTCTCCAGCTGCCTCTGGCTATGCTCTGTGATGGTCCTGGCAAATAAAATGCCCCTCTGGAGCTGAGTGGAGTGTGCGTGTTCCGCGAGCCCCTCTCTGCATAGGCGCAGCTTTGCAGCCGCCTAATTGCCGCTGCTCGCTTCATTCCCGAGGCAGAGCAGGGAGGCTGCTGCTGTTTGTGATGCGTGTGGACCTGGAGCCCGCTCCCATGCAGCTGCAGCAGCCTCATGCATAGTCAGGGCTCAGCATCCCCAACTCCATAGAAACAGCAGCGGGATCGCTGCTGCTGTTAATTGATGCGCGAGCAGGGACCGCGCTGAGGAGCTGCCGCCGCTCTGGTGAGTCCACATTTCTTAAGTTACTTTAATCATGCTTTGCTTTTTTCTTTTCATAACATGAAGCATGTTTTCATAATTTAAATGGAAATAATTCCAGCAAAACGCCTTTGCTGTTGAAACATTTTTTTTTTCCCCTGCTCTCAGAATTCTCCCAGCACGGAGAGGCAGCGTGTGCTTTGAGCTGGTTCAAACCAGGGCACAGCCCGAGCTTCCCCGCGGTTTTTTGGGATGACTCCGGGAAGGTGTTTGGTGTTTCTGCGTTTGCAGGTGTTTGTTGCTTGGCATCCTGGCTGTGCTGGAGTTGCTGCACTCGCTGTGTGTGCTCCTGGCAGCTGGATCCTCTCCCATGTGTGTGTGTTCATTGTGCAGGGATAAACCAGACCCAGAATGGGGCTGGTGTCTGATCCAATTGTTTTATTTAACTGTAGCCTCAGCTACCCTTGTTTTTCATGACTGTTTCTTCTCACTGCTCACATTTCTAGCTACAATCAAATATTCTTTTATTCTTTCTCAGGACCCTAGGTTTCCATCTCCTCTTGGTTAGGCAGCTTTTTCTACCTTTAATATTTCCTGTTTCTCTTTCAAAGACGACAATCTATATTTCCCCTTCCCATCTGTGTGTTGGAAAATCAGGGATCTTGTCTGGGAGTGTTTCCATCCAGCGCACTCCCTGACAGAGCAATCGCCCTGGCAGTTGTTGGGGAGAGATGCAATTAAGTCCCTCTGCCATGTATTGTCTTTAATTATATTTGTACCTTGCAAAATGGCATCCTGGAGGGTCAGGGAGGAGATTTTTGGAGTGATTGGCTATTAAATGTACATTTTCCCTGTCTGGGGGAAAAAAGAAAGTTCTCCTGCGGGGAGCCCTGCGCGCGGCGGAGCCGCAGCTGCTGACTGAGGGTGTCTCTCTGTTTAGTTCAGTTTGTTGTGCTGTAGCAGGTTCATGTTTGACAACATCACAGCAAACTGTGCAGCGAAGCCTGAAGGCAGCATGCCAGGAGCTCCCTTCACACCAGCCCTCTCCAAACCATCCTTGAGGCACACAGCCCTGGACCGTTTGGAATAATGATTGCCCAGGAATTCTAGCCCTTGGTGTTGTAATAATCTGATTTTCTGTGCTTTTGTAGCCGCTGCAAAGAAATGAATACAGTTGTGTGGCACAGTGTGAGGTGCCACCTCCTCAGTTTCTCTCTCCAGATGCAGCATTTCATCTCCTGGATGCTGGTGAGCGTTTACTTGGAGTTGTTTGATCCCAGCTCTGAATCTGAGCTCTGGTCAAAATGCTTGTGCTGAAAGAATTGTGAGCTGCAGGGGATGGAGTGGTAGGAGCTGTTGGAAAAGAGCATCTCAGAATCCATTTAATCAATGAGTAGGATCAGGCAGCCCAGCCTGCTCACTGCAGCACATTGGAGGGGTTCAAGATCCCTGTCTTTGCTCCAAGCTAATGGAAGCAGCAGCAGCAGCTGCTGAGGGCAGGAGCAGAACCACGGGGAGGAAGTTCCCTCCTCACTCAGGGCAGCTTGAACAAAGAAATGCTCTGTTCCAAACCTCTGCATTTCAGTGCAGGCTCCCTGTACCCTGTAGAGGCTCCAGGCAGGTCAGTCCTTCCTGGCTGCTCCACCTGAGCCCAGCTCTGGGTGTGCCAGTGCTGCTCTGCCCGTTCTGTGCTGCTTGAGAGGCACAAAGGAAGGGGGACTGCTCTGGCTTTGTGTGGCTGGTTTGGGTTTAGGTGGCTCCAGTTCGCAGCTCCAGGGCACCAGGCTGGGCATCACCTGGTCTGTGCAGCACCTGGAGCCAGGGCAGTTCTGGAAGAATCCTGCACCTCCAGTTTTGGGTGTCCCATGGGGCAGGTCCAGGCAATAAATGCACCCAGAACGTCTCAGGAGCTCAGGGAGCCTCTGGTGCTGGGGGGGCTCTGTATCCTGGGCAGGGGGCACTCAGGAAAGCTCTGGGAAGCTTTTCAGGGCTGCCTTGTCCCATGCTTGGGGTCTTCTGCCCAGCCTGGATGAGGATTTTGGGGTTCCCAGACTGCGTCCTCTTGCGGAGCCTGGGAGACCTCCAGCATTGGGATGAGGAGAGACCCCAGTTCTGCTCCCTGCCAAGCTTTACCCTGAGATCTTTTCAAGGCAGTCTGGTTTTAGTGGGGTTTTGAGCCAAAATGGGGTCTGAGAGGGAGACACGGGGAAGCCTTTCCCCAAAATTGGACCCCACTGTAGGAAGTGAGGGGCAGCGATGTGGCAGCTCCAGGAGGGAGAGTCTGGGCACAGCGGCACTGCTGAGCCTGGTGTCTCACAGCAGACACAGCTTTGATCAAGTTTTTAAAAGGAAATTTCAAGTTCCAGGGTTTTTTGGTTGCTCAGGGGAGAGGGAGAGAGAGTGAAAAGCTTTCACTTGTTCCGTTTTGCATCCTGAAACGCAGTTGGGTTTCTGCAGCCCAGAAGTGCCTGGATTCCCGTGCTTTCCTCTCTGCCTGGCTCTGCTCAGCTCCAGCTCTGGATCAGAGGCTTCCCCTGTGCTGAGCAGCCTCATCCAGGCTGCCCTGGCACACAGGGCTCAGCCTGTGCAGGGTCACAGCCCGGGGATGAGGATGCTCAGCAGGGATTTAACCCCAGCCCTGGCCACTGGGTGTGTTCAGCACCACTGGGTTGTTTACAGATGTTGCTACAGCATATTGTGATAAAATGTCAAGGGATTAGCACACAGCCTTGTGCCATAATTGCATTCACTGTGGCTTATAATAGTTCATTAGCTTGTCATCAGTTAGGCAGAAAGCAATGACAACTCTTCCTATCACATTTATAATGCTCTAGAGAGCAGCTGATTAAGTCACAAAGTGACATAAATCACCAGGGAATGTTTCCTTCGGCTTGGAAAAGTTTTTTTTCCTCTTTTTTTGTCACTTTTGATAACAGAAATGCTGCATTTCTGACAGCACAAAGTTCCCCTTTGGGTTGCACATGCCAGCAGAAGTTTCAGTGACAAATCTGCAGCCTGGAGGGAAAGCCCAAATCGGTCAATAATGGCAGAAAACCAACATTTTTTGTCTTCAGGAGCCTGTGATGGGTCTCCTCCATCCCAGCCACTTCTCTGGGGGTCAGTTCTTGTCCCTGGTGTCTCTCAGCACCACAGTCACCAGTGGGGTTTGTGGCTGGTGGTGGGAGAGGGGAGTTTTGTCGCCAGGTCCATCAGGGGAGATGAAGCTGAGGATGGGCTGAGGGCTGTCCATGGCAGAGTCAGGGTCCAGGGGGAATCTGGGATATTGGATACCCAGGTTTGGAGCTGCAGAGATGCAGCTTTGGGGTTTCAGAGCTCTGTTCTGGCTGCTGCACTGGAGGCTCCTCCTGCCTGGAGAGCCACGCAGTGCTCCTCAGCTATTCAGGATTTTTGCCTTCTTTTTGGGCAATTAACTCGTTCTCCATTCTGTTTCAGTGGGAAAAGCACAAGCTCCAGGCCACTAAACTCTCATCTGACCTCACATCCCTTTCTTTGGTGTATTCTGCACTTCCATTTGGTTGGACTAGATGATCTTAGAGGCATTTTCCAACCTTAGGGATTCTGTGATTTTTAAGTGTTGATTTTTTTTCCTTTGTTTTGTTACATATTCACATAGGGACGTGAAGTCCTCACAGTTGACTCTGCAATTGAAAATCACCTCTGATGTGTCCCTATGAATTATTCTGTTCAGATTTCCCTCTGTTTTTTAAACTCCCCTGGGGCCTGGAGCAGCTCCCACTCCCATGTCTGAGAGCATTTGCTGTCTGTTCCCTGGTGAAGGAAGGACCAAACCATGAACTGAAGAGCACCAGGTGACAAAGGGTGTGACAGTGTCTTTTCTCTGTTTAATGCACTCTTTTAATCAGCCCATGAGATGTGACAGTCCCCAGCCAGGGATGGGGTGCAGAGGGGATGGGGACAGCACTGGCATCACCCAGATCTCTGTGCTGCCTCCTCTGGGCCAAGACACACATGAAAAACACCTTCACTCTCCTGTGAAAATGTAAAAAGTTTAATAAAGGACAATGGGAGACAAGGACCATAGAGCAAAGGTTGTTAGGGTTGGCACTCAGCCAAGAGCACCCCTAATCTTTGGGGACACCTCTTAAATACCTTTACCTTACACCAGCCTGTTGCTTATTCACAGACCCTTATGCACAGTGAACTTTTGCCCAAACTAGCTTACATGCTCCAAGAATTGTTTAGCATATCTCTTCTTTGGTTCTGCCTTTTCAGAGCATGTGTATTTTTTGGTTGTGGTTTTAGTCCATTCTTATCACCTCCAGTTTTTGGGCCTTGGTCCTCACTGGCTTCAGACATTGAGTGCTGATGGTTGGCAGATCTGTACAGGTGTCCTCATCCTGTGTTCACTGGATGTTATCCCATCCAAGCAGGCATTTTAACACAAGCACACTTATCTCAGCTATTTCACTAAGCTTAATTAACAACAGAAATAAAAACTACATCTTTATAACACAGTTACTTTAACATTACACATATAAAATCCATTTTAATATTTGCAAAAAAGCCAATATTATAATATGTATCTTTAGCACACAGCAGGAGCTTCAGCTGCAGCCTGGATATGTAGACAAGGATAAAAAAACTCTTTTTGCTGCTTGCAGGCAGGGCTCAATGCAGGTGACAGCTCGGGGGTGTCCCAGGAGCTCATCCTCTCCCAGCCTGAGGTGCCCCAGGCTCCAGGCTGACATGGGAAAGCCTCGAGGCTGTGGCTGGGGATGCTGGAATAGAACTTTATTCCATGTGCAGATTTGTAGTTTAAGCATTTTCTCCTTCATTATAACTTGGAGTTTATAAAATTGGGGAATTTGCAAGTATTCACACTAATGAGCTGAGAGAGCTGCTATCCAGGACAGCCAATTCTCAGAGAAATCTCTGCTCTCTGGGACCACTGACAGCACCCAAGGGAAGGGCTGGAGCTGTGCCAGGGAGTTTAGGTTGGATTTTGGGAAAGGTTCTTCCCCAGAGGGTGCTGGCACTGCCCAGGCTCCCCAGGGAATGGGCACAGCCCTGAGGCTGCCAGAGCTCCAGGAGTGTTTGGCCATCACTCCAGGGATGCCCAGGGTGGGATTTTGGGCTCTCTGTGCAGGGCAGGGGATGGACTGGATGATCCTTGTGGGTCCCTTCCAGCTCAGGATATTCTAAATTATGCATCAGTTAAAGGAAAACACTTTGGATGAAGTTGTCTCCTGTTCCAGCTCATTTCCCAGCTGCAGAATCAAATCCCCACAAGAAACACAGCCAATGGTGAGGAAAGCCCTGGCCTTGCTCAGTGAAGCAAATTCTGCCTGGCTGGGGGGGGGGGATGAGGCTGCTGTTTGCTCCTGGCCATGGATCAACCACTGGAAAACACTTGGATCCCTGCGAGGTCTCCATATGAAGGGGTTGTCTCCATCCTCAACGTGCAATAATGAGATGGTTTGAGTTTTATAGTCTTATATAATTACTCTCAAAATAGCTTCTGATTCATCCTCCCCTTTGAAGCTTATAGTTTGCATTCTGATAAGCTCTTGCATGGCAGGAACCCTGTGGTAGCAGCAAATTAATTTTTAAGAAGTTTTTTGCTGTCTAACTGAAACTTTGGCACAGCCACTTGGAGCATTCCTGTCCTGACCTTCCCAGGATCCATTTCATGGCTGAGTGTGTGCAGGAGATGAGGAGGCTCTGTCAGGGTTCCTGGGGAGCCTGTGCTGGCAGGAGGAAGCTGGTGGGAGCTGATAGTGCAGGGCTCACTGTCCAAGGACTGGGGAAGCACAGCAACAGGAAAAATCTCATTTTAGCTTCCAGGGAGACTCTGGCTGGATGGGCCTTGGAGCAACCTGGAATTTGGAAGGTGTTCCTGCCCATGGCAGGAGGTGGAAGGAGATGAGCTTTAAAGTCCCTTCCAACCCAAACCATTCCATGATTCCATGATTTTATGAATGTCTCCTCTCAGGACATTCCCCTCCTGAGCATTCCCAGCCCTCTGCTTTGAGAGGAGCCTTTGCCACTGAGCTCTGTGTGATGAGCTGAGCGTGAAAGTGCTCAGCAAACTGTGAGAACTCGTTTTCAATCCCATTCCCTGTGCTGTCTTCTGTGGAATTACTTGTGGTCGGCATGGAATAACAAAACAAGGCTTGGCCATGTCCAGAGCAGCTGGGACTGGCTGCCTTCACCTGGAGAAACCTGTCCTGTGGTGCTGGGAGTGTGCACAGAGTGAGGGGTCAGGGTCTCCCTGGATGTTTCATACCATTGTGCAGCCCTGGTCAAATGAGAGGAACAATCAGTGGTTTTTTTACTTTCACTACCAAGAGAATAAAACAACCTGGTTTGTGAGCAGGGACAGCACCTGAGGGAACAGCTGGAGCTGGGCCAGGGTTGGAAATCAGGGAAAGGTTCTTCCCCCAGAGGGTGCTGGGGCAGTGCCCAGGCTGCCCAGGGAATGGGCACAGCCCCGAGGCTGCCAGAGCTGCAGGAGTGTTTGAACAACACTCCAGAGATGCCCAGGGTGGGATTTGGGGTGTCTGTGCAGGGCAGGAGTTGGACTGGATGATCCTTGTGGATCCCTTCCAGCTCAGGATATTCTGTAATTCTGTAATTCTGTGATTCTGTAATTCTGTAATTCTGTAATTTGGTGATTCGGCTGGGCCGTGGGCCCTGAGGGAGCCTGAGCAGCTCTGGCTGCTCTGAGTGGGGTGTAACAGCTCTGCCTGCTCTGAGGGTGTCCACAGCTGACACCTGCTCCTGCTGCTGCCAGCAGGAGCTGTGAGGGCCTAAAAAGCCATATTTGTGACCTTGGGACCCACAGTGATCCACGGGCTGGGCTGTGCTGCTGCAGGGGGGCTCTGCAGCCCTTCCCACCTCCATGAGAGAACATCTGAGGGGCAGCAGGAGCTCTGCCCCACCCAGAATTGTGTCCTGACCTGGCCCTTTAACATCTGCTGAGAAGCTGATGGAATATTTCCCCCTCTCCAGGACCCAGCTCTGCTGTTGGAGCAGCGGCTCCTGCTGCCAGGCTGCCTGTGAAGAGCCAATTGACGGCAGCCAGACTTTGAAGTGACAGCTCCTAATGACTCGTCTAGCTCAGGAATATTTCAGGGCATATTCCTGTAGCTCCTGTCTGCCTGCCTGCCTGCCTGGAGAGCACCACCAGCAAATCAAGAACTTGATCAAGTTTCAAATGGCGGCCAAATGGCAGCGAGGGGGTCTGAAATGTGACCACAAAGCCATCAGTAGGGGACTGAAACACTGGACACAACCCCACCAAAGAGGGATAAATCTGAGTGGGCTTGCAGTGCTTCCCTGTCACTGCCACGCCCTGTGCTCCTCCTGTGAGCTCTGGGGACACAGAGCCTGCTGCTGCAGGAGCTGTGGGGTGACAGGGACAGCCTGATCTGTACCATTTGCTCTGCTGCCATTCCCGAGGCCATGGCAGGCTTGGAGGGGGATGAGGAGCTGGCTGAGGACTGCTGCACTGCAGCTCACCTCTCCCCCAGTGCAGCATCCCAGGATTTATCAGCCAGCCAGCTGCCTTTCCAGAATCCCTGTTGCAAAGGGCTTTGCTTGCTGCTGCCCTCTCTGCTGCCCCTCAGGGTTTGCTCTGTGCTGTGTCCCCAAAGGGGACATTCCCTCTTGTCTCTGTGGTGCTGCTGTGGGGTTCCAATATTTGATTTCCGCTCCATCCAGTCCCCATTCCTTCCTCCAAAGCTGAGCAGCTTTGCTAAATAAACATCTCTGTGGCCAGGGTTTAATGGAACCCTTCCTCCTCCTGTGCAGCTGCTGCCCTGTGGTCCCCCCTGCCCTCACCTCTGAGACCCACCACAGCCCCCCGTGCCCAATTTCCAGCCCTCAGCTAATCAGGCTTACATTTCTGATGCTCCTCAATCGAGAGAAAATGAGATCAGCAGTTGGTGGGAGCCTCACGTGGTCTCTTGTAGCCCCAGAGCTGCTGCTCTCCTCCAGCAGCACCTCTTGTACCAATCCATCACTTGAGTGCGTGCTCCCTGCAAAGCCCTGCAGAAACAGAACAATATATCCTCACAAACACTCCTGCAAGAGAAAAAAACCAGCAGATAATGGACAGAGAAGCCTGCAAGTATCTGCTGGGCTGGTGTGAGTAATGCTTGCTGTGTGGGGAGGCAGTCACCCAGCCAGTGAGAGTGAGGTGATCACCATCACCCTGCTCTGGGCTCTGCCACCTCCTGGAGCTGCCCTTCCAGGGGCATTGGCTGTGGGAGGATGTTCCATGCCCCAGGCTGCAGCTCAGAACAGCCAGGAGCTGCTTTTACAGCTGAAGAGATCCCAAGCTCTCCCTGATGCCCAGATTTTCCATGAACCACCAGAGAGCTTAGGAGGAAGAACCTCTGACAAGGAAGATGTTCCTGGGCTCTTGGCAGGGTCAGGCTGGTGGCTGTGCCTGGCAGAAGGTGGCAGAAACTCAGGTCAGTGTCACCACTGCCTTGGTGAGGGGCTCCAGGGCCTGAGGAAATGTCTGTGCCCTCACAGGTGACAAGAGAGGAAGGGGACAGCCAGGTCCTGGGGGCTGGTGGCATCACCCTGGTTCCACCTTGCACCTCACAGAGAATTTCCAGCCTCTCCAACTTCCACTCGTGCCATTCCAACTTTGTTTAAATGCAACAGGTAGCTGGAATGACTAATGGCTGCTGGAGTGCTGAGAGAGCCATCAAACATGTTGTGTTTTCTCTGTGGGGAGTGGGTGGAAGGAAAGCTAAATTACATCTTGGGATATTAAATATAACTCTGCACATTAAACTCAGAGTTATCCATGAATCTCTTTAATGACAGCACAAGCTACTTCACAGCAGTAAAAGTCAATGTTGCCACAATTAGACCACTATTGTCTTGCAGTTAATAGACTGCTCTAATCATGACTTTGTCATATTATTAATCGCTTTTGGGTTGGACTTTTGCTAATTATCCCCTTTGGTAACTCAGTTTAGGCATTAGGAAGTCAGCAGGGACATCAAGCTGAAAGGCTGTTGGACCATATCTCTTCATTAGCTCCCATCCAGGATGAAACAAAAAAGGGTTGTGCTGAGGAGCTGCTCTGTGATCCATGGAAACCGTGGTGGGAAGGGCTGGACTAACCAAGGAGTGTTTGCCCTTTCTTCAGTTTTCTTTGAGCTTCACAGTTTTAAACTGTAAACCATTGATTCTCTGTCCTGCCCTGGGCTGTTTATCTTTGATTTAAAGGCAGTAAGAAGTAGTGACCTTGGAAATGTTGCAGTTTTGAGTTTTTTGGTGTGGTTCAGTAGCAAGGGGTTTGGGTGTTACAAAACCAGTAAAAACACAAACCAAGAAGTCAAGTCAAAGGAGAAATGGGATCAGTTTTGGGTGACGTTGAGGGAATCCAGTCTTGTTTGTGCTCTTGGTGTCCCCATTGCTGTCAGCTTCAGGACTTTTCTGTGGTGTTTTGGTAACTAGTGGGATATAAAATAGGTATATAATAAATACATAAGCTCAATGGCTTATCCTAAACATATCAGCTAAAGCAGGTAGATCACAGAATCATGGAACACTGAGGGGTTGGAATGAACCTTAAAGATCATCTGGTCCCAAATCCCTGCCATGGGTAGGGACACCTCCCACTAGACAAGGCTGCTCAAAGTTTTGGCTGGCTTTGAGCACTTCCAGGGGTGGATCCTGTCAGTGTCCATGTCCATCCCTTCCCTGCTCCTCGTTGCTCTGAGGGAGGGAGCTCTGTCACTGCTGCCCTGCAGCCAAAAGCATTTTCCAGCCAAAGGCTCCTCGGGGAAGCAGCGCTTGCTCCCAAAGGGAGCCAGGCTGGAAAACAGCCATGTTAATTTGTGTTTGCAACCTCCTTCTTTTAAGCTTTATCTTTTCAATTACAAGTTGTAATAAGACCAATTTTCCAGTTTCTCCCATGTCTCCCATAGGAACTGGGTGAGGATGAGGGAGCAGCACTGAGTTCTATGGTACTGGGGTGAGGAACAGCTGGAGCTGCTCTGCACTTGTACCACAGCACTTACCTGATAACAAAGTGGCAAATAGCTTTGAATTTTTAAGAGGAAAACAGAACAAAACAATATTTCTTGTCGTGTTTTTCCCCAGGTGGGACATTGCTCAGAATGATGATGTGAGTGTCCCTTGTGAGCAGTTGGGATCTGAGCTGTTCCTGCATTAGACAGAGCTCTTCCTCACTGCTGGATGCAGGCACATCTCTCTTTTCCCTCTCTTCCCCAAATCTTGGATCCAAACCTTGAAAAAGGGGGGATAAGGAGCCCAAGGAGCTCATTCTTCCCCTGGGCTCAGGTGTCCTTTTGGGGGAACTGACCTTACCTCCACTCATTCCAGGAAAACCAAAGCAGCCTCTGGCCCCAGGGCATTTTCTGTTAGGTGAGGAATTGTCTTGTTTTTACAGTTTCTTGTAAGTTAAAGGACATTTAAAGCGTAGCATTTTCAATACCAGGTATTTTTGAGAAAGTAACAGGTATTTTCAAATTCATAAGAGAAAGATCATTAAATCAATGAAGGTCAACTCTGTCCAATTGATATTTAAGTTGAATAAGTCACAAAAAAGTCTTGGAAAATTCAGTGTCATCTTCAAACAACGCAATATTCTAAGCAGGCAGATGCTTAAAACTGTCTGTAAAATCCTGATCCTTTCCACTCGTGCTCTGTGTCAGCTGTCAGAGGAAGGAGTAGGAGGTCATGCATAAAAGTATCTGTGAATCCTGTCAGATGCATTATGAATGCCAGCCCTGCAAGGAGTGACAGGAGCCAGGATATTTCTCACGCTGGCAACAGGTTTTCTGAAAGGATAATTGATTATTTCTGATGGTTCCCATTAATGAGCCTGGTGTGCTGGCAGAGACATGCAGCCTATAAAACTCCTTGGAATGGGTGGAAATATCTTTAAAAAATCTTCCCTGTCACGCAGCAATTCCCAGCAGTGAGAGATTCTGCATTGCAATGATTTCCTTTGTACCAACACAGAGGTATTTGCAAAAAGTCCAGGTTCTTGAGTTTTCTTATGAATGTTTGACACTGAGTTTCCTGGGCACAATTCCAAGCTTTAACTCAAAGGATAGTGCAGTGGAACCTCTGTGCTCTTAGCTTTGGTGAGAATACATTTAGGCAAATCTCTGAGGAAGCTCTGCTGCTGGTACAGCCTTATTTATTATTGAGCAAGATGGGATCTGTTTGTTCCCCCCAGCAGCGATCTGTGTTTCCACCTCAGAGCTACAACAGAAAATAAATGAACCCGTACAGGAGGCTGGGAAGGGAAAGAAAGTTGAAAAAACCTCTGGGTGATGTTTATCCTTCCCATCCCATCCCTTCCAGCCCTTCTCATCGAGTCAAAAACCCACAGGCAGCCAGGGAGCTTTGCCTGGAGCTCCTGCTGGATTTGCTGGGCTCGGTAATTTTGTGGAAAAACAAAATCCTCCAGGATATCAGGAACAACAGATGGCTCCCAGGCACTGTGCAGGGCTGGCTTCTTCGGGTGTGGATGTCACATTTTGTGTCTGGTGCTGCCTGGAGATTTCACTTATCCCAAATTTGCAGTGGTTGCTGCACTCCCTGAGAGACCTGAGCAAAATGTGATGGTACAAATGTGCTCCTGAGCACTTTGCTGTCATGGTTCACCAGGGGTGGGTGGGGGTTTGTTGTTTTGTTGTTATTGTGGGGGTATTTTTCCATAATTTTTACATTCATCTATTTATTCAAGATTAAAACTCAAGTCTTTCCTTATTTTTCACAGATTTTTCTCAGCCTTAACATCAAGGCAAGGTTAATGGGGGTCTGGGCAACCTGGTCTGGTGGAAAGTGTCACTGCCCATGGCAGGGGGTGGAATGAGATGATTTACAAGGTTCCTTCCAACCCAAACCATCCTGTGATTTTATGATTAAATGTCTTATTACAGCTTTACAAACTAAACTGCATGATCAAAGGGAACAGGAGGTGTTTTATGGCTCCTGTTTAAGGTAAAGCACATCAGGATTCACACTTAGAGCAGCTGTGATGCAGCCCAGAGAGGAGTTCCCCAGTTCAGAAATGCTCAGGGCACCCACCCCATTCCCTGGGGCTCAGGTGGGGAATTCAAACTCACACAAAACATTTATAGTCCAGGAATAGACATAAATAGGATGGATAAGAGGTAATGCTTGTTCCATAAAAACTTTTGCATGTTCTGGTGATTTTTTTGTTTGTTTTTCTGTCCTGACTTGCACTTGGATAGTTTAAGGAGTGTGGCTTTACTGGGCACTACAAATAACACAGCCATCAAGGAAATGTCCAAGAGCTCTAAGCAATCCATGATGGAATTCTCCACAGTCCTGATGCTGCAGACTTGCCTCCAGAACAAATCCTGCCTCCACCATCAGGGACTGGTATTCCTTGGAATTCTGAGCTCTCAAAGTTTTGGTCTGGATGAGGATCTGGGAATTAATACACTGTAGGAAAAGAAGCAAAAATAGCCAATGTTTTCTCTTTGTGCAGTGCTGTGAATCATTTCGCAGCCTAGATGATGTGTGTATATATATATATATTTATATACACACACACACATATATATATCTTCATTTTCCATTTTTCCTGATTCGTCAGCCACACGTATGGAAGCTCTTTCCAGAAAAAGACTGAAATTCAGCACACATGAGGTAAAAGTGTCTCAGAGCATCAGAGCACACAGCAGCTCCTGTTCTGCTCAGAGTGAGGGAGACTGTGTAGCACTTTCTGTACAAACTCCTGCTATGTTTGGTTTCTCTGCATCAGCAGCTTGTGATTATTTTTTTCCTTGGTGTTGGTGTTTATTTTGTATTCCCTATGGGCGCATCTGGACAAGATGTGGGTGCTGACAGTACAATAACAATTCACTTCCAGGACCCTGGTAGATGGATTTTTTCATTCCTGTGCCTGAGCAGCTGTGACACGAAGCAAAAAGGCACCCAGCATCGAGCTTGTTTCTATCATGGAATTGTACAGATCTTGATTTCAGACTCAGCAGTTTGCTGATGGTGCAGAACAAACCAAGGATGGTATTTTATAGCCAGTTTAAGCATCAGGGTGTAAAACTTCACAGCTCTGCCCATATGGAGACACCCATTTTCTCCCAAGGTGTGTCCCGAGCCTGTCAGGGGGTGCTCACTTGGCCTTGGCTCTGAGCTAAGAGCTCTCCATTAGTTGTGATTTAAGTCAGTTTGGACCATTTCTTCCTTTTACTTACGATCTTCTCACCATCTGTCTCTTCTTTTCTTCTTTCCCATCCCTCCCTGTCGCTGTCCTTGTCTCCCTCAGAGCTCTCCGTCAGCCTCCTTGCAGTGATAGTCATTGTGTGTGGCCTGGCCCTGGTGGCAGTGTTTGTGTTTCTCTTTTGGAAGCTGTGCTGGGTTCCCTGGAGGAACAAGGCCCTTTCCTCCCACCTGGCCGTGCTGAGGAGCGAGGCAGGCCACAAGGACAGCATGGCAGACAAGCTGAAGGACACGGGGGCCATCAGCTTCCTGGAGGCAGCTGTGAAGATCAGCCACACCTCCCCAGACATCCCTGCAGAGGTCCAGATGTCCATGAAGGATCACATCATGAGGCGCACGCGGATCCAGAGGCAAACCACGGAGCCGGCCTCTTCCACCAGGTGAGGGATGGGGTGGGATCCATGGGATGGGGTGGGATCCATGAGATGGGACCCGTGGGATCCATGAGATGGGACCCATGGGATCCATGAGATGGGATCCATGGGATGGAGTAGAATGGGATGGGATCCATGGGATCCATGAGATGGGACCCATGGGATGGGATAGGATCCATGGGATGGGATGGAATGGAATGGGATCCATGATATGGGTTCCATGGGATCCATGATATGGGTTCCATGGGATGGGATGAGATGGGATCCATGGGATGGGATGGGATGGGACGGGATCCATGAGATGGGTTTCATGGGATGGATTAGTGATAGTGGAGCCCTGGAAAATGTTAAAAATAGTCCTTGAAAATATTAAGCTTTGTGTTTTCTCAGATCACTGCACCTGCGTAAGCAGTATGATAAAAGATATAATTGCTAGATGTGCTGATTGTTTAGTAATTAAATATAATTATTATATAACCATAAGAAGAATCATGAGAAACTATGTTGGAAATTTAAAGGGGGGCTATGAAGTTTAGCTGAAATCTGTGTATACAATAGAACAATATAAGTTTAATAATTAACATGAAAGTTATATAATGATAGAGTATAAAACACGTTCACCTCAAATGTATGGTCGGAGTCAGATTTGAGTTGAATACTCCTGACACCCAGAGCTCTTAATAAAAGCACTGCATATAATTGCTTATGTGATTATGTGTTTATGAATGCTAACAATAGGATGGGATGGGATCCATGGGATGGGATCCATGGGATGAGATGGGATCTGCAGATGAGAGCTGCAGCTCCTCCTGAGGGGCAGCTCTGATCTCTGTGACAGTGACAGGACCCAGGGAATGGCTGGAGATGGGTTAGGGGTATTTAGGGTGGATATCAGGGAAAGGTTCTTCCCCCAGAGGGTGCTGGCACTGCCCAGGCTGCCCAGGGAATGGGCACAGCCCCGAGGCTGCCAGAGCTCCAGGAGTGTTTGGACAGCACTGCCAGGGATGCACAGGGGGGATTGTTGGGGTGTCTGTGCAGGGATAAGAGCTGGACTGGATGATCCTTGTGGGTCCCCTCCAGCTCAGGATATTCCATGATTCTGCTGGGTGGGGCCGAGGTGCTCAGCAGGGACGCTGCTCTGTGAGCAGCTGGGGAGGTGGCAGGATTGTTGGATGGGGCCAGAGGTTCAGAGACCATCAGGGAGACTAAAGAGAGCACCTACACAGCAGATTACTGTCCAAAGCTTAACCATTAACCAATGAATGTGTTAAGACTGTGGCTCTTTTAAAAAATTAGGGATTCAAGTCCTGTTACTGCGACTTGACCTCATTGTGTCAAGTCACCCACACGCTTTGGCCACTTTAATTTTGTTCCAATATGAGAGGCAGGCTGAAGTATCAGTGATGTACCCTGTCAGACAGAATTAGACCTTTTGGCTCTCTCTCTCTGTTGTGGCTCCTGGCAGAAACAATTAGATCAGCACAATTGATGGATCGCTCGCTGCACAAGCCCTGAACCAGCTGTGCTCGGTGCTTGTGCTCAGATGGGGACAGAGACATCAACATCATCCTCAGGAAGTCAGGAAAAGGCTGTGTGAACCTTGGACACTGGGAGATTTAGGTTAGATGTTAGAAAGGGGATCTTTATTCAGAGTGGGCTGAGGCCCTGGCACAGGGTGCCCAGAGAAGCTGTGGCTGCCCCATCCCTGGAACTGTCCCAAGGCCAGGCTGGAGCAACCTGGGATAGTGGAAGGTGCCCCTGCCCATGGCAGGGGGTGGAAGGAGCTGAGCTTTGAGGCTCCTTTCCAACACAAACCATTCTGTGAAATGCAGCATCTCTCCTTGACACAGAAGGAGGTGAAACAGGGACAGGAAAGAGGGATCACAGGGTCCTGGCTGTGCCCCAGCACTTCTGTTTGCCTCGCTGGCCGTGCCTGGGATGTGCACAGGAGTGTGACAGGGAAATCAGGCACAGCTCAGAAAATTGGCTGCACTTTTGCAGGATTAGTGAGGCACTGATGGCAGCTCCCTGTTTAAAGGAGCTGGGTTAGATCAGCACGGTGCCACCTGCATTTGTGAGCCACACTCTTTTATTTATCCACACTGCTTTTTGGGCAGCTGATTCCCTCTCTGCATGCTCACTCTCCTTCTGCTTTTATTACACCTTTCCAACAGAGGAGGAGAAAACCTTCAGCCAGTCTGAATTAGGTCAAACAAAGTGGGACTTCGCTGTACGTGGGCAGGTTTCAAACACACTTTCTCCTTGGCAGGTTCCTCTGATTCACAGCCCAGCCTAACCCTGTCCAAAATACCTCTGAGAAGCCTGCCAAGGTCTCCAAGCACCACGTATCACTGAAGGCTAATGCTCTGGGTGTAGAGTTCTTAGTTTGGTTAAATAACTCTATAAACTGCTCTTGTAAACACCAGATAATCTGAAATAATGCCCTCAGTCCACAGAAAGCTTTTATGCTTTGTTCAGATAAAGCTTTGCTTACATACAGCTTGTGCTGGAGGAGAGCTCAAGGCAAGAGAATTTTCCTGATGAGGCTGTGCCTCCCTCCCTGTCAACAATTATCTATCAGATTCTGATGAGTCTGTTGGAAAAGTCTGGAAGCAGCAATACCCAGCAAATCCAGGCTGGACAAGGCTTGAAGCAAACTGATCTAGGGGAAAGCGAGGTGTCCCTGTCTGTGGCAGGGGATGCAATGAGATGAGCTTTAAAACACTCTGAACCCAAATCATTCTGTGGTTCTAGTTCTACGAAGAAAGCCTCACCTTCTGAACTGGTTGTGGTTCTCTCACAAAAAAACCCAAAACCAAACCAAACAAAAAACCAAACATACAAACAAACAAACAAAAACAAAAAAAACCCTTTTTTTTTTGTCTGGGAGAGGTTAGTGCCAGTATTTGGAAGTGTAAGGACTGAGGTGGGGAAATTCTCCACGTGGTGCTGTCTGTGGTTTGGGTAAGGAGTTGTTGGGGCCCATCTGTTCAGCTGTGGGCTGTGACTTCTGCCACAGGTGAGAAAACACAGCTTGTGCAATGCTCTGGAATTTAAGAAATTTGCTGGATTGCATCCTTGCAGGTTTTTGGAAGCGTTCCCTCCATAACACACCCAGTTTCAGTGCAGAGCTCAGGAGCACCTATGGAGCTCATTCTGTGCTGATTTTTTGAGTCCAGGGGTGAAAAAGACATGAAAACCATGTCCTTGGAAACCCACCGAGCTGTTGGTGTCTCCCTCCTGCAGGCACATCTCCTTCAAGAGGCACCTGCCCCGGCAGATGCACGTGTCCAGCATGGACTACGGGCTGGAGGCGCCGGCCGTGGCCGAGCAGCCCACCAGCATCGGCCGCATCAAGCCCGAGCTCTACAAGCAGAAGACCATGGACACCGAGGACCCCAAGAAAGAGGCAGAGAAAACCTGTGGGAAGATCAACTTCACTCTCAAGTACGACTACGAGAACGAGACGCTGACTGTCCGGATTCTCAGGGCTTTTGACTTGCCAGCCAAAGACTTCTGCGGCAGCTCGGATCCCTACGTGAAGATCTACCTCCTGCCCGACCGCAAGCGCAAGTTCCAGACGCGCGTGCACAGGAAGACTCTGAACCCCACCTTCGACGAGTCCTTCCACTTCCCCGTGCCCCACGAGGAGCTGGCGAGCAGGAAGCTCCACCTGAGCGTCTTTGACTTTGACAGGTTCTCCAGGCACGACATGATTGGAGAAGTTATCTTGGAGAACCTGTTCGAGGACTCGGACCTCTCGCGGGAGACTTCCATCTGGAGGGACATTCAGTACGCCACGACGGTGAGTATCTGCTGGGCAGGGTGGGGGTTCTCCAAATCAATCCTCCATGGCTCCCAGCTGAAGGTTCCTCACCTCCTGTTAGCTCAGGACCTGCAGCCGTGGCCCAGCTCTCTGCCATGTGCACATGGGATGCCTTGGATTGGCTACCTAGAATGGAGGCTAGACAGATTAAAGAGAATAAAATGGGTTTTTATCAAAGGCCTTCAATAGATACACCTTGGGCAGTCAAAAACCTTGCAGAGACTACACCCAAGATGGACAATGGTAACGAGTTTCTCAGACAGATAAAAGTTTGGTCTGCTTGCATATCAGGGGTTAATTGTCCAATTATAGCTTCAGGTAACAAAGTCATATTTCCCTGGTTTGCTTCCACTCCCCAATTCACTTCTGTTTATACTTTTTATACTTGGTCACCCAAGGCAGAGGTTGACCTTGGTTCTCAGGCCTGGAAGGGTTGTTTTGTCTGACAAAAATGTGAAGAGAGCTTACTGACACTCTATATGGAGTTCAGAGTTCTACACTAGTGCAGTACAGGATCTGAGAATATAAAAGCCAAAAACTTAAGGCACCACATGATCACAGTAAGGAAGAGCTCTGCAGGGCCAGTACCAACCCCTTGATACTGAGAGGTGCTGGATGTGCTGCTGGCAGTTCTTCCAGAGCTGGATTTGGGTCTTTTAATAGTTCTGTTGAATTCCCTCTGGAAGAGAAACCAAGGCTCAGAGAGGAAAAGTCCCAGCCCTTTCCGTGTCACACGGAGCTGGCAGGAGAAGCCAAGTGCTCACATTGATCACTGAGTGCAGAGCAGTGACATTAACCTCTCCATAATAGCTGCCTGCTCCTCCACTGCCCTCCCAGGAGGATCTGGCTGGTCCTCAGGGCGAATGAACGATTGAACTGCTCTGCAGCTGGACACTAAATCAGCCATTGTCATTGTCATGTCACATTGTTATTCCTGAGACTGAAAGATGAGACATCCCCACCCCTGTGGCTGGAAGCGTGGGCCCTGTCACATCTTTCCTGGTGACTGGCAGAATGCCACAACTTGCAAAAATCTGTCCTGCAGCTTCCCTCATAGCTCATCTCATACCTTTTGCTCCCCTGCTTTCTGTGCCGAGGAGGGAGCGGTCAAACCCAAATATTTACTGTGGCCAGCAGTGCCACAAGACATTTGCTTTGTAACTCCGGTGCTTTTTCTCTCAGCACCATGTTTCCCACCAGCTGAACCTTTTGGTGACTTCCAGCAGTGCTCATTCTCCTGCTGCAGGGTGTGCAGAGCCTTCTGACAGCCCAGCAGGTGTGCACAGCCCTGTGTCCTGTGCCCAACGGGGTCCCAGGGCACTCAGGGGACACACAGCACAGCACATCACCCTGGAAGGAGGCTCAGGGGCTGCAGCTGTCCTGGGAGGGCATGGAGAGCTTTGGCCCTGCCAGCCTGAGGACACAGGGGTGGAGGTGGTGCCTGCCAGGCACCCTGGGGCAGTGCTGGCAGCTGCTGCTGTGCTGCCTTTTGAGCATCTTGCCTGGGAGAGCTGCAGGAAGGAGGCACAGGATCAACCATGAGGAAAGCAACAGTTTGAGTTAGCAGGGTGCTCACAGCTCTTGGCTTCCAACCTGCAAACAGCCACGGCTGTTGTGATTGATGGGTGGTAATGAAAGCAGAAATGCTGGCAAGAGAGGCAAGCAGGTACCAGGCACATCCCTCACCCTGAGAGGGGCTGCTGGAAGGGGAGCAAAGGGCACCTGATGTGCTGATGCCTCCTGGAGAAACCTGCCTGTTGCTTCTGCAAGCAACAGTGGATGTTTTCCTGGCTAAATAATCTCATTTAATGGGGGAAAACCCCACAAAAGCAGGTGGAGATACACCAGCAGAAGGGCTGTTGAGGGAAAAGCCTCCAGAGGAGGTGTGAGGGGAGCAGAGCCAGCCCCATGGCCAAGATGTGTTGAGCAGGAGCCCACAGAGCTGCCACAGAAATGTCCAGCACCACGTTTGGCTCCATCCCCTCATCCTCTCTGTGCCATTCTTAAGGAATGAGCTGCTCCTGGAACATCCCAGCCAGCTGTAGCACACCCAAGGACATTTCTGGTTAATCAAAATTGAGAAGGGTAAATACAGTTTGCACAAAACCCCAAGAAAGCTCTGGGTGCCTAATAATGCATGAGATCAATGGTGTGGGTAACAGGGTAGGAACACACTTAAGAACTGATCTGGTCAAGTAGCCAGCACTCAGCTACTTAATTAATGACTGTACAGCTTGTGAATCAGGGAAACATCTTTGGTTTCAAGTCTATTGACTCAGAGCTTCCATTATTTCCTAAAAGGTACTGATATGAATTTTGGAAATGTCCCAATGTCTATAATCTGCAAGAAAATAATGTACCCACAGGACACGCTTTGCTCTCTTGTATTTATGGTTGCAAAGAAAGATCTCTTGACCTGATACAATGAGGTCAAAGAATAAATTATGTTCATTTTATACCCTGAACGGGTCCTCTCAGTGCAAGGAGAGGAATAGAAGATGAGATAGTGTCCAGAGGGTGCTCTCACCATGTCACACAGGGCTGCTCTCTTCTGACATCTTGTCCAAAGTCTCCTGCCCTCGTCCCTCCCACACCAACTAAGAACAAAGAATGCATGAAAGAACAGACCCAATCAAAATTTTATATAATATTCATTAGTATTCTGCACATCTAAGTGGAATAAAGATTTAATCTTTGCCTTACCTGAGAATGAGCAGGAAATAATTTGGCAAAAACCTCATCCATCAACAAGATCTATTCCCCTAACACTTAGAAAAGCTTTAAGTGCATTTACTTGTCTTTCTAGTTCCATCACTCTACTCCTAACAGCCACAATTTCTCTTCAGCAGATCATTATATCACATTGAAAGGAATCAAACACACTGTTTCCCAAAATAAACTGGTTGTTTGCTCTACAGATGTGGGATCTGTATGTAGAAAAATAAGATTTTTTTTTAAATCCATTTTTAGAAGGTGTTTGGAAATCTTTCTGCTGACTTTGGATGATGATGCTTTCTAGTTTAAATCAGACATTTGGTTTGTTTATTTTCCCCTGACTTCCCATGGGCAAGGCAGTGATGGAAAGGGCTTTTAGGAGGTGTAGTCGATGAAGCTGCAGGTACAAGAAGTGCTAAGAGCCACGGATAAAAGTTATTTGATGGGGCACTAAAAGAGTAAATTGTGTTGGCTTCTGTGTAATCCTAAAGTACCAGACATTTCTGAGTGCCATCTGCTGGTTAATTCCCCATTTATACTCACAAACACAGCCCCACGCTGTGCCGGCTCCTTGAGGGCATCTCAAAGGGCCTGGTGGTCCAAATGTGGACATGTCACAAACTAAAAGCTCAACAGACCCTTCTTGGCTGTCTTCTGGCCTAAAGTTTTACCCCCCAGTTTGTAACTGCCCAAAAACTCCTGCTCACCTTCAGAGAAAACCACTGTGTTACTCAAAGACATTTTTATTTTATGCAGAAATGTTGGGCACTGTCAGTCACAAACCTTCATTACTGAATTCATCCCTGCCCACGGCAGGGGGTTGAAACTAGAATATATTCAAGGTCTCCTCCAACCCAAACCAGTCTGTGATGTTATGAACTGATGGCACTGGCTGTCACAGAAAGTTTCTGAGGAGATTTCTGCAGTGCAGACTGGAGAACATGGCACCACTGCATGTCAGAAGCTCATCTTTCTGTCACCTCACCGTGTTTGTCACATTCCTGGAGGAACCAGGCACCAGAGACATGTACAGTACATTCAAACAAGACTTGATACTAATTTGATTTCCTCACTGCATTGATTTGGTGTGAGATATCCCATCTCCTCTGTGTGAGCAGTGGAGCAGGAGTGCTGTGCATTAGCTGTGCATAGCTGGGAGGTTGCAATAGGAAGCACAAACTCCACTGAGGCAGAGGAAGATTGTCCTTAACTAAGATGTGGAGGTGTAACCTATTTTTCCCATTCTCTGTATTCATTTTTAGCCAAATCGTGTTGGGGTGCACTCAGATAAAGTAAAATACCCTTTGCAACAAATGGCAGAGCAGAGGAAATGCTGGGGTGGAGGAGGAGGCACCTGGCTGGTTCTGCACATTTCCAATAAAATCTGTTCTCTGCTTTATTGAAGGAGAGCGTGGACCTGGGCGAGATCATGTTTTCCCTTTGTTATTTGCCAACTGCAGGTCGCCTCACCTTAACAGTCATTAAATGCAGGAATCTCAAAGCTATGGACATCACTGGTTACTCAGGTGGGTGTTTGGTGGCTGAGGAAGATCCCCTTGAAGCCACATCTCCTCCTCTTCCCTCACTGTACCCTCAGTAGATGGTGGGTGAACCATCACAGGAAAACCTGAGAAAGCTTTGTCTGTGTTTCAAGTGCAAACAAAATTTTTAAAGTCGACAATTTGTCACTTTTTTCCCATCCCCCTGGAGGGTCTGCAGGGTCAGAGCCCTGATCCATCTCTTGGCTTGGACACTTAGATCCCTTGTAACTCTTTATAGCCAGAATCAACTCTTTGACCCCAAGATCAGGAAAGGAACATGGCCCACCTGGGTAAATCCCACTGGAATGTGCATTTCCCTGTGTAGTGGCCAGCAGTCAAACCTGAGGATCACAGCCATCTATAGACTGTTTGCATTTGCAGTTTCAAAGAGCTGACTTGCAAATTTAGCATGCACAAATTCTGGTTTTCATCATAAATCCAATTTCTTTTCCAGACACCAACTTCAGAGTATTTGAATTTCATTGTACAAAAAGCAGTAACAACAGAGACCTTTGCAAAAAATGTTTCTGCTCAGCTGGAGCTTAATGCCATATGAAATGTCTGAGAATTGAGACTTCAGGTGAAGCCAGCTCACTCTTTCTTTACAATAATAATCATGCAGTGCTGGTTCTCTGGTGCCTGAAGTTCAGGTCACCACCCACACCAGTATGAGAAATGGAAGATTTTACTGGTCTGCAAATAAACTTTTTTCTAAAAGTCCATTTGAAGAGCACCTCTGGCTCATGGGAACTCACAGCCCATCCTCTGATAAAGCTGTTTCTATATTGCAAAAGTAACAAAACACATTTCCATCAACAAAAGGTCTTCTATCTCTTCCTCCCTAGATCCATATGTCAAAGTGTCTTTGCTCTGTGACGGGCGAAGACTGAAAAAGAAGAAAACCACCATAAAGAAAAACACACTTAATCCCACCTACAATGAAGCAATAATCTTTGACATTCCCCCCGAGAACATGGATCAAGTCAGCCTCCTTATCTCTGTCATGGATTATGATCGGTAGGTGGGAGGCTCTGGAGAGCTGGAGGGGAGAGCATCCCATTGGGTGCAGATTTTCCAGCTCAAATGCAATTTTCCACAGTGTTTTCCACAGTGTTTTCCATAGCCTCATGGCAGAGCTCAGTGGTATCCACCTGTCTCTGGTGATATATTGCTACAGTGACATTGATATTTATGGTTATGGAAAAATAACGAGTTTGGCAAGGCTGCTCCTTGCTTTATGGCATTTCCTTGAGCAAGTGCCACGTTCCCCTTGGTTATTTATTGTCCTGCAACCCATTTTAGAAAGCAAATAGTGTGAGCCCAAGCAGCTCTGGGTGTATGAATTATGTATTAATGAAGCTGGGGTTATTCTTGGGCACTGCTCACACCTCTGTGTCTGGACTGACCTGCAGAAATAATTTAAAAGCTGCTGTAATTACCTGTGGTGGTGGCAGGGCTGGGGCAGACACCACAGCCCAGGCTCACCAGCAGCAGGGTCCAGGCTCTACCTGGCCAGGTTTGGGCAACCAGAGGGATGGAGGGATGGATGGGATGGATGGATGGATGGATGGATGGATGGATGGATGGATGGATGAGTAGATGGATGCATGGGGGATGGAGGGATAGATGGATGGATGATGGATGGATGGATGGATGGATGGGTGGATGGATGGATGGATGGTGGATAGAGGGATGGAGGGATGGATGGATGGATGGGGGATGGATGAGGGATGGATGGATGGATGGACATCAGGAATAGGTAGGTGCATCCCTGTGCCCTTTTATTGGGTGGACAGACGGATGGATGGTTGAAGGGAGGGAGGGAGGAAGGAAAAAAGGGAGGGATGGAGGGATGGATGGGATGATGGATGGATGGATGGATGGATGGATGGATGGATGGATGGGGGATGGATGGATGGATGGGGGATGGATGGCTGGCTGGATGGGGGATGGATGGATGGATGGATGGATGGATGGATGGATGGATGGATGGGATGATGGGTGGATGGATGGATGGATGGATGGATGGATGGATGGATGGGATGATGGATGGATGGATGGATGGATGGATGGATGGATGGATGATGGATGGATGGATGGATGGATGGGGGATGGATGGATGGATGGATGGATGGATGGGATGATGGATGGGTGGATGATGGATGGATGGATGGATGGATGGATGGATGGGGGATGGATGGATGGATGGATGGATGGATGGATGGATGGGATGATGGATGGATGGAGGGATGGATGGATGGATGGATGGGGGATGGATGGATGGATGGATGGATGGATGGGATGATGGATGGGTGGATGATGGATGGATGGATGGATGGATGGATGGATGGATGGGGGATGGATGGATGGATGGATGGATGGATGGATGGATGGGGGATGGATGGATGGATGGATGGATGGATGGGGGATGGATGGATGGATGGGATGATGTGTGGATGGATGGATGGATGGATGGTTGGGGGATGGATGGATGGATGGATGGATGGATGGATGGATGGATGATGGGTGGATGGATGGATGGATGGATGGATGGGGGATGGATGGATGGATGGATGGTGATGGTGCTCCTTCTCTGCCGTTCCTCAGGGTGGGCCACAACGAGATCATCGGGGTTTGCCGCGTGGGGGTCAACGCCGAGGGCCTGGGCAGAGACCACTGGAACGAGATGCTGGCCTACCCCCGCAAGCCCATCGCCCACTGGCACCCGCTGGTGGAGGTGAAGAAATCCTTCAAAGAGGTGCGTGGGGGTGTCCTTCCCTCCCAGTGCCTGGGCTGGGCTGGCTCCAGGCTTTCAGAGAGCTCCTGCTCTCGCCTGGGATTTTCTGAGCAGAGCTGAGGGAATTTTCTCACCAGAAATGAACTCTAGAAAACAAGCACTTCTGTATTGCCTCGAAATAGCTCCTTGAGCTTGCAAGCAAGACTGAGAAGAACTGTATTTACAGATGTGACTGTTACATTTTGGGTTTTTCTTTTCTTTTTCTTTTTTTTTTTTATTTTCCTTTTTAAATTAGAAATTGAGAGCAGTAAGGAAAGAGAATGCTTCTCTGATTGCAGAACAAATTGTCCAGGGATATTGCCTATTTCAAGTTTCAATTTTTCATCCTAAAAGATTTTTCTGTTGACTCATCTCCGAGCCTTTGAGGGAGAATAAATAGAACAAATGTAATTGCTCTAAGCATCTCCAGAGAAAGAGATTGACTTGATGCAGCCCCAGATGATAAAATAGGGCTGAAATGCCTGGGTACCATTTCGACCATCTCTGGCATTTTCTTCCCCTTTGCACTCCAATTTCTCACGCTTCTGTGGAGCTCTTTGGCTTTGCCTGATTTAGGTCATAATTTCTGGAGGACAGAGATGTGGAAAAGGGCACACACGCCTTTGACACTTCAAGTATGAGAACAAAGCACCAACATTTGAGGCCAGTGATACAATAATAAAGGCAATAAAGCCTCCCACTGTATCTGGGGCTGAGGAGGTATTTTCCCTCAAAGCCACAGAATAAGTACTTAACAAAAATCATCTCATTTTCCCCTTGAAGTTGAGTGCTGAGCTGTGCTGAAAGGCAGACACTGGGCTTGCTGAGACTCCACAGTACTGTGAATTAGTGTATAAACCCTGTCTTTCTGTGAAATCTGCTTTTCCTCCAACAAGAAGGGGTGGGCAGGCCCTGGCACAAAGTGCCCAGAGCAGCTGTGGCTGCCCCTGGATCCCTGGGAGTGCCCAGGGCCAGGCTGGACAGGGCTTGGGGCAACTTGGGATAGTGGAAGGTGCCCCTGCCCACGGCAGGGGGGTGGAATTGGATGATCTTTAAGTTCCTTCCCAACCCAAACCATTGCACGATTAAGTCAGTTTGTGCTCAGTGCCCTCTGTCCCAGCCCAGGTTGGTTACACACAAAGGAAAACCTGGCAGTTGATAGTTTAGCTTAAGCCACAGTGGAGGTGGATATATCAGACAATGGACACCTGAAAATTTTCCTCCCTTGTTTGAGGTGATCTGTGAGCTCACCTTGAATCAGCACAGGGATCAGCTGTGCAGGGCTGGGGTGAGTCAGGGCAGAATTAAACCCCCGTGCACTTTGTGTGCAGTGCCAGCTCTGCCTTTGGGTGATGAGCAGCCCCAGGACTTCATTCCCCTGCCCCTGCTGGCCCTGGGCAGGAGCCACATCTGGGCAGGCTCTGAGTGTCACCTCCCACTGCCACAGGGGAGCTGGGCACCAGCAGCCACAAAGTTTCAGCAGAAATGGAATTGATCTCTCATTTGATCTCTTGGCATCTGTAGCACCTCACAGTGTGACACCAACAGCCATGGCTGACCCAGGGGCAGGAGCTCCTTCTCCAGGTTGCAATTTTTATGGCTTTACTGCACTATTTTTCAGATGCAGATGGAGTTTTGAAAGAAAAAACTCCTGTAAAGTTTTTGAAAATCACTAAGAAAAAAGTAAAAAAGGCATTATTGTTATGATGAAACACAGAGAAACCAAGGAAGACATGGAAGATGACTCACCTTCTAAAATATACTTTGAAAACCATGGCTGAGCCCCCAAGACTCTGGAAAAAAACTGAGTGAATCATTTCACCCCTCAATGCACAGGTCAGGAGCTCTGCTTAAAAGGAAAGAAAAAGCCCTCTGATCATCTGCTCTGGTATTTCTGCCACAAACTGGTGCAGAGAGCCAGCAAGCAAATGGTCCCTGTGTTTATTTGCCCTTTTAGGTTTTAGCATTGCTGTCTGCAAATCCCCAGTGCAGCCTAAAAGAAAAACCAAACAGAAAAGGCACAGGCTCCTGGGGAGAAATTAATGGGAAATGGTATTTGTTGGTATACATGACATTGTATCACCTTTTCCATGTTGTGTTTGGGTATCTTTGAGAAGAAATTTGGGGTTTTGGTCCTGTAATCCCAACTCTGGGTCTCTGTGCAGCTGCTCCATCCTGCTGCTGGCTGTCTGTCCATCTGTCCTGAGCATGATGGGGGAGAACTGCTGGCCCTTCATGCCTTCCTCACCTTTGTTGGGATGACCTCGGGCTGTGCTGGCATCCTGAGCCATCATTTCCATCTTTCTCTTTGTCTTCATCTTCCTCCTCTTCATCTCCTTCCTCTGCGAGCGCGTTTGTGCCGGGCAGCAGCAAATGGAGCATTTGCTTCCCAATTGATCCTCGTGATGGTCTCTGTGTGCTCTGACCATCAGTAACAGCCTCTGGCTCCATCCAAATCTTCCCTGATTGAGTGCTTGACCTCAAACCAAGGCGAGGGAGCCGTGATTGAATTGTCCCTTTGATGTCTAAATGGAGGGATGCTGACTGGAGCTGCTCCAGGCACTGCCATCTCCCCTCGCTGTGGTTGGGGTCCCACCCCCCTCCCCACCCCTCAAGAGGGAGAAAAGTGTGGAAATATGGAATTTCTTTGCTAACCAACACCCTGCCTGGTGCGCCTTGGAAAAGCTTTGGCCAGGAGAAGGAACTCCCAGCATATTTTGAGTACATCTCAGAGTCACAATTCCTGGTGAATTTACCAGGAAAATGTCACCACAGCTGTGCTGCTTCAAGAGGATGGCCCAGCCCTGACCCCCTTACCCTGCCACAGCAGGGATGGATGGATGGATGGATGGATGGATGGATGGATGGATGGATGGATGGATGGTTGTGTCCGTGGTGTTGGACCAACAGCCTCCTCCTGTATTGAGCCATGATTCTTTGTCCACCACGAGGACCTGGGCAGCTCCAGCCTGTCCCAGCAGCCACAGTGCTGGGCTAACATGGCCCAACCCCTCATTTTTGTGCCACTTGGGCCCTTCCTCCATGAGCTGGTGCCGCTCCCTCTTTGCTTTCACTGCTGGAAAAGGCTCCAGTGAAAAGGGAAACACTTCAGATGCACATCATGTCTTTGGTTGCTCCATATTTATCAACAGTGAATAACAAACCATAATGACTGCACTTCTCTAATGACCATCATCATTAAAGAGGGAACATGGAGAACATGTGCAAATGAATCATTAATTACAGGCTTTTAAGCGCTATCCTCCTCACACAGATGTTCAGAAGGCGAGTTTCTGAGCAGAAAGGGAGAATCCCTCTTTGTGGGGTTGTTCTGGCAATCAATTCTTCCCCTCAGCACAAGCTGTTCCCAGGGCTCAGCCCCGAGGCCCCGCTGGCAGCTGCTCCCTCCCCGGGTCCTCCAGCCACCCCACCCCTGTTCCTCCTGCATTCCTCCACCCATCAGCCAGGTTCAGGGCTGTGTGCACAAAGGGAAATAGAAATTACAGCTCGTTCTTCCAGGATTTGAGGGGAACTTCTGAAAACGGGGATTTTCCCTGTGATCTGTGAAAGACAAACCCTGGAATCGCGGGGTCGCGTCATCAGCGCGATGCAAACGGGTCTTTGATGCTGCCAAGTGCCTCAGACATTCAACATTTATTTGTTTAAAACAAATAACAGATAAAAACTGGTAACTCTCCTGAGAGCCAAGTCATGCCCATAAGGAAGAATAATTGTCTTTAAAGATAAGCCCTTCCAGACTTCTGGGTCAGTTTGATTTTGATTGAACTGGTCCCGGTTTCTGACTGTTGGCTGCACAGTACATGGCTCACCTTTTCTAATTAAATGAAGGAAAAGTATCTCCAGGTTCCTCTCTGGTTCTTTGGACCTGTCCTTGGAAGAGTTTTCATCACATTTTTGGAGTAGCAACACTGTCATTGTCATGCAGACAGCGCAAGGCAAAGAGCATGGGAAGGCTCTGCCAAAAGCCCATTTCTGTTGTAATTTCTGCAATCTGTTCCCTGGCAATTCTCATGGGGAGGTTGTACCTGTATTATCAATTCCTCAGGGATTTTAGCCATTTTTTTTGACATGAGAAGCATAGAGGAAAGTGTTTCCTTACCTTAAGGCAGCTGTTTGGCAGGATGAGCTTCTCATCTTCTTCATTCATTAATTTCTGCTCAGCTCTGATGAAATAGAGGCTGTTCAGTGCAAACCTGTGCAGTGAGTTACTTTACACTGACTGATCTCTTTGAGGAAGGAAATTGGCCAAATTGGCCACATTTTTGACCATTCCAAACCCATGGAGCATCTGCAAGGAGCTGCTTGCCCTGCTCAGCCTCCCTGTGAGCACCAGGCTGCTGTTCCCTTGTTTTCATTCAAGATGGTTTTGCCAAGGCAAGGGCGAGGTCTGGTTCCCCAAGTGGGTTTTCACCCAGAGAAATGAAATTCATACATGCTTAAACATTAATATCAGCCAGCAAAAAGTTTCTGCTGATGTGGGAGGGGAGGGAATTGATCCAGGCAGTGGAAATCCTGCCTCCCGTTGTCTCTGGGAGATTTCTATCATTTGTCACTGGAATTTAATATAACAAGATGGTGAGATGGGCAAGTGCTCAAAAGCTTCAGGAATAATGGGTTTGAATTATGATAATAGCCCCCAAGGCAGATGACAAATAATTTATGATCCCCTAAGTATGGCAAAAAAAAAAATGTTTGCTCCATCCACCGAGTCTCTGATCTGATTTTCCCTTTGAGAAATGTCTCTGGTGCTGTGGACAGAGCTGCTGTGGAGTAAAAATTACCAGACTGGAAAGACTCAAGTACTCCTGAGCTTAGACAATATTTTTAAACCAAAAAGACAACAGCAATAAAGCAAGGAAAAGCTGAGAGCACTTTGTCTTCACAGCACACACAGACACTGTTTATTTTCCTTTTTGTTTGGTTTTTTTTTTTTTTTTTTTGGTGAGGAATCCTCACAATTGAGAATTGATTTACAAAGCAATAAAGTAAATTGTTCAGCAATTCCTCCTGAGTGGTTAAACACGGGCATTGCATAAAATGGAACTTGTAGAGCAGAAGAGAGGCACAGCAGGGATGGGATGGGATGGGATGGGATCCATGGGATGAGACGGGATGATGGGATGGGATGGGATCCATGGGATGAGACGGGATGATGGGATGGGATGGGATGGGATGGAATCTGCAGATGGGATGGGATGGGATGGGATGGGATGGGATGGGATCCATGGGATGAGATGGGATGATGGGATGGGATGGGATGGGATGGGATGGGATGGGATGGGATCCATGGGATGGGATCTGCAGATGGGATAGAATGGGATCTGCAGATGGGATGGGATGGGATGGGATGGGATGGGATGGGATGGGATGGGATGGGATGGGATGGGATGGGATGGGATGGAATGGAATGGGATGGGATGGGATGGGATGGGATCTGCAGATGGGATGGGATCCATGGGATGGGATGGAATGGATGGGAATCCTGAGGAAGATGAGATGCACAGCACAATGCAGGATTGGGAACAATCCCAGCCAACCTCTCCTGTTTGATTAACTCGATTTCTCCTCTGTCCCCAGTGGCACGGCCGGGCAGCGAGCTTCGACAGCCAGGGCTCCTGTCCCTCCCCCAAACCACCCCCCACACCATGATCTGGAGCAGGGACAGCAAAATGGGACTAAACCAAGTAATTTTTGCACTTGGCCTTCAGTCTCAGTGGTTGCTGAGGGGCGGTGGCAGCAGCGGGACTTTCCGGGTAGTTGTTCCTGCGTAAGTAAAGGTAGAAACCCGTTTTGTGGTCAAATATGTTTTTGTCTAATATGTCTCCCAAGGTGATGTTATTTTTGTGGCTTTTGCTGTACGGGTCTGTTTCCAGAGGGAGAAGGTGGACTGAGACACGTGCTGGGAGTTTGGTCTGTAAAATAATGTGTAAAATAGTTTTTAGTGTGTGAAAAGGCTGGAAAGGGGCCAGGAGGTGTCTGCAGAGAGCAGAGGTGGCCAGGACAGGGGACAGGGGACAGTGGCCACTGGAAAGCCGTGGCAGAAGATGGGAGAGACTCTTCCAAGCCACCAGCAGCTCCATCCTCGTGGTCAGCCCCAGCCCTGCAGAGTGTCCCCGGGTTTCCTGTTCATGTAGGGGTGTCCATGAGCTCTTAGAAGTTTGTGTAGTGTGTACCCCATAATTCCTTTTGTCATATATTTAAAAAATGCTGTCGATTCCTCAGGAGGGGAACCCTGGGTTTTTTCCCCTGTATCTGAAATCTCCCCAGAGCTATTTGCATGAACAGTTTCTTCAGCCCCCTTTGTAGCTGCTGCTCATCCCCCAGGACATCCCCATGTTATCTGGAGTGGAGGGAACAGTGTGGCCACAGGTGGGATTCAGGAAAAAAGTGGGAAGATTTTACTTACCCATTTTACTTTACCCATTTTAGAAATGGGTACAGCCCTGCATGACCACTGGGTCTCCATTTCTTATCTCATCCAAGTAATAATGGGTGACCCAAGGGGCAAAGGGAATTACAGAAACATGACTGATGCTAAAAAAGCTTCCAAACTTTTTTTCTAAAGACTGTCAGCACTTTCTTAAGGAATAAAGTTTCTCAGCCCGAGCCCTGAAGGAAGGTCAAGTTCTGGGAAAAAAAAAAAATGAAGCTTTGCTGGTTCCTTGGCTGCAGAAGCCAAGAATGAATTTAGAATATCCCAAGCACTGGCTTTACAGCTAAATCAGCTGATCTTTATCAGCCAGCTGTGGATTTTGGACACTTTCTCATCCTGGATTTTTCTCTGAGTTAAGAAGCGTGTTAGTGCTGTTTATTCCACCCTAATTAAATTAGGCAAAAGCAAATATTTTAGTTTGGAGGCAGAATTTGCGAGCGAGGCAGCCTCAGGTTAGCAGGACTGTTCATCAGCCCCAATCCTCAGGTCAGCTTCAGTTCCCATTTTCCCAAATGTCACCACGTCACCCCTGGCTGCACATCAGGGCTGGCACAGAGGGCTGTTTGCATTGCTCCTGGGTGAGATGAATCCTTTGTTCAGTGAAGGGTAAATACATCATTCCTCATCACACCTTGTGTCTTAATTCTCTTTATGTGCCACATGCTATAGGAGCAGAAACTCAATAAAATGATTTGATTTGTAAGTGCTGCCCTGTCTGGTGGAATATTTCCTCCTGTGGGAGCAGGAATTGTGGGTTGTGTGGTTTTGGATGGGTGCAGTGATCACAGAGGGTGCCATAAAATGTGACAATGGCAGAGCCTGGCATGGTGTGGGGCTGGGCAGGGGCACGCTTGGCATTTGGAGCAGACCTTGGCTCTGCAGCTCCTGCATGGGCTGGGACAGCCACACCATCCCAGGCACAGCCCCTGCAGCAGCAAAAAGTGCATTCCAAGCACACTGCCACAAAAAAAAAGTGGTAAAAGTGCATTGGTTTCCCAGCACAGAGTGTTCTGAGGGCTTCTGCTGGGGAGCAAGGGGAGGACAACCTTCCTGAGACCATCATCCTTCCTGTGTTTAATTAAGGGGATGAGTTTCTGGCCATTAAAACTGATTGACTGGGTGGGTCAACCACTGCCCACGAGCCCCTGGACCTTTGCCTGAGCTGGAGGAGCCTCAGGGGAGCAGGGCAAAGAGCTGGCAGTGCCTCTGGCAGGTTGGCAAACCAAAGGACAAGACGTCCCCAGAAGAAGCCACAGCAGTCCCAGCTGGTGGCACTTGACAATCATTAATTGCAGCAACCCACTCAAATCCTTTTCTTCTCTAATCCAGGCTTTTTGGGTTTTGGTTTTCTCTGTATAATCTCCATCTTTTATCCATTCTCCTTGTTATCGAGGATTTAGTCAAAACATACGTGGGGTTTGACACAAAGCTGCTATTTTTAATCCTTGCTTCACACAGATAATCAATTTCCACTCAATACTGGCTGTCACTTGCATTGCTGGAAAACTGGATCTCACGTTAGTGAATAACACCCACGCCTGCTTGGCTCAACCCCCCCCTTCATTTATATTTTAAATGCTGAGATTTCGCCACATCCCTCAGCCAGGGGATAATCAGCCCATTGTGTGTTTGTCACTGGGGGGGATTGGTCACACTCATGGGGATGAGCTCCACACACCAGAGCAAACCCTTCCCTTCCATCCAGGGGGGAATCAGAGCCCTGGGAAGGAGCTGAGCCCAGCACAAGTGCCATGCCAAGATTTGTTGAGTTGTTTTCTTGCTCCTCACTTGCTGCTCTTGACCCTGTAATAGCAACTCATAGAGACATTTCAATTATTTCCAAGCAAAATAAGGAGGGTCACCCCAGGGCCACGTCCCACAGGAGGCTTGGCCATGCTGGGGCTCCTTTGAAAGTCCCTGCAAAGGGGAGGATGCTGCTGCAAGCAGCCACAAATGAATAGTCTGTTTTATTGAGTAGTGCAAGCAAAATAAACACATGGAGCATTCCCAGACCTTCCTTTCATTTTTTTTTCCCTCCTTTCTCTTCAGTTTTAGTCTCCCAGTCTCCATTTTCATCAAGGACTGGCTGGGGCTGCAGGGAGGGCAGGGGACACTGCAGGGAGGGTGGCCAGGGCTGGTTTCATGTGGGGACTCAGGGACAAGGGAAATCCCACGGGTCCAGCTCACTGCAAGGGCTCAGAGGGCTGGGAACTGTCCCAGCCTTGCTCCTTCCCACCAACTGAACAACAAAATGAGTTGTATCTGAGAAAAAAAGGTGGAAAACATCCAGTGGGAAGTGAGTTCCAGGCATGAAATTCCAGACCGGTTTGGGTTGGAAGGGACATAAAAATCCATCTCAATCCACCCCTGCCATGGCAGGGACACCTTCCACTATGCCAGGGTGACCCAAGCCCTGTCCAACCTGGCCTTGGACACTTGCAGGGATCCAGGGGCAGCCCCAGCTGTGCCAGGGCCTCCCCACCCTCCCAGGGAGGAATTCCTTCCCAATATCCAGCCAGGGTGATATTCTCCACTGCTGGCTTCCCACTGATCCCATCATTGTGTGATGAGCTTTCTTTCATACATCAGCAACACATTGGTTTGGCAAAGGGAAGAATCTTGTCATAACAATTTATATTTAGTCTCCAAATGTGGCCTTTAATTGCTAATTACAGAATGCTACTCGCAGGTTGGCAAATCACACACACCAAAAAGAAAAAGCCAGTGAGGAAGAAAACAATTGGGGGTTTATAAGGGCTTAAGAAATAAACAAACATGGACTTTAATTATCTTAGACAGCTGAGAAATAAATGTAACTCCAATGTTGATGTTGAAGGGGGGTGTGTCACAGCTACCACAGCAAGGCTGTCCCCAGGGCTGGGAATCACTAATTCTGCAGGGAGTTTTTGGGAACAAGAGTGGCAAAGCCCACCAGGATGGCAGGGGCTGCAGACAGGGGCTGACAGCTGGGGGCTCTGGGGCTCTGGGGCTCTGGGTCTCAAACCCAGCTTTGGGATGCTGGGAGCAGCAGAGAGGGCAGAGCAGGGACACCTGGATCTCACCAACCCCAAGGGTGACCCAGAGGGGACAGACTGGGCTTTGTGGGCACCTCCCGGAGCCCAGGTCTCTGGCAGGAGCAGCTTTGTGTGCTTTGATTTCTATTTTATTTTATTTCTCCACAAACTTTTTATTTACACATAATTCTTGATTAGCCTGTAAAGAGCATTCAGTCAATGGGCTCAGTCCCAGTCCTCCTTCAGTCTTCAGTTCAAGCAATGTCAGTCCAGATAATTTTATCTTTGCTTGCAAGGATAATAAATTGGACAGAAAATTATATATAGCTCATTGGAGAAAATTGCAGCCCTGATCCTTGAGATCCTGATCTCAGTCTCTGTTTGTTCTTCACTTTTACGACTTCTGTTATTTGCCCTCCTAATTGTGTCTCTAATTAGGCAACCCCAGACTTCTCAATCTCATTTTGCCAGAGGTTTTCTCCCCCAGGGGCCTCATTGTTCTTCCTGCCATTTAAGATTATCCATCAGTACAGTTGTGCACTTATTTAAATGCCAGGTCAGGATCTCATCTCTGCTGTGAGCTCCTCACTCAAGGATGTTCTCCCTGGGCCTGCAAACCCTGGCTGCCATTTCCAGGGACTCTCAGCTCCTCCCTGAACAAGCCCAAGGGGCACAGGGATGCTCCTCCCTGCACTGGGTATCCCAGGAGAGCTGGGCTGTCTCTGCACACTGCAGGAGACGCCAGCTGGATTAGGACAAGGGGGAATGGTTTTAAACTAAAGGAGGGGGGATTAATTTAGACATTAGGAAGGAATTCCTGGCTGGGAGGGTGGGCAGGCCCTGGCACAGGTGCCCAGAGCAGCTGTGGCTGCCCCTGGATCCCTGGGAGTGTCCAAGGCCAGGCTGGACAGGGCTGGGAGCAGCCTGGGACAGTGGAAGGTGTCAGGATTGAAACTGGATGAGCTTTAAGGTCCCTTCCAACCCAAACCATCCTGTGATTTTGTGATTCATTTGGCAATGAGAAGTGATGCAGTTTGCTCCTTTGCTGGGATGAGCATCACTCCAAAATCCACTTTGACAAGAAGCCAGAGCTGCAGGTGAGCCTGGGAGAAGTGGAATTTGTCTCCTCTTTGCAGATGCACAGGCTTGGATATTCTGGATTTCTGTCCAAGAGCCAGAGGCATCCCAGGAGTCCTGACTGACTCTCAAACCCTGCAGCCTTCATCAGCAGTGCTACTTAAATGTACAAGAAATGTCTTTTTTTTTCCTGGACTTTTCCCAAAGATAATTTGTAATTATATTTTACAGCTTTATATATATATATATATAAAAGACAGTGCATTAGTCATGCAAATATAATTACATATTTTACGTTCCCGTGTCATTTTTAATTAAAAACATGGTATTTAAAGCACGTACATCTCAAAAACCCCAGTATAGGCTTCTATTAAAAATGCAGTTGGTTAAAGCTAATGAAGTACCTGGATGGGCCAGGACAAACAGAGCCTGCTCTGTTGCCGTGGGAACAGCCAAGAGCACCCAAAATACCGGGGAAAATGTGGCTGGGGACAGAACCAGCCCCAACCCCAACCCCAGTGGCCTTTTCCTGGCTGAAAATGTGACTGGGGACAGAACTCTCGGGCTCAGAGTTGCTGAAATGGCTCCCGAGGTATTAAAAAGTCTTTTTTTCCCAGCCCCGCGCTCAAATAAGAAGTCAGGATTCCTCTGCTCTGGTTTTCAAGGTTGTTTATTTTCTTTTATCTGTCACATTCTTTCTCTGACCTGCTCAGATCTGTCTGGCAGGTTGGGTTGTGGCACACTGACTGCCCTTGGGGTGGTGTTGGCTTTTTATACTAAGAACTACCTGTACAATATTTACAATAATTTTCCAACACCTATCACCTATGTTAGACAGTCTGTCTCTGCTCTAAACCAATCCAAAAGTGTCACCATCCCAGCAGAAGATGGAGGACAAGAAGAAGAAGGAGAAAGACAGGACATGCCCAGATTCCTCCATCTTGCATCCTGAACCCCCATTCTAAAAACCCCAAAATTCTACTTTTCCACCCTGTGGTAAATTCACTAACATTCTACTCAAACCCTTGTGGCTTGTAACTCTTTGCACAAAGTTGGTGATTGTTTCCATGGGTTAAAATCGAAGGCACAGGTGTTTGTGACTCCGTGCCAAGGCCTCTGAGCCCCTTGCCAGGGTCTGGAATCACCCAGGGCAGTCAGAGGAATTTCCTGGGTTCCGACAGAGAATCAGCCCCAACCCCAATCCCAGCGGCCTTTCCTGGCTGAAAATGTGACTGGGGACAGAACCAGCCCCGATCCCAGTGGCCTTTCCTGGCTGAAAATGTGACTGGGGACAGAACCAGCCCCAATCCCAGCGGCCTTTCCTGGCTGAAAATGTGACTGGGGACAGAACCAGCCCCAATCCCAGCGGCCTTTCCTGGCTGAAAATGTGATTGAGGGACAGAACCAGCCCCAATCCCAGCGGCCTTTCCTGGCTGAAAATGTGATTGAGGGACAGAACCAGCCCCAATCCCAGCGGCCTTTCCTGGCTGCCGTGCCAGATGTGGCACATCTGGGCCAGATCCCATCTCCCAGGGCTGGAGGAGCTGTCGGGAGTGGTGGAGTGGCCATCCCAGTGCTGGAGCCCCACAGGAATGCAACATCAATATTGGAGTTACATTTATTTCTCAGCTGCTGTTTTTCCCCCTAAGATAATTAAAGATCACGTTTGTAGCCGCATTTTCCTTCACAGAGAAAAGCAAGGCACAACTTCCCAAGGATATTTCTGAGGTTCACATTCTCTGAACCTCAGAGAAAGAAAAAACAGTTCTTATCTCATTTCCTGCTCCTGTGTTTTGGAACAAGTGGAATGCATTGTTGGAGATTGTTTACCTGAAGGGAATTGGGAACTGGATTCTGGTTTTGATTCACTGACCAGTTGAATCCAGGTGTGGGGTGGGACTGTGGGCTGACAGGCATGAGATTCTGGGCAGTGGAGTGGAGTTGGGTGCTTGTTCAGGTTCAGTTTAGATGTAATGTAATATAGTGTAATATAGTATAATAAAGTAATTAATTAGCCTTGTGATATCCATGGAGTCCTCCTCATCATTCCTCCTGGATGTCGGGCAAAAATATCACCAATACACATTTGTTTATTTCTTAAACCCTTATAAACCCCCAGTTGTTTTCTTCCTAATTGTTTTTTTTTCTTTTTCTGTTTGGTGTGTGTGATTTGCCAACCTGTGAGTAGCATTCTGTAATTAGCAATTAAAGGCCACATTTGGAGACTAAATATGAATTGTTATGACAAGATTCTCCCCTTTGCCAAACCAATGTGTTGCTGATGTATGAAAGAAAGCTCATCACACAATGATGGGATCAGTGGGAAGCCAGCGGTGGAGAATATCAGCCTGGCTGGATATTGGGAAGGAATTCCTCCCTGGGAGGGCGGGGAGGCCCTGGATCCCTGGAGGTGCCCAAGGCCAGGTTGGATGGGGCTTGGGGCAGCCTGGGAGGGATTTGAGCACCAGGCACCAGCAGGGAACCATCCCAGAGCCAGGTGGAGGATGGGAGTGCGACCCAGCCATCCAATTCACACATGCAAATACTTCTTCTGGCTCGTTAATTGCTTCCGAAGTGGAAGATTTCTCCTAATCTCCCATTAGCAGCTGCACATCCCTCTCCATTTCAAATTGCCGTGCTTGAGGCTTTGTGGCTGTCGGCAGGCACCGAGTGGAGGAGCGGTAATTTTGGTAATTTTTTAATTAAGTCGCTTTGCCGGCGCTGCTCTCGGATGTCTGAGAGAAACGAGGGAGGATTTTGCTGCTGATTTCCTGAAGAACCCCCTGCCCACCCCTCTGGGGACACCCCACCTGTGTCCCTGTCCTGGTTCTGCTCTGCACCAGCCCAGGGGGACCCTGCTGCCACAGGAGCGGTCCTGGCAGGGTGATGTCAGGAGCCAGGACATCTCTGCCTGTCTTGGATGGCACAAACCCCTGCCAGGGGCTCAGAGACCCTGGCACAGAGCCCAAGACACCTGTGCCTTTGATTTTGACCCATGGAGCAAGTTACCACCTTTATATGAAGAATTCCAAGTCAAGGGAGTTTAAGTAGAATAATGGTTTGTCACGGGGTGAAAAATAAAATTTTGGGGTTTTAGAATGGGGGTTCGGGGTCCCAAGATGGAGGAATTTGGGCGTGCCCCTGTCCTTCTTCTTTCTTCTTCCTAACCTCCATCTTCTGGGTGATGGTGGCACTTTTGGATTGGTTTAAGGTGGAAGCTCACTGTCTAACATAGGTGATAGGTATTGGTAGGTATTTAGTTATGGTAAATAATGTACACGTTGTTTGTAGTATAAAAGACAACACCACCTCTGAGGGTGGTCAGTGTGCCTCTGTCTGACTGCTGAACGGACCTTGGCAGGCCAGAGAAAGAATTTTATAGTAAAAAAATTTTATGAAAAGTAAAATTTTTGGGTTTTAGAATGGGGGCTTGGGGTCCCAAGATGGAGGAATTTGAGAGAAAGAATTTTAGAGTGAAAAAATTTTATGAAAAGTAAAATTATAGTAAAAAATTGTTATGAAAAGTAAAATTTTTGGGTTTTAGAATGGGGGCTTGGGGTCCCAAGATGGAAGAATTTGAGAGAAAGAATTTTAGAGTGAAAAAATTTTATGAAAAGTAAAATTATAGTAAAAAAAATTTATGAAAAGTAAAAAGTAAATTATAGTAAAAAATTTTCATGAAAAGTAAAATTTTGGGGTTTTAGAATGGGGGCTTGGTGTCCCAAGATGGAGGAATTTGAGAGAAAGAATTTTAGAGTAAAAAAATTTTATGAAAAGTAAAATTATAGTAAAAAATTGTTATGAAAAGTGAAATTTTGGGGTTTTAGAATGGGGGCTTGGTGTCCCAAGATGGAGGAATTTGAGAGAAAGAATTTTAGAGTGAAAAAATTTTATGAAAAGTAAAATTATAGTAAAAAATTGTTATGAAAAGTAAAATTTTGGGGTTTTAGAATGGGGGCTTGGTGTCCCAAGATGGAGGAATTTGAGAGAAAGAATTTTAGAGTGAAAAAATTTTATGAAAAGTAAAATTATAGTAAAAAAAATTTATGAAAAGTAAAAAGTAAATTATAGTAAAAAATTGTTATGAAAAGTGAAATTTTGGGGTTTTAGAATGGGGGCTTGGTGTCCCAAGATGGAGGAATTTGAGAGAAAGAATTTTAGAGTGAAAAAATTTTATGAAAAGTAAAATTATAGTAAAAAAATTTTATGAAAAGTAAAAAGTAAAATTATAGTAAAAAAATTGTTATGAAAAGTGAAATTTTGGGGTTTTAGAATGGGGGCTTGGTGTCCCAAGATGGAGGAATTTGAGAGAAAGAATTTTAGAGTGAAAAAATTTTATGAAAAGTAAAATTATAGTAAAAAAATTTTATGAAAAGTAAAAAAGTAAAATTATAGTAAAAAATTGTTATGAAAAGTAAAATTTTGGGGTTTTAGAATGGGGGGACATAAAAGACAACACCACCTCTGAGGTGGTCAGTGTGCCTCTGTCTGACCTGCTGAACGGACCTTGGCAGGCCAGAGAAAGAATTTTATAGATAAGAAATAATGAACAACCTTGAGAATGAGAACAGAGGAATCCTGACTCCTCCTTCGACTGCAAGGCTGGAAAAAGAGACTTGTACATATCTCAGAGTCACTCTGACCAGCAGAAATCCTGAGAGCTGAAACCCCCCTGAGCGCCTCTGCTCCAAAGGCAGCGGCACAGGGAGCAGCTCCCGCCTCCTAGAGATGATTTAACGGGGTTTTTCTGGGATGTGATGGTTGCAGGAATCAGGAGCACCTTCCTGCCTGTTGCATGACCTGGGCTTTGCCCAATGACCTCGAATTGCTGCTCTGCCGGCTCCCTGGGAGCTGCTGCCTCTGCAGGGATGCTCCACCTGCTCCTTCCTGAGTGCTGAGGGAATTCTCCCCTCCTTCCCCAGCATCCCACACGGATGTGGGGGGTTCTCCTCCTCTGGCTGCTCATTGGGATCACAGATTATTTAGTCTCCAGACTAAAGGGATGGTGCTGCCATGGATCAGGCCCTTCCCAAGCTCATCCCTCCAGGACAATGCCACTCGTCAGGGCTCTGCTGCCCCGGGGTTCTCTTGGATGCAAACAAAAGTTCCTGGCAGCAGGAATGGAGCTGATGATGCAATTAAAATAATTATTTCCTAAACCTGCACGGCCCTGCCAGCCTCTGGAAGTGGCTCTTGCAGTGAAGAGGAGAATGGAGGGCTCAGAGCTGCCTGGTTTGCCAGCACACAGCTGAGCATCCCAGGGGATGATGACACTACACCCCAGCTGTGCAAAATTTCATGGCATTTATTTGGACTGATGTCTCTTGATTAAATTATACTTCTTTCTTCATTTATTCTCTAACAAGCTGAACATTTCAATTTCCCAGGCAAGCCCAGGTCAGGAATGGGAGGAGGTGGCAGCTGACACTGATATTGGAGGGGGCTCAGTTGGAGAGGAATACTTCTCATTTAAACCTCTGATTTCCTGAAAACCTGCACTCAGGGGGGAATTGACAATTCAGAGCTGAAGCTGAGAGCTGCAATCTCCTGCAGAAGCTGCTCACAAAGCCAAGTGTGGCTCCATGGCCTGTGTGGTGCCAAAAATCCCCCAGGCTGCAAAGCTTGGAGCAATTTTAGGTTAAAAGGGAATCATAGAATCATGGAATGGCTTGGGTTGGAAGGGACTGTAAAGATTATCCAGTTTCAGCCCCCCTGCCATGGGCAGGGAATCAGACCTTTCATTTTTCCTCCCCTGAGCAAATCCATGGAAGTGCTAATCTTAGCACTACTTTCATTTACAAGGGTTAGGAGGTAATTTAGGAGAAATCCGTTTAGCTGAGCAATTAGCAAGTCAATAACACACTTCTGCATTTTATTAGAAAAGGAAAAATTGATAATTTCTGTTTGTTTTGACCCTACCTCTGCAGCAATGGCAGCAATTTTCCAGGATAATCCCAGTTACCATGGTTATATCTCGTTATATCTCCCTCCAGGACCTTGGCCACCTACAGCAGGAGGACACAGCAGCATGGGCAGAGCCAGGGCTGCTGTGCTGGGGGGAAACTGCTCCAACCCCCCAAATTCTGCACCCCTGTGCCACCCCAGCCTCCCCTGCCCTGCCTGCACCACTCCCCCTTCCCCAGCCAGCAGAGGGGAAGTCAGGAGGGCCGGGAACCCCAAATTTGCTGCTGACTCCCCACTGGGGATGAGGGATTGAGGGGCAAAGAGATAAAGAAATCTCTACTGATATTTCTTGGAGTGCACTCACAATCCCTGAGCTGCAGCACTGGGAAAGAGACCCCAGCCCTCCTTTCCCAGGGAGAGGCACTTCACCCCTCAGCACTTTTGCCTCAGGAAGAGGGATTAAAGCAGAAAATTCAGATCCATTCCAAAAAAGCACTGGGGAGCTGATTTTGAGAGGCAAGAAATTAAAGAACTGCTTAGCTGAATAGCTGAGCTGGTATTTTTCTGTCCTCAGGAAACAACTTTGATATAACAGCATTAGTAATAATAACACCCCAAAGAAAATGCTGGTGAAATCATGTAGAGCCTGCAGGATGTGTGAAATCCCTGGGATGGGATGTGGGTCTCCCTTGTGTCAGCAAAATCCTTCCTGGAGGGGATGGAGACACATTACCACCAATGGGAGCAGCTCAGGGAGAATAATCCATCTTGATCAAAGAACCAAAATAGCAGAAAAAATCTGTTAGTAAATGAAACTGTCCAGAAAATCTCGAAACTTGGTGTGTCACAAGCCAGTGCTCCTCTGACAGGGCTGTGAGCTCCCTCTTTGAAGGCTTTATTTTTATTCCTCCTTTCCAGAGGGAAGGAAGGAGCAGACAACACTGGGAAGGATGAGTGAGAGGAGCCTGGGCATCCCCAGGCTGGCTGGGACAACGGGGATCCAGATCTGCAGGGCCCCTGTCATTCTGCAAAATTCAGCTTTTAAAAGGAAATTTTAGTTGTGTCCCTTCCTTTGGGAAGGTGCAGCAGGAGGGGAGGGCAGGGGGTGTGAGGTCTCTGGAGGGTTTGGGGGGCTGAGGAGGGAGGAGAGGAGCTGATGATGACCCTACACCCCAGCTGTGCAAAATTCAATGGGATTTTTTGGTACTGATGTCTCTTGATTAAATTATATTTCTTTCTTCATTTATTCTCTACCAAGCTGAACATTTCAATTTCCCAGGCAAGCCCAGGTCAGCAGTGAGAGGAGGTGGCAGCTGATGCTGATATTGATATTGAAGGGGTCAATCCTGCCATGGAGGATTTGCAGGAGCTGGTTTGGGGTCTGAGGAGGAGAAGTGGGGCAGGGGGAGGTGGGGATGGAATGGACCCAGCTGGGACATGTTACACAGGACATGAAACAATATGAGCTCACACACTGCTCTTCTTAAGGTGAAGGAAAGGGAAGATTATTTTTTGACTCCAACATTTATAGTTTTCTAAAAGAGACAGTGGATTGGAGGGTGAAAGTGCCACCTCTGCAATGACACTGGACAAACCAACAGTTTATTAAATTTCTTCTCTTTCATAAAAGAATGCAAAACAATCAGTTATTTACAGAAAGTGTGTGAGAAATTTGCTACAAGAATGTAAACATCAGAAGGCTTAGAAAATCTTAAAAAATCAGGGCAACAGGGGCACAATGAGAAATATCAGAGCTGGGCTGGGGCACAGAGCCCAAACCCCTGTGCCCCATCGCAGATCCCCCTGCCAGAGGGACAATGCAGGAACTGTTTTGGTGAATGTGGTTTTGCTTCCTCTGCACTTCCATTAGGAGATGCTGAGGACTGGCTGCCTCTCCATGTCCCTTCTGGCATGTCCCCAAGCCCTGTGTCCTCCCAGCCCTGCTGGGAACCCCTGAGGGGAGATTTTCTGCCTCCCTTCGCTGCTGGTGTGGGATGAGTTTCACCTCAGCCAGATGTTCCGTGGGCAGCAGAACCTATTTGAAGTTAAAAGCCAGTGATTAGAGTTGCCAACCAGCCATTAAGGAAGTATTAAATGGAGAATTATCCCCCTCTTCCTGTTTCAATACAATGGGAGCTTCATAATGCACTTGTTTAAGTTGCCTGGTTTTAATTTTAGTTCCCCCGTTTCCAACAGGACACACTGAGCCACCATTTCACTTTATCAATAGCTCCTGTGAGCTGGAAAAGAGTCAGGGAGGGGAATAAAGTCAATATCCTTGAGAATGAGACAAAGGAGAAAAAATTAGCCCAAAGATCTGGGTTTCTCTTTCTCACTGATAACACAACTTCTCAATTTACTTGCCCAGATTGCCTTGCAAAGAGGAGCATTTTTCAAGAGGAGCAGAGATGAAAGGGATTATTACTTCTAGAGGCTCTTCTTTAAAGAGATAAAGTATTTGGCAATTAAAGCCCAGGGAGCTGCAGACTCGGGGGAGGGCTGGAGCAGCCCCATTAGCATCTTTTCCACTGCCCCCTCCTTTGGGAAGGATGATCCCAGTGCCTCTGGGCTGACTGTGGGGCCACCTCCTGCTGCAGCCCTGGGAGGGGGGACAGGAGCAATGCTGGCCCCAGGGCTGCCCCCATTTGGGGCTGAGCAGAACCACGGGCAGGGGGATGAAGGAATGAAGGTTTTCCACAGCCTTCTGTGGGGAAGAGGCTGCCCATGCCAGCCCCAGGTGAGCACCTGCACAGCACCAGGCAGTTTCTGCCACTGGAGACCCTGAGTCAAGGCTGAGTTTTCCTGAGAATCTGTCAGTGCTGCAGGAATGGTGGGAGGGCAGAGGCAGCTGGGAGCAGCCACAAAAATCCATTTCCACACAGGACAGAGGGAGCTGAGGCAGCCCTGCCAGGGTCCCTGCATCCCATTTGGATCCCTGTATCCCACCTGGGCCCCTGGAACCTGCTGGAAGTCCCTGCATCCCACAAAGGTCCCTGCATCCTTTGGGATCCCTGTATCCCACCAGGGCCCTTGGAACCTGCTGGAAGTCCCTGGAACCTGCTGGAAGTCCCTGCATCCCACAAAGGTCCCTGGAACCTGCTGGAAGTCCCTGCATCCCACTGGGGTCCCTGCATCCTTCTGGGGTCCCTGGAACCTGTTGGAAGTCCCTGGAACCTGCTGGAAGTCCCTGCATCCTTTGGGATTCCTGCATCCCACCAGGGATCCCTGGACCCTGCTGGAAGTCCCTGCATCCCACAAAGGTCCCTGGACTCTGCTGGAAGTCCCTGCATCCTTCTGGGGTTCCTGCATCCCACCAGGGATCCCTGGACTCTGCTGGAAGTCCCTGCATCCCACTGGGGTCCCTGCATCCTTCTGGGGTCCCTGCATCCCACCAGGGATCCCCGGGTCCCATGGAGGGGCTGCTGCTCCCTCTGGGGCCCCTGGCTGGGTTTGAGCAGTGCCAGGGTGGCTGATGGGGACAATCCACACCCCTGAGGGCACCAAGGGCTCTGACAACTGCCCCAGCTGTGGCACAGCCTTGGCTTTCTCCCCATGGGGCCAATAAATACTTAAACAAGTGGAAAAAAGGAATTGATGACCCCAGCAGGAGATGAATTCTGGCACCTGCAGAGCTCCATGGGGCTGGGGGTGTCCATGCCATGGCAAGCAGGAGCCTGTGGCCCTGCTGCTCCTCTCTCCCAGCAGTCACCCCAGCAGGGTCACCCACACAGGTGTCTCTGAGGTCCCTCACACTCCTCTGTGGCACTGGAGGATGGCAGGGACTCAGCTCTGGTGGGATGAGGAGGGTGACCCCATCCTGGAGGCAGCCTGGGGACAATCTCTGCTCTCTGTGACAGTGGCAGCACCCAAGGAAGGGCTGGAGCTGTGTCAGGAGGTTTAGGCTGGATCTCAGGGAAGTTTCTTCCCCCAGAGGGCACTGCCCAGGCTCCCCAGGGAATGGCCACAGCTGCAGAGCTCCAGGAGAGTTTGGACAGCACTGCCAGGGATGCCCAGGGTGGGGTTTGGGGTTTCTGTGAAGGGCAGGAGCTGCTTTGGATCCTTGTGTGTCCGTTCCAGCTCAGGACACCCCTGATTCCAGGAGCTGGGAGCACTCAGAGCTTGGAGGGCCCTGCTCCCTACCCGGTGTCACAAGGAGCCTCCAGCTCAGAGCTGAGCCACCCCTGCTGATCAGACACGTGGGGTTTGTCCCTTGTTTGCCAGCAGATGGAGATCAGGCTGCTCTGCTTGACGGGAGTTATTCCAAGGATTAATTAGTTGACGTTTCCTGAAGTACTTTGAAGATGTGGAGTGTGAGATAAGTGCTGTGCTCTAGGAGCCCATCGGGTGCTGCAGTTATTTTGTTCCTTTTCCTCCTCCTCCCAAAGAGTTTGTACAAAAACAAATCCCACAGGAGCTGGTGGGGCTCTGGCTGAGCTGTTTTAGTGAGTGGCACCTCTGCCCATGTGCTCAGCACAGGGAGGAGCTGCAGAGATCCCAGAGGAGCCACAGAGCTGCTCCAGGGCTGGAGCCCCTCTGGAGCCAGGCTGGGATGATGGGGAAGATGAAACAGGAAAGCCTTATCAATATGATTGTCTGGCAAAGGATTTTAAGAATATAGAAACTATAAGTGAGATTGAAATGAAAGCAAGCTTTGAGATCCCTCAGTTACTGAACAACTGGAAAACAATGGTGTGGCCACTGAAGGTGATCCCCTTTTGATGGAACAACACCCTCTGCTTGCAGACAGGCCCAAGGGTCAGAGCAGACCCTACAGCTTGGCAGAAGGGCCCAAAGAGGAGTTTTTAGGGTTTAAAATGGAACACAGTATGGTAATGTAGTGATTCTTATAGGCTGTATGTAAATGCTATAGGATTTGTATCTTGGACTAGATTGGTCAGTGAGAATCAGAATATTCAGCACAGAAGAAGATTTATTGTATTGGAACGGGAACCTCGCTCTCTTAACTCTTACCTCTTGTCTCTTAGCTCTTACTTTTCTATGCTCTTACCCCTTTTACTCTCTTATGCTTTTACTCTCTCCCTCTCATCCTCTCTCCCCCTCTCTTCTCTCAGTCCTGCTCCAGCTGTGGTTGGCAGCTCCCAGCAGGGCCCTGCACCCAGGCCCTTTGCAATAACCCACAAGTTCCAAGCCCTGGCTGCAGAGATCTCTCATCTCCATCCATCCCAACCCTGCTACCCCCATCTATCCTACACTGGGAGAGCTGGGGGTGCTCACCTGGAGCAGAGAAGGCTCCAGGTGTCACAGGGAAGTGCAGGACATGTTCCAGGCTACAAGATGTTTCTGGTGCACAATCATTACTGCCCCATCAATTTTAATTCAGGCTGGAGAAATCATGGGTGTAATTATTTACTACTGTGAGATTTCTGAAAATTATATTTCTGTTACTGCCCTTATTGATCTTGAAAAGGGCCATAAATTAACTTGACAGTTCACAGAGTCCTTCACACTTGAATAATTTCTCTGCTTGACTTGCACTGTGTGTTGAACTTTCAGCACCAGCCAATTACAGTCATTCAAAGTGGGTATTTGAAGATTTTTCTTATGCAACAAATTTGATTATAATACCAAAGAACTTGAGGCAAATACCAAGTGCCCTCCATGTGGCTGAACAGTTTGGCTTGAGCTGGGCACAGCTGGATGGGATTGAGGGTGGCAGGGGGGTGACATGGCCACTCCCCAGCCCTGGGAGAGCAGGTGCTGCCCCTCAGGTGCTCCCCACAGCACTGGCACCTCCCTGGGGTGTTCAAAAAGCAGCCTGGCACTGGCATCAGCAGGATGCAACCCTCACCCAGCCAGCCTGGCCAATGGCTTCACTGCTTGTCCCCAGAATTCGGGAAAAAAGGGACACTCATGGCACTGAAACACCTCCTAATCCATCCTCTGTGCTCTCAGGATGTTGTGATGGGAACAAACCACAGCAATCCTGGGTTTCTAGGGACAGAAATGGGGCAAATCCTGCACCCTGCAGGGGCGTGGGTGAGGGAGAGCATGAGGGACAGTCTCTGCTGGGGCAGGAAGGACAGACATGGTGTGGGGACAACTGGGACTGTCCCCAGTCCCTGAGGGGCTCCCAGCACCTGCCCTGTCCTGCCCCATCCCCTCTGGGGGAAGAGGGAAGGGAAGGGGATGGGGCAAACTGGGCCTTACATAAGGTGGAGATTCTGTGGCTGCAGGGGGAGGTGGCCTGTGCTTCATTAGAAACAAACTCAGTAAATCAGCAACATCTGGGGCCTGCTGGCTGGAGCACCGCCCCAGCAGGGGAGGGAAATCTCCTGTTGTCCTCCCAGATTAAAGGATTTTGCTGTTTGCTCACAGTTTTGTACATGTAAAACGAGCTGGCCCTGAGCAGCAGCCTGCCCAAAGCCTCGTGTTCCATCTCTGCCCTAAGCCTTTCCAAAACCCTCACCAAACACAAACCCCTGCCCAGGCACCCTCCCAAGGTCTGTCTGTGCTCCCTGCTCTGAGCCCTGCAAGGACACCCCACCCTTGGGAAGTGATTTTTGGGGTGTTTCAGGGGCAAGGTGGAGCTCAGGGCTCTGACAGCCCTGCCCAGCACCCCACGCTCCCCAAGGCAGGCGGCCGCACTTCGCTGCGTACTATTTATTCATTATATCAGAAAAGAAAAACCTCATTAAATTAGTCCAGGACTCTGCTGGCTGCTCCCAGGTGGGGACACCAGTGCCAGGGCATGGCTGGGGTGGGGATCCAGCATTTCTTCATTTCACAGTGATGGGAGAAGGAGCAGAGACGCTGTCCTGAGGGCCGGGCCGGGCTGGGCCGGGCCGCACCCTCAGACCTCCAGCTTCTTCTTCATCTCCATGCGGTAAATGATCTGGTAGCCGTCGTCCCAGGCATAGATCTGCCTCTCCCTGGGGCTGTACTTGAGGCTGGCGTGGGAGCCGTAGCGCTTGGGGAAATAGACCAGGGAGGCGTCCTCGGGGGCCAGCGTGCCGCTGACGTCGAAGACGCACTGGACGCGGGCGCGGCTGGGCAGGCGCGTGTTGTACACCACGTGCAGCGCCCCGCACACCACGAAGGCGCCCTCGGCGTTCTCCCGCGGGCACGGCGTGTCCCACATCTGCTCGATGTCCAGCGAGGCGGGGTCCAGCTTGGCCAGGCACATGTTCTTCTCGTCCTCCTTGGTGGCGTAGATGGCCCAGAGGCCTTCCTCGTCCGCCGACACCTCGATGTAGGTGGAGGGGGACAGGCCGAAGACGGGGATCTGCTCCTCGGCCGGGAACACCGAGCTGTCCACCACCGTCTTGTTGGCCAGGTTGAACTTGATCACCTGGAAGGACAGGCCCTGCTGGCGGATGTAGTAGAGGTGGCCATCGTAGACGAGGTGCCCGGTGCCCACCCAGGGGTAGGGCAGCTTGATGCGGGCGGCCTTGCGGGTGGCAGAGAAGAGGGTGAACTCCCGCATGCGGGGGAAGACGTAAACCGTGTCGTTGGCGGTGCCGTCGAACACGTAGATCTTCTCTGAGGTCCCCGCAGCGTCCTTGGTCCAGAGCCCCGAGGCGCTGCCGAAACGCTTCAGGATCTTCATGGCCCTGACACTGGCAATGGTGTCACTGCAGTCTGTGAGAGACGGATGGCTGTGAGAGCCTGGGAACAGCCTGGCCCTGCAGCACTGCTGCTGCTCCGTGCTAGGTTCTCACCCTGTCCCACCAAAACCCCTTAGAAATTCACTGAAGGGGTTTAGGTGCATCCCTGGTGGCATTGGGAAGTCCCCTAGTGTACCCATGACACAGAGAGGAGCCACCCTCACCCCAGCCCTGCCCCAGAGGCTTTGGGGATGCACAAGGCTCCAGCCCGGGGCTTGGATGCAGCTCCCAGGCCAGGGGGGATGCAGGAGCTTGTGCCAGAGACATCTGAGGTGCCCTGCTGGGACACAATGCCCTGGCCCATGGCTGGGGGACACCTGGACTGGGGTGGGCCGGGAAGGGTCAGGGTAACCCTCAGACAGGAGTCATTCCAACACCTGGGGTGGTTTCATCTGCTGTGCAGGGGGATGCAGGCTGCTGAGCACCTTGGGAGTTTGAGCTCCTGGGTCTCCCTGAACCCAGCCATCAAGGGCAGTATCCAATTCATATCCAAGTCACCCTGACACAGCTTTTGGCAATTCCAACTTTGTGGGAAATATTAGCTCTTCCTATAGCGCCTCTAAGATTTAAACCTTTGCCTAAGAGCTTGGTTAACATTTAAACTCCATTCTACAACACCAGATCCAAATTTAATTTGAATTATAAGGCATTTGCATAATATCCAATCCCCCAGGGAGCCACGGCAGCCCCTCACCTGTGAGCTTGGTGTACTTCTCGTTCTTCCTCTGCTTGGCTGTGGCCACCTGCTTGTCCATCAGCGTCTCATCCACCTCCACGCAGGGCGGGGCGGGGTTCTGTGTCTCCAGGTAGTCCACCTCCCTCTCCAGCCGGTCCACGCGCACGGCCGCGCCCTCGGCCTCCGCCCGCAGCGCCTCCCGCTCCTTCTCGGCCGCCTCCAGCATCCCCAGCACCTGGTTCTTGAAGTCCCGCAGCTCCGTGGAGTAGCGGCTGCTCTGGTCGTGCCACTGGGAGATCCTTTCCTGGGGTGGCCAAGGGGACACTGAGGTCTCCAAACCTCACAGCCCACCATGGCAGCTGTCCCAGCCTGCCCGGGCTGGGGGTGTCCCCAGAGCCACACGGGGCTTCTGGCTCTGGGTCCCATCCCACCCTGTTCCTGCTCCTGTGGTTCTCCTGGGACTGTAACGCCCCTTCTCTTGTGATGTTCCCATTCCTGTGATGTCCCCATGACTCTTCCAGACCCACAATGTCCCTGCTTTCCCATGATGTTCCCATTCCTGTGATGTCCCCATAGTTCTCAGATCTGCAATGTTCCTGCTTTCCCATGATGTTCCCATTCCTGTGATGTCCCAATGGTTCTGATGTTCCCATTCCTGTGATCTCCCCATGATTCTCCTAGACCCACAATGCCTCTGCTTTTCCATGATGTTCCCATTCCTGTCATCTCCTCGCAGTTCTCAGACCTGCAATGCCCCTGCTCCAGTGATATTCCCATTCCTGTGATGTCCCCATGGTTCTGATGTTCCCATTCCTGTGAGGCCCCCATGGCTCTTCCAGACCCAGGGACAATGTCCCTGCTTTCCCATGATGTTCCCAGTCCTGTGATGTCCCCATAGTTCTCAGATCTGCAATGTTCCTGCTTTCCCATGATGTTCCCATTCCTGTGATGTCCCCATGGTTCTGATGTTCCCATTCCTGTGATGCCCCCATGGTTCTCCCAGACCCACAATGTCCCTGCTTTCCCATGATGTTCCCATTCCTGTGATGCCCCCATGGCTCTGATGTTTCCATTCCTGTGATGCCCCCATGGTTCTCCCAGGCCCACAATGTTCCTGCTTTCCCATGATGTTCCCATTCCGGTGATGCCCCCATGGTTCTCCCAGGCCCACAATGCCCCTGCTCCCCCGATCCCCCATCCCCCAGTGCTCCCACACCCATCTTGCCCCGGTGTATCCCAGCTGGGCTGTGCAGGACCCCGGCAGGAGCTTCCAGGGCTCCCCACCCCCTGCTCCATCCCTACCCCGGCTCCTCCTCACCAGCCCCGCTCCCAGCCCCTCCGGCCTCCCTGGGGAAGGGTTTGGCTGCCTGTCCCGGGGCGATTCGGGGTGCGGGGCTGGCTGTACCTCCAGGAGGGTGATGCGGCGCTCCACGTACTCCATGAACTGCTGCTGCTGGGCGCGCAGGGCCGGGGCGAGCAGCGGCAGCAGCAGCAGCAGGCAGCGCCAGGGCCCCATGGCCGGCAGCGCTGCAGCCTCCAGCTCAGTGCTCAGGAATGCTCCGGCCTCCCCAGCCCTTATTGCATCCAGATGTGCACAGGGAGGGAGGGGACGCTGCTCCTTCCCCGCAGACCAGCCCCGGGCGCTTTAACCCCTTCGTGCCCCAGCCAGCGCGCTGCCCCCGAGCCGCGGGGATGGGGCAGGAGACTGGGGACGGGCCGGGGACAGGAGTTTGGGGTGTGGGGAGAGCTGCAGGAGCCCTGAGCGAGAGGACACGTCCTCATGAGCCGTACTTTGGGGACAGCGAGGGGACAGCCCCGGCTCCTTGTCCGCAGAGGTGCCCAAAGCCAGCGGCCAACCTGAGCCACGTCCAGGTCTGGGGACAGGGATGTCCCTGGGGACAGGGAGGGTGCCAGCCCAGAGGGTTTGTCCCCTAGGATAGGGACAATGCTAGCCCAGTGGGTTGTCCCCTGGGCAGGAACACTGCCGGCCCAGCGGGTTTGTCCCTTGGGACAGGGATGGTGCCAGTGCAGGGGGTTTGTCCCTGGGGACAGGGACACTGTCAGCCCAGCAGGTTTGTCCCCTGGGACAGGGACACTGCCAGCCCAGCGGGGTTGTCCCCTGGGACAGGGATGGTGCCAGCATGGCAGGTTTATCCCTTGGGGACAGGGACAGTGCCAGCCCAGCGGGGTTGTCCCCTCGGTGTCCAGCAGCCCCGGGATCCTGCGTCACCCTGGATCCCGCTGGGAAGCTGCTGGAGGGCCTGGAGTGGCCCTGGCAGGAGGGGGCCCACAGTTACCTGTGGCAGGAGAGCATCTCCTCAGGTGAGGAGCTCCTCCTCTGAGCCCTTCCCCACCCCAGGAGGGTGCTTGGGATGGCCCAAGGTTCCCCTGTGGGAAGGCACCAGCCAGGGCTGGATCTGTGGCATCCCCCAGCCCAGCCCCAGAGCAGCCAGATGGGATCCAGGCAGGTTATTTGTTATTTGTTATTTGGTGGGATCCAGGCAGGTTATTTGTTATTTGGTGGGATCCAGGCAGGTGTTATTTGTGTTGCTTTGTTCTTATTTTGTGCTGAGGCTGGCAGTGAGCACCGACCAACAATTACTCTAAGCATTTGCCCACCAAAAGTTGGGATGTGGAAGAAGACACCAGCTCAGATATTTGGCATGGCCAGGAACCTGTTTGAACCCAGGGATGAGGTGAGGCAGCCTTTAAAATACACTTCTTGTGAGCTGCCCTTACTCAGACAAACAGAAATCAGGACCTGGATGGACAGAAATCAGGTTTAAAATTTATTGCCACCATTGTTTCCAGCAGGGTGCAAATGTACCCAAACCTCAGCAGCAGAAACCATGTACCCAAATGTACCCAAACCATGGCAGCAGAACCTTCAGAGCCAACTCTGGACTCATCTCAGCTTTTCTGGACTTCACTCCCTTTTGCCTCAGCTTACCACAGTTAAGACAGTGATTTTAAAAAGCTACATTTAATTTCTTTCTATTCTTCCTAATATGAAACATGAAACAACTTATTAGTTAAAGAGAAAATCAAGCTTGTAGGTTAGAGCAAAACCCACTCCCTGCTCTGGCATCCAGCACAGCAAAAGCAGCCTCCCATGAGCTGGTGATTATTTTTCTGGCTCCAGGCATGCAAACATAAACCACAAAATCACCCAGAACCTTTTTAGAGATGCTGGGACTGCACAAACTGTGAGTTCACTAAAGGAAAGGTGAGCATTACAGGGGTCCAGTTTCCTTTCAGTTTTCTAGTTCCATCTCTAGTTTTTTAATCTCCAGGAACAGTTTCTGGATTTCCAGCAGACTTTTCACTTTTTCCACAGGCATACCGCATTCAAAGGTCGATTTAATGTAGTGAACCTCTTGACACACATCAGCATCACCTTCTTTCATCTGTTAAACAGGAAAACAAACCCCAGAAAAGCCTGTGAGGATGGAGTGCAGCAGAGGCAGAGCCACCCACTCCTCAGCTATGAGGCTGCCCTGTCCCAACAGGGGCTGCATCATCCTCAGGACCAGAAATGAAAATATTTTGAGAAGTTTTAGCAGTTTTCATGTTAGAAATCAGGCAGCACCCACCCAGGGACTCAGCCAGGCTCAGCACCCTGAGGCTCTGAGCACCTGGGAAGGTTCAACCATGGCAGGGTGGAACTGGATGATCTTTAAGGCTCCCCCCAACCCAACCATTCTGTAATTTTGTGGTACTCACACACTTGGGCAGTGGTGTCCAGCTGCCATCAGGCAAGCACGTGGCTGTCCAGGCATTATCCATCATTCCATTGTCTGGAAACTGGTAGCCAGGAAGGCACTCCAAGGTGACAGTCTCGTTGGTCTGGTACCACCTTTGCTCACCCAAAGGGCTTTTCAGCTTTCCAAAGGGCACTTGTGGTGGTGGACACAGGACTGAAAGGAAAGCCCAGGGCAGAAGGCACCTCAGCCAGAGGTCAGAAAGGAGTTTGGGAAGTGCAGAGGAACTTAAAATTGTGGAGCTGTGAAATCAAAACCACTTCTCTTCAAGAAGAGGGTGAAGGTCAGAGCAGCCCCTGTGAGGGGCTGTGAATTCCTTATGGATTTGCTGTTTCTGGCAGTGTTTCAATCCAGGCATCCCCATGGTGGGGGTCAACATTTGGCAATAAGGGAAAGGAAAGTCAGTGAGCTCCTGACCTGTCTTAGACCTCCTTTATACAGAGCTGTCAATAAAAACTCAACTATGACCTGGAAAACACCAGCTTTGGGAAAGTTGTTTCTTCTGCAAAGAGGAGAAGGACTCAGGAAGCCCCAAGGACAGACAGAGGCAGGCAATCCTGCACCCCAAGCCCTCTGCTCTACCCCAGGGGCCACAGCTGAGCAGGAGATTTTGGGAGCACCCCTAAATGCAGTAGATGGGCACAGTTTCATTTACCCATACCACAGTTTGTTAGTGAATCACTACATCTTCCTGCCGTGGGGGTTTGGGACACTGAACTGAAAGGAAAATGCACATTAAAAATCCAGGAACAGGAGGTGGAGGAGAAAAAGCTCACTCACCTGGCTGGCAGGTGGGCACGGGCGGGTCCCAGGTGCCATCAGCCAGGCACTGGCTCTGGGCAGCACCACGCAGCCTGAAGCCTTCCTCACAGGAGAAGTGCAGGAGCAGCCCATAGGGAAAGGTGAACACCTGTGGGCTCATCCTTCCCCTCTCCACCACGGGCTTGGGGCACCGAACCGCTGTGGGACAGAGCAGAGCTGGCACTGGGCTCTGGGCACAGCAGAACCCAGGCAGGGCTGCTCCTCCCGAGCCCTGATGGCCCCCGGAGAGGAGAACCAGGGTCTGCCACTTCCAGAGGGATCATCCCCCCTTCCTGTGGAGGAAGCAGCATCTGCAGGCAGCCCTGCCTGGTTTGTTCTGAGTGCTGGCACTGCCCCCAGGGCCTGGCTCAGGCTGGTGCCATGCCCTGGTCCCACAGTGACCCCAAACCACTCACCCCTGCACAGGGCCTGGCTCAGGCTGGTGCCATGCCCTGATCCCACAGTGACCCCAAACCACTCACCCCTGCACAGGGCCTGGCTCAGGCTGGTGCCATGCCCTGATCCCACAGTGACCCCAAACCACTCACCCCTGCACTCTGGGGCACGCCCACTCCAGGTCAGGTTCTCCCCATCCTCGGAGGTGCAGTAGAGGGATTTGTTCCCGATGAGGGACAGCCCCTCTGCACAGCTGTACTTCACTTCAGAGCCGTAGGTGAACTGTGTGAACCCCATGCCAGAGTGCTGCCCGTTGGTGATTTTGGGAGGGGGACCACAGACTGTGTGAGAGTAAAGGGAAAAGTCAGGTTTTCCTCATTCCATCAGGGAGGCAGAAGGCAGGGAGGTAACAGGAGAGGCTGGTTCTCTGTGTTTATGGCATGTGTTGCTCTCCTCACAGTCCTCCCTGCCCCTGGCCAGCTTTGGCCATGGCTGTGCCAGTGCTCCCAGGCTGACCCAGCAGAGGAACCCACCCTCAGCACAGCCCCAGCACTGCAGCACCCCTCCCCTCCCCTTCAGCCCCTTCCCCTTCCTCATCCTCTCTCTTTTCCATCCTTCTCCTAAGCAAGGTCAGGGAATGGTAAACATCATAAACAGCTTGAAGAATCCTTTCAGAAATGACTGCAAATCCCATTGACCAACACATTTCACCAATCACAGTTTTGGGAGAGGATGGAAATGCCAAAGCCCTTCCCTGCTGTGGCTTGGGCACCTTCTCCTCACACCTCACATGGTTTTCTCCCTGCTGTCCCTCCCTGTTGTATTTACAGGGTGCTCCATGGTGATGAATCTTACTCCATGTTCTCAGAAGGTAATTTATTATTTTATGAAACTATATTATATTAAAGAATACTAAACTAAACTATACTAAAGAATACAGAAAGGATACTTACAGAAGGCTAAAAAGATAATAATGAAAACTCGTGACTCCTTCCAGAGTCCCGACACAGCTTGGCCCTGATTGGCCAAAGAGTCAGAATAATTCACAGAAACCCAATGACACAATCACCTGTGGGTAAACAAGCTCCTACCACATTCCAAAGCAGCAAAACACAGGAGAAGCAAATCACATAATTATTGTTTTCCTTTTTCTCTGAGGCTTCTCAGATTCCCAGGAGCAAAATCCTGAGCTGAAGGGATTTTTCAGAAGATGTGACAGTGACACCTCCCCACGGATGGAATCCCCAGCCCTGTCCCCACTCACCCCTGTCACAGTAGGGCACGGGGGGTCTCCATATCCCATCAGAGGAGCACTGCACCCTGTCACTGCCCCGGAGCATGAAGCCATGGTCGCACTGGAACTCCACCTGCTGCCCGAAGGTGTACTCGGCTCTGCTGGGGCTGGTCTCTGTCCCGTGGGGGATGGCTGGGCTGGGACACTGCACCTCTGGGGGACAGCAGCAGCAGAGAGGAGAGGTTGGCACAGAGCCATTCCCAGCCAAGCTGCCAGGCAGCGCTGCCAGGCACCTCAAAGCAGAGCTGGCAGGCTCAGGGATGGCAATTACAGGATAACAAGAGCTGCTCTTGGAAGGCAGAAGGATGTGAGTATTGTATTCACAGGCAACCCCAATGAGGGGGAAAAATGATGAGGAGTCTATTGATATCAGAAGGCTAATTATTACTATATTACATTAATAATATAATAAAGTATGATAATATAATATTATAATAATAATACAATAATAATATAATAATAAATATATTAATAATATACACAATTATAATAATCATACATTATTAAATATTAGATAATATATGATCAAAAACAATATCATAATTTATATATTAATGTTATATAATGTATAATGTATTATTAATATATTAATAATATAATATTATTAATATTACATATTATTGAATATTACACATTATTAATACATATATTAATATTATAATTACTATAATAAATATAATGATATAATCATATAATATAATCATATAATGTAATCATATATTACTATATAGTATATTATTATACTATATTATTCTATATTATATGACACTATATTACATTACACCTAAACTGAATCTGCCAAGCACTCGACCCTGCACACAACTGCACTCGTCTCGTAATTGTCACCCAACAGTCCTGACACACACACACACACACACCTGGCCCTGACAGGCCGAGGAAACACAACACCATCACTTTGGAGCAAACAATCTCCATATTGCATTCTGCTTTTGCACAAACACAGGCACAGCAAATGAGATAAGAATATTCTTGGGAAGAATTGTGCCTTGCTTTTCTGTGTGAAGAGAAATGTGGGGCTCCACGTGAGAGCCTGTGATCAGCTGGAAATCGCGCTGGGGGATGGCTCCTCACTGGCTGCATCCCTGAATCCTTGTTGGAGCCTCTAAATAACCAGGGCGAGCTGCAGCTTTTCCTATCCAGGCACGCCACCTTTTGAGCAGCGAAATTACTGCCAGGGAGAGCCGAGGGTGCTGCAGGAAGCCCGGGCAGGGTGTGACAGTGGTGTCACCCCATGGTGATGTGCTGGCAGAGCACGATGGCAGAACATGCTGGCAGAAACGGATCCTTTTATTCTGAATTCATCCCAGCCTCCTGAAGATGCCTTGGTGAGATGGATCACGCTTGAGTGTGGTCACCAATTGTGGTCACCAATTGTTGCAGTGTTGTTGAGGGTCCTCAGGATGAGGTGAGAGATGAGAATTGACTCCAAGTTCTCAGAAGGCTGATTTATTATTTTATGATGTGATATTATATTAAACTAAAATTATATACTAAAACTACACTAAAGAAAAAGAAAGGAGAATGAATAATAGAAAAGAATGAATAATAAAAACCCGTGACAGGCTCAGAGAGCCCGACACAGCTGGACTGGGATTGGTCATTAAGTTAAAACAATTCATATGCTGGGTAAACAATTCTCCAAATCACATTCCAGAGGAGCAAAACATGGAGAAGCTGAAGCTTCCCAGCTTCCCAGGAGAAGAAATCCTGGCGAAGGGATTTTTCAGAAAACATGACAGAGTACACCACTGCTGTACTCACTCTGGCACAGCCTGGGCACCGCAGACCACGTGAAGTTCTGGAGACAGGTGATGGTTGGGGACACCCCGGGGACCAGGGAGAAGCCGGCTCGGCACGAGTAGGACAGCGTGGTGCCAACAGGGAACTCCCGGCGGGGCTGGAAATCGGCGAACTCCACAGAGGGAGGGTGGCGACACTGCCCTGGGGACACACAGAACCTTATCACTGCCTTGGGGACAGCACAGAACCTTATCACTGCCCTGGGGACAGCAGGGACAGCACAGAGCATCAGCACTGCCCTGGGGACAGCACAGAGCCTTATCACTGCCCTGGGGACAGCAGGGACAGCACAGAGCATCAGGGGACAGCACAGAGCCTCAGCACTGCCATGGGGACAGGAGGGGACAGCACAGAGCCTCAACACTGCCCTGGGGACAGCAGGGACAGCACAGAGACTCAACACTGCCCTGGGGACAGCACAGAACGTTATCACTGCCCTGGGGACAGCACAGAGCCTCAGGAGACAGCACAGAGCCTCAGCACTGCCATGGGGACAGGAGGGGACAGCACAGAGCATCAGCACTGCCCTAGGGACAGCAGGGACAGCACAGAGACTCAACACTGCCATGGGGACAGCACAGAGCCTCAGGGGACAGCACAGAGCCTCAGCATTGCCATGGGGAAAGGAGGGGACAGCACAGAACCTTATCACTGCCCTGGGGACACAGAGCAGGGACAGCACAGAGCCTCAGGGGACAGCACAGAGCCTCAACACTGCCCTGGGGACAGCACAGAACCTTATCACTGCCCTGGGGACATCAGGGACAGAGCCTCAGCACCACCCTGGTGACAGCAGGGACAGCACAGAGCCACAGCACTGGGAGCTTTTCTTTGGGAGCTTTTCTTTGGTGGAAAACCCCAGCAATAAGTGAGGGACAGCAGCACCCCTGAGCTTGGCTGTGGGGTGAAGAGAAAGGGAGAAACAGCAGGGGAAATTCCCCAGAGAATGTGAACTGAGTGAGAATCTTTATTCTTGTGTGCTTTGGTACCTTGTGGGTGTCCCCTGCAGGGAGGGACAGCCCTGCCACGCTCCCCAGGGTGATCCCAGAGGGAATTCACAGAATTCACAGAACCACTGGATTGGAAGAGACCTTCAAGATCATCGAGTCCAACCCAGCCCCAACACCTCAACTCAACCCTGGCACCCAGTGCCACATCCAGGCTTTGTTAAACACCCCCAGGGATGGTGACTCCACCACCTCCCTGAGCAGCCCAATCCAGAGCTTTATCTGTAAAAAACTTCTATAAAAACTCTCCCTTTCTGTAAAAAACTTTTTCCTGATATCCAATCTAAATTTCCCTTGGTGCAGCTTGAATCCTGCCAGCCAGCAGCGCTCCCGGTGATGCCCACCCTCCAAACCCCCTCCAAGTGCTTTTGGGGAAACAGGAGCAGCCGCTTGCAGCTGGCAGAGGCCAGCAGGGGGTGTGAGCTCACCTGGGATGCAGGAGGGCACCCGTGGGTACCACCGGCCGCTGTGTGTGCAGCGTGCAGTGCTGGCAGTGCCCACGAAGCCGGGGTCACACTGCAGTGTGGCTGTGCTGCCAAAGGTGAAGTTCTCTGCAGAGCTCAGCTGCCCGTGTGCGATGGAAGGGATGGGACATTGAGACTCTGTGGAGCACCAAAAAAAAGAAAAAAAAAAAAAAAAAAGGGGGGGTTTAGGGGTGTTTTGCATAATGGCTTCATGGTGGGCAAATGTCATGGCAGCTCTGGCTGGGGGGGAGAGGAGATGTGGCACTGCTGGGTCAGGAACAGAAGTGAAGGGGACACAAGCTCTCTTCAGCAGGCCAATAACAATAACTCCTCAGCTGCTGTGGAAACACCCCCACATCCCTGCATCTCGAGGCCTTTCTGGGTCGCTGTGACCCCGAGATTGTTCAAAGTCTCTTTTCCCAGACTGGCGATTGAAGGAGTCAGGACTCTTCATTTCTTGGTCTCAAGGTTGTTCATTGTTTCTTATCTATAAAAATTTTTCTCCTGCCCTGCCGAGGTCCATCCAGCAGGACAGTTCCAGGCACTCTGCCTGCCCCCACGGCAGGGTTATGTCTTTATACTAAAAATACATTATTTACAATTACTTTCCAATACCTATCACCTGTGTTAGACAGTGAGCTTCTACTCTAAACCAATCTAAAAGTGCCACCATCACCCAGAAGATGGAGGCCAAGAAGAAGAAGGAGAAAGGCTGGACATGCCCAGTTCCCTCCATTTTGCCCCCTGAACCCCCATACCAAAAACCCCAAAATCTCCTTTTCCACCCCGTGATAACTTCACTATTATTCTACCTAAACTGTTGTGGCTTGCAGATCTTCATCTAAGGTTGGTAATTTGCTCCATAATCAATCCCAGAGGTGTTTTGGGCTCTGTGCCAGGGTCTCTGAGCCCCCTGGCAGGGGTCCTGGCCATCCTGGACAGGCAGAGGGATGTGCTGGGTCCCACCTGCACTCATGGAACAGCACTTATTTGAGCTGTTTATTTGCATACACTATAAATGAACCTATTTGTTATATACACTTTATATATGATCTCTTTATTCGAAAGCCATTCCTTTTTGTACACTGTTCTGATACAGGTGGACCTGATTGGTCATTTAATCAACACACCATCACCACTGGCTAATTAAGGAAATCCCCTTTGGTAAACAATTTATGAGAAAACAACTGCTCAAAACACCAGCTGCAAGATTGTTTTAGTTCTTTCTCTCAGCCTTCTCAAAACTCCCCAGAACAATTCCTGGGGAAGTTGATCTGGCTTTCTCTGGCCAGGCTGTCAATACCCACAGAGACAAAGCTGTGTAATGACTACAGAGACTGAGGCAGAGGTTTGGAGGTTTATAAACATCCTGAGCCATCAGCAGGACCCCAAACCTGTAGGGTTTCCTTTCCACACAACCAAAACCTTTCCTGCCCTTCCCTTGGAGCCCTTGCTCAGGCAGGGCACAATTGACTCAGCTCAGGTGCAGCAGCTCCCTCCAGCCTCATAAAAAAAAAAAAAAAAGAATTTCTACAACTGCATGACCTCTGTCACACCTGCACATCACTGATGTCCCAACAAAAAACTCCTCTTTCCATGTCTCCCATGAGAAATATTTGGGGGCTTATCACAAATAACAGAGTAAACAAAACTCCAGCAGCTCTAACTGGGGTTTCTTCCTGCCTGGCAGTGCTGGCAGGTGACCAAGACAGAGTTAAAAACATGTCAGAACATCCTGGTCCACATCCAGGTGCTGTAGCATCCCCCACCTGCACCCTGCCAGGGCAGTGCCACCCGTGCTGCCTTTGGTGCCGTCCCCATGGAAAATATCTTGGAAAAGATCTTGTTTGTGTCTCCTCCACATTAATTATTGGCACCTCATTAGCAATGTTTGGCTTTGGGAAATGGGCTGAGAAGCATTAGGAAGTAAAAGCAATAAATATTGACAATAAAAGCAGAGTGCACAGGCAGTGCTGGTGCAGGGCTGTGCACCCTGGAGAAGTTTCTGGAAAGGTTTGGGTTTAACTGAACCCCCAACTTCCAGACAGAAACTGCTGCTTATTCCCCTTCCCAGAGACATTCAGTGCTCAGCAGATTTGCACTTCTGCAGTTCTGAGGTCAGCCTGGGGGATGCCTGCCCATGGCCCAGCTGCCTTGGGCAGCTCTGGGGGCTGCCCCAGGGCTGAGGCATCACAGAATCAGTCAGAGAAGCAGGGAAGGGACATTATGGAAGGGACATAAAACTTGGAATGGAAGGGCCATTAAACCCCATCCTGGGCAGGGACACCTCCCACTGTCCCAGGCTGCTCCCAGCCCTGTCCAGCCTGGCCTTGGGCACTGCCAGGGATGCAGGGGCAGCCCCAGCTGCTCTGGGCACCTGTGCCAGGGCCTGCCCACCCTCCCAGGGAACAATTCCTTCCTAACACCCAATCTAACCCTGCCCTTATTCACCCTAAACCCATTCCCCTTTCCCTGCCAGGCCATTCCTGGTGCAGAGCCCCTCTCCAGCCTTCCTGGAGCCCCTTCAGGCCCTGCAAGGCTCTATCAGCTCTTCCCAAAGCCCCTGTGGAAGGAAAGCAGAGCCCCAGGAGCCCAGACCCCGAGGAGGGAAGGAGGGGAGGACACTCACCCTGAGTCCCCATGGGCTGCAGCAGCAGAACCAGCACTGCCAGGAGCTGCCCTGGCATGGTGAGGGTGGGAGCTGCCCAGGCAAGGAGAGATTCTGCCCTGAGAGCCTGCCAGGGAAGGGGAAGCAGCAGTGGGAAGTTGGGGACAGGCCAAAGACACCACTGACACCACCCCCAGCCCTGGGATGTGCAAGGCAAGGGAGGCTGCTCTGGGCACAGAGGGAGTGCAGGGGGCTCACAGCTCCAAGGGCTCTGCAGCAGCCTGGCCTCGTGTCTGGGGCAGGTTTACACCCAGGGCAGTGGGGTGGGGGGTGCCAGGCTGCTGTGGAAACACCCCCACATCCCTGCACTCATGGAACAGCACCTAACTGAGCTGTTTATTTATGTGCACTAGAAATAAAACTATTTATTATATACATTTATATATTATCTGTACTTCATACCTATTACAGAAATACTTCCCCTTTACTAGAGATAGAACAGATTATTAAAACCCAGACAGAGCAGTCTTTACAATTTCAGGTTTATTTTAATCTCTGGTCCCATCACAAGACACGTGGCCCACATAGTGCTTCCCCCTCACTGGATGGTGCAAAATAAAAAAAAAAATCAAAACCATTCCTTTCTTTCTGTACACTGTTATTTGTCCTTGGGGAACACACAGAGATGTGGCACTTCCATCCTGCTTGGGAGGAATACCTGGCATTTTTGCTTTGCTAGGATAGAGGCTTTGAGGTTTTCTTGGTGATGAGAAAAGTAATTAGGCAGTGAAGGGGTTGTTCCCACTAATGAGTGCAGTGTGGATGAACTGGGCAGCACTGGGGTAGACTGGAGAGGTGCAGCAGCTGCAGGTGAGTGGCTCTCACCACGTTCATGCCTGTTTCTACCACCAAAATTCACTTTCCACTCAGTTCCTTCCTAACTGTGCACTGCCAGTGTAGCAAACAGATCTAAATGTGAAGCTTTGAAAGGCATAAGGTGATCTACAAACTGAACCTGGTGAGCTCTAAAAATGGACTCACAAGTCATTGACTCACAAGTCATTGACTCCTCATGTGACCAAATCTGTGGCCAATTGTTAAATTTTGTCCTGGCTACTTCAGCATTAGCACAAATTACAAAGTCATAAAGATCCTCAGTCAGCATCATGATCCAACACAGAGAGGATGGTTCTTAAAATCCCACTCAGCCATAGGTGGTGACTTTTAGCTCCTTTTCAAGTTTCTGGATCTCCAGGAACAGCTTCTTGACTTCCAGCTGGGTTTTCAGTTCTGACAGAGGCATTCCACACTGGAAAGCTGCTTTGTGTTGAAGAATCCTCTCACACACCTCACTTTTCCTCTTAAAAAGAACCAAAGCAAAGGCAGAGTGAGACTCCAGTGTGGGGTGACAAAGCAACCGCCCTCCTGAAGCTGGACCAAAGCTACAAATGGGGCAAGAAACAGGAAAAACGGGGCAGCTGGTGGGACTTACACACGTGGGTGGTGGTGTCCAGGTGCCATCAGCTGAACAGGTGGTTTTGGAAGGTGCCTCTAAGTGCCCACGATGTCGGCAGTAGAAGTTCACAGTTTCATTCACCTCATACCACATCTTGTTGAAGTTAATCACCACGTCATCCTGCCTGGCAAGCCTGGAGCACTGAACTGAGGGGGAAACACACACAAAAAACCCAATAATGGGAGGAGATGGAGGAGAAAACTCTCCCTGTGAGCCAGCAGAGCAGCCCCCAGGCCGAGCAGGGCAGGGCTGGCACTCACCTGGCTGGCAGGTGGGCACGGGCGGGTCCCAGGTGCCATCAGCCAGGCACTGGCTCTGGGCAGCACCACGCAGCCTGAAGCCTTCCTCACAGGAGAAGTGCAGGAGCAGCCCATAGGGAAAGGTGAACACCTGTGGGCTCATCCTTCCCCTCTCCACCACGGGCTTGGGGCACCGAACCGCTGTGGGACAGAGCAGAGCTGGCACTGGGCTCTGGGCACAGCAGAACCCGGGCAGGGCTGCTCCTCCCGAGCCCTGATGGCCCCCGGAGAGGAGAACCAGGGTCTGATGTTGGGAAGGATGAAAGTTTGACAAGGAAGTCTCACAGATATGTGTGTTTGGCAGACAGATTTTTGAATGTAGAATCTGAAGAAGGAATAGAGATGGAAGCAAGTTTTGATATAGAAGAAAAGAATTGCTGAGCCAGTCTTACTGGATAGCCAAGCAAGCAAAAAATATGTTATGACTTAGAGCAAAAGATAAACCCACCCCAAACAAGAAGATGTTTTTGCCAAGCAGAAAGATAGCACAGGCAAAATAATCAGCAAAGTTGCAACTAGAAAAAAGGTCTCAGAATTTTCCACTGCAAGAAATCTGAAAAACAACTTCTAGCTTAAACTGTAATGTACTAACTTTGAGTGATTGGAGAACAATAACATGAATATGGTAATTATAGTAGTTATGATGGGCTATAGATAATAGTTAAGGTATAGATTGGTTCTACTGTATTAAGATGCTCATCAAAGAAAAGTATATATTGCACTGTGACCAAAAGAAAAGTCTAGAATGCACTGTAACCAAAACCAAAGGGTCTCCAGGCCTGCCTGCAGCTGGAGCTGACAGCTGTGGGCACAGCTCTGTCACCCACGACCCTGGGCTGCTGTGACATCTTGGATGGAATAAACTGCATTTTGGAGACTGCCTGGAGTCCCACATCTCTCATTCAGGCTCTTACAGTGCCACTTCCCGAGGGAACATCCCCCCCTCCTGTGGAGGAAGCAGCATCTGCAGGCAGCCCTGCTCACTTTAACCCCGTTGTTCTGAGTGCTGGCACTGCCATGCCCTGATCCCACAGTGACCCCAAACTGTCAGCGTTCAGGAGCACATAATCACAGAATGATTACATGCAGGTGCTTTTATTGAAGAGCTCTGGGTGTCAGGGGTGCATAGACCCAAATCTGACCCAACATGGTTTCGAGCTGAACATATTTTTTATTTTATATTATATATTTATATATATACTTTAGAATATATTTATATTTTATTTATATTTCATACTTCATATTTTATATTTTATATTCTATTTTCTATTTATATTTATATTTTATGCATATTTTATATTCTATCATTATATAAATTATATATTAATTATTAAACTTACATTGTTCTATTGTATACATTGATTTCATCCAAGCATGGATTTCTCGTGATCCCACTCAAACTCCTAACAGAGTTTCTCATGATTCTTTAAACAATAATTATATCTGATCACATCTAATAATTATATCATTTATCATATACTGACTACACAGGAGTAGTTTCACATATTCTAGCAAATACAAGGCCTAACATATTCTAGATAATTCAAGGCCTTGTTTGTGTCTCCTCCACATTAATTATTTCCCAGGGCCTACCTTTAACATTTTCCCAGGGCCTTCTAAGCCTAACTTTCTTTCTAACCCCCCGAATTTTCTATGATTTTAAAATCTTTCACTATCAAAACCACTCACCCCTGCACTCTGGGGCAGGTCCACTCCACGCCAGGCTCTTGCCATCGTCCGAGGTGCAGTAGAGGGACTCGTCCCCCACCAGGGACAGCCCCTCTGCACAGCTGTAGGTCACCTTGGAGCCATAGGAGAACTCCCTGCCACCTCTGCCAGAGTGCTGCCCAAAGGCTATTTGGGGAGGGGGCCCACATGCTGTGGAAAAAAGGGAATTGGGAAAGAAAGACACGTGCAGTGCAGTTAGCACCTTCAGGTGAGAGTCAAAAACATTTCTGTGAAATCAGCACAAAGTTCATTTTGTGGTTGGTGTGAGGCAAATTCACAGGGAGCTGCTGCCTGGATTCTGGCCTCATACAGCACCCCAGAAATATCAGGATATTTCCAGTGGTGGCCACCCCACTCCTGAAGTGGTCAAGAAACACGTGGATGTGGCACAGTGGGATTCACTCAAAGCCTGGACCTGATGATGTTGGAGGTATTTTCCAACCTTAATGATTCTAATTCCAGCTCTGGGGAGGGGACACCTGGCTGAGGTCGTGTCCCCAGGAGCAGGTGCTGCAGGCAGATCACCCACTGGGGGCAGGACATCACCCACTGGTGGCAGATCTCTTGTCCCCTGTGTGTCACACATACCTTTGTCACAGAAGGGCACCTGGGGCTCCCAGCTCAGATCAGCCCCACAGGTGATGGACTCAGAGCCCCTGAGGGCAAAGCCCTCCTCACAGGCCAGCCTCACCCGGGTCCCCACTGAGTAGCCACTGCTGCTTTTATAAACCTCCTTTCCATGAGGGACATTTGGCTTCGGGCAATGTAGTTCTAGAAATAATGGGAAATAAAAAATGTTGTACATTTCCAAAAAGAACTCCAGTCATGTTTTCTATGGAGAAGAGCTACCAACAAATCTGAACCATGGTAGGAAAGTGACCAAGCCCCAGGTGCAGGTCTCAGGCTGCCCCTGTAACCCTGAAGGGTCAGTACAGGGAATTCTCCATGCTCTAATCTGCCTGCCCTGGGAGGTGGAGCAGGTTTTTCCCTCCTGGCAAGGTTTTCCTGAGTTTTTTGGGGATATTGCTGTGGTGCTGGGTCAGGAGTTGGAGCAGTGTCAGTTATTTACTCATTTTCTCCTGACAGGGGAAATGCCTTGGGAACATCTTCTGCTCCCCAGAAAAGCAGCCCCAAACACAAACCACATCCCCTTCCAGCTGGGTAAATGTCTCCCTGGTTTCCTCAGGAACCTCCCAAGCCTCTAGAAGCTTCCAACCCACCACCCTTGCACCCTCCAGACACCAGCTCAGCCCTGCCAAAACCCTGCCCTTTTTCCATGGGGCCCATATGAAACTTTTGCTACCTGTATATTCCACATTAACCCAGGAGAAGTAGATCTGGGGCCACCTGGAGTGGGGGGGGGAAATTCTCCATGGTTTCTGTCATGCTCATTTCACCACTCTGTCCCACCTGGAATGCACTCTGGCACTGCTGGATTCCATTCACCATCGCTGCCACAGTGGAGGGTGATGCTGCTGCCATGGCTTTTGAAAGCAAATCCTTCACTGCACGCCACCTCCAGCCTGTCCCCGCTCTCATAAACCTCTTTCACTTGCCATGGGTGCAAGGGCCTTCCATTTGGGATGTGTGGATCTGGGCAAGGAATTCCTGGGAAATGCCAAACATCAGTGAGGGTGAAACCATGGCAAAGCCAAGTGGGTGACGGGAAATTTGTTGTGAAGACAAGGACGGATGGACAGACACATCATGACATTAAATCTGCCCCAAAAGCATCCCTGGGCTTTCCTGGGGTGTGGAATGTTGGTGGTGGACCCTCAAGAGCACAATGGATGTTTTCCAGAGGTTCAAGGAGCTGGCAAATAAAGCAAAGCCAACTCTTCAGCTGAGGAATAAATCAAAGGAATTTGAGAGTCAGCAAAGACCAAGCTGGGCCCTGGAGCGTCCCCCAGGCTGTCCCCACCCCACGTGCAGCTCCTTCACACACTCTGGCAGTCACAAAAGCCCCAGGCACTCACTTTCACATGGAGGTGGGACTTCACTCCACACAAAACCCTGCAGGCAGCTGATGTTCCAGGCGGTTTGCCCTCCTCTGAACTGGTGGCCCTGCTGGCACTCGTAGGTGACCACGGTGTCCACAGGGAACAGGTTTCCAGCCAGCCTGGTTTTCAGAGCATTCCTCACATCTGGGGGGTCATCACAGCTGCCTGGGGGTGAGACAGCAATTTAGGGACAGTACTGCATCACAGGGCCTGGCATGGAGGGAATTTGGGTAAAAAGCATGGGCACATATTGTTCATTCTGACATGCATTGAATCATCCAGGTTCAGGAAGGGGAAAGAGGGAATGCAAAGGAGACAAACTAAGATATACAGATATTTTTTTCCTCCTGGAGAGAGACTTTTCACAAGGGAATATAAAGCAATATAAAGACTACCCAGTGCAAATCTCCAATCACCCAGTGCAAAACAACAACTAAATAAACTACTTAGTGCAGTAGAGCACTGTCCCTGCAGACTCACTGCGCTGGCAGAGGGGCAGGGGGGGCTCCCAGAGGCCGTTGTCCTTGCAGGTGGAGGCCTCGCTGCCACTGAGGCTGTAGTGCAGGTTACAGTCGAACACCACCGTGTCCCCAAAGCTGTAGTCAGGCTGGTATCCACTCAGCAGCTTCCCATTCTCCACTCTTGGCTGCTTGCAGGTCACCACTGTACCAGGGGAAGCACACAGGGAAGCAGCAGTTAGGCTCCAGATGGAGATATGAGGGTTGTGATATTGTCCCAGATTGCAAGGCAAGGTGTATTCTATTTGCCATCTGTTAGAGGTGTGGCAGTTTTCTTCTGTTAATTAGGCAGTTTTCTTTATCTCTTCCACAACCAATCCTCCCTCCAGAGAGACATCTGCTGATAACAGACTATTGAATGTCACTGCATGACTGATAAGAGCTACAGCATCCCATTGGGAGATGTGAGCCCAGGGGGAGGAGCCAAGCATTCCTACCTGGATATAATCTGGAGATTCTGGAACACCAGCACAGCTTCTGCACTGCATTGCCCAGAGGAACAGCAGCTGCCTCTGCCACTGGATCTTCAGAAGCAGAGACTGCACCTTTCTCCAGGATCCCTGCTCCAGCAGAACCAGCCCTGGCACTGCAGGAGGGCTGAGCCACAATTCCAATGGTTCTGCTGCCAGCACCCTGACCCACAGGGTGTCAGGCTGGGTTCTGACTCTGGCAGTGCTGTTTTGGTTTACTGCATTGTTTATTTTATCCTTTTATTTTCTTCCCTAATAAAGAACTGTTATTTCCTGCTCCCATATTTTTTGCCTGAGATCCCCTTAATTTCAAATTTATAACAATTTGGAGAGAGGGGGTTTACATTTTCCATTTCGGGGGAGGCTCCTGCCTTCTTTAGCAGACACTTGGCTTTCCTAACTGAGACAGATATATGGGATATATGGGTTTTGAAAAAAACCCCATCACCTTTTTCAGAAGGGCTGAAAACAGCAGCGGGGTGACGTGGTGGTTTTCTACATCTTGCCCCATGTTACAGTAGGGGTTTTTAAGGCAAAGCATAAAGAGAACCCAGAGGAGCAGGTTTGGGAATTCTTTGCAGCCGTTCTGTTTCACAGCAGGTGAGAGGGATCCCCTGCCCTGTGGGCACAGTGAAATCTCACTCCCACCTCCCTGCTGACACTGTGACCGTGAGGGGAGACCCCAATTCCTGTCACAGCTGCCACACTCAGAGGGTCCCATCTGCAAGAGGTGATTCCATTCCAGCAGGATGGAGGGGAGAGGAGGTTCCAAGGGAGGAAACAGCAGAGCAGGAGCAGGCAGCAGCGCAGGGGCTGGTGCTGGGATGTGGGAGCAGCTCACCTTTGCATTCTGGAGCTGGGCTGCTCCACACACCGTTCAGGTTGTCCTTGCTTGTGCAGAAAATGGAGGCCTCTCCCAGCAAGGAGAAAGGTCTCTCTCCCATCCTGGGCTTGTGGCACTGGTAGGTGACAGAGTCCCCATACTGAAAATACTCCTTGTCCATCCCATTGTGCTGCCCATTTGCTATTTCTGGAGGGGGTGCACAGGGAATTGCTGTGGAAAAAGGGGAAGATCATCATGGGAATGAGAAGAAGACAAAAAAAAGAATTTAATTTATTTTGAACCAAAGATCTGGCCAGAAAAATGTGGAAACAGGAGGTAGCAGAAGGGTCAGAAATCAAAGGCAGGTCTTGAGGAGCTGCACCAGCCCCGAGCTCTGGCTGGGCACTGAGGGGGTTTGGGATATCCCAGGCTCAAATGTAGCTGCATCTCTCCCAGAGAGTGAATGAACATTTCTGCAGGAAGGGAAACACAGATTAAAAATGCCTTTCTAGGCTCCACCATGCCAAAATCCTGGGCAGATGCCAAACTGCAGATGCCACTGAGATACCAAAATCCTCAGCAGAGCAACACAACAGCCTCTTTATCCAGCCCCAGCCACATTCCAGATAATTAAAGAATAGATAATTAAGGAGCTTTGCTTACCCTGACAAATGGGAATTTCTCTGTCCCAGGTAAGAACCTCATTTCTGAACACACATTCAATCTCAGAGTCTCCAATCAGTCTGTACCTGTGTGAGACAGGGGAGAGGGAATTACTCCACAGACTCCGTCCTGATGCGTTACCCACATCACCACCAGCAAGGTTTGGGCTCCTTTGTCAGAATTCCAGAGATCAGAAATTGGTCAGAAAGTGTCATTTCCTCAAGGACACACTGGCTTTTGACAAAAACATTTTTTTAATTTAAAAAAATGACACGTTTCTAAGGAAATGAGTAATCTTTATCAACTACTTACAGCTCTGAGCTCAGTATTCACATCTTTCCTTCAAAAGGACCCTGAAACATTGGGAATGGTTTGAAAAGAGCCAGGAGGGTGAACCTGAGTTTGGGAAGAACTGCCTCAAAGTAGGAGATTAAGACATTCACAGTCAGTCTTAAAGCTCTCAAAGGAAAGCTTAAAAGGTATTTCAGTCAGAGTCTGCAATTACCTACATGGGAGAGGCTCTGACAGCAAAGGGGGGAAAAAGCTTTGGAAAACTGGCTGGAGAGGAAGAAGCCCTGTGGCCCAGGTGCTCGTGGCTTACCCAGTGTTGCAGGTGAAGTTCACTTTGGTACCAAAGGTGAATGCTTCAGGCAGGACCAGTCTGCCATTAACCGGCTCCCCGGGGTAGCTGCACGCCTTGGCTGGGGACAACAGGGCTCCAGTCAGCTCCCAGCTCAGGTTCTTGGCAGGAGAGCCAAAGAATTGCCCAGTTCTGAGCCAGGGGATGGAGCAGACACCTCCAGATGTCCCCTCAACCTGAGGTTACTCTGTGACTCCCGGTGCTGGCCAGACCTGCCCTGTGAGCTGCTGCCTCTGGGCTTTGCAGAGACCTGTGGCACCATCTCTTCCCAGCTAAGGACCCTCCCTCTGCAGCTCCAGTGCTTTTCTAGACACAGGGGCTCAAAATGCCTGAGCAGAAGGACATCCTTTGAGTCAGCAGTGAAGCACAGCCAGCACCAAAGGTGATTTCAGCTCCTGCCATCACTGCCAGCACCCAGAGGAACAAACCCAGTGCCTCCCTTCAGGTCACTCATTGCCACCATTCCCAGGGCTCACTTTGTGTTCTTCTCCAACAGAAGGAGCTGGCTGCATCAGCAATCAAAACCAATGCCACAGAATCCCAGAATGGTTGGGGAGGGGCCCTAGAGATGATCTTGTACCAACCCAAGTGTCACTGTCATATTTTCTGGAAAATCCCTTTGCCCAGGATTTTGCTCCTGGGAAGCTGAGAAGCCTCAGAGAAAAATGAAAACAATAATTATCTGATTGGCTTCTCCTGTGTTTTGCTGCTTTGAAATGTGGTTTGGACATTGTTTACCAACAGGTGCATGTTTCATTGGTCACATGTGAATTGTTTTTACTTATTGGCCAATTATGGTCAAGCTGTGTTGGACTCTCAGAAGGGAGAGTCACAAGTTTTCATTATCATTCTTTCCAGCCTTCTTTCTCTGTTCTTTAGTACTCTTTTATCTCAGAATCTCTGCTGGTCAGAATGACTCTGAGATACATACAAGCCTCTTTTCCCAACCCAGCAGTCAAAGGAGGAGTCAGAATTCTTCTGTTCTCATTCCAAAGGTTGTTTATTGTTTCTTATCTATAAAATTCTTTCTCTGACCTGCTGAGATCTGTCTGGCAGGTTGGGTTGAGGCACACTGCCCGCCTCAGAGGTGGTGTTGTCTTTTTATACTAAAATCTACATGTACAATATTTACAATTACTTTCCAATACCTATCACCTGTGTTAGTGAGCTTCTACTCTAAACCAATCTAAAAGTGCCAACATCACAGCAGAAGATGGAGGCCAAGAAGAAGGAGAAAGACTGGACACGCCCAGATTCCTCCATCTTGCCCCCTGAACTCCCATTCTAAAAACCCCAAAAATATATTTTTCACCCCGTGACTAACTATCATTCTACTAAAACTTTCTTGACTTGTAATTCTTCATATAAAGGTTGGTAATTGTTTTTCCAAGGGCTAAATCAAAGGCACAGGGGTCTGGGGCTCTGTGCCAAGGTCTCTGAGCCCCCTGGGCAGGGGCTCGAGCCCTCCAGGGCAGCCAGAGGAATTTCCTGGGTTCCAACACTTTTAGTGTAGTTTCAGTATAGTATTCCTGAATACCATATAATATCATAAAATAGCAAATCAGCCTTCTGAGAACACGGAGTCAGATTCATTCCTTCCTCCTCCATCCGGGGACCCCGAAACCACCACACCCAAGGGCAGGGACGCCCCCAGACACACTCACGTATGCAGATGTCATTGGATCCACGCCACAGCCCGCTCACTCCGCAGGTGAGGACGTTTGGAACGTGAGCATTTCTCACATAGCCTGGCCTGCAGACAAACTCAATCCTGGAGCCATAGGGGAAGACCTCGATGCCCTCCAGCCGCCGCTTGGGCTCTGCTGACGGTGATCGTGGTGGAGGGGGACAGCGACCTGGGGACACAGGGCCCTGTCACCATGACAGCTTCTGAAAAATCCTCTTTGCCCAGGATTTTCTCCTGGGAAGCTGAGAAGCCTCAGAGAGGAATGAAAACACCCATGATATCTTCTGAAAAATCCTCTTTGCCCAGGATTTTGCTCCTGGGAAGCTGAGAAGCCTCAGAGAAAAATGAAAACAATAATTATCTGATTGCTGCTCCTGTGTTTTGCTGCTTTGGAATGTGGCTTGGACATTGTTTACCAACAGGTGTGTGAAAAATGCGTATTTTATGATTGGCTTTTCGCAAATATTAAAATCAATATTATATGTGTTATGTTAGAAAGTTATGCTGTATTAATTCTCTTAAGTAGTGTGTTAAATATAGTTTTAGGTTATAATGTTAAAATAGAAACCATGTATGCGAGATATTTTTTTAAGAAAGGAATGAGGTACTTGCACCAGATAGCAGCCACAGGACACCTAAATCTTTCAGAGAAAAAGAATTTATTGCCCTCTTATCAGGAGAAACAAACTTCTTCCTGCCTTGCTCAGTTCTGAAGGTGCCATCAGGATTAAGAAGAAGCTGACCCTGCCCAGACAGAATCCTGTGTTTGAATGGAATTTATGCATCATATATGAGGTATATGAATATGCAACAGGCTGTTGCTTTTAAGGGTTAATCCTCTGTTAATGTGGGTCCTTTTTTGGGCTTATTTTGCCCAGAAAAAGGTACCCGGACTGTCCATAACTCTTTAGTTTTATTGTCTCGTATTGTCCTAATCCAAATTGTCCAAATTTATATTACTCTAATTATATTGCTATTTTTATAACCATTTTATTACTATTAAACTTTTAAAACTTTAAAAGCAAGTGATTGGCGTTTTTCACAAGGTGAATGTTTGATTCTTTCCATGTGAATTGTTTTTAATTAATGACCAATCACAGCCAGCTGTGTCAGACTCTGAGGAGTCAGTCACGAGCTTTCATTATCATTCTTGTGAAGCCTTCTCATGTATCCTTTCTCTTTCTTTAGTATAGTTTTAGTATAATATAATATAATATGATATAACATAATATGATATAACATATAATATAATAAATATAATATAATAAATATAATATAATATAATATAATATAATATAATATAATATAATATAATATAATATAATCAATCATATCATAATAAATCAGCCTTCTGAGAACATGGAGTCAGATTCTCATCTCTCACCTCGTCCTGGGGACCTCACAAACACCACAAGCCCATGTCACAGATTGTTCTGGTTTGTTCCCCTCAGTGCCCCAAAGCAAAGAGAAGAGCAGCCTGTGGCTGGCAGGGATCTGACCCCTCCAGTCCCACTCCTTGCATCTCACCCAGCAGATTCAAAGGCTGGACACAAAGTCCAGATGAAGCATTTCTTCTCCTCACTTAGTATAAATTATTGCACTTTTGCAGCTAAAATAGTTTTGTACCTGCTTCCCACAGAAAGAAAAAAACAAAAAGGCAAAGGAAGAGCTGATAACAAAGATTTACAGAGCCCTTGAAATGCACAAGCAATGAGGAAAAGAGAAGGATTCAAGTCTTGTAAAGCCCAGGAGAAGGTTTTCCTGCAGGGGGTCTCAGTTCATCCTGGTGGACTCATTCACTTACTGTGGACAGTGACAATGAGAGCAGCAGTGAGGAGTGACCCAAGCACAGCTGCACAGCTCCTCTGCCTCCCCAGCTCCAAAGCTGACATGATTATTCCTGCCTGGAGGTCCCACAGATGTCACCACATTCCCCTCCTGGGACAGTACCTGTGTAGACAGCAGAGGGGTATTTGGGGTATTTATACTCAGCTACATGCACAGGTCTTATTTCTGCACCCCTGAGCAGTTCCTACAGTCACAGGAGAGGAGTAGAAGGAGAAGGAGCTGAATTTCTTTTCTGGAAACTTACAGGTAAAACACTTTATTGGTGGTAATCAATCTCTTTGGAAGGAAATAAATTCCTAGTCAGGAGAAATCCTACAGGGGTCACCAGGAAAGCTCCCTGACAATGAATCACCCTCGGGGAGAGAGAGAAGTATCCAAGCAAAAAATTCCATCAGTCTGTGCAAATATTCCCTGAGTAAAGTGAATATTTCAAGCTGTAAAGGGTCACAGGCAAATCAAACCAAACTGCTTTACAAAATGAAATTTAAGTGCAATTTGCACTCAGCTGGCAGCCCTAGGGAGCTGGAAGAGCCCTCTCTGTGTTACCCAGGGTCACTCACGAGCCTGAGCCCTCCCAAAGTTCCAGAATCTCCCAGTGCCTGCTTCCCTCCTGGGAATGAGGGTCCCCCTCCCTGCCCCCTGCCCTAAACCCAACACCTCCCATGCCTGCTTCACTCCTCTGCCTTTCTCTCAGCCCTTGGCACCCCTCGTGGATGAATCTGATTTAATTTCCTGACCTGGGTGCTCCCTGCCCTAAACCCAACACTTCCCATGCCTGCTTCACTCCTCTGCCTTTCTCTCAGCCCTTGGCACCCCTCGTGGATGAATCTGATTTAATTTCCTGACCTGGAGCTGCACACCAGCTCCCAGGGGCAGCCCTTGGAGCTGCCAGGCTGGGATTTGTCTTACCTGGGGCTGTGGAGGCAGGAGATGGAGAGCCCTGGTGTGCTCAACACTCACAGGATGGAACAGGGACTGCTCTCCTCCAGCCCCCAGGCAAAGGAGGAGTTTTATAGTGCCCACACGCTCAGGTCTGGCTCCACAATGAGAAACTTCAATTCTGCAGAAATCAGAGCTGGCCCGCTGACCCATAAATCATTAACTCCTCCTGAGCAAGAAGGAGTTTATTCCACCCCCAGGGCAAAACCCTACAAAACTGAATGCAACCCAAGCAGATGTTGAAATTGTTTGGATTTATGTGTGGAGGTGCCAAGTCTTTGAAATAATCCTTGCTGAGCTGCTCCACTGGGAGCTCGGGTGCACTGAGGGGTGTCCTCAGGGGAGCTGCTTCACCCCAGGGCAAGGCCAGCCTGAGTTCATCCCCTCTTCTCGGGTTTTGTGTTGCTGAAATGGATCCTGAGGTATTAAAAAGTCTTTTTTCCCAGCTCCAAGACTGAAGAAGTTGAGATTCCTCTGCTCTGGTTCTCAAGGTTGTTTATTTTCTTTTATCTATTCCATTCTTTCTCTGACCTGCTGAGATCTTTCTGGCAGGTCAGTTCATGGCACACTGACTGCCCTTGGGGTGGTGTTAGCTTTTTATACTAAAAACTACCTGTACTTTATTTACAATAATTTTCCAATACCTATCACCTATGTTAGACAGTTTGTCTCTACTCTAAACCAATCCAAAAGTGTCACCATCCCAGCAGAAGATGGAGCACAAGAAGAAGAAGAAGGAGAAAGACAGAACCCAGATTCCTCCATCTTGCCTCTTGAACCCCCATACCGAAAACCCCAAAATTCTACTTTTCACCCTGTGACAAATTCACTATCATTCTATTCAAACTCTTGTGGCTTGTAACTCCTCACACAAAGTTGGTAATTGTTTCCATGGGTTAAAATCAAAGGCACAGGTGTTCTTACTCCGTGCCAAGGCCTCTGAGCACCTTGCCAGTGTCTCGAGCCATCCAGGGCAGCCAGAGGAATGTCCTGTTCTGACACCCTCTGATCTCAGGAAGCCATGGCCAAAAGGGGTTTCAGGGAGCATTCCAAAGGGGGTTTCAGAGAGCATTCCAAAAGGGGTTTCAGGGAGCATTCCAAAAGGGGTTTCAGAGAGCATTCCAAAAGGGGTTTCAGGGAGCATTCCAAAAGGGGTTTCAGAGACCATTCCAAAAGGGGTTTCAGAGAGAATTCCAAAAGGGTTTTCAGAGAGCATTCCAAAAGGGGTTTCAGAGACCATTCCAAAAGGGGTTTCAGAGAGATTCCAAAAGGGGTTTAAAGGGGGTTTCAGAGAGAATTCCAAAAGGGGTTTCAGAGAGATTCCAAAAGGGGTTTCAGAGAGATTCCCAAAGGGGCTTCAGAGACCATTCCAAAAGGGGTTTCAGAGACCATTCCAAAGGGGGTTTCAGAGAGCATTCCAAAGGGGGTTTCAGAGAGCATTCCAAAGGGGGTTCAGAGACCATTCCAAAGGGGGTTTCAGAGAGCATTCCAAAGGGGGTTCAGAGACCATTCCAAAGGGGGTTTCAGAGAGCATTCCAAAAGGGGTTTCAGAGACCATTGCAAAGGGGTTTCAGAGACCATTCCAAAGGGGGTTTCAGAGACCATTCCAAAGGGGGTTTCAGAGACCATTCCAAAAGGGGTTTCAGAGAGATTCCAAAAGGGGTTTCAGAGAGATTCCCAAAGGGGCTTCAGAGACCATTCCAAAGGGGGTTTCAGAGAGCATTCCAAAAGGGGTTTCAGAGACCATTCCAAAAGGGGCTTCAGAGAGCATTCCAAAGGGGGTTTCTCCATGGGAGCAGCTCCAGCTGGAGCTCAGCAGCCCAGGAGGGCACCGGGAGCATGGCTCGGAGCTGAACACACAGAGAATTCCAGAATGGTTTGCTTGGAAAAGCACCAAGCTCAGTTCCATGGAAACCCTGGGATCCTAACCTCCAGGAAAAACACCCTTAAAGGTGAGAAGACATGGGGAACACCAGTAGGGTTTAAGAGCCCATTTTCAACTCAGATTCCCAAACCAGAGGACACCTGCCCACCCCTGCAGCCTCTCTTCCTCCAAACACATCCCAGAGACTCCCTGAGCTCCTCAGAAAACCATCACCCAGTGGAGAGGTAGAGCAAACAATGGAAAAGAACAGAGGACATTATCTGTGTTTTTTTAAGTCTCTTTATTGTAAATAAACACTGACAGATTTTTATGCTCAAGTGCACAGAGCACACAACACACAGCACGAGCTGACAGACACTGCAGCTTTTAAACCTATAAAAAAAACCAAAACACTTAGAAGGCAGCAGAACAGGAAAGTTCACAGCTGGGTGAGATCCCTCTGACCAAACACTCCAGGCAGAGCTGCAGTGCAAACAGAGCAGGGGACAGACAGCAGGGGTGGCACTGGCACTGCTCACCCTCAGAGGGGCACAGGGTGAGCCTTGGGGACACCCCCAGGGCAGGTGGCCCTGGCCAGGCTGCTGCAGGTGCCTCTCCTCCCTCAGCTGCTCCTCGGCAGCCGAGCCAGGCTGGGTTTCAGTGTCACCCACCCGAGCTGCTGGGAAGGGGACACCTGGCAGAGGTGGCAGCTCTGAGGTCCCAGCCAGTGTACACAGAGCAGCTCAGCCAGGCTGGCTTGAACTCTTTCCCCCCATTTTGCAGATTCTCCCAGAGATGGAGCAGCTTTTTAGCCCAAGTGCTCCTTTTTCTCTGCAGTGACACGCAGGGGCAGGCAGGTCCCACCGAAGGTGACAGCAGCCAGCTCCACCTGTGCTGCTTGAAACAGAGGCACAGAAAATCAGGGGGTCACAAACCCCCCCCCCAGTCCTGGGGAAATGCTCAGGAAGGTGCCAGGCTCACATTCACACCTCCAAATCCACCTCCACACCTCCAAATCCACCTCCACACCTCCAAAATCCACCTCCACACCTCCAAATCCACCTCCAAACCCACCTCCACCTGCCCAGCCCACGGCACTGATCCCACTGACAGCAGGAGCTCCTGCTGAGCTGTTCCACCAAAAACCATCCCAAAAATCCTCGTTGTGCAAGGTCTGTTTGTTCTGGGGTGTTTGCACGCCCGGTGCCAAGGGAAATCAGGTGGTTTCAAGGTAATCCCTGGCACAGGGAGCTGCCAGGAAATGCCCACTGGCATCACCCCAGCCCTGCAGCCCCTCAGGGCAATGATCTGCTCCCAAATCTGCTGCTCTGCTCCGGGTATGTTTGCTTTAAACCATTCCAAGGCTGAAAATGCAGGAGGAAAAAGCTTTAATTAAAGCACTGAGGCACAAACACTGCAGAGAAAGATGAAATTCCACCCCACAGCCCCAAAAGGAGCCACTGACCCAAACTGCAAAACACCAGATTTTCAGCAGTGATTTAAAAAAAAAAGTCACGACCACCAACAACAAATCAACAGCGACATTCACAAATCCCAGCAGGTAAAAATATAGATTTTTTTCTTTTTCATCTCCTTACAATCATTTACTGCTCAGTGATATGAACATCCTGAACTCTTCAGCAAGTTATCCCAGCATTTTTGTGTGTAAACATCCTACAGTACATTTTCCACTCCTTTTTCCAGAGCAGGAGGGGTTTGGTCAGAGCAGCCAGCCTGACAAGGACGGGTTTGTGCGTTCAGAGCACTTTGGAGTGTGACAGTCAGGACTGCCATGGACAGGCTCTAAATCTCTTCCTTCAACATTTCTTTCTTTTTTTTTTTTGGTTTTTTTTTTTCCGGTTTATTTCTAAGCATAAAAACATTTAAAACCCAAAACCAGACCTGGGGGGGAAAACCCTGAGGAGAAAAACGAATAAAAACTCAATTTCTCACCAGCAAATCTCACCCCTCTGTGGCACAACTGCTTTAGATCAACACGTTCTTCTGCTCCTCAGAAATCCTGAGGGGTCCAGATTTGTGCCTTGGTCCTCTCTATCTCAGTTTTATCAAATTACAACTCTGGGAGTGTTTAAAACAACCAAGTTTGAGCTCAAAATGCCCAGGTTAAGCCTCAAGCTCTGGGGTTGCTGAGCTCCTCCACAGCCAGGGCATATTTTCCCTGCTGTAGGTATATCCCAACATTTATTTACACATTTAAAATAAGCAACTTCTGGGGCCCAGAAATGCTCAGATAAATCCTGGAGTCACCTGGGAACAGCAGGTCCAGGACAGCCTCCTGCTCTGGACCCAAATGTTCCTTTCTTCACCCAACCTGAGGGTCCTGCCCTTATTGCAAGAACAGCTGGAGTGGGGTGAAATGGAGTTTGGCAAAATGCAAGTCAAGACTTGTGGGAGAGAACTGAAAATTTGGGGTTTGGTGGGGATTGAAGGGAAGGGTTTAAGTTAAGACACGGCCACACAGAGCTGCACCACCTGTGCTCCAAACTCTGCAACAGCTTAAAACTATGAAAGGCAGCATTGGGAACATTCACAGCTTATTCAGAGGCAAGTTAAAAGCTTGTTGTTGGGCCTAAAATTTGATGTAAAATAAAGAAAACTGGTAAAAAAACCTTGTGCTTCCTGCAAACCCTGCCCAGGAGCCCTGCTGGTCCCAGCCACGCTCCCATTTTCTGGGGTAAATGGATAAAAACGCCCCCAAAATGCAGGAAAAATGAGTGAGAGGATGGAGTTTAGGTAGGGAGGAGAAGCTAAAATGGGGCTTGAGATGGGATTTAAAGCACTGGGAGCTGTGCTGCTCCCAGAGAGGGGCAGGAGGGTTTATCCCATCTGTCCCTCACAGGAGGCAGCCCTTGGGATGGATGTGCTGATCTGGGTCTCACATGCAAGAAAAAGCCTGGAACAAACATCCAGACAAAAAGGAACTGGCTCAGATAGGGGGGATTCACACCAGCACTCAAGGAGGGAAAGTCAAACCCTACCTGGAGCTCCCTGGATGGCTGAAAACCAGAAAAAAATTGAGTTTGAACTTGGAAATAACTTGGAAATGGAGAACTAAAACCTCGGGAATTTGGCCTGGAAATGCCTTTTCCAAAGAAAAGCTGCCTCAGCGAGTGAAAACATGATTATTTTGTCCTCCCACTCTGGTTAATTTTGGCTCCTGGCCAGGAGGAAAGGCGTGGGACACAATTTCAACACCCAGGGATGTGTTGGCTTAGGAGCACTAAAAGCAGCTTGGAAAATCTCCACAGGAAATCTTCTCCAGCCCCATGGACAGACATTGCAGCATTTGGAAAGAAAAAAGACACAGACAGGCTCTAAAATCACAGTTCAAGGCAGGTACTGGCCAGGGTGGCTCACGGTGCCCCAGGGATGCTCCTCCTGGTGCTGGAACTCCCAGCTGGATCCAAGGGGAAAGCAGGAACTCCTACACTCCTAAAGTGGCCATTTTCTGCAGGGAAAAGAGAAACAGGAGAGGTCACAGCAAGGAAGGCAGGAGGGGGTAAAGCAGGAGGCAGCTCAGCTGATGGAGAGGTGAGTCCAGCTCCATGGAGCTGCTGCCCAGGGCAGGAACCCCCTGAGGATTTGCTCCATCCAAGCACAAAAATATGGGAAATGTGTGTAATGGGACCCACGAGGGGTAGTTTTAGATTTTTGGCTTTAAGGCATTTAGAGAATGGTGTGGCAAAAAGCTGACAGGCCAAGAAACACTGAGAATGTGTTGTAATTAGGAAATAATTGGCTTCTGATGGTGATAGTGTGAATTATAGCACCTGTGTTGTCTCACCCTTCAAATGAGACTGAAAATGGAATAAAAGTTTTTAAACACCTCTCAGTTGCCTCATCTCTAAGTCAGGAAAAGGCATTGTCTGACACACAAAGACCTGTTTCACTCTTAACATCACCCTTTCGTGTTACCCTGATTTTTTAAGATTTTCTAAGACTTTCTGATGTTTACATTCTTGTAGCAAGCTTTCTCACACACTTTCTGTGAATAACTTTTTTTTTGCATTGTTTTATGGAGGAGGAGAAATTTGATGGGCTGTTGGTTTGTCATGGGAGAGGTGGCACTGTCACCCTCCAATCCAGGGTCACTTTTGGAAATCTATAAATGTTGGAGTCAGAAATTAAACCTCTTTCTTTTTTACTTTGGAGATTCCAGTGTCCACGTGGTTTTATTTCATATCCTAAAGCAACAAGAGCCCACAGACACCCCAAAGACCCCACAGATGATCCCCCAAAGACCCCACAGATGATCCCCCAAAGACCCTGTCGCCCTGTTTATTTACTTATTATTTATATATTTATTATCTTACTTATTATTTATTTTATTTATTATTATTTTAAGTTCTTTTAAGCCTTCTGATGTTTACATTCTTGTAACAAACTTTCTCACACGCTTTCTGTGAATAACTGATTGTTTGGCATTCTTTTATGGAGGAGGAGAAATTTGATGGACTGCTGGTTTGTCATGGGAGAGGTGGCACTGTCACCCTCCAATCCAGGGTCATTTTTGGAAATCTATAAATGTTGGAGTCAGAAATTAAACCTCTTTCTTTTTTACTTTGGAGATTCCAGGGTCCACGTGGTTTTATTTCATGTCCTAAAGCAACAAGAGCCTACAGACACCCCAAAGACCCCACAGATGATCCCCCAAAGACCCCACAGATGATCCCCCAAAGACCTTGTAGCCCTGTTTATTTATTTATTATTTATATATTTATCTTATTTATTATTTATTTTATTTATTATTATTTTAACTTCTTTTAAGCCTTCTGATGTTTACATTCTTGTAACAAACTTTCTCACACACTTTCTGTGAATAACTGATTGTTTTGCATTCTTTTATGGAGGAGGAGAAATCTGATGGGCTGTTGGTTTGTCATTGGAGAGGTGGCACTGTCACCCTCCAATCCAGGGTCATTTTTGGAAAACTATAAATGTAGGAGTCAAAAGAAAAATAAACCTCCCTTTTCTTCACCTTGAGAGCAGCAGTGTGTGCCCTTGTGTTGCTGTAGTGACACTCCAGCCTCCTGCCAAGCCCCCCTGAAGGGTTCTCCCATTTCAGCCTGAGCCCACACAAGCTCAGAGAGGTGAAGAAGCTCAGGAGGAAGGAGGCAGGTTGGTTTCTCACTTTTATTCACCTTCTCCATGGGGAATGACACTGCCAGAACCACCCAAGAACCATCACAGCGACCACCTTACAAATTAACCACAATAAATACTTAGAGCTTTGATAAAACTCCTTCCTCTGCCTCACTCAGGGCCCAACAGACACCAGGAACACGCTCAGACAGTGAAAATCAAAGGTAAATCCGCAATCCAGTGACTCCTACAAAATCCCTGTGAGCAGCAATGTCACCAAACCCTGTCCTGGGACACTCAGCTGGGACCCTGCCCTGCTCAGCACCATGAGCCACCCCATGTCCTGCTCCAGGGATGGAGCAAGCTGGGCTAAAACCACAATTTCCAGCAGCCAGCACAAGCCCAGCTGGAGCCCCTGGATCAGCAGGCTCAGCCCCCACTGAGGTTCCCCCAGAATCTCAGGTTTTATCCAGCACAAGATTCCTTCTGCTCCATGGGTTTGTCTTTGCCCAGAGTGGTTTCCATGCAACAGGAATCAAGAGAAATCCAACGTACTAACCCCAAAGAGAGCACACCCAAGCTGCTTGCAGTGGTACTCAGAGGCAAGCATTTCCCTCTGGAGGCTGCAAAGGAAACAGAGAAGCACAGCAGGGCTCATAGTGCATCTTAAAGAGACTGAAATAGGAAAAGCAGCAAAGCAAATGAGGGAGGAGAGAAACAGCCCCAAAATTTCCTGTTGGCCCAGGGCAGGGTTGTGTTGCAGCAGGAGGTGACAGAAGGCAGGGACAGCCCTTGGCTGCATAAAAAACTGGGACAAAGAGGGTGTTTGTAACTTTTCCAATCAGATTTTAGCCCAGAAGCAAAATCCTATCCAGAATTAAACCCCCTGCCAAAACCCTGTGGCAGTGATGGAAAGCTGCCTGCATGGAGCCTGAGTCTGAAAGACTGGCACCACAATTCCAGTTGGATAGGGGGGTTTGGATGTTTTGGGGTTGTTTTGAAGGGGTTTTTCTTTTTTTTTTCCCCTTAATCCAGTCCAGGTTGGATATTTCCATGCACAAACAGAGACCCTGCTCAAGATCCTGGGCAGGGTCTGGATTTCAGAGAGGACTGTCACAGACATATTTTATATTTTATAAAAAATCCTTTTGCTAGGATCTTTTCTACTGAGAAGCTGAGAGGCCTCAGGAACAAAATGTAACCAATAATTATCTGCTGCTGTGGAATGCAACAGGTGCATCTGGGATTGGTCTCATGTGGCTGTTTTTAATTAATGGCCAATCACAGTCCAGCTGTCTCAGAGTCTCTGGTCAGTCACAAGATTTTATTGTCATTCCATTCCTTCCCTTTCAAGCCTTCTGATGAAATCCCTTCTTCTATTCTTTAGTGTAGTTTTATTATATAATTTTCTTTTAATATATATGAATATATATAATATAAAATTATATATATATTTATATATAATATAAAATAATATATATATTTATATATAATATAAAATAATATATATATTTATATATAATATAAAATAATATAATAAATCAGATTGTTTGATGAAACAATGGAGTCAAGATTCTCATCTCTTCCCTTGCTGGGATTGCCTGCAAATTCAACAGAGGACCCCGGGCAATGGTGAGGAGGGGGGCAGAGGGATGGTGCCCAGATGTTATCCAGATGTCACCACCTGGACAGTGACTTCCAGCTGTGGCTGCTCAGCCCCTCCTCGAGCTTCCAGGGATGGGAGAGCCCCCCTGGCAAAACCCCATGGCACTGATGGAAAGCTGCCTGCATGGAGCCTGACTCTGAAAGACTGGCACCACAATCCAGTTGGATAGGGGGATTTTGATGGTTTGGGGTTGGTTTTGAAGGGATTTTCCAGTTTGTTTGTTTTTTTCTCCTTAATCCAACCCAGCCTGGATCATTTCCATGCAGAAGCAGAGACCCTGCTCAAGATCCTGGGTCTGGATTTCGGGGAGGACCCCGGGCAATGGTGAGGAGGGGAGCAGAGGGATGGTAGCACCTGGACAGTGACTTCCAGCTGTGGCTGCTCAGCCCCTTCTCGAGCTTCCAGGGATGGGAGAGGCCCCAGCAGGTGGAGGGGTTTGCTGCCCAGGCTGTGGTGCCGCGGGCGCTTTACGGTGTCGGCGCTGGCCCGCGGGGTAAAGCTGTTCCTCCTCATCCTCACAGGGCTCTGCCTGCTGGGGAGCTCGTGCTGATCCCACACAGAGGGAATCGCCAGGAATGAAAAGGGGGAACCAGAGTTTAAAGCCACGTCCCAACACCTCCAGCACCCCACCCCGAGTGACCCCGCACCGGGCTGGGCCTTCCCCAGCCTGCAGCAGCTTGGGAAACAACTTCATCCAGCTTGGAGACAACTGGAAAGTGGTTTTTCAGCAGTTTTACTTCCCTTTGGGACCTTTGTTTTGCTTAGGTGGCTCTGTTTGGGTGGTGTTGGGTTTTTTTTTTGGTTTTTTTTGGGTTTTTTTGTTTGTTTTTCTTTCTCTCTGCACGAAGAATTTAAGTGAAAAAAATAAGCAAACAGAAAAACTCTCCCTTCTTCTTGTTTCTTCTGCCCCAAAAGCAGCTGTGTTACCCAAGCAAAGCAAAGAACAGAAGCAGCCTCCAAGTGGGCAGCAATGATTTCCATGCAGGAGTCACAGAGAAGCTGGAAAAGTGATAAATCCCACAGTGGTTTGGGTTGGAAGAACCTTTAAACATCATGAATCCAACCCCCTGTGAGCAGGGATATGCTGGAAACCACGAGGATCCACACAAACCATGCCCCATGTCCTCAGTTTGGCATTTGACAGCTCCACAGAGCCTCCAGGCCCAGCTGCAGGTTCCCAATTTCCCCAGGCCCTCAGCACAAAAGAATAACCAGATCCCAGCCCAAGGGATCCTCATAAATTACAACAAAAAGCCTGAACGGATAAAACCTAAAATCAGATGCATTCAGAGTTCCTGTGAGCCAGCAGAGCTGGTTTGTGCTCTCTAATTGGGGGAATTAATTAGAGGCAATCACTGAGGCTTTCCTTACAGTCCCTTTGGAAAACAGGGTTTGCAAAGTCAAGGCCCTCAGACATCAGCAGCTCCCCCAGATTTTTGAGGTGGTTACAAGGTGGATTTAAATAGCAACTTAAACAATGGCAACAGGAATTTAAATAACAGCAGAGAGACGATTTCAGAAAGAGAAAACTCATCAAGACAAGGAGAAAAATCCACTTTAACCCTTTTGCCAAGTCTTTTTGAAATTACCAATAAGCATCAGCAACAAACACTGCACTGAAAACTGAGAACAAAACCTAGAGTTCAAAATCTTATGGCCTAAATTTGCCCATTTCTGCTCCCTACAACAGCTCTGAAAAAAATCCCCCCTGGCCTGGGAAGCACCTTAGAATTAATTCTGCTTTTGGGGGTTACTTCTGAAGAGAATCCTTCTGCTCCCTGAAAGGCAGCAGGCAGTCCTAGCAAGTGCTTAAGAGGGTTTGTGGCTTGTTTTGGAAAAGGTGGAGCCAGAGGGGTGCAGCAAAACTTACTGAGTTCAGGGAGGGCTTTTCCCGGTGGGTGTTCACCGCTTCCACATCCATGGTAATTGTCTCCACTTTGCAGCCTTCACCCAAGAGAAAGAGAGGTTTATGTGAGTAATTTATCAAAAACACAGCAGGGAGAATGAACAGGAATAAATATCTTATTTATAAAAATATCCCAGCTCGTAAATCCACAGTTCACCCCACAAACAGAATTTTACACTTGGTGGTTTTCAAGTGTGAGAGCACAGCCCTGAGTTGTTTGGGCTGCACAGAAAAGCCAATTTTAACTGACTGCACCCCAAGTTTGGAGGCACAGCCTTCCTCACCCACAGGGAAAATCCAATTGATTAAAAGAGAGGCCAGGGGAGAAGACCCTGCACCTCCACATCTGCTCCCCACCCCTCCAGATCCCTTTTCTATTTTAACTTTTTGTATATTAACCAGGAAATAACTTCTTTATGTATTACCAGAAGCTTCTAGAGCACGGCCAGGTGCTGCCACACACGGACCCAAACCTGCCCACAACATCCCCACACACAAACCAGGAGAGGAACTCAAATTAAAAATGAAAATAAAGCAGTTATTTACCATAGGCAACGGGTGTGAGCTTGAAAATGGTGTGGAGGGGGCAGCGCAGGTAGGGCAGCTCATCTAGGGCACAAAAAGGGGTTCTGGGGTCACCTGGGATGCCACAGCCCCCCTGTCCCCTCCCCAGCCCCACAGCAGCACTGGGATGTCCCTGCCCACCACAGAGGGGTTGGACCAAACCCCTTTAAGGGTTCCTTTAACCCAAACCATTCCAGGATTGAATGGGAATTGTCCTGGTAGTGAGAGCCTATGGATGGCACCCAGATTAAACCTTTTTAAGGGTTCTTTTAACCCAAACCATTCCAGGACTGAATGGGAATTGTCCTGGGAGTGAGAGCCTATGGATGGCACCCAGACTAAACCCCTTAAAGGGTTCTTTTAACCCAAACCATTCCAGGATTGAATGGGAATTGTGCTGGGGATGAGAGCCTGTGGATGACACCCAGATTAAACCCTTTTAAGGGTTCTTTTAACCCAAACCATTCCAGGATTGAATGGGAATTGTGCTGGGGATGGCAGCCTATGGATGTCACCCAGATTAAACCATTTTAAGGGTTCTTTTAACCCAAACCATTCCAGGATTGAATGGGAATTGTGCTGGGGATGGCAGCCTGTGGATGGCACCCAGACAGGCACCCAGGACAGCAGTGACACACAGAAAATCAAAATACAGGAGCTGGAAATGAGACTGGAGGCCAGGGTGGCTCAGGGCTCTGGGCAGTGCTGGGTTAGGGGCTGGATCCCACCCTCTAAAAGGGCTTTTCCAACCCAAATAATTCCATAATTCCATTTCCAGTGCTCAGGGCCGGCCAGAGGAAACCTCTCCAGGGGCACATGGCTGGGAAAGCACCTCAGCAACAGCTGCCACAGGCCCACAGGAGATTCATTCAGAGCTGTATTTAAAAGTTTATCAAGTTTTTTAGAAGTTTATTAATCATTAAAAGTTTTATGAAGCTCTAGTGCCACTCACTGGAGCTTGCAGGACACTGGAACCCTCCAGGTGTGTGTGCTGTGCAAGAAACCAGCATTGCCCTGGGGTGGAGCACTCCTGCCACCCCTGCCAGGCCACTGAGGCTCTTTAATTCATCAGAAAATGATGAATTTTTTATTTTTTTTTACATTAAAACCCAGTCCCTTACACATTCTGTAAGCACTGCTGCTGAAAACAGCTCCAGAAACAACACCTGGGCAGCACAACAGCAGCACATCCCTGGGCAGCTCCTTGCACTGCTGCAGTGCAAGGGTTAAAGCACTGCTGAAACCTTTCCTTTCCTCCTTTTTTAAACAGCTTGTTAAAAAACCCTGCCTAGTTAAAAAAATAAAATAAAAATAAATAAAATAAAAATAAAATAAAAATAATAAAGTAAAAATAAAATAAAAATAATAAAATAAAAATAAAATAAAAATAAAAATAAAATAAAAATTAAAAAATAAAATTAAATAAAAATAAAAATAAAATAAATAAAAATAAATAAAATAAATAAAAATAAAATTCAAATAAAATAAAATAAAAATAAAATAAAAATAAAATAAAAATAAAATAAAAATAAAATAAAAATAAAATAAAAATTAAAAAAATTAAAAAATAAAAATAAAATTAAAGTAAAATAAAAATAAAATAAAAATAAAATAAAAATAAAATAAAAAAAAAAAATCCACCCAGTCATTCCAAACCACCCTCTCAAAAACCCCATGAGGGGAAGCAGGGAGAGGAGCCATCCCTTTATTTTTGTACCTGCACTCTTGTCAAGAAAATAAGCCAGGAGGCACCTCATAACTGCCTGGTGGGAGATAACCAGGACATTTCCTTGCCTTTCCAGCTCCATAATTACTGGCTCCAGGCGTTGCACCAAGTCCTGGTAGGACTGGAAAACCAAACAGGAATTGGTCAAGGGGTTGTGTAAACACAGGGTTAACCAGAGGTGGCAATTAACACAGTCACATTCAGGGAAATATCAGTTAAAGCAGCAGAAAGTTCAAGGAGGTTATGGGGAGTGGGGTAAAAATAGTAAAAAAAACCAAAAAAGGCAACAGCAGAAAGTGAAATTCAGTGTCAGAAGCCTCAGACCGTGGGAGGGCTCAGATTACTGGGAACTCAATGAGTGCAGTCAGGGAAAAAACCAAATAAAATAGTAAATGATTCATTCAAACAGGTTGTGAGTAAAGCCAGAAGTGACTTAAAGCCAGAAATGACTCCAGGCCACACCCATGATAATTTTGTTTCCCAGGTGGTTTCTCAGTGACAATTCTGGGATGCAGAACTCCCTTGATGGTGTCTGAGGGCAGCACCCAGCAAGTGGCCAAATTAATGGATTGAAAAGCATCATCTGCACACTCCAGTGAGGGAAATCAAGAAACATTTCCCCCAAAAGAGAACTGGGGATCCTAATGTTTTCATTCGGATGAAAATTTGCAATTTTGCATCCAAATACTGGCAGAATAACTTCAAATTGAGTCAGTTTTAAGTGCAACCCCCCACATAAATGTTTGTTTCACTGCCCTGTGTGTTGTTGTTGTTGTTTAGGCTCCTCACCTCCCCTCCAGGATAACGATAAAGATATTTCTCCTGATCCCTCATGGCAAACTCCTCTGGATACTTGGCTTCAATTTCTGCATAGGTCATTTCTTCACAGACCCCCTGAGGGAAGGAGAAACTGCTTACCACAAACCTCATTTCATCAGAGGGCCAGCAGGGAGGGCAGGAAAAGCAGAGGCTGAGGTCAAGATCCCTTTTTGGCATGGAAATTTTGGGTGCTGCAAGTGACCCAGCCCTGCCCCCAGCGTGGGTGCCAGGCTGGTTTGAAGAGGCTGGGCTTTGGTTTTATCTCAAAACCAAAAAAAAAAAGATTGCATCCCTGGTGTTTGCCAGGGATGAAAAATGAGCCATCACTTCCCCAGCAACCACCCTGCAATTTCCTGAGAGAACCAGAGTGGGAGCAGCAACCTTTGCCCAGGCAGGAGGGTGTGACAGATGTCTGGGATGTTCAGTGTTCTTTTCCTCCTCCACAGCACCTGGAATATCCCCAGCAAGACCTGGCAGCTCTCAACACTCTCAGCCCTCTAAAAACCACCCCAAACCCCATCCTGGAAGGCTGAGGTCCATGACACAAAAACATGGCTATAAATCAACAGAAATGGTGGGGTTTTGTTTGTTTTTTTCTGCTTTTGTTGGGGTTAAGATTGAAGGCACTTGAGATGTTTAGACTTAGGTGTTTATTGCTTCCTATTAGTGCTACAGCCTCAGAGCAAGGAGTTCTGTAGTCTTTTATTAGTAAGGTATAAAATGGCAAATTATTTTTTGTTATAAGGTTTTTTAAGGCTAAACTATTTAATTAGGAAATTATACCCTAGATTATTTTTCTTTTTAACCCAAGCACTGATCTCTTGAAGCCCTCAGTGTGGACTTGCCTGTTTAATTATAAAATACCACCCAAACCCATGGAGAAAGAAGAAGAAGAAGGTGAAGAAGAAGGTGAAGAAGAAGGTGAAGAAGAAGGTGAAGAAGAAGGTGAAGAAGAAGGTGAAGAAGAAGGTGAAGAAGAAGGTGAAGAAGAAGGTGAAGAAGAAGGTGAAGAAGAAGGTGAAGAAGAAGGTGAAGAAGAAGGTGAAGAAGAAGGTGAAGAAGAAGGTGAAGAAGAAGGTGAAGAAGAAGGTGAAGAAGAAGGTGAAGAAGAAGGTGAAGAAGAAGGTGAAGAAGAAGGTGAAGAAGAAGGTGAAGAAGAAGGTGAAGAAGAAGGTGAAGAAGAAGGTGAAGAAGAAGGTGAAGAAGAAGGTGAAGAAGAAGGTGAAGAAGAAGGTGAAGAAGAAGGTGAAGAAGAAGGTGAAGAAGAAGGTGAAGAAGAAGGTGAAGAAGAAGGTGAAGAAGAAGGTGAAGAAGAAGGTGAAGAAGAAGGTGAAGAAGAAGGTGAAGAAGAAGGTGAAGAAGAAGGTGAAGAAGAAGGTGAAGAAGAAGGTGAAGAAGAAGGTGAAGAAGAAGGTGAAGAAGAAGGTGAAGAAGAAGGTGAAGAAGAAGGTGAAGAAGAAAAGGGTGAAGAAGAAAAGGGTGAAGAAGAAAAGGGTGAAGAAGAAGAGGGTGAAGAAGAAGGAGAACAACCTGTCTCTGCCCTAAAACCGCCATCCTGCTTCATATTTATTATTATATTCTAAAACTCTAAACTTTAAGTTTTCTACTCTGTGATATCACACACTTCTAACCAACTCCACACCCATAATCCCAGTGCTATTAATCAATTTTTCTCCACAGTCTCAGGTCAAATGCAGTGCTCTGCACAGAAATTTTAAAATTCTCACCATCCAGGGTTCCAGCATAAATCAGCTGGGTTTATGGTGATTAATTTGGCTTTAAACATTATTCCCCAGCCAAACCCATGAAGAAGGAAAAAAAAGGTGAAGAAGAAGGAAGAAGGTGAAGAAGTACAACCTGTCTCTGCCCTAAAATCTCCATCTTGCTTCATCTTTGTTACTATATTCTAAAACCCCAAACTCCAAGTTTTCCACCCTGTGATATCACACACTTCTAACCAACTCCACACCCATAATCCCAGTGCTATTTATCAATTTTGGAAACCTTCTCCACAGGTCAAATGCAGTGCTCTGCACAGAAAATTGAAAATTCTCACCATCCAGGGTTCCAACAAATATCAGCTGGGTTTATGGTGATTAATTTGGCTTTATACATTATTCCCCACCTAGAAAAGCTGAGGTTTTTAAGCAGCCTCTCACTCACAGCATCAATCTCGTTGAGGATCTTCCACTGCTCATAGAGCACCCCCAGGCACTCTGCAGTCTGGATTGTCCTCTTCAGCTGGCTCGTCCACACCTTCAGGTCCACAATCTCCTGCTCCTCAATGAACTTCTTCAGAGCCTGGGAAAACTGCAGAGAAAAGCTCCAGGGAGGTTAGGAGGAGGGTGATGCCTTTTTGGGCTCCCTAAAAACACAGGCCAGACTAAATTAAGGGAATAAAAAGCAGGTATGTTTATTGAATATAAATATTCAGGTGTATTTAGGGCAGAAAAATCCCCCCAAGGGCTACACCCCAAAATGGACCATGGGTCACAGGTTTTCACACTTTTATAAGTCTGGGCCATTTGCATGTTGGAGGTTAATCTGCCAATTACAGCTTCAGGTAATGAAGTAATTTGCTCCCCACAACTCAACTTTTGTTTCCATCTCTCAGGGCCTGAGGCAGGGAGGTGTCCCTGATTGCCAGGCCTGGAGAGGAATTGTTGTGTCTGCCCAAAATGGGAAAGCAGCAGCTCACACTGGATATGGAGTTTACAGTTATATACTAAAGAACTGAAGGATTACAAATATATTAAATACAAAAAAGCTAAAATCCTAAGGCATTGAAGGGGCAGGGGAAGCTGCAGCTGCTCTGAGCATCGTTGGGGGCTGTGGAGCCCTGATGCCTTCAGATTTTAACCTTTATAATTTATTTTAACCTTTATCATTTTCAATCCTGTACTGCATTAGGGCCTAACTCTAAACTCCATATAAAGGGTTAACTAGCATCTTCACATTTTGGCCAGGCAAAACAATCCCTCTGGGCTTGGAACCCAAGGAGAAAAGGGTGAACAAAAGTGAATGAGGGAGAGGAACTGGGGGTATCTGACTTCATTACCTGGAGCTGGAATTGCAGAATTAACCCCTGATATGCAAATGGACCAGACTTATTTTAGTCTGAGAAACTCATGACCATCATTCATGTTGGGTGCAGCCTCTTCTGAGTGCCCAAGGTGTATCTATTGAAGGCCTTTAATAAATACCTACTCTTATTCTCTTAGTCTTGTCCAGCCCTTGTGATGCTTAGAGACTGGACAGAGCTAAAAGAATAAAACAGGTAATTATTGAAAAGCCTTTAAAGGATACAAGAGCCTGGCCAGGGCTACACCCAGGATGGATCCAAGATGGGTCCCATATAAGTTTTGGTCCATTTCCATATGGGGTTAATTGTCCAGTTACAGCTTCAGGTCATCAAGTCCCCACCCTCTGGTCTGCTCCCCTCAATTCACCATTGGTTGTGCTTTTTGGTCCTTGATTCTCCAGCTGGAAAAGGATTCTTTTGTCTAACTGCCCTGTTTGAAAACTAGATATAGTTTATATCAGAATATATTTTCAATAAAGTATTATTTATGTTCTAGTGTTATTATTTCCAATATTTCTGTTTTGCTTTTACAACTGTACTTTGGAGCATTTTCTGATTCTGTTGGACTGTATTTTTCAGTTGAGTCTTATTTTGAAAGTGTAAGTTATGTAAGGCTTCAGAAAGGAATGCTGGGGGATCAGCCTGGCCCAGGAAGAGGAACTTGCTGCAATAATTTGTAAAGACTGAAAAGGTGATGCATGTGTAGTGAAAGCCAATGTAGATGATTCTGCAGTGATTAGGACAGAATATGAAGGAGATGCTGCTTTAGAGGGAAAATGATAGATGATAAAAGTGTTGAGAAAAGGTCAGGAATTCTAAAGGAATTGAATGTGTCAGGCAGCACTGACAGAACCAGAGGACACAGTCTTAAGCTGCACCAAGGGAAATTTAGGTTGGATGTTAGGAAAAAGTTTTTTACAGAAAAGAGTAATCAAGTTCTGGAATGGCTGCCTGGGGAGGTGGTGGAGTCACTATTCCTGTGTGCTTAAAACAAGACTGGATGTGGCAAAGAGGGGAGGAAAGGTATTTTATTGAAGGGAGAGTGGCCCTAGGCAGGATTTCCTGTATTTGGGAGCAGATCCCATGGCCTCTCCATGCCTGCAGCCCCCCAGGAGAACTGCAAGCAGCCCCTGCATGGCACATGGATTGCTGGACAGAGCTGTGCTCCAGCAAAGGCAGTTCAGACAAAGTCCTTGTGTTCTGTGCTCCTCCCAGCTGGGTTTTGTAAGGCTGGGAGCAGAGCCTGAGTGTTAGGGATGAGTTGGACTCAATGATCTTAAAGATCTCTTCCAACCTGGTGAATCTGTGATTCTATGAAGAGAACTTACTAACACTTTATGGTGGTGTTGACAGGGGTCCCAGGATGAGGGAAGAGATGAGAATGTTGACTCCATGTCCCAGAAGGCTGATTTATTATTTTATGATATATATTATATTAAAACTCTACTAACAAAATAGAAGAAGGGATTTCATCAGAAGGCTTGCAAGCAAAGGAAAAGAATGGAATAAATTACAAAATCCTGTGTCTGACCAGAGAGTCCAAGACAGCTGGACTGTGACTGGCCATTAATTAGAAACAACCCCATGAGACCAATCCCAGATGCACCTGTTGCATTCCACAGCAGCAGATAACCACTGTTTACATTTTGTTCCTGAGGCCTCTCAGCTTCTCAGGAGAAAAAAATCCTAAGGAAAGGATTTTTCATAAATCACGTCTGTGAGACAACACTTCATACAAAGCTCAGAATCCCACACTGAGCCAGCACAGAATCCAAGAAACCCAAAAGCTAAAACTTAAGGGCAAGCACTGCAGGGCATCAGCCCTGAGTCCCACATACCTGTTTGCCCCGGGGTGAGAGCCCAGAGTCCCCTCCAATCCTGCCCAGGAGGTTGTACTCGCTCTCGCCGTGGCGGCACAGGTAGATGGTGCGCGGCTGGACGTGGATGTTCATCAGGTAATAGACAATTTTACTCTGGATGTAATCCTGCACTCTGTTCACCAGGAACCGCTGGCCCACGTTGATCACTTTAATGAAGGACAGATCTCTGGAAGGGATATAAAATAAAAACACCCACGTGGTGGTTTGTTTGAAGTAATAGACAATTTTACTCTGGATGCAGTCCTGTGTGACCGTGTGCACAGGGGTCTGAGGATGAGGGAAGAGATGAGGATCTGACTCCATGTTTCAGAAGGCTTGATTTATTATTTTATGATATATATTACATTAAAACTATACTAAAACAATAGAAGAAAGGATTTCATCAGAAGGCTAGCTGAGAATAGCAAAAGAAGGAATGAATAACAAAAGCTTCTGTCTTAGACAGAGTCCAAGCCAGCTGACTGTGATTGGCCATTAATTAGAAACAACCACATGAGACCAATCCCAGATGCCCCTGTTGCATCCCACAGCAGCAGATAACCATTGTTTGCATTTTGTTCCTGAGGTCTCTCAGCTTCTCAGGAGGAAAAATCCTAAGGAAAGGATTTTTCATAAAAGATGTCTGTGCCAGTCCTGCACTTGGTTCACCAGGAACCACTGCCCCACGTTGATCACTTTAATGAAGGACAGATCTCTGGAGTGGATATAAAATAAAAACACCCACATGGTGGTTTGAAAAATGAGGCAGGAGTAGCTGTGGGTGTCACCCAGCTACTGCTCCTCTAGGAAAGGCAGGACAGGCTCTGAATTGCTGGGCTTCAAAATCCTGCCCTGGGTGGGCACCCCTGGATCCCTGGAAGTGACCAAGGCCAGGCTGGACAGGGTTTGGAGCAGCCTGGGATAGTGGGAGGTGTCCCTGCCCATGGCTCTTAGAGATGGACTTTGAGATCCCTTCCAACCCAAACCATCCTGTGATTCTGCAGCACACAGAGAAAAATCCCCTCAAATCTCACTTGGGACCTGTGATTCACCTGCACACAGCCACACCTGGGGAGGGCAGAGGTGTTGGAGCATCCTGACAGCAAAGCAGCTCCTGTGCCCAAGGACAAAGGGATGTGCCAAGGGATTTGCTTACTTGTCATAAGCATCCGGGTCCAGGGGCTGGTAGGTGACCTTGTAGCACTCAATCCTCTTCAGGAAATCATCCATCACATTCTCCCTGTGCCTCTCCGGGTAGTCAGGGCTGGAAACTTTCACCTCCTGCCCAACAGACATAGTGAGTTAAGCAAACTCAAGAGAGAACAAAAGATGACAAAACCACATTGTTTAACACTGCCCCGAGGAAAAACCTGCTCCTGGAGAGGAAACAAAGGGCGACTCTTATGGCACTGAAGTGGTTGGCCCTGACAGACACCCTGGCTCAGAGCTCTGCCCTCCCTTCCTCGCCAGCTCAGCTTCAAGGTCACCCATTCCCAGCTCCACTTGATTTCCACATTCTCACATAACGGCATCTCTGCCTTTTAATAAACCTGCAAATCCCAGCTGCTTATTGGGCAGGTGAAAGGCAAGAGGGAGGCGTTTGCAGAGATCCCCAGGAGCTCCCTGAGCCCCTGACCTTGCACTGAGCACCCACAGCAGCCCAGCCTGGGAAGGGCAGCACCCACCAGGATATTGGCAGCGATGACCTCTGGATCATCACAGACAGACTCCACGAAAAACACCTAGGAAAAAAGCAAGGGAGCACATTTCAGAGCCATAACTCCAGAGCTCCTGTGCCAGGGAGCCACAGTGACTGCAAATTAAGCACACAATTAATCACACACACAATTGAAGCACTACCTTGAAAGCATTTTCCTTAGCAAAGTTTAAGATCAGGTCCCGGCGCTCCCGAGTCGTGTTGGTCGCATCAAACACCTGGCAGAAAATGAGGAAGGAGCACTGAGCAAAGTTTATCTCAAGACTTTTAAGCCCCAAATCAGGTGCCCGAACACTCCAGGCAGCTTTGAACTGCCCTGATGTAAAACTATTTTTAGTGCAGAGGATCTTACAGCTATTTGCCCAGACTCCTCCAAGAGATAAGACTTCACATCTTCCAGAGCCACCAGGGCACAGCGTCTGCAGGACAGAAATAGGGATGGTCACAGCTGATGGAAAGCATTCCCACAGCAAAGGGAGGGATTCAAACACCTCCCTCACAGCCCTGCACTGTCCTAAGAGCCCCAAAACTCTTGGGGCACCTCCTCTGTGACCTGACCCTTGCAGCCCCTAAGCTTTGTGCCACCCCAAACCCACACGCCCGTCCCTGGCAGGATCCCTGCACAGGCTGTGCTGTTCCTTCTCCCTTCCCCAGGGACTCTGGGTTATTTTCTGCTCCTCACACCCACAGCCTGCCAAAACTCCAGTGCCCCCAGCCCTGACAGAGACTCACTTGCGGATTTCCATGGCCTCTTTGTTGTCGTGCCTGAAGAAGTCGTAGGACTTGTAGGACTTGACTGCTTCACGCCGATACACCCCTAAATTAAACACTTCACACACGGGAGAGGGGAGGGTGAGGGCATTCCACTGGCAGGGAGGTCCCAGCACGGGGCAGGGGTGTCCCCACACACACACACCCACCTTTGGTGGGCACCCCGATCCAGTTGAGGTAGCGGGTGAGCTTTTTGGACATGTAGGTCTTGCCCCTGGCAGGCAGCCCGATCATCACGATCAGCGTCGGGGAGTTGGTCATGTAGGAAGCCCATGCTGCAAAAGAAAAACAAAAAAAAAACCCCAAAACCACCCCAAAACAGCATCAGGGGCGCTGGAGAGCATAAAGTGAGACCCAGCACGGCGTTATCCCATCTCCCGGTGGTTAAAGCACCTCCGAGCATCCCAGGACGGGCTCGCCTTGTGTCCTTGTCGTTAATGAGCTGCTGTGACCGCTCTGTGGTCTCCAGGTGTTTGCTCATGAGGCAGCACCGCTGCCTAATGGGGCTTTCAGTGTTAACAGCATTTACCGCCCGGGCAGCGCCGTCAAGGGCGAACCAAAGATGTTTTTAACAAAACGGTCACGTTCTCTCGGCGAACAGCCCGAGCAGGCTCCCAAAACGCCCGCGGAGAGGCGGATTTGGGGCGAAAAGCTCGGGATGGGGATGGATGCAGCAGCATCCAGGAGGTTGGGGACAGGGGAAGCGAGGGAGGGGACAGCCAGGGACAGGCAGCAGGATGGGATCCGGGCGGGAGGGGACAGCCAGGACAGGCAGCAGGATGGGATCCGGGCGGGAGGGGACAGCCAGGGCAGGCAGCAGGATGGGATCCGGGCGGGAGGGGACAGCCAGGGACAGGGATCCGCGCGGGACGGACGCGAGGCTCGGGGCGAACGCGCAGCCCTATCCCCCTCCCGGTACCGGTTCCGTTCCTTTCCGGGCCGGGGATACTCACAGCACTGCTTCTCGCCGGCCCTGCCCCGCGGGGCCCCGCCGCAGCCCCGCGGCGCCGCCGACATGGCTCCGCTCCGCCGCCCCGCCGCATGCAAATCGCATGCAAATGAGCGGCGGGGCTCGCGCACGGCGGAGCAGCGGGGAACGGAAACCGGGGACCGAACACGCGGGAAAAGGGGCGCGGAGGGGCGGGAAAAGCGGCCCGCGTCACGCGCGCGGGGGCGCGCGCTGTATGCAAATGAACCGGGAGGGAGGGGCAACTGTTCGCTGTATGCAAATGAACCGGGAAGGAGGGAGAGCTGTGCGCTGTATGCAAATGAATCAGGAGGGCGGGGCAACCGCGTGCTGTATGCAAATAAGACCTGGAGGGCGGGGCAACCGTTTGCTGTATGCAAATAAGACCGGGAGGGAGGTGGGAGGGGAGAGAGGGGAAGCGGAGCACGCGCGCCATGCAAATGAGATGGACGGTGATGAAAGGGGAGTGGAGCTCGCGCCTCTATGCAAATCTAGGCGGGCTATGCAAATCAAATGGGAGGTAATCATCGCGGAAGGGAGGGGACAGCAAATCACGGCGACACCTCGCGTTACGCAAATGAGATGGCAAGGAGGTGTCCGGCTGCATGCAAATTAAGTGGGCGGTGTCACCTGCTGTATGCAAATCAGACGCCCAGCGTGCCGTACCGACGACATGGGCTCTATGCAAATGAGCCGGGCACTATGCAAATGTACGGGCGCTATGCAAATGACCGGGCGCCGCGCGCGCTCTGATTGGCCGCTTGCTGGGGTTGCGGGGGGGTGGGGCTTGGCGTGCTCTCGCGAGAGCGGGGCAGACACGGGCCGGAAGCGGAAGCGGCGGCGGCCGGTGCGGCGGCGGCCCCGAGGATGCTGCGGCTGCGCTGCAAGGCCCGGAGCGGCTCGCACGCGCTGCCGGGGCTGTCGCCGCACTCCCGCCTCCGCGACATGCAGGCCGCGCTCGCCGCGCTCACCGGAGTGCCCGCGCCCGCACAGCGCCTCCTGCTCGGCTTCCCGCCGCGGAGCCTCGACCTCAGCGACGGCGAGCGGCGGCTGGGCGAGCTCGGCATCCACTCGGGTGAGGGCCCCGCGGGGAGGAGGGCGGCGGGCGGCGCTCTGAGGGCTCTGCCGCCCCGCCGGCTGCAATTACGTTGATTAAAGAGGCCGTGGCACACACACCCCTCATCAACCGGCGGTCGGGCCGGTTCCTGCTGCTGTGGGAGGCGTCAGCGCCCGGCTCGGCAGCGCTTCCTGCTCGCTGCGGGCGCCGCCGGTGCTTTGGCTGCGTCCCGGGGGTCCGGAGGGAGAAGCGCGCGGGGCTGGAGGGGACGGGGTCCGGGCCAGGCCAGGTGAGTCCCGCGGGGACCGTTGTGGTGCCGGCGGCTGTTGGGCGAGGCTGTTTCCCGGCGGGATACCGAGCTGGGGGAAACGGGCGAGGTGTGCGAGGCTGGGTTGGACAGAGCTTGGAGCAGCCTGGGCTGGTGGAAAGTGTCCCTGCCCCTGCCAGGGGTGGGACTGGGTGGTGTTTAAGACCCCAAATTATTCTGTGATTCTCTTCTGTGACCCTCAGCAATGTCAGCCGTGTTGTTGTGTTGGAGGAGCAATTCTCCTTTAATTTAGTTCTCCCCTTTATGTCCCTCCTCTTATGTGGCAGGTGACACTCTGATAGTGGAAGAGGACACATCCAAACCCGAGCCCGGCTCGCCGGTGATCGCCAAAAAAGCGATGTCCCAGCCTGTGAGGGAAGCCGTGCCCGTGCTGGTCAGGAGGGTGGTGCCAGCAGACAATTCCTGCCTGTTCACCAGCGTGTTCTACGTGGTGGAGGGCGGCGTGTACGACCCGGGCTGCGCCCCGGAGATGCGCAACCTCATCGCCCAGATCGTGGCCAGCGACCCCGAGTCGTACTGCGAGGCTGTGCTGGGCAAAACCAACAGGGAATACTGTGACTGGATCCGCAGGGAGGAGACCTGGGGAGGAGCCATCGAGGTCTCCATCCTCTCCAAGTTCTACCAGTGCGAGATCTGCGTGGTGGACACGCAGACCGTGCGCATCGACCGCTTCGGCGAGGACGCCGGCTACAGCAAGCGCGTGCTGCTCATCTACGATGGCATCCACTACGACCCCCTGGAGCGCCGCCTGCCCTCCTCGGACCTTCCTCCCCAGACCATCTTCCCCAGCAGCGATGACGTGGTGCTGGCACAGGCTCTGGAGCTGGCGGATGAAGCCCGCAGGAAGAGGCAGTTCACGGATGTGAATCGCTTCGCCCTGCGCTGCATGGTGTGCCAGAAGGGACTGACGGGGCAGCTGGAGGCCAGGGAGCACGCCAGGGAGACTGGACACACCAACTTCGGCGAGGTGTGAGCTCAGCAGCACGAGGAGGGTGCCATCGACTACCTCAGCGCTCTGGAATCAGATTCTGGAGTCCCAGATAAGCTGTTTGTAATCATAAAATTCCGTTCACATAGCTTGAAAAGCTTATTAACTAATTAACTAAATTAACTTCATGGTGGCCAACGCGCAGGTTTGGGAGTAGGGGATTGGGAGTAGGGATGGCACTTGGGCTGGTGGTGGATAGTGGCAGCCACACCTTGATTGCATCACCTTCTCTGTGTGTGTGTGTGTGTGTGAGCAGACAGGCACAGCCAGGCTTGTCCAACACTGCTGTAAAATCCTCAGCCAGGATTTTACACCAACACTGCTGTAAAATCCACCTCTGAGGTGCTGAGTGTGTGATCTGAGCAGACACACACAGCCAGGCCTGTGTAAAATCCACCTCTGAGGTGCTGAGTGTGTGATCTGAGCAGCCAGACACAGCTAGGCTTACCAACACTGCTGTAAAATCCATCTCTGAGGTGCTGAATGTGTGATCTGAGCAGCCAGACACAACCAGACCTGTGTAAAATCCACCTCTGAGGTGCTGAATGTGTGATCTGAGCAGACAGGCACAGCCAGGCTTACCAACACTGCTGTAAAATCCACCTCTGAGGTGCTGAATGTACATTTTCAGGGGAATTCAATTAACCTGAGGCTTTGGGAAACACACATATCAGCATCACTCACACTGAGAATTGGGCTCTGCACGTATGTGCAGCTCTCAGAGGGGAAACTGCTCGTGTGGTGCATGATTTATAATGGAAATACCAAGTGTGATATCAAAAATACAACTTGTAGTGGGAAAAGGATCTCTGAGCTGCCCTATACCATCAGGAATAGACTGTGTAGTTTGTGTGCAGAGAACTTTAGGGAAAGCTGTGGCCTCTAAGCTTTAAGGTAGCCTTTAAATTAATGAGTAGATGGATAAGTGTTGAATAAAACTTATTAATCCTCCGTAGGTAGTTTTTAGTTGCTTGAAAAATAACTCTCAACCCCCTGGTGTTTACACTGCATCAGAGCATAAGCATGTTGCCTGGAATACTTGGGATTCTTCTTCATAATAGCATTGGAAATTCCTGCAAGAGGGAAGTGAGTAGTTAGGGAAGTGACTTCATTTGCATCTGTTAAATGAATACATTGAATATTTTACTTGAGTACAGCCAATTAAGGCCATGGTGTTACTAAGCTGTTCCAGTTTCCAAATACTGTGAATGAGCACTTTAAGGTTGAGTTCTCACTCTTTGCTGGTAAAAAGTTTTGCCCTCTGAAGGCCAGAGCCAGAAGGGAGGCTTGAAATTCCATCTGCTTTCTGCCTTAATGTGTTTGATTTCTCACCACTGACTTGTGGAGTAGCAAGACTTTCATTGTGATAATGAAATATCACAGCTGAATATTCAGATGAAAATAAGCTGGGGAAAGTGCCCCCACTCCTTGGACTGTTCAGAATCAGGGAAGGTGAAATTGGTTTAATTGGAATTATTTTACCTCACAGTGGGGTTGTGAAGCTTAACAGCAAGTGCTTTTGAGGGCTTTTAAAAGGTGCTGTAAAGGTGCATATTACTGAAGGGGATTTATGTTGTGGTTTTATTTTTTCTTTGAAATGCCTGCAACACATCCTTATTTCTTGAATTTTAAAATATCCTTTGCCTGCCATTCTTCTGTTACTGTTTTGAGTGACCTTCCTTGCACTTTTCGACTGGGGAACAAGAAGGAGCATCCTCAGACTGAGGCAGAAATAAACCCACGTGGGTTTAACCTAAAACCCAGTTTGAAAGGGCTCTGTTCCCTCAGGCACCTGACCAAACTGGTGCAGCCACACCACCTTTTCTGCTAAAATCCTATTTCTAGCTCTCAGCAGAGGCTCCCAGTTGGATCTTGAAATACAGGAGGGTTGTACTGAAGAAAGAACATAATTACTTAAGTGCTTTGTTGAATTAAGGCATGAATAATTGAACAGCTCTAGGCTCACCCAGAGCACTGTGGACTGGGTTTGTTTTTAATTCAGTATTAAAACACACATTAGCACTGTTGGGAGTTCCCTATAGAAAGCCACTTAGCTTCCAGTGTTAAACCCCACTCTGCTTTTAGCCTGTCATTAGGAAAAGAAGATAAAAACCCCCCAAAACCCAGCATTAAACCCAGCCCTGTAGAAGCTGATGCTTAAAAACCTCCAGAAATACCTGACAGTTCAAAGGAGCTTGAAGATGACACTGTGTTATAACTACTTGAGCTGAAACACTGGCTAGGAACGAGACCAAGGGCCTGGCAAGGCCCAGGTGTGCTCTGAGCTGTCCCAGGGTAGCAGGGACATGCCTGGCACAAGGAGCTGATCCTCCCCCTTTGCCATCTGCCACATGGACACAATACCTACCTCAGAGAGGTGCACCAGGTGTCTTTGGAACACAAGTGGAAGATCCATATTTATTGTCTGCCTTGACTTTGGGGAGCAACCCTTAGATTTTAGCTTTGTGTCCTGGATGGATTTCTCAAAATGTGTGAAACCTTTTTTTTTTTTTTTTTTTTTTCCTGGTATTTCTCAGTTGCAGTATTTGAAAAATGAGCTTTATTTAATCCAGAGTGTTTAGCTTTGCTAGATCATGTTTGCATTGGGAATCTGCTACCAGAGAATCAGTTCCCTTGGAGGGAGATGTGTCACTATCACTGCTTGGATGTTCTCTTTTGTTGCCTAGAAAAATAAAATCTCTTTGGTTAAAAAAAAAAAGATATACCTGTAATTTGTGGTGGTAAAAGTTGATCTTGTTACAGGCTGACAAAGAACAACTCCTTGACTGCAAGAAAAATTTCTCCTTACTCTGCTAAACTTTCCCAAACAAAAAGTATCTCCATTCTTTAAAACATAAAAGGCTGGATAGATTTAAAGTACAACTCTTTCTTTTAATAAATTAGAGTGTTTTTTAGTACTTTTTAACTAGGATTTTCCTGCTCTTAATGACACAGTCAGGGAATTATCCCAAAAATTGCATCCTTCTAGTGGTGGGATGAACTCTGAATACCAGAATGGGATGAGATGAGCTTCAAGATCCTTTCCACACCAAACCACTCTGGGATTCTGTGAAATATGGTACCTGAGATATCAGGACTCAGCTGTAAAGGGAGTTTGACATCCCTCCAGAATCTTATATACAAATTATTAAACCAACTTCACATATATTTGTGGCCAGTATTACACAGATCTACTCCATGGATGAACAGACTGAAAGAGCAGTCTAGGGAGAAAATCAGCAATAACTGGAATTTCTGAAGGACAAACCTAAATTCTGAAGTTCTGAGCAAACTCCTCTCAAAAGAGCACAGAGAAAAGGAACATCCTGTTCCATGGTACATCTCAAATCAGCCCTGGGCACAGTCACAGGGGGCCATGGTGACAGTTTGGGGACAGTGTCCTGTGCCCGTCCTGCTCTCCTGGAGAATATCCCAGCTCTGGAACTGGGATCAGTTCTGGAACCTCTCTGTCCCCACAGTGCTGTGTTTGCCCTTCTTGGCAGGGGCTGAATGAGGAGAGCAGAAATTCTCTGCTGCTGTTGGAGCTTCTGAGCAATCAGACTGACACAGGCTGGGTGCTGAATCATCTGTGTGTGCCTGATTTCACTGCACAACCCACCCATGGGCCAGCCCTGGCAGCCTCTCCCTGCCAAGGAAACTCTCCAGAAGAGGAACTAAAAGTTGTCAACTTGCTGTTTGGAAAATTGCAGCTGCCATGCAATTAAATGTCTGCCTGCATTTGAAATCAAACTTTGCATCCAGCTCTGAAAGTGCTGTCAGGTTTGTTCCAAAGAAAATTCCTTCCAATTGGGGAAATCACTCCTGCTGTTTCAGCTGTCTGAGCACCAACTCCCCCCTGAAACAGGAATACAACAGAGGAGTTAACAAAATCAGGTTGTCCAGGACCACAGTGACCTTGTCTATTATTTTTAATTAAAGTCTTGAGGAAAATGTTGGGGAGCTATTAAAGCTTGAGAGCTGCCTCCTCACTTCTGGTGTTAAAGGTAAGCAAGCTATGGGAGCACTTCAGCTCCCTTCTCCAGCTCCTTTCTGTGAAACAGAGATAACAAATAAATAAATAAATATCTAAATAATATTTATATAATAAATAAATATTAATAAATAAATAAAACCTTCTTTGGCCATAGGAAGGTTTAATGAGTGCTGTGCAACAGGAGGCATTAACTACATTCTCCGGCTCATTTATGTGAAACAGAGATAATAAATAAATAAATAAATAAATAAATAATATTTATATAATAAATATTAATTTAATAAATAAATAAAACCTTCTTTGGCCATAGGAAGGTTTAATGAGTGCTATGCAACAGGAGGCATTAACTACATTCTCCGGCTCATTTCTGTGAAACAGAGAAAATAAATATCTAAATAATGTTTATATAATAAATAAATATTAATTTAATAAATAAATAAAACCTTCTTTGGCCATAGGAAGGTTTGATGAGTGCTGTGCAACAGGAGGCATTAACTACATTCTCCAGCTCCTTTTTGTGAAACAGAGAAAATATTGCATAAATAATGTTTATATAAATATTATATAAATGATGTTTATATAATAAATAAATATTAATTTAATAAATAAATAAAACCTTCTTTGGCCATAGGAAGGTTTAATGAGTGCTGTGCAACAGGAGGCATTAACTAGGTGCAATTTTCCATAACTGATTTGGCAGCAGACAGGCTGTGCCTGCAATTTGGGTGAAGGAAAGTGCCCAGGAGTCCCACAGAGTCACAAAAACCTCCTTACCTTGACAGGAATCTTATCAGTGACGCCTGTGGATGCTTCTCCTTCAGGGCCAGGCCTGAGTCACTTGTGCCCTGGTGTTTAGGAACAGGGTGAGGCTCAGCAGGGCTGTGAGGCTGCCAAAGTCCTTCCAGGGCACTGGGAAGTTTTCTCTGCATCATTTGACTCCTGGCATATCCTTCATGCCATCTGTGTGAAATCACACCTTATTTTGGGTTGCAGCTATTTATATTTGTTGAAGGGAGAGGAATGTGGAAAAGGAACAGGTTCTTTCTGGGCTCCAGATTTCCCCTAATGGATCCTGACACTTTCCTGACCCACAGGGGCTGCAGGCAGCCAGCTCTGCCTGTTGGACTGCCCAGACTGGAGCCCTGCTGCTGTCAGACACCCCTGGCCCTTGCTGCTGCTCACTCACACCCTGCTGGCACTGCAAGAACAAAATCACCCCAGCTTTGCTTTCCTCCCTCCTCAGAGCAGCTTCAGCACGGGGCACAACTCGACAAAACCCACGCAGCTCTGAAGCTTCCACTTCAAATTAAAATTAATTCATTGAAATTTGAACAAAATCACCCCAGCTTTGCTTTCCTCCCTCCTCAGAGCAGCCTCAGCACCGGGCACAACTCGACAAAACCCACGCAGCTCTGAAGCTTCCACTTCAAATTTAAATTAATTCATTGAAATTTGAACAAAATCACCCCAGCTTTGCTTTCCTCCCTCCTCAGAGCAGCTTCAGCACGGGGCACAACTCGACAAAACCCACTCAGCTCTGAAGCTTCCACTTCAAATTAAAATTAATTCATTAAAATTTTGAGTTGTAGCTATTTGTATTTGTTGGAGGGAGAGGAATGTGGAAAAGGAACAGGTTGTTTTTGGGCTCCTGATTCAGAGGAGCTCCAGATTTCTCCTAATGGATCCTGACACTTTCCTGCCAGCTCTGCCTGTTGGACTGCCCAGACTGAGCCCTGCTGCTGCTCACTCACACCCTGCTGGCACTGCAAGAACAAAACCACCCCAGCTTTGCTTTCCTCCCTCCTCAGAGCAGCTTCAGCACGGGGCACAACTCAACAAAACCCAGGCAGGTCTAAAGCTTCCACTTCAAATTAAAATTAATTCATTGAAATTTGAACAAAATCACCCCAGCTTTGCTTTCCTCCCTCCTCAGAGCAGCTTCAGCACGGGGCACAACTCGACAAAACCCATGCAGCTCTAAAGCTTCCACTTCAAATTAAAATTAATTCACTAAAAGCTGGGGAAACGGGGGTTTGGGACAGCAAACAGCTCAGGCAGCTGCTAGGGTGCATTAACCAAACCCACTTCATTAATTAATTAATACCATGTTTAAACTCACAGCTCCTGAAGCCCTGGCACCAATCCTGCCCTCAACCCCTGGTTGTGACAAGGCTCCAGCAGCTCTGGCTGCATCCCCATCCCTCACCAGGGACATCACAAAGGGCTGGGGCTGGCTGGGGCTCTCAGCTTTGTGGATTTGCTCTGCAGCACATGTTCCCTTCTGGAACAGCACTTGGCTGGGCTCAGCACTGCCTGTGGAAGCCTCTGGGTCATCTGCTCTCCTTCCATCTTCCCCTGGCTTTAATTAGCTGATGTTTCCACTTCCCTGTTCTGTGGAGCAGGGAACATGTGTGGTAACAAATCCTTTTGCTAAAAATACCAATAAAAAAAAAAATCTTTGGAGCGTGGAAATGTGAATGAATCCAGCAGCTGTGTCAGCCCTGGAAATTTCCTGCAGGGTGTTTGTAGATTTGCAGTGAGCAGCACCTTGTCAAGCAGGTACAAGTCCATGCTGTGTGTGGGGAATGGCCAAAGCATTGTTAATCAGCAGGGAAAGCTCCAATTTTAACAACAGAGCCCAAAGTCAGGGTAAGAAGGAGGCTCTGCTGTTCTCTGCCTGCCCTTGGGGGTCCGTGTCACCTGCACAGGGTGGGGACAGCTGGGCCCCTTTCTGGAGGAGGCAGCAGAGGTGGCACAAGGGGCTCAGGAGATGCTGCTGGAGAAATGCCCCAGCAGAGGCTCTGAGACAGTGTCAGTGTGAGGATGAGCCTGATGGGCATCTTGGGCATTTCAGCTTTCACCAGCAGAGGTTCTGAGAAGGTGAGGATGAGCCTGATGGGCATCTTGGGCATCTTCAGCTTTCACCAGCAGACGTTCTGAGAAGGTTTCAGTGTGAGGATGAGCCTGATGGGCATCTTGGGCATTTCAGCTTTCACCAGCAGAGGTTCTGAGAAGGTGAGGATGAGCCTGATGGGCATCTTGGGGGGCTTCAGCTTTCACCTGCAGAGGTTCTGAGAAGGTGAGGATGAGCCTGATGGGCATCTTGGGGGGCTTCAGCTTTCACCAGAGCTCCAGGAGCTGCCTGTGGAAGGAGTCCCCAGCACGGGGAAGGAGCTTGCAGAGGGTTTTGGTGCCCACGGGGCACGGTGCCAACTGGGGCAAAAGCAGCTGCAGGTCGGGACAGGCAGCCGGAGCCGGGGAGCTGCGCAGACCTGGGCACGTCAATAAATCCGTGCCGAATCTTCCCTCCCCAAAACACTTTCTGCCTGTCTTTACAACCTCCTTCCTTTGCAAGCAGCAAACTTTTGGCCTCTGGGAAGCTGTGGCGAAATGCAAGTAGCGACCTGTCCCGGGCCAGGCTGTTTGCAGAGCTGAGCCCGGCATCCCGGAGAGCAAACCCGGTAATTAGCGAGGGCAAGGCTGGGCTCAGGGCTCCGCTGTCAGCCAGCAGCTATGCGGCAGAACAGGATGACGGATTAAGGAGTCTCCTATCGGCCAAAGCCGTGCCCAGGACAGCAGGGGACAGCAGGGAAGTGAAGGAGCTGGGTGGCACCGGCAGAGCTGCCCCAGCTCGCACCCAGCACGGACGGGGTTTGGGGGTTCAGCCACGCTGCGATCCAGGCTGGAAGAGCAGGAAAAGCGCCTGGCAGGGCTGCAGGATGAATTGCACTCGGGCTGGGTGCAGGTGAGGGGCCAGGGATCGCCTGTCAGGACGTACCTGCCGAGCACTCCACCTTATCTGCGGCGGAGCGGAGTTAATGTGTAACCCGGCTGTGTTTGGTTAGCCCAGAAAAGCAAAGAAGTCCTGGGATAGGCACGGCCGGGACAAGGAATTGGGCAGCACGGAACGACGGACAGCCTGGTAAAACTACAAAACGGATTAATAATCATTTCTGTCCCTGCTTGTCCTTTGCTCTCTGTGCTTCTCCTGCTGGATGGGCTGGGGGGCTCTGGGTACCTGCAGGGCTCTGCTTTTGCAAGGGTGAAATGTGGTGGGGGATTCACCAGCAAAGCTGGACGAGGTGGTTTGGAGGTGGTGGTGGTGGGAGGAAAGCTGAGGAAACATCTCAGGTTGTCTCGAGCACAGGTTTCCACCTGCCGGGGTGCTTCATTTACCTGTTGAGATAGGAGGAAATTCAGATCTGCCCTTGACCCCTTTGCCCCTGAGCTGGGACTGAGCTGGGATCCATCCAGAGCTGGGACTGAGCTGGGATCCATCCCCTGGGCTGCCCAGAGCTGGGACAGTGCCTGCAAGGCAGGGTTTGCTTTGGGTTGTGTTTGGGGCTGGCCAGCACAAAGCCTTTCCCAGGCAGGAGGGGTCTGGTTGCTGTACCCCAGACAGCAAAAGTGAGATGTTCTAACCCCGGGATGAAGAGCTTGGAGTGGTGCTGGCTGAAAGAAAGTAGCCTCTTCTCTAAAGCAATTAGCATTAATTGCCACCCGGCACCTCTTTGATGGCTCCGTGGGCTTTTCAAGGACAGTTATGGCAACGGCCACAAGAGCTGAGGGACCTGGCCTATGGATTTTGATAAAAAATAGCTTCTTCCAGATATGTTTTTACTTGGGGAAGAGAGCTACACCACTGAAACCCAGCTATAAACCAGTTTCTTGAGTACTGTGTCTTTTAAATCAAACAGTCACGTTTTTAGTTTGTGGCTGTTACTGTTGTGGCAAAGAAGGAACTAAAGTCCTTCTGAATCATTAAAACCGAGGGTTTCAACATTGATTTTTTCCCCTTTCCTGTGCTGGATGAGTGTGCTGGAGCTGTAATCATATCAAGAACTAATGGGTAGGAAAAGGAACTTCTTGTTTCGGTGCAGATCCTCTGTAGTGCCCGGCGAGCTCGGGCTGGACTTTGCCTCCCATGAGCTGGGGCTCAGTGGGTGCCAAAGCCTTGGCAGCTGCTTGAGATCCCTGCAAATTCTGGTTTTGAATGAGAGAAAAATGATTTCTTTAGTGGATTGGTGGTGGAGGGGATCCTCATGGAGAAAATGCCTCCCTGCTGGCCCCAAGCAGCTGCACGCTCAAGTTCCAGCGAGGCTTTCACTTCCCCAGGAGGGTTTTGCTGTCTGAAATTTGGGAGGGAGGCAGCCAGGAGCAGCACAACAACCATGGCCAAGCCTCCTGCTACTCAGGAGTCGATGTAAATCTAGAATAGTTTTGATATAAATCTAATTTTCGCATTATGGATGCTCCAGTGCACAGTAAAACCCTGCAGAGGCCTGAAGTCCCCCAAGCTCAGCTCTGCTTCCTCACAGCTCAAATCCCTGGCTATGAAGAGATCTGAATTCAAAGAATCCAGGGAATTGCTGTTCCAAAGCCACCACTTACTTCAACGTCACTTAAGCAGTAAATAATGCAAAGCTGAGACTGAAATATTAAACTCCTCCTGCGTGGAAGGATTAGACCTGTCAGGGCGTGGGTGTCGAAATCTGATTTTTGCGGCGTATTCCAATTACAAAGGAATTCTTTCAGGGTCTAACACTCTGAACAAGCAGCCAGTTCTGCTCACTTTATCTCTGGATCTAATTCCCTGATCCTGCTACAAGGAAAAAAAAAAAAGCAGCAGAGTGTTCCTGCCTGCAGGTTACAGCACAAAGGGCTCCTCTGTCTCCCGAGGAGCAAATCCTCTCGCGTGGGTCCGTGTGTCTTGCAGGGGCTGTTGGTGTTTGCTTTGCTGCTCCCTCTCGCCCCCACAGCCCAGCTCCCTCCCCAGGGACAGGGTGGTGCACGTGGAGGAGACTCATTGGTGGTGCCAGGAAAGTTTGGAAGCTCAGTGCTCGGCATCCCTCAGTAATGGCACCTTCTGTGGTGCCATTGATGGTGCCAGGAAATTTTGGGAGCTCGGTGTTTTGCATCCATCAGTAATGGCACCTTCTGTGGGTGCTCAGCAGAGCTGTGGGCAGGGATAACTGTGCCCTCTGCCCCCTGGCTGGGGGGAAACCCAAATCCCTCCCCAAGAAGTGGGTGGTGCACGTGGAGGGGACTCAGTAGTGCCAGGAATTTTTGGAAGCTCGGTGCTTTGCATCCCTCAGTAATGGCACCTTCTGTGGGCGCCCTGGGCACCCTGTCCCAATGTGAGAAACCCAAATCCAGGCTGTTTGTCACCCTGCTGCCACACTGGGGCCCCACTGGTGATGGGAGGTCTGGGCTACATCTGCTGTGAGCAAAGGGGACATTGGGGTGCTGCTTGAACCCCCCCCAGCCTGCCCTGCTGCCCACAGGCTGTGCCAGCCCTGTGCCCAAACACACCCAGGCGTGCCCCAAAGGCCCAGGGACACCTCCCTGGGGCCACCTCCCTGGGGACACCTCCCCAGGGCCCCCAAGGAAGGGTGGCAGAGGCAGCTCCTCGCCAGGAGGAAGCTCCTGACAGAGCAAGGATGTGAGTAACCAGCAGCATTTGGGGCCAGCACGTTCACAAGTTCAAGCTGCAGGGCTGGCACAGGGTGTGGCAGAGGAAAGAGGTCCCATGAGCTGGGGCTGGGGCTGTGCTGGCATTTCTGAGCCAGGCTCACAGCTTTTCCTGTGCCTTATCCACCCCTGTGTGGGGAGCAGAGAGCCACCAACACCAGCTGGCTGTGCAGAGATTTCCCTATTCCCAATTATTTTGAGGAAACTTTTAAAAGCCCTTCTCCTGGAGAGAGCAGCTGAAGGTGGAGCACAATTCCTCCATCCAGCAGCTGAAGGTGGAGCACAATTCCTCCATCCAGCAGCTTCAGAGCCTGCCTGTCTCCCTCCCAGCGTGCTTGAGTCACCCCTGGGGGAACCTCACAACTCAATGTTTCTCCTTTTTCCTGCTCCAGCCAGGATATTCCCGCTGTGCCAGCCTCCAGGGCAGCCCAGGCTATGCCTAGGAAGGAGCTGGGGATGGCTGGCTGCAACTCTGGCAGCTGTGACAGCATGGTCAGCACGGCCTCCAACCACTCCCAGCGGGTGAGTAACCCTGGGGTGCCCAGCCCAGCTCCCCCCTCTGGGCTGGAGAAGGATTTTGGGCAGATCTCAGCCCAAATCTGCTCTCTGTCAGTGCTTTGGAGGCAGCTGGAGGCCCTGAGACAGCAGCAAGAGCAGGTGGATTCCTGAATCCCTGCCCCAGAGCACTCCCAGCCTTCCCATCCTGCCATGTGTGTGGGGAGCTCTTAGCGCTGCAGGGGCTGCTGTGGGGCAGGACAGAGCCCTGGAGAGGGGAACCCATCCTTGGAGAGGGGATCCCATCCCTGGAGAGGGGATCCCATCCCTGGAGAGGGGAACCCATCCCTGGAGAGGGAATTCTGTCCCTGGAGAGGGGATCCCATCCCTGGAGAGGGGATCCCATCCCTGGAGAAGGGAGCCCTGGAGGGGGGATCCCATCCCTGGAGAAGGGAGACCTGGAGAGAGGATCCTGTCCCTGGAGAGGGGATCTTGTCCCTGAAGTGGGAATCCTGTCCTTGGAGAGGGGATCCTGTCCTTGGAGAGGGGATCCTGTTCCTGGAGAAGGAATCCCTGGAGAGGAGAACCCTGGAGAGGGAATCCTGTTTCTGGAAAGGGGAGCCCTGGAGGGAGAATCCCATCCCTGGAGAGAGGATCCATCCCCTGGATGCAGGGATCTGTGGAGAGGGGATCCTTAGAGAGGGGATCCTGTTTCTGGAGAGGGGATCCTTAGAGAGAGGAGCCCTGGAGAGGGGATCCTGTCACTGGAGAAGGGATCCTTAGAGAGGGTGTTCTGTCCCTGGAGAGGGGATCCTGTCCCTGCAGAGGCTCCTGTGCTGCCAGGGGTGCAGGGACCAGACCAGTTGTGTAACTGGGTCACGCTGGCTCCAAGCAGTGACAACACCTGCAGGAGACAGCGAGCCGAGCTCCTCCTGCTGAGCTCCTCCTGCTGAGCTCCTCCTGCTGAGCTCCTCCTGCCTGGCACCAGATGAATTCCCCAGTTAAGGCAGGGATGAGTTGGGACCATGGGTGTAGATGTGTAATTTTTCACTATCTGTCCATTAAAGCTTGTTTGTCTCCCAACACTGATCCCAAGATTGATGGGCTAATTACATCCTGCCTGACTTGGAGCATAATTGATATGTGTGAGAGCAGCTCAGTCCTGGCAGCTTTTCCATTTGATGTATTGCAAACCAGAACCAAACCCTCTGAGTTTAATGGGGATGGAAGAACTGGTTGTGATACTGCCTGGTAAAAGATTTGGATAAGGTGTCCCTGCAAAACAACTCCACCTGGGATAATAATTCCTGCCCTGTGCTTGTTGATCTGATGCACATTCCATCCTGTCCTGTGCCTCATTTTGTTCATGACAGGTTGCAGGAATCACCCTGATATCTGATACTGCAATAACATCTCCTGGTGCTCAAAATACAACAAAAATTAAACAATTCTGGCTCAGGAATGAATGGGAGAACAAGGAGAGTTCATCACCTGCACAGAGCCCTTCAGTGTTGGTGGTGCTCTCTGTTCAGATTCAGCATTGCTGAGCACTACAGGTGTCTGTACCCACAGATTTGTTACCCATCTGCTCACATTCCAGTTTAAAGAACTGAAAATTAGAGGCCAAGTTCCCAAGTTCAGAATAATCCACCTTCTGACCCACAGAGGAGGGTAATATAAAAAAGGCTTTAAGTATATATATATTTCTTATTTTTAGAGGAGGCTATCTAGTTTTCTGGATCTGTAAATACTCATTATTGAACAGCCACTGGACAAGCAACTGTCACAGGTTCTCTAAACTACCTGGACATTAAATATAAATATAGAAAATATTAAAATAACATATAATATATTAAAATGCATACAGTTTTAATAGATATTAAAAATTATAAAGTTATATATGTGTGTAGTATAACATAAACCTCTCATATTTATAGTATAAAGTACCATTCTTATATAAATTTATATACACATATATATTATAAATATATATAAATATATATTTATATATAATATATATACTACATATATATTTATATGTATATATAAATATATATATTTAGTATAAATTAAACCTCTTTCTTATATATAATAAATATATACAAATATATTATGCTTATATATTTATATATACTCTATATATACACTACATATATCTTTCTAATATATATAGTATAAAGTAAACCTCTCTTTCTTATATATATATTTCTATATATTCATACACATACATATATTATAAATATATACATTTATATTTTTATATATTTTATATGTATATATAATAAATATATACATATAAAAATATAAAATATTTGTATTTCTATATACTCTAGATGCACACTACATATATATTTATATGTATTTTATATATATATGTAGTATAAAGTAAACATCTCTTTATTGTATATATTTATACACACTTATACATATATATATTTATATATTTTATATGTATATATAATAAATATATACATATATATTTTTGTTTCTATATACTATATATACACACTATATATATATATATATATATATATATATATATATAGTGTGTATAATGTAAACCTCTTTATCTTACCTGCTCTGCTTTATCTTTTTATTTTTCCAGAGTGACAACAGCTATGACTATTTATCTGTGGAAGAGAAGGAGTGTTTGATGTTCCTGGAGGAAACCATTGGCTCCCTGGATGCAGAGGGGGACAGTGGGGTGTCCACAGATGACACCGACTACGGGGAGCCCTCCAAGCCCAGGAAAGGCCCTGTGCCCCGGGGTGAGCTGGAAACCCTTCTGCAGATAAGATTTTAATATAAAACATAAAAATCTATTTATTTCCTTCCCCAAAATAGTTTCATGCAGGCCTTATTCTCAAGCACAGATAGGTACAATACACGTCCTGTCTAGGCATGAATATTTTACAGAATTTTCTGATACCTCAACTCAATGGCTTTGAAATTCTACAATATATAAATATCTTGCAGGGATCGTGCTCAGTGTCAGTAATCCCAGTAATTAACGAGGCTCTGTCAGGCCCAAAGGATCCAATTTCCCCAGCAGTGATGGATCAGAGCATGGGGGTACCAGTTGTGGGTTTCTCTGGGTCTGGATTGAAGGCACTTGGGATGATAGTTCATGTTTGGACTCAGGTGTTCATTATTTCATATCAGTAAAACAGTCTCACTACTGAGAGTGGGGCAGCTTTTCATTAGAAGGCACAAAATGGCCAACAATCTCTTCTTACAAGGTCTTTTAAAACTAAACTATCCAATTAAGAACACCTAGATTATTTCCCCTTTTAACCCAATAACTGATCCCACAGAGCCCCCAATGGGGACTTTTCTGCCCAATTACAAAATGCCACCCAAACCCATGGAGAAGGAGGAAGAAGAAGCAGGAAGAAGAAACCCAGGAGGACACCCTGTGCCCTCCATCTTGCTTCCATCCACAACATATTAAAAATCCCAAAACCTCAATTTCCCACCTAAATGATGCACCCACACTACTCTGTATAATCTATTTCACACTTTTGGGTATTCCAGTCCATCTTGAAGTCCAGGAAACTTTCTCCATGGATGAGGGTCAAAGTCAGAGTTCCCCTGGGGGTCAGGGCACCCCAGCACAGACAGAGAAATATTCCCTGTGTGCCCTGGGTTTCCACATCAGAGGAGCTGGGGGATTCCTGGGTGCCTGTGCTGGCCCAGAAGGGGTGAGGGCTGTTCTGTGTCCAGAGCATGACTCCAACTCCCTCTCTTCCCAGATTTGGGGAGCAGGACTCCCCCTGCAAGCAGAGCTCAGCACCGTGGGGCTGAACAGAGGAGTGGTAAAATCATCTCTGCCCCATCCAGCTCAGCCCCAGCAGCTGCTCCAGGCCCGGGTTGTTCCAGCCTCCCCAGGAACATCCCTGCAGCAAATGGAGCTTCTGGCAGCAAAGGAGGTGTCCCCACAGTGCCAGCAGGAAAACCTGCCCAGGAGGTGCCCAAGGAGGGCAGGCTGGACCTGGGAAGCCACACCAAGTCCGTGATTATCCAACCTCCAGACCCTTTTCAGGAAGACCTGGAGTGGTCACGCAGCCAGCGCTCAGGTGCCAGGGGGGAGGCACCCAAGGAGACCAAGACTTGGACTTCATGGGGCCATCAGGAGAAATCCACGCTGGAGGAGGCCCCTCAGGACCCTGATGCCAAACGTGGGCCTCCAACCGCCCCCAAACCACGGAAATTGCCCCCAAACATCATCCTGAAAACCAGCAGGACCAGCCCCGTGCCGGAGCACAACCAGAAGGTAAAAGCAGCACCTCCACCCTCAGCCACCTCCCAGGCCAGCCCTGCCAGCGACAGCACTGCTGAGAAGGGGAATTCAGGCCACCTCGACCCCAAGGAGAAGGAGAAAGCCCGAAGGGAGGCCCTGGAGAAGCTGGGACTGTCCCAGGACAGGCGGGAGCCCAGCGCCCACCTCCATCCCCACCCCAGGGAGACACCACAGCCTGGGGAGGGCTCCGTGCCGGGGATCCGGCAGATCCCCTTCAAATCCAACACCCTGGAGCGCTCTGGGGTGGGGCTGGGCAGCTCCATGGGCAGCCCCAAGGAGCAGAACGGGCGCAGCAGCAGCAGCTCCCTGGGCAAGATGTCCTTCATCGAGCGCCTGGCGCCCAGCTTCCTCCGCAGCCGCCCCCGGCCCGCCTCCCCCGCGGCAGGGAAGGACTTTGGGGAGCTCAAGGAGCAGGAGGAGAAGGACAAGAGCAGCAAGAGGAGATCCCACCCTCTGCCCAGCTTCCCCAGGCCGCCACGCTCTGCCGTCAGCGTGAAGATCTCGCCCAAAGGCGCGGCCGATGAGAACCGGCGCGAGGCGCTCAAGAAGCTGGGGCTGCTGAAGGAGTAGCTCGTGGGGGCTGGTGGAAAAGGGGATTTTCACCCCAAATCCAGCGGTCTGCACTGCCTTGGGGCACGAGCATCTGCTGCCAGAGGGGCTGGGAGCTTCACATGGAGTAAAGGAAGGCGGCGTGTACAGGATATTTTGTATATAGCAGGTGTACATGGGATTTTTATACCAGGCAGCTGTCGGCGTGGATGGGGTGTGTTCTCCTGCAAGGGCTTTAGGGCATTTGGGGATCCATCAAAACAGGGAAGCCATGGAATTTGGGGTTTGGCTTGTTTTCAAAAGGGTTGCCTGTGGATAAAGCGCCTCTGGGAAGAACTGCTGGACTTTGCTGCTCCTTTAGGACTTTTTGGGGTTTTTTAAATTAATTTTATCACAGCCTCTGAGAGCTGAGTACTCACCTGCCATGCGAAAGTGCCTTGCAAAATCATCACTGCCTGCTGGGTGGGCTGCCCAGACATGCCACTGCCTCCCTGGCACACTCTGCTCTCCCACCCAGCCCTGACCACCTGCATCCAGCACCTGGAAGAGGCTTGAACTGCAGGAAAACACAGCTGAGGAGGCCAGAGGCTGTGCTGGTGTCAGATCCAGAAGTGCTGCCCAAAATGGGGCAGATGCAAAGCTGGGACAGCTCCAGCTCCTCCCTTCTGAGCTGTCCTGGCACCTCTGATGCTGCCAACACCTTGCTGCTCACCCTGGGGAACAGAGGTGGCTGATGTCCCTAAATAAACCTGTGTGTGATCAGAAAGTGCCATGTGGTACAGATTTATGTCACAGTCAGGTAAATAATAAATGCCCCTAAATATTTTAAAAACAAAAACAAAAGGGGTTTAAAACAAAGAGTTCTGAGAGAAAGGATGAGCCAGGTCAGGTCTGTCCCACCTAGAAAATGGAATTATTTGATCAGCACAGGCAAAGCCTTCCGTGGGATGGTGGAAGGTGGCCCCTGCCTGTGAGGAACAAGCAGAGCTTTGAGGTCCCTTCCAACCCAAAGCGTTGCATGGTGCTGTAATTGCCAGCTCTCCCTGCAGGCACAAAGAGGGAATGTGGAATTCCTGGTGCTCCCTTGTTTGCTGCCAGGCCTGAGCCAGCCCCAGAGGCTCCCCCCAGCCCCTGCAGCTCGGGCTGGGCACTTCCACCTGCAAATGTTTGACTTTAAAGGCAGCAAGGACACAGAGAGGAGAGGGGGGGAGATAAAAGGGTCAGCCAGGCTCCTGCCTGGGTTAAAGCTGTGTTTTCATCCCTGTGCTCCTCCCCTCTGAGCTCTCTTTTTTCTCCTCTGAGTGCTCAGCACCTGCATTGTGCAAGTCCCAAGGGAAATCTCACCTTGTTCATCTAACGAGAAAGGAGGAGAGCGTTAAGGACTCTCTCAAAGCATTTTTGCCCTGAAACAGAACCTAAACATTTCTTAAAACCAGATTGTTTTGGAAACAAAAGGCTTCTCTTCCAATCCTTGGCTTTAGTCAGAGCCATTGTGTGCTGGTGTCATGAAGGCTGAGTTTTGTTCAGATTTCCAAGGAGAAATCTCACTCCCAAAGATCCCTTATCGCTCTGTGACGTGGTGATGCTCACAAACAGGAGCTGCTATGAAGTGGGAACAAAAGAGAACAAATTAAAACAACAGCCAGAGAGCAGCAGGGTCATTCCTCTGGGCATGAACTCCACATTTCTGTGCCTTTCCTGGAGCTGCCAGATGCTCTGGGCTGAATCACTCACCACAGGCAAGTCCCATTCCACCAGCTCTTTAATCCTGCCAGGGCAATATGGAATTTTACCCGCTGGATGTGTTTGTAGCCCTTAGAAACTGAGCTGTTTATGCCCCAGGGCTGGGGCCTGATGCCCACGACTGTGCCTGGTGCCACCCAGAGCCCAGCCCTGCTGCTGGCACAGGGATCCTGCCCCTATTCCTGCCCCTGTTCCTGTTCCTGGCACAGGGATCCTGCCCCTGTTCCTGCTCCTGCTCCTGTTCCTGGCACAGGGATCCTGCTCCTGCTCTTAATCCTGTTCCTGCTCCTGTTCCTGGCACAGGGATCCTGCTCCTGCCCCTACTCCTGCTCCTACTCCTGTTCCTTCTCCTGCCCCTGGCAGAGGGATCCTTCTCCTTCTCCTTCTCCTTCTCCTTCTCCTTCTCCTTCTCCTTCTCCTTCTCCTTCTCCTTCTCCTTCTCCTTCTCCTTCTCCTTCTCCTTCTCCTTCTCCTTCTCCTTCTCCTTCTCCTTCTCCTTCCTCTTCTCCTTCTCTTTCTCCTTCTCCTTCTCCTTCCCCTGCTCCTGGCAGAGGGATCCTGCTCCTGCTCCTGTTCCTTCTCCTGTTCCTGCTCCTGCCCTACTCCTGCTCCTACTCCTACTCATGCTCCTGCCCTACTCTTACTCCTTCTCCTACTCCTGCTCCTGCAGGGATTGAGGCCACCTCAGCTACAAACCAGCATTTCCCTGCTCCTTTCGCTGCCTCAAATTCTTGGACTCTTTCTGAGAGTCAGCACTTTGTGCACACCTTTGGGGTGGTGCAGCTCTTGAGGAGGATGCCCTGCAGCTCCAGGGATGTTTGGAGTGGGATTTAAAGCCTGGCTGTGGACCCTGCCAGCCCAGAATAATTCAATTCATTGCTCAGCTACAAACCAGCATTTCCCTGCTCCTTTCCCTGCCTCTCATTCCTTGGATTCCTTTTGAGGGTCAGCACCCTGTGCACACCTTTGGGGTGGTGCAGCTCTTTAGAGGATGCCCTGCAGCTCCAGGGATGTTTGGAGTGGGATTTAAAGCCTGGCTGTGGACCCTGCCAGCCCAGAATAATTCAATTCACTGCTCAGCTACAAACCAGCATTTCCCTGCTCCTTTCCCTGCCTCTCATTCCTTGGATTCCTTTTGAGGGTCAGCGCTTTGTGCACACCTTTGGGGTGGTGCAGCTCTTTAGAGGATGCCCTGCCCTTCTCTCCATGCAGAGCAACTCCAGGGATGTTTGGAGAGGGATTTAAAGCCTGGCTGTGGACTATGCCAGCCCCAGAATAATTGGATTCGTGGCTCAGCTACAAACCAGCATTTCCCTGCCTCACAACCCTTGGATTCCTTTTGAGGGTCAGCACCCTGTGCACACCTTTGGGGTGGTGCAGCTCTTGAGGAGGATGCCCTGCAGCTCCAGGGATGTTTGGAGTGGGATTCAAAGCCTGGCTGTGGACCCTGCCAGCCCAGAATAATTCAATTCATTGCTCAGCTACAAACCAGCATTTCCCTGCTCCTTTCCCTGCCTCTCATCCCTTGGATTCTTTCTGAGGGTCAGCACCCTGTGCACACCTTTCCTGTGGTGCAGCTCTGCAGCTCCAGGGATGTTTGCAGAGGGATTGAAGGCCTGGTGTGGGCTGTGCCTGTTTGGTGTTCCCAGCCTGTCCTGGAAAGGTGCCTCTGCTGCAAGGTCAGGGATGGCAAGGGCTGGGTGCAGCTCGGTGCTGCAAGCAGTTCATTAACATCAGTTAATTGTTCAGTGTAATTGCCTCCACGGGTCAGCCCCTCTCTCTAAAGAAAGCCTGCATTCGTTTGGAAATTTAAATTGCCTGTAAGGAACAAAGGCTCTTGGTTTGTCACCATCATAAAATCATGGCATGGTTTGGGTGGGAAGGGACCCTAAAGCTCCTCCAGTTTCATCCCCCTTTCACTATCCCAGCTTTTTCCAAGGCTGGGTGAGGGCAACACAAACAAAATCCACCCCCAGGTTCAGGCAGAGCCCAGCAGAACTCCTGGGGTCTTGTTTGGGACTCCTGAAATCAAAATCAGGCTTCATATTCTGGCAGGGGGTGGAATGAGATGAGCTTTAATGTCCCTTCCAACTCAAACCATTCTGTGATTCTCTAATTCTGGGCATATTTAACTTGATTTGTGCCTGGAAGGCAAAATCCCAGCAGGGCCCAGACACAAAACAGCCAGGAAGAGAGATCACAGCCCTGCAGAAGGAACAAGTCTCAGAAGGGCTGGTAAATGTACCCTCAGTGTCTTCAGGCTGATTATCCAGACTGAGTTTATGTGTTAATGTTAAAAACAACAAAGAAAGCACCCAGAATTTGCATTTTGCACAGAATATTCATCTAATTCCTACCCATCAGTCCCACCCTGGCTCAGACCTGTCATTTCCATGTCTGCATGAGCCTGTCAAGACCTCCTGTCCCAATTAAAAACATCCCTGTGCACATCTTTCATTACCAAGATCAAACTCAGGAGCAGTGGCTGGTGGGACTCTGGCAGTGTCAGGGAGCAGCAGCGCACACAGAAATAATTTGTGCTAATTACAGTTAATTACAGCCCCTCCAGGACCGCATCAGGGGAGCCCTGGGGCTGAGAGTGAGGTGCAGACCCTCACCCTGCCCTGCAGGGTGATCCCAAACCCACCAGGATTTAACAGCAGGAACTCCAGGTCTAGCTCTGCTTTAAGATATTATCAGGTAAATTTGCATCCCTGGCAAATAGAGGAAAGCAAAACCCAAACCAATAAAATCTGGTTGCTCTCACACAGCAGTGAAAGGCTGCAATGGCCCTGGTGGGTGTTGGCTCTGTTGGTTTGCAGGGTGCTGCTCCTGTGGGGCCAAGCACGGCTCAGGAGGGAGCTGCAGTGATGAGGTTGGGCCTTTTTTCATTTACAGTTCCATTAGAAACAAAGAACAGGGGCAAAAAAGGAAAAAAAGAAAGATAATGAAGAGAAGCATGGTGGGGTTGGGAAGGTTCTTGTCTTCTTGTGAAAGGGCAGAGCCTCAGTCCTGGTTATTGCCCAAACCGTGCTGGAACGGGGTTAAAAAGCCTCAAACACCTCCAGCATCTCCCACAGGGCTGCAGAGAGCCCAGATCAGTCCTGGAGAGCCCAGCTGGATCCTGGAGAGCACAGCTGGAACCTGCAGTGATCCCAGCTCTATCCTGGAGAGAGCCCAGCTGGATCCTGGAGAGCTCAGCTGGATCCTGGAGAGAGCACAGCTGGATCCTGGAGAGCACAGCTGGATCCTGGGGTGATCCCAGCTCTATCCTGGGGTGATCCCAGCTCAATCCTGCAGTGATCCCAGCTCAATCCTGCAGTGATCCCAGCTGGATCCTGCAGTGATCCCAGCTGGATCCTGGGGTGATCCCAGCTGGATCCTGTAGTGATCCCAGCTCAATCCTGCAGTGATCCCAGCTCAATCCTGGGGTGATCCCAGCTGGATCCTGGGGTGATCCCAGCTGGATCCTGCAGTGATCCCAGCTCAATCCTGGGGTGATCCCAGCTGGATCCTGCAGTGATCCCAGCTGGATCCTGCAGTGATCCCAGCTGGATCCTGGGGTGATCCCAGCTGGATCCTGCAGTGATCCCAGCTGGATCCTGGAGCCCAGGTTTGGTGTTCCCCAGTTTGGTTCAGCAGCATCCATTATCACTTTTTTCCTTTTTTTGCCCCTGTTCTTTGTTTCTAATGGAACTGTAAAGGAAAAAAGGCCCAACCTCATCACTGCAGCTCCCTCCTGAGCCGTGCTTGGCCCCACAGGAGCAACACCCTGCAAACCAACAGAACCAACACCCACCAGGGCCATTGCAGCCTTTCACTGCTGTGTGAGAGCAACCAGATTTTATTGGTTTGGGTTTTGCTTTCCTCTATTTGCCAGGGATGCAAATTTACCTGATAATATCTTAAAGCAGAGCTAGGCCTGGAGTTCCTGCTGGTAAATCCTGGTGGGTTTGGGATCACCCTGCAGGTCTCCACCTTCCCCCAGATCTCTTTTCTTGCCAGCACCCCTGGGCTTGGAAGTCCAGGAGGAGACAGACAGGGGCAGTGTTGTTCCTTGCAGAGGGGTTTATGTGCACCAAACCAGCCCTGCCTGGCTCCAAGCAGGGGTTTAATCATTAACTGGGCCCTGAGGAGCAGCCAGGGGTTTGTTCTCATTAATTAATTACAGCTCTGAGCACGGACAGGCTGGGCTGAGGAGCAGGCAGTGACCTCCACATCTGCACAGGGATGGGAATGGTGGGATGGAGCCTCTGCCTGTCCTGGTGCTGCTCCAGGAAGGAGATTCCCCCTGCAGCACCTCTGTCAGAGCAAGGATGAGGAATTTCCTTTACTAGCACAGCCCAGAAGAATTTAACTCTCCTTTAATTACCTGAATTCATTTAACTCTCAATTTAAACTTAAAATTAAGTTTAAAATTAAGATTTAATTTTTAAAATTAAAGATTTTGAAATTATAATTTAAAGATTTAATTTTTTTAAATTTAAGATTTGAATTTTTTAAATTAATTATTTTAAATTAAATAATTTTAAAATTAGATATAACTTTTAAATTTTTTAACTTAAATTTAAATGAATTTGACTCTCCTTTAGCAGTGGAGGGTGCAAGGCAGTGGTACTGCCCCAGGAGGGTCTCCTGGAATTCCATGATTTTATGATTCTCTGAAATAACACTGATTATTCCCAGGGGGTTCCCACCAGCACTTTTATCCCATTTTATTGCTCCCACAAAGCCAATCCTGGTGCTTTGCTGCTCTCAGGGCAATAAATGCCCTCAGTTCTGCTGGAGCCCAGCCAAGAGTGGGGAATTTATGGCACAGGTTTGGTACAAAACACAACAATTACTGCAATCCAAGATTATTCATATCACCATTAACAGCACAAAACTATTCACTGGAAATTTATCCCCAGCCAGGGAGATTCCAAAGTGCTTCAGGGATTGTCTCACACAGAAAACAGAGGGGAAGGTCAAGGCCCTGGGCCCCACAGGACTGAGAGAATTTCTAAATCTGCCTCTGAACCCTTCCCACTCCTCACCCAGGTGTAGGAATGTGCTCCCTGTTGATGGAGTGACCAAATAATTTTTTTGTCTGCTTAAAAAGCTCTGTGGTGGTGCTCAGGGGTCCCAGGATGAGGGAAGAGATGAGAATCTTGACTCCATGTTTCAGAAGGCTGATTTATTATTTCATGATATAATATTCAAAGAAAATGATATATTCAAACTATACTAAAAGAATAGGAGAAAGGATTTCATCAGAAGGCTTGAAAGGAATGAAATGATAATAAAATCTTGTGACTGACCAGAGTCCGAGCCAGCTGACTGTGATTGGTCATTAATTAGAAACAACCACATGAGCCCAATCCCAGATGCACCTGTTGCATTCTGTGATTGGCCATTAATTAGAAACAACTGCATGAGACCAATAATTAGAAACAACTGCATGGGACCAATCCCAGATGCACCTTTGCATTCCACAGCAGCAGATAACCATTGCTTACATTTTGTTCCTGAGGCCTCTCAGCTTCTCAGGAGAAAAGATCCTAAGGAAAGGATTTTCCATAAAATGTGTCTGTGACAAAGCCCAGAAGTTTTTCTCCTTAATTTGGCACAAAGACACCTCCCAAAGGACCTTTGGGACTTCACCTCAGGCCTGGGGCTCCCATTGGACAGAGGCAAAGGGGTCCAGCCTGGGTAATCCACCAGAAAAAGGAGAGAATAAAGGAAATAATAATAAAGGAAATAGTAATAAAGGAAATATTAATAAAGGAAATAATAATAAAGGAAATAGTTTTGTGGGGTGTTCTAGCAGGAGCAAGGACCTCTTGCCCCTAGCTCAGTTTTTCTCTAGAAGAGCTTTGTTATTTTACCTTTTACGAAACCTTTTGATGTTTCCAGCGCTACTTCAGAGGCCATGCTGCTGGTTTTGTACCATTTGAAGGATCAGAGCTATCTCAGGTGGGATGGGTTCCTCTGAGAGCTCAGGGGTTACCCATTACCCAGGGAATGCTGCCCTGCACATCCTGGGGACCCTCAGGTGCTGGAGCCAGCCCAGGGCCTCCCAGAGGTGCCACATGTGGGAATTTTTAATTTTTAATCCATCATTTTTAATGGAAGGCAGAGCAGCCCCAAGTCCCTGGAAATAACTGAAATGCCTCGGTCGTTTTGGAGCTATGCCTCAATAAATAAATAAATAACAAATAAACTCCTCTCAATCCTTTGGTTGGTGCAAAGGAGGAATTGTGTTTATGGAACAAACTGCCCTGAGTTTGTTCTTCACACCCCGTGGTCTGAACCCACCCTGGTCACATTTCAGGGACTGGTTTAGGGCAAAAATGGAAGCAGAAATCTTCTTTTTGACCCCAAAACAGGATCAAAACACAGACATGAGCTCAGGGAAGGGCCAGTCAAAGCACAGGTGTCTGAGGAACCTTTCACAAAGTTCTTGGTGGGAAGTTCTGCCTGGAAGTGGCCCACAGCAAACACCATTTTGTGACATGCTGCATGTTTGATATGAAAGCATTTTGTCTGTAGAGCAGGGGAATTCCTCTCAAACTCTGCAATTTCTGCTCCTGGCCTCTTCACCCTTTTTTTCCCCCCCTTCCACGGTGTGGTCACATCCCTAGAGAGCTAAAAAAGAGCATTTTTGGGTCTTTTTGATGACATCTCTGCCACCCCTCTGAGCATTTTGTCCATCTCCACTTCGCTCAGCGATGCACATCGAGACCTCAGAAGATTTTTAGTGCACCCATTTTAAAATCTACACATCAATATATGAAAAAAAAGGAATTAAACATCAAGAGAAAAGGAAAGACTAACCGAGCTGCAGGCTGCAAAAACAACTTTATTAAACAAAATCAGAGCTGGAGGTGGAGGAAGAGAAAATTTCCAGCAGAAGAAGCATCACAATCAAAGGTAAGTGAGTCTCAATTTGCCCTTAAAATATTGTTTTTTGGAGAACAGTGCTGTTCAAGAGTGATTATAGGAGAGAGATTTCACCTACAGGATGTAACAGTTCTGAAATTCAACATAATTATTTCTATAAAAATAAAGGCAGTGACTTATGATGATTTTTCTCCCCACTGTGCCCTTATTTTTTTTTTTCCTTTTAAAGCTATAAATTGAATTACTGCCCTTTTTGGCCAAGAACAACCAAAAAAATGATATGGACAAGGTAAAATGCACCCTAGTTCTGGATGGTGCCAAAAATGGATCCTAAAAACATTTTCACAAGATTGAAATAAAGACAGGAAAAACCCAACCATACATGGTTTACTCCTGGGATTTCTCTGGCTCTTTCTTGTCTCTTTCTGCTTTATATTTAATGGCTGTTTGTGGGTTAGCATTAAAAAACAACTCCTTGCCTAAAAACTAACATTAAATGAGATTAAAATGGAGCTGAGGGTTCTGTCCTGCAGAGCAGAATTAAGGAAAGGAGGGATTGCACTGCTGGACATCAGAAAAGATTAAATAAGCATAGGAATTGCATTTTTACTGATTTTTTTATTTAAAAAGAAAGACAACATTCATCTCTTTACAGGGCATTTTTATTAGCTCTCATTGCTTCAAGTCCTCCAGTCTGGTGGGAATTGTGACTTTGAGTGAAAATCCCCATTTTTTATATATTCTGTCCCTGTTGGCTGCAGTGAGGGAATTGCTGAGGCTCTGCCCTGAGTGAGCAGAGCTGGGGACACTGGAGCTGTGCCCCAAAACCAGCACAAACTGGGGACACTGGAGCTGTGCCCCAAAACCAGCACAAACTGGGGACACTGGAGCTGTGCCCAGTGCCCCAAACCAGCACAAACTGGGAACACTGGAGCTGTGCCCCAAACCAGCACAAACTGGGGACACTGGAGCTGTGCCCTCTGCCCCAAACCAGCACAAACTGGGAACACTGGAGCTGTGCCCCAAACCAGCACAAACTGGGGACACTGGAACTGTGCCCCAAACCAGCACAAACTGGGAACACTGGAGCTGTGCCCCAAACCAGCACAAACTGGGAACACTGGAGCTGTGCCCCAAACCAGCACAAACTGGGAACACTGGAGCTGTGCCCAGTGCCCCAAACCAGCACAAACTGGGGACACTGGAGCTGTGCCCCAAAACCAGCACAAACTGGGGACACTGGAGCTGTGCCCCAAAACCAGCACAAAGTGGGGACACTGGAGCTGTGCCCTCTGCCCCAAACCAGCACAAACTGGGGACACTGGAGCTGTGCCCCAAACCAGCACAAACTGGGGACACTGGAGCTGTGCCCCAAAACCAGCACAAACTGGGGACACTGGAGCTGTGCCCCAAAACCAGCACAAACTGGGGACACTGGAGCTGTGCCCCAAACCAGCACAAACTGGGGACACTGGAGCTGTGCCCAGAGCCCCAAACCAGCACAAACTGGGGACACTGGAGCTGTGCCCCAAAACTGGGGGGACACACAGGGTTCAGAGCAGGAGTGTGAGATCTGCAGAGCACCATTAACTCTTTTTTTTCCTTTTAAAATTCTCTTTTTTTTTAGCCCAGGCCAGGTCAGAGCTTTGGTTCAGAGCCCTGCCCTGGGTGGCCACCAGAGCATTGCAGAGGTTGCCACAAGCTCTCTCTTGTGCTTGATAACACAGAAATCAGCAAAATCCCCTCCCCACGGTGAGGATTGCCCAGGGAACGCTCAGGAGGGCTGGACATGGTGCTTCTCCTCCTTCTAGCAGCTCTGCTGCCAGGTAAGAGTCAGCAAGACACGAGTGGCAGCCCCTGACAGGAACAGGGGACCAGGCTGGATCCTCCCCTGCACACCCACCTGGGCTGGAATCCTGGATGCTCAGAATTTTAAATTTTAAGTTTTGAAATTTATTATTATTATTATTATTATTATTATTATTATTATTATTATTATTATTATTATTATTATTATTATTCTGAAAGGCACAGACTCACCAGAGAACACCGCATTTGAGCAGAGGCTGTAAAGAAAGCTTCCCAAAATTGATTAATAGCACTGGGATTACGGGTGTGGAGTTGGTTAGAAGTGTGTAATGTCACAGGGTGGAAAACTTAAAGCTTGGGGTTTTAGAATATAGAAATAAATATGAAGCAAGATGGAGGTTTTAGGGTGGAAGCAAGTTGTTCTTCTTTACCTTCTTCTTCCTTCTTCTTTACCTTTTTCTTCCTTCTTCTTCACCTTCTTCTTCCTTCTTCTTCACCTTTTTCTTCCTTCTTCTTCATAAGTTTGAGGGATGTTTTGTAATTGGGCAGAAAAGTCTGCATTGTGGACTTCAAGAGATCAGTTATTGAGTTAAAAGAGAAGATAATTAAGTGTCATTTCTTAATTGGATGGTTTAGCCTTAGAAGACCTTGTAACAAGAAATTTTTGGCCGCTTTGTGCCTCACTAATGAAAAGCTGCAGAACTCACAGGTGGGAGACTGTGACACCAGGGGCACTCAGGGAGAGGAAACACCACATCCAGAATAGATTTTCTGTGACACCAGGGACACTCATGGGGGGAAACACCACATCCAGAATAGATTTTCTGTGATACCAGGGACACTCATGGAGAGGAAACACCACATCCAGAACAGATTTTCTGTGATACCAGGGGCACTCATGGGGGGAAACACCACACCCAAAATAGATTTTTTGTGATACCAGGGGCACTCATGAGGGGAAACACCACATCCAGAATAGATTTTCTGTGACACCAGGGGCACTCATGAGGGGAAACACCACATCCAGAATAGATTTTCTGTGATACCAGGGGCACTCATGGGGGGAAACACCACATCCAGAATAGATTTTCTGTGATACCAGGGGCACTCATGAGGGGAAACACCACATCCAGAATAGATTTTCTGTGATACCAGGGGCACTCATGGAGGGAAACACCACATCCAGAATAGATTTCCTGATCCCTGAGTGCCCTGGTGCCCCTCAGAACGCCAGCCCTGCCTGGAAGGAGCCGTGCTGGGCTCTGCTGGCTGGCTGGCAGTAACCCAACCCTTGTCTGTCTGTCTGTCTGTCTGTCTGTCTGTCCCCCAGGGCCTGTGGCCAGCAGCCTGCACAGCTCCAGGGTTTTGGCAGGAAGCCTTGGGGGTTCCATCACCCACCAGTGCTTCTACACCCCCACCCCAGCCAACCAACGCCAGCGGAAATATTGGTGTAAAATATCGGCCAATGGGCTCTGCTCCACCATCATCTCCAGCAGCTTCACCTCCAGCCACTACCAGGGCAGGGTGGCCCTGAGGGATGTCCCCCAGAATGGCAGCATCACAGTGACAATGGCAGGGCTGAGGAGCAGCGACTCGGGCACCTACAGGTGTGGCATTGGCAGCACCAACCGAGGCCTCTACACCAGCCTCACCCTGGCTGTTTTGGCAGGTAGGGCCTTGTCTGGGCTCCTGGGAGAGATAACTGCTGGAGTTGCAGGGTGTGAACTATATATGTGTGGATATTTTTTTAGATATTTTGAGCTAAAGAGATGAATATTTATTATCCTAGAGCAGAGCTCAGCAGCAAGGCCTGAGATGAGTTGTAGAGCCAAAAAGATGGGGCAGGTTTTGGGGGCTCTGTGTGCTGACAGTCCCTGTCCTGCTCTCTCCCTACAGATGCCACGGTGCCAAAGCCAACCCAGCTCATCCAAGGGCAGCTCCACGGCTCTGCCACAGTCCTGTGCCACTCTGGGGACACCCAAAGTGACCAGAAGAGGTTCTGGTGCAAAGTGGGCAGAAGCAGCTGCACTCCCATCGCCAGCTCTGATGGCTTTGTGAGCAGGAGGTACCAAGGACGCATCGTTATCACCCCCCAGGAGAGCTCTGGAGCTTTCAAAGTCCTGATCAGCGACTTAAAGGAGGAAGATTCGGGGCTGTATCTGTGTGGGACAAAAGGATTGAAGGGTCAGGACAGCCCACAGGAGGTGCTTCTGCAGGTGGCCGCAGGTAGGACAGGGCACGGGGGGCTCAGTGCTGGGTGAGGGGTGTGAAATTCTAACTCTGTGCCCTCCCTGCAGCCTCCACCCTTCCCAGGAGACCCAAACTCCTCAGTGGCACAGTCGGGGCCTCGCTGTCACTCTGTACAAATCCCAAACAGGACAGGACTGCTGGGAACGTGCCTGGAGCTGGTTCATTTTCCAGCATCAGTCTCATTACATGGCTATGACAATGGGAAGATGCCACCAGCTCACATCCCAGGCAGCACACCAAGACCTTAATGTTACAATTCACTTTAAATGTTTTTTGACCAATCACACAAAGCAAAAGCACATTGACAGTATTTATGTCTGTATAGTACATAATCTATATTGACAGGAGTTCTATCCAATCACTATAAGCACAGTTACCTTTGGTTAAACAATGCTTGCTTATTCCAAATACAATATTTGCTTGTAAGCCTTAAAACACAATGCACAGAACTCCATTATTAAGCTTAGAACTTCCTAATATCTTGCTAGATAAACTTTTCTGCAGCTTAGGGAGTTATTCTAGACAAGCATTAATACACAGACCATTGTTCTATTTGTCCTTACTTTTCTACTTCTTACACAATTTTTCTGCTGACCAATCTCATGGCTCCTGCTTAGCTCCAGTCCCAGTTCTGCTGTCTCTGAGGCCTTTTGCAGCTTTCCCAAACCCCTCTGATTTTATGGATTCCCACACATGGGGGGGCTCAGTGCTGGGTGAAGGACATGAAATTCTAACTCTGTTCTAACTCTGTGCCCTCTCCTGCAGCCTCCACCCTTCCCAGGAGACCCAAATTCCTCAGCGGCACCGTCGGGGGCTCAGTGTCCTTCCAGTGCCACCAGGACCCCCAGGGGACCCACGAGAGGAAATACCTGTGCAGGTGGAGGGCAGGGAGCTGCCAGGTGCTGCTGGACACCGAGGGGTTCGTGCTGGAGTCCCACCGAGGGCGGGCACAGATGTCCAGCAGCTCCACGGTGCTGCTGGGGCAGCTGAGGGAGGAGGATGCAGGCTGGTACTGGTGTGGGGCCAGGAGTGGGCACACTGAGCTCACAGCCCCCCTCAAGCTGCTCGTCCACAAGGGTAGGTGGCCTGGCCTGGGTGGTTCTCTGTGGCATTCATATTTTCTGGAAAAATCCCTTCGCCCAGGATTTTGCTCCTGGGAAGCTGAGAAGCTTCAGAGAAAAAGGAAAACAATAATTATCTGGTTTGCTTCTCCTGTGTTTTGCTCATGTGGAATGGGTTTGGAGATTGTTTCATTTTCATTGCATCAGTTTCATGTGAATTGTTCTGACTCTTTGGCCAATCAGGGCCAAGCTCTGTTGGACTGTGGAAAGAGTCAGGAGTTTTCATTATCATTTTTTTAACCTTCTGGAAGTATCCTTTCTGCATTCTTTAGTATAGCTTAGTTTAGTATTCTTTAATAAAATATAGTACCATAAAATAATAAATTAGCCTTGTGAGAACATGGAGTTGGATTCATCATTCCCTCCTGCCACAGGGCACCCCACAAATCCAACAGTCCCCAAACCATTCTACATTTTCCTTTCATTATTAGCAAGCAGCCGGGGTGATGGTGAAGGTTTTCAGGGGTGGGAGAGCTGAGCTGAGCTTTCCAAAGAAATGGAATAGGTTTGGGTGATTTTATTGATTAGTTATGATGCAAACCCCCAGGATGTGACGTTCTGGTCCTGGCAAGTGCAGCACAGGGAGGTGTTTGGCTCTGAAGAGAAGCTGAAGGTTATTTTGCAGTTTGAGAAACTGCAGAGGGTAAATAGACAGATCCATGGAGCAGCTCCTCTGGCAAAGGCACAGCAAGGGGGGTTAAGGCAGGAATATTTGCCAGGTACCCAGGTGTTCATCAGTGCTTTTACAGCACTCCCAGGAGAACAGGAATGCCTGAGTCTGGTGGTTTTTCACACGCGATGCCAGGTGAAATGTGTAAAGCTGTGGTAAATCTAACAAACACACTGCCCCTGCCAAAGGTTGGGTACTAAAGCCTCAAAATAAAAAATAAAATAATAATAATAATTAAGTAATAAATAAATAAATAATAAATAAATAATAAATAAATAATAAATAAAATTTTTAGAAGTCATTAATAAAGCCTTTCTCTGTAGAAACCTGCTCCTCACGGGACCCAGGAACAGCCACTCCTGAGGGAGCCACAGCACCACGTCCTGCTGGCCACAGCACAGCCAGGCACAGCAGCAGGGCACAGGGGATGGGCACTGTCCCCAAGGACACCAGCATTGGCACTGTCACCTATGGCACCAGCATGAACGCTGTCACCCAGGACACCATGATGGGTGCTGTCCCCAAGGACACCATGATGGGAACTGTCCCCAAGGACACCTCCATGGGCACTGTCACCCAGGACGCCTCCATGGGCACTGTCACCCATGGCACCACCACGGGCACTGTCCCCAAGGACACCAAGATGGGCACTGTCACCTATGGCACCACCATGAACGCTGTCACCCAGGACACCATGATGGGCACTGTCCCCAAGGACACCAAGATGGGCACTGTCCCCAAGGACACCTCCATGAGCACTGTCCCCAAGGACACCAAGATGGGCACTGTCCCCAAGGACACCTCGATGGGCACTGTCCCCAAGGACACCAAGATGGCCACTGTCACCCATGGCACCATGATGGGCACTGTCACCCAGGACACCTCCATGGGCACTGTCACCCATGGCACCATCTCCCTGCTGCCCACTGCCAGCCCTGGCACCTCTGCAGCCTCCCCAGGTGCCACCTTTCCGGAGAGGTGAGTCCACAGGCACACCCTTGGTGTTTTCCAGCCTGTCTGCCCCATCCCAGGGCCCTGTGGAGGTTGTGCACAGCTAAAACACCTCCAGGGACACCAGAAGGGAGAGGAGGCAGCAAGGCTATTGTATTTGAGGGGTGCCCCGTGGCAGGAGGGAATGATGAATGTTCTTCCATGTTCTCACAAGGCTAATTTATTATTTGATGATTCTAGATTATATTAAAGAATGCTACACTAAACTATACTAAAGAATACAGAAAGAATACGGACAGAAGGTTAAAAAGATAATAATGAAAACTCCTGACTCTTTCCAGAGTCCTGACACAGCTTGGCACTGATTGGCCAAAGAGTGAAAATAATTCACATGAAACCAATGAAACAATCACCTGTTGGATAAACAAGCTCCAAACACATTCCAAAGGAGCAAAACACAGGAGAAGCAAATGAGATAAGAATTTTTTCCCTTTTCTCTGAAGCTTCTCAGCTTCCCAGGAGCAAAATCCTGAGCAAAGGGATTTTTACAGAGAATGTGAATGCCACACGAGGCCACCTCATGTCCATGCACACTTTGAAGTTGTCTCTGACCCTGCTGGTGCTGGCTGCTGCCCTGGAGCAGATGCCAGAGTCAACAGCCGTGCTCCTGCCTGCCTCCCTGTGCCCAGGACACTGCCAGGACCTTGGGGACATTGCTGGGGTTTGAGCAATAGCCCTGGTGAATGTGGGGCTGCTGCACAGCCCTGGGCACCCTCCCGAGCCCTGCAGCAGCCAGGAGTGTTGTAGCAGCAGGGTGACCCTTAGGGGATAATGTGTAATGACTCTGTGATTTCACAAGGTTGGAGAAATGCTTTATTAAGCTATACTAAGACCTTAATAAAGCACTTATATTTATTCTATTCTATTCATAATATTATATATTAATGTTTATTAACCTCTTAGTATAGCTTAATAAAGAATTATATTATATTATATATATTATATTATATATATTATATTAATTATATTATATTATATTATATTATATTATATTATATTATATTATATTATATTATACTATATTATATTATATTATTTTAATGCACCATTAATTTTTACTAAGAGCTTAATAAAGCATTCTGTTCTATTCTATTCTACTATACTAAAACTGTATAATATTAAAGAAAAACTCCTTTTAGACAGTCACAACACAGCTTTGACTTAATTGGTCAATCAATCTAAAGCAACTATCACCAGTGGCCAATTAAGAAATCACTCTTTGGCAAGCAATTTCTAAACACATTCCACGTATGCTAAACAACAGGAGTAGCAGATAGAGATAAGAAATATTTTCTTCTTTCTTTGAGCTTTCTCCCAGACTTTCACAGCTTCCCAGGAAAATCCTGGGAGAGGGAATTATGTCTCTCTCTGTTCAGAAAATGTGAATATCACACCAGGAGCCCATGGGCAGTGCTGGGAACTTGCTGTTGAACCAGGAGTGAGCTTTGGGCTTCAAGGTTCATGCAAAGGCTGGCAGGGTTTTGGGCAGGAATTATTCCCTGGTTGTTCTCCACACCAGTTCCTGTGTCTCACCCCAGTGCAAGCTGTTCCCAGAGGATTTCCCTCCTGTGAGCAGCTCCAACTTCTCCCCCAGCTGTGGCACCAGCCAGGCCTGCTGGAGGGATCCTACAGCTGCTCCAGGAATTGCAGGGCCAGCCAGAACCCAGCTGGGCAAAGTCCCCAAATCCACTTCAGCACCAAGATGGGCACCTGGGATCCTCATCCAAGTACCAAGGTGGACACCTGGGATCTTCATCCTTCCCATCCCCAGCTTCTCCCAAGCCACCTCATCCTGGCAGAAAGAGGGAAAAGAGCTTCCAAAAGTGTGAGGGCTGTAACAAGCCACCACAAGGATGTTTTGCTTGTGAATTCATACTGTGCTTGTGAATTTGTGTTGTGTAAACAGCTCATTTTCCCTTTGGAGGGGCTAATTCAGCTGGCAACACAAACCCTACAGAGCAGCTGTAGAAATCACTTCCTCATAAGCCAAACTCCAGATCAAATGATTGGGATCAACTCTCCTTGACTCTGTTGACTTTGCTTTGATTCAGAGTTTACAGCTCCTTGGTACTCTTTAATATGAAAACAGCCACCTGTATGAACCACAAAGGTGACTCCAGACCTAATTTAATCCTGGTGCTTCATCTTCCCAGCTCCTCAGGTGAACCACAGCTGCTCCCAGTCGTGTTGTCAGCTCTGCTTCTGCTGATTTGCGTCACCATCATCATCCTCACCCTGGCCAAAATCAAGCTTCAAAAGCAGACAGGTAAATTAGTCAGGCAACTGATTTTTGGGGCTGCAGTGGATGTTTTGCAAGGGCTTTGCTTGTGATTTTCAAGGGCTGGAGTCTGACCTGTGGAACATTTCCATCTCCCAGACACGTGGCTGTCCTGCAGCCCCAGAACGTGACTGGACCTGCAAGCAAAGTCCTTGAGAAGTTGTTTGGTTTTGTTTGAAACGTGCTGAAAAACCAAGCAAATGAAAGAAATGGAGATCTGGGTTTTTGTGTGTGGAGGATTTGTGGCTCCGTGGGCGATGGAAATCCCTGGAGGGAGGGACCTGTGTGGTGCGAGTGGCTTCACCCTGGGCACCTTCTGGGGCCAAATCCAGCTCATTCCATGCCATGCTGAAAAGACAGGCCCAAAAATTCCTTTCTAAGAACTGATTTGCAAAGTTAGGTGCATCTACCTCAATCCAGACCATGTTATACCCACAGGAATAAATTTAGGGACAGAGAATCTTCGGGGATGACAGCGGCGAGGGGAAACACGCAATTCACGAGAAGGAAACTGTGAAATAATGGTGAAATAATGGCCTAATAATGGCCTAATTTGGTGTCTGAGATGCTGGAATACTTCAAGAGGTGCTAGTGGGGTGTTCCCTGGAGTGCATCCCTGTGTTTTGTTTTACAGGGGGAGGAAGAAGCAGCACAGGGAGCCTGGAAGGGGCTTTGGCCCATGCTGGGCTGAGCCCTGGAAAGGAGGAAAGGATGGAGGAGAACCCGAGGCCAGGCAAGGAGCAGGAACTCAGGATGGGCTCTGGCAAATGTAGGTGGGTGCTTGCTGAAACTGGCACTGCAGGTGTCCTCTCCCTTGACAAAAGAGAATAAAGTGACATTTTAAGCAGGGGATTTGTGGTTTAGTGAGGAAAAGCAGGTTTGCAGTCCAGGAATCACAACCCACAGCCCAAGAATCACATTCTGCTGCCAAACTCCTGCCTTTACTCCTTCCCAAGAATCCTTAAGGCATGGATTTCATAAGACTTGGATTAAATCCTACAATAAATCAAGAATATGTATATATTTATTGTAGGGTAGATTATAATTTTTGATTGCAAGCAGTAAAGCTGTTATCTGACTTCCTGCCTCTTTCAGTAAATTCTGATTTCTTATCTCCTTCCTCAGCATTATACAAAAGTAATTATTGTCCACAGTGTTGCAACCATGTCATTCTCTTTTGTTCTGTTGTGCAGGACAATCTCTGCTATCCTTGGAAATATCAGGATGACCAGCTTCTATGTAAGAGTCTCAGATTGTTGATCTTTCTTTTGAGAGAAAAGCTCCTGTAAAAATCATCTCAGAAAATATTTTAAAGTGTATCTAATCTGGAGGAATTCGTATCAGTAAAAAAGGACTCCACTGAAAAAAATTAGTGGAATAGTGGCTCAGAAATTTGGTGATTTCATGTTCTCACTCCAATGCACTCAGAGCCAACAGGGGTCTTCTGGTCCTAAGTATAAATAATAGAAAGAAAAATTACACTTTCCCTAAAACCTTGAAAATCAACTAAACTATCAACATTCTGTGAAAAACCTCCTAAAGTGGAGAATAAAACCCAGAAATTATTTGTGCCTTTTCTACCCCAGTCTGGGTTGAGGTAAAGCCTGGGATAATTCTCCAAACCCAGCAGGAGGTTGATTCCAGAAGTCCCCTCTGACCCGGGTTTTTCCACCTTTTTGTTCTCAAAACTCTTTAAAATATAATTTTAAGTACCAAGTTTGGCATAAACCCAGAAATACCTATGAAATTACTTCTACAAATACCAGAGAGAGAGGCAATGCCAGATCACAGCTTCTCTTCTGTTTCATTATTTTACAGTTACCCTATGGAGAAAAATTATTTTTCAAGGTGCCTGATGAAGACTTGAGCCAGAACCTTCTGTGAAAGCCCCTGGGTACCTGAGCTGGGAATTTTCTCTGTGGAAAGCCAAGCCCCCAACACCTCCCCCTGCACTCCTCAGAACCCAAATCCCCTTTGCTGAGAGCTGAACCCCCACTCTGCCCAAATTGCTCCCTGGTTTGCAGAAGAGAGAATAAAATAATGCCCCTGAAACCAAGTGTTTGTGGGTTGTTTCTCTGAGGGAAAGGTAAAACTGGGGAGGGGTGGGGAAGGAAGGACCTTTGTGGCTTCAGGGTTGCTTGTATCAGAGAATCACAGAATTGGAAAGGCTCGGACTGCTCAAAAAATAAGAATTTTCTGTGGTGTTTTTTTTTTAATCCTGATCCATTGGAGTCGTTTTCCAACACATAAACCACGTCTCATTTCAGTTTCTCAGACACCCACATTCCCAAAATGACATTTTTCCTTCACCTCTCCTGGCTTCAGGGTTGCTCATATCAGAGAATCACAGAATTGGAAAGGATTAGGCTGCTCAAAAAATAAGGATTTTCTGTGTTTGCTTTTAAAAATCCTGATCCATAGAGTAATTTTCCTACACATAAACCACGTCCCATTTCAGTTTCTCAGACACCCAAGTTCCCAAAGTGATATTTTTCCTTTACCTCTCCTGGCTTCAGGGTGGCTCATATCAGAGAATCACAGAATTAGAAAGGATTAGGCTGCTCAAAAAATAAGGATTTTTGTGTTTGTTTTTTTTTTAAATCCTGATCCATGGGGTCATTTTCCAACACATAAACCACATCTCATTTCAGTTTCTCAGACACCCACATTCCCAAAATGACATTTTTCCTTCACCTCTCCTGGCTTCAGGGTTGCTCATATCAGAGAATCACAGAATTGGAAAGGATTAGGCTGCTCAAAAAATAAGGATTTTCTGTGTTTGTTTTTAAAAATCCTGATCCATAGAGTAATTTTCCTACACATAAACCACGTCTCATTTCAGTTTCTCAGACACCCATGCTCCCAAAGTGATATTTTTCCTTTACCTCTCCTGGCTTCAGGGTGGCTCATATCAGAGAATCACAGAATTGGAAAGGATTAGGCTGCTCAAAAAATAAGGATTTTTGTGTTTGTTTTTTTTTTAAATCCTGATCCATGGGGTCATTTTCCAACACATAAACCACATCTCATTTCAGTTTCTCAGACACCCACATTCCCAAAATGACATTTTTCCTTCGCCTCTCCTGGCTTCAGGGTGGCTCATATCAGAGAATCACAGAATTGGAAAGGCTCGGACTGCTCAAAAAATAAGGATTTTCTGTGTTTTTTTAAAAAATCCTGATCCATAGGAGTCGTTTTCCAACACATAAACCACGTCTCATTTCAGTTTCTCAGACACCCATGCTCCCAAAGTGATATTTTTCCTTCACCTCTCCTGGCTTCAGGGTTGCTCATATCAGAGAATCACAGAATTGGAAAGGATTAGGCTGATCAAAAAATAAGGATTTTCTGTGTTTTTTTAAAAAATCCTGATCCATAGAGTAATTTTCCTACACATAAACCACGTCCCATTTCAGTTTCTCAGACACCCACATTCCCAAAATGACATTTTTCCTTTGCCTCTCCTGGCTTCAGGGTTGCTCATATCAGAGAATCACAGAATTGGAAAGGATTAGGCTGCTCAAAAAATAAGGATTTTCTGTGTTTGCTTTTAAAAATCCTGATCCATAGAGTAATTTTCCTACACATAAACCACGTCCCATTTCAGTTTCTCAGACACCCAAGTTCCCAAAGTGCTGATTTTCCTTCCCCTCTGCTGCAGGGATATCCACGGGTTCAGAAGCAGCTGAAATTCAGCCCAAGCACAGCCCAGCCCTGAGCAGCAGAGTTGGTTCCACGCTCAGATCAGGGCTCGTGCTGCAATCTGCACTCCCCAAATAAAAGCAATCCGAAGGTTGTTTGTTTTCTGGAGATGCCAAAATGCTTTGGAACCTGGGACTTGGCAGGGAAAAGCTTCCTCGTGTGCTAAAGCAAGGAAATACATTTCAAATATATTTGCATGAGGCAAGGGGTTGGTTTTACTGGAAACCTTGAGGGTGAAAAGGGGGGTTTGGTTTTAAAAAAAACCATCTTCATTCACCTTGGATTAATTTTTGCTCCTTGAGATGCACCAGCAGGTAGAAGTTCCCATATTTCTGCGAGGTTTTCCTCTGCTCAAGGCCACGCCACCTTCCTCTGCAAGGTGTTAAAAGCACATTTCCATCCCTCTGCAGGGTCCAGCAGGGAAGCTGATCCCTTGGGATCCGTGCCTGGGAGAATGGGAGCTCCAGGAGAGCAAACACAGCTGTGGCCACCATGGGCCAGCCAGCACAAGTGGTGGCCACGAGACCAAACAAGTCCTGCCAGCATGACCTGGGGAGGGTTTTGAATGCCCAGGGAAGCAGCTCTGGTGGGAAGCTTGGAGAGGATCAGGGTTTGTTCCCATCCAGGAGAGGTGGTGGAGGCTGCTCTCTCTGTCCAAGATCCCCACCAAGCACAGAGACAGCCAAGAGCTCCTTCCTCACCCCAAGAAATCCTTCCTCACCCCAAGAGCTCTTTCCTTGTCCCAAAAGATCCCTTCTCACCCCAAAAGATCCTTCCTCGCCCCAAAAGATCATTTCTCACCCCGAGAGCTCCTTCCTCACATGAAGAGCTCCTTCCTTACCCCAAGAGATCCTTCCTCACCCCAAGAGCTCCTTCCTCATTCCAAAAGGTCCTTCCTTGCCCCAAGACCTCCTTCCTCACTCCAAGAGCTCCTTCCTCACCCCAAGAGCACCTTCCTCACCCCAAGAGTTCCTTCCTCATTCCAAAAGGTCCTTCCTTGCCCCAAGACCTCCTTCCTCACTCCAAGAGCTCCTTCCTCACCCCAAGAGCACCTTCCTCACCCCAAGAGTTCCTTCCTCACTCCAAAAGGTCCTTCCTTGCCCCAAGACCTCCTTCCTCACCCCAAGAGCTCCTTCCTCACCCCAAGAGCTGCACATTCATAGTAAAAATGGAGCTCACCACCCTCAGCTAAACAAAAGGTACTTCCAAGGCTGGCTTTAGGATCTGATAAATCTGTTGAAGATCCCAGTTCTGGGTCGGGCTCTTGCTGCTCCCAGGCACTGCAGGAGCTGCCATCCTGTTCAAACACATCAGTTTTCACTGAGTGGGTGAGACTGGCCCCCCAGTCAGAAGGAATTCCTGCTTTTGCATCATTGAAACGAGGCAGAGCAAGGAATCACAGCTGCCCTGGCTGCTCAGGTCCTGCCTGGGCAAAAGCTGGCACGGAGGTGCCCAAAACTCTCCAGGGGCTTGACCCCACAGAGCCACCAAGCTCCTTCCCAAAGGAGGAGGAGGAGGAGGAGCCCTGGAGCTTTCCTGGGAGTCCCCCAGCCCTGGGGTGGCTGTGACCAGAGGGGACAGCCTGGAGGGACAGCAGAGCTGGGCTGGGCATGGGCTGGGCATGGCTGGGCATGAGCTGAGCTTTGGCTGGGGTTTGACTGGGCATGAGCTGAGCTTTGGCTGGGCATGGGCTGGGCATGGCTGGGCATGGCTGGGCATTGGCTGGGCATGGCCTGGGCATGGGCTGGGCATTGGCTGGGCATTGGCTGGGCATTGGCTGGGCATGGCTGGGCATGGGCTGGGCATTGGCTGGGGTTTGACTGGGCTTTGACTGGGCATGGGCTGGGCAGTGGCTGGACATGGGCTGGGCATGGGCTGGGCATGGGCTGGGCATGGGCTGGGCATTGGCTGGACATGGGCTGGGCAGTGTCTGGGCATTGGCTGGGCAGTGTCTGGGCAGTGTCTGGGCATTGGCTGGGCAGTGTCTGGGCATTGGCTGGGCTTTGGCTGGACAGTGTCTGGGCTCTGACCAGGCATTGACTGGGCATGGGCTGGGCATTGGCCAGGCTTTGGCTGGGCATTGGCTGGGCAGTGTCTGGGCAGTGTCTGGGCATTGGCTGGGCATTGGCTGGGCAGTGTGTGGGCATTGGCTGGGCATTGGCTGGGCATGGGCTGGGCTCTGACCAGGCATTGACTGGGCATGGGCTGGGCTTTGGCTGGACAGTGTCTGGGCTCTGGCTGGGCAGTGTGTGGGCATTGGCTGGGCAGTGTCTGGGCTCTGGCGTCCAGCCCCAAGTGGGCAGAGCTCACCTGGCAGCGCTGCTGGATGTTGTTCCTTTAAGGCACAACAGGTGGAAAGGCAGGGCTGAAGGTGCAGGGAGTATTTAAAGCAGGCTGGCACTGCCACAGCCCCACGGGGACACAGGACACTCACAGAGCTCCCAGGGTCAGCCTGAGAGGGAAAGAGAGAAGTGCCAGGAGGAGCCTGGAGTGTAAGTAATGCTGCTTTGGCATCTTTGGGAATGCACAACCTTTGGTAGGGCCGTGCTGGGATGGGGAAGGAGAAGAACACGAGTCTTGAGTCACTTTTGAGGAGCCTTCCTCACACGGGAGGGAAGCAGCGATTTGGAGCCATTTCATGTTCAGAGCTCACTGGTGGGAGGCTGATTTCTTCTGGAAGAACCATAGGAACAGGCTTGTGGCAGCTATGGTTTCTTCTCTGCAGCAGATTTTTAATATTTAATTTCTGGGGGAAAAAAAAAACCCAACATAAATTATCATTACAATATTTGCATTAAGTTTTAACACAGGAAAGAAAAGTCAGTAATTATTACTGTAATAATCTAAATTTTGCGACTCAGCCTGAGGTCATTACTGGCTTTTGAACCCCAACAGGCAGATTTTGAAATTTTAGAAGAGAATTGCTGCAGTTGTGTCCTAAAGGAACTGCTTTGGAAGCTCCCTGAGAAATTTGTACAGTTACAGAAGGATAAGTAGAACCTGAAGCTTAAATTAATGGACTGGATGTGGTGTCCTAAAAATGAAATCAGAGGAGCCTGGCAGAGCCCTGTCCCACTCAGTGAAGGTGTGGGTTCTACACACCTGAATCCCTACTCTGCAAAGGGAACATTCCTATAGACATAATACATTTCTGAATTACAAATAAACATCACCTAATTGCAGTTGTTAATGAATCCACAGTGGCACCATCCATCCCTCCAGACTGAGGTGAACCTGTGCTCTTGGGCCATGGGATGCTCCTGCTCCTTGCAGGCAGAGGAGAATTAAACTAAAAAAATTTAATAGTGCTGAAGTTGGGGTCACTTTCCAGCCCAAGACACAAATGAACCATGAAGGTCTGATCTGAAAAACAACAAGTGGGTGCATGGAGGATCTGAAAGGAACATAAAATCAGGTCTCAGGTTAGTGTAGAGTGGATCCAACAGCTGAAAGGAACATAAAATTGGGCCAGCAGCACAACCCCAGCTGGGAATGCAGTCCCTGCCATGAGAGCTCCCTGCTTATTCTATTCTATTCTATTCTATTCTATTCTATTCTATTCTATTCTATTCTATTCTATTCTATTCTATTCTATTCTATAATTTCTTTTCTGAAATAAGTTGCTCATATGTTTAACTGACACAAACATTCTTAGTTCAGAGGGTCCCAAGCACTGCAGGCATTCCTAAAAACTCCTAATTTCTTGGTAAACCCTGATAATCTTCAGCAAGTTCTGCCCAGCTGTTTCTGCTCAGTGCATCACCAAACGAGCCCCTCTTATTTATTCTCTCAGTATCATAAAGGAGGCATCTGCTTGGAACTGGAAAAGTTTCTTTTCTGCACATGTTTGGTCAGCTCAATCTTTTATCTGGAAGTAGATTGATCATTCTTCACCCCATGGAAATGGATTGGTGGCTTTTCCCCATTCCACTGCAGCAAATAAAACCCATGACAGGGCAAGATCAGAAATGACCTTGATGGGCAGTGGAAGATATGAATAATCCAGGATGAAATTTGTTGCTGTGCACTTTTTCAGGGCACAGAAGCCTCCAGCACCTCCTCACAGCACAACTCTCTCCACAACAATTTGTATCTGCACAGTTTACCCATGGGTCAAAAGGATTTGAGGGGCGAAATGTTACCTATCTATAAAATATATAGAATATATGCAATATATTACATCTCTGCTATTATTTCTCAACTATTTGAATAGCAGCAAACATTCCACAAAAAGCCAGAAGGGATCCCAGGCTGGAGTGACAAATGTCACAATTAAACCTTCATGGCATGGCCTTGACATTGGTCATTGTCAGGGGCAATAGTTAATATCTAATGGGCTGGACTGGGCTGATCCCTGGCAATCCCTGCAGCAGGAATTCAGCAGAATTTGGGAATTGCACTCTGGTGCTCCATACTCAGAGAGAGCAGCTGCAGGCTTAAGTTTGCACAGCTTGGGGGTCAGGTCCTGGTCTCTCCCAAATCATCATAAATCTGAAGATTCTCCCCAGGACTGACAGAATCCCAAAAGCACAACAGAAATATGGGGAAAGTGCTGTAATGGAGGAGATTTGGAAGAGCCAGCCTGGCCAGAGAACACCGCTGCTGGAAACCTGGAGAATATAAAAATTTAGGCATAGAAGAGCACTGGAGAGGAAGGTGATGGTCCCAACCCACGTCCAGAGAAGTGTCCTGGAAATGACCATCAGCCAGTTTTAAGGGTGAAGACAGTAAAAACACATCTATAAAGAGGGACTGGCTGAAGGGCATCTGCCCTCCCCAGGGCTTTACACACAAAATGTGTAAAATGTCCTTGTCACCCAGTGGAGCTGCAGTGAGGCTTAGAGTCCAGCAGTAAATCAAAACAGATAAATAACAGTGTCAGTCCTTCTCAGGACTACATGAAGTCAACAACAACAACAACAACAAAATTAACTGTGCTGAGTTGGAAAGCAAGAGGAAAGGTCATTATGTTGTAATTTTTCCATTTACATTTTAACAGCAGCTGAGAAAACAGGGCTGGGGACAGCTCAGAGCTGTAGGTGTTGGTGGTGCAAGAGCACAGGAACCCCTGGTTTGGGTGGGCACAGATCTTGGTAACCCTTCCAGACCTGACAGAACAACGTGGGCTGTACCCCAAAACCAGCTGAACTTTTAGAAGAAATCAGAATAAGAGATTATTTCAACTTTGCCCAGCTGGGCAAGGCTGAGCTGGGTCCTGCTTGCACCACAGGAGGTGGTGAGGTGACCATCAGGCAGAGGAGCTGCTGTCAGCCAGGAGCAAACATCAAGGTTCTCTTTGTGCCACCTTGTTTGCTTTGTGCAGAATTTGTTATGTTTGCCTTGCTGGCTACTTCTGGGATGTGTTTGAAAGCGAATTTTTCATGCTCAGTGAGTTAATTATTAGCCATGGACAAGTGGCCATTGAGCAAGGAGAAATCACAATACAAGGAAGAGGCACAACAGAACACCTTTCATCTTAACAGGGAAATAAAAGCTTTTTTCTTCTGCCGGGAATTACCCTCAATAAAATTGTGTCACTTGACGCCCTGAAATCAAATTGCTCTGATTGTTTATAAGGGTTTTCCTTGGCACTTCTCATCAGCTCCTGTGGGTGGCTTCTATGAAGTTGGAACAGGCAGGTGGATCAAGAGGTGTGCTCAGGAAATCCATATAAAATCTGATTTTGGAGGTAAATCCCTACAGCTCATTTAATTCCTCAGCAGCTGAGGAAAGAATTAAAGAGTAGAGGTGAAAATATCATCCTTATTCTCTTTTGTGTGTCCTTGGAGAGAGCAGGGAAACAAAGAGTCACTAAATACAGGCTCCAGCCAGGAATTCTGTGGCAGAGGGAATATTGGGGTGCTGGGATAAGATCCACAGGCAGTCCTGTTCCTGTGCAGCAACCCAGGCAAGAACAAGAATATTATTAACTCCCTTTTTCCCATCCAATTCCCCAACAGGAGCAATTAAAAACCAAATTTCTCTCTACTTCACATAGCCACAACCCTCAGATCCTCCAAGCACGAAGGTTATTGGATGATTAACGTTTCGCAAATGTGATTATTCAATGTCTTCCGCATTTTTTTTCCAGGGAATGCAAGAAAAATGACTTTACTGGCGTTCCTCTTCCTGCTCACCTTGGTCCCAGCTGGGTCTGTAAGGAGCAGACACCTCCCCAAGGCAGCCAGTGAGTGTCACCTGCATGGGGCACAGGTTTTGGGGTGGCCAAGGACCAGGGGTGGCACTGGGAAAGGAGGAGGAAGGTCTGGGTGGTGCCTGCAACAGGCTTAAAAAGAGAAAAAGATAAAAGTAGATGTATTTCATGAAGGGCTTTCAGGTACATTGAGGGCAGATGAAGCCTACCACGAGGCTACACCCAAAATGGGCAATAGTCACAAGTTTCTTGAAACAGAGACCAAACAAAAAGTAAAAAATATAAAAGTGGATGTATTTCATGAAGGGCCTTTGGGTACATTGAGGGCAGATGAAGCCTTCTGTGAGGCTACACCCAAAATGGATGATGGTCACAAGTTTCTTGAAACAGAGGTCAAACAAAGAGTAAAAAATATAAAAGTGGATGTATTTCATGAAGGGCCAAAATCAATGATGGTCAGGAGTTTCTTAAAACAAGGGCCAGATAAAAAGTAAAAAGGATAAAAGTGGATGTATTTAATGAAGGCCCTTCAGGTACATTAAAAGCAGATGAAGCCTACCACGAGGCTACACCCAAAATAGACAATGTTTCTCAAAAACAGTTTTTTTAGTTTCTCGAAACAGAGGCCAAACAAAAAGTAAAAAATATAAAAGTGGATGTATTTCATGAAGAGCCTTCCGGTACATTAAGGGCAGATGAAGCCTCCCATGAGGCTACACCCAAAATGGGCAATGGTCACAAGTTTCTCAGAGGGAAATAGTTTTGGTCTGTTTGCACATTCTGCAATTCCAGCTTCAGGTAATGAAGGCAGATACCCCCAGCTTGCTCCCCAAAATTCACTTTTGTTTATATTTGGGGCCTGAGGCAGAGGGTGCCCTTGAGTTGCAGGCCCAGAGGGATTTTTGTCTGACCAAAATGTGAAAAGAGCTTCTGACATTCTAAATGCAGCTCAGAGTTCTACACCAGTGCAGAACAGGACCTGAAAAATACAGAAGTTAAAATCTGAAGGCATCATGGGGAGCACCTTTATCTCACAGGTGTCCCTCACTGCCATGGGAGCTCATGGGCACCCAGGGTGGCACACACAGCCCTGGGGCACACAGAGCATGGACCTGGGGGCACACACAGCCCTGGTGGCACACAGGGTGGCACACACAGACCCGGGGCACACAGGGTGGCACACACAGCCCTGGGGCACACAGGGTGGCACACACAGCCCTGGGGCACACAGGGTGGCACACACAGACCCGGGGCACACAGGGTGGCACACACAGCCCTGGGGCACACAGGGTGGCACACACAGACCCGGGGCACACAGGGTGGCACACACAGCCCTGGGGCACACAGGGTGGCACACACAGACCCGGGGCACACAGGGTGGCACACAGAGCACTGGGGCACACAGAGCATGGACCTGGTGGCACACACAGCCCTGGGGCACACAGGGTGGCACACACAGCCCTGGTGGCACACAGGGTGTCACACACGGCCCTGGTGGCACACAGGGCACAGCCCTGGGGCACACAAGGTGTCACACACAGCCCTGGGGCACACAGGGTGGCACACACAGCCCTGGGGGCACACAGGGTGGCACACACAGCCCCGGTGGCACACAGGGCACAGCCCTGGGGCACACAAGGTGTCACACACAGCCCTGGGGCACACAGGGTGGCACACACAGCCCTGGGGGCACACAGGGTGGCACACACAGACCCGGGGCACACAGGGTGGCACACACAGCCCTGGGGCACACATGGTGGCACACACAGCTCTGGTGGCACACAGAGCATGGACCTGGGGGCACACACAGCCCTGGTGGCACACAGGGTGGCACACACAGCCCCGGGGGCACACAGGGCACTGATGTGGTGGCATACACAGCCCTGGTGGCACACACAGCCCTGGGGGCACACAGGGTGGCACACACAGCCCTGGGGGCACACAGGGTGTCACACACAGCCCTGGGGCACACAGGGCACAGCCCTGGGGCACACAGGGCACAGCCCTGGGGCACACAGGGTGGCACACACAGCCCTGGGACACACAGGGCACAGCCCCGGGGCACACAGGGTGGCACACACAGCCTGGTGGCACACAGGGTGGCACACACAGCCCTGGGGGCACACAGGGTGGCACACACAGCCCCGGGGCACACAAGGTGGCACACACAGCCTGGTGGCACACAGGGCACTGACCCCAGCCTGTTCCCCGCAGTCTCCAGCCCCGTGTTCGGCCCCAGGGAGGTGCACGGCGTGCGGGGCGGCTCGGTCACCGTGAAATGCTTCTACCCCCCCACCCCGATGAACAAGCACGTCAGGAAATACTGGTGCAGGCAGAAGGGCTCCAGCTGCTTCACCGTGGTGTCCTCTGACTTCGTGGCTGCTGCCTACCGGGGCAGGGTCACCCTCACTGACCACCCGCAGGAGGAACATTTCCTGATCAGCATCTCAGCGCTGGAGATGGGCGATGCCGGCACCTTCCAGTGCGGCCTGGGCACCAATGGCAGGGGGCTCTCCTTCAGAGTCACCCTCAGCGTTGCTGAAGGTGAGTACAGCCTTGGGGCTCCCGAAAAATACCATTTTTCTTGGGATTTTACCAATATTAGGACTCCCTCAAATACCATTTTCTTGGGATTTTACCAATATTAGGACTCCCTCAAATACCATTTTCTTGGGATTTTACCAATATTAGGACTCCCTCAAATGCCATTTTCTTGGGATTTTACCAATATTAGGACTCCCTCAAATACCATTTTCTTGGGATTTTACCAATATTAGTACTCCCTCAAATACCATTTTTCTTGGAATTTTACCAATATTAGGACTACCTCAAATACCATTTTCTTGGTATTTTACCAATTGCTAATTTACAAATTGGTAATTTTACCCATATTGACTCCCTCAAATACCATTTTCTTGGGATTTTTACCAATATTAGTACTCCCTCAAATACCATTTTCTTGGGATTTTACCAATATTAGGACTCCCTCAAATGCCATTTTCTTGGGATTTTACCAATATTAGTACTCCCTCAAATACCATTTTCTTAGGATTTTTACCAATATTAGGACTCCATAAAGGACCATTTTTTTTTGTATTTTACCAATTGGTAATTTTACCAATATTAGGACTCCCTCAAATTACCATTTTCTTGGTACTTTACCAATATTAGGACTCCCTCAAATACCATTTTCTTTCAGTTTTTTTTCTTGGTATTTTACGAGTATTAGGGCTCCCTCAAATACCACTTTCTTGGTATTTTAGCAATATTAGGGCTCCCTCAAATACCATTTTCTTGGTATTTTACCAATTGGTGATTTTACCAATATTAGGACTCCCTCAAAAACCATTTTCTTGGGATTTTACCAATATTTTACTCCCTACAATACCATTTTCTTTGAGTTTTTCCCCCTCTCCCTCTTAAAGAAGGCTTCACCTCTGGCCTGCCTGGTGTGTGGGAGCTGCAGGTGCTTTCAGGGAGGGCTCATTTCACCCCCTGAGTGTCTCTGTGCACAGCCCCACCTGTTCCTGAGGATGCTGAGCTCTTCTACGTGAAGCTGCGCAGCACCTGGACCGTGACCTGTGGCTTTGGGAAGGAGACGGCCGAGATGAGGAAATACCTGTGCAAGAAGGAGAAGGATGGCTGCAGGAACATTATCAACAGCTATCAGGACAAAGATGTCCCAGGGGGACTCCAGCTGACTTTTGAGAGCCCTCCAGGCTCGTTCCGTGTCACCATGACTCAGATGGACTGGGAAGATGCAGGCTTGTACTACTGTGGGGCCGGTGAATATGAGAAGGACAGCACAAAGAAGGAGCTGGACGTGTTTATCTATGACGGTGAGCTGTTCCCAGAGTGTTTTCCCCTTCCTCTCTCCTGCTTTGCAGAAGCATCAGCTGCAGTGTCACTTTATTTAGCGAGAACTTGAATTTCTCTTTGCTATTATCCTATTCTCTCATCTATATACTTATTTCTATCCATTTAACCGCCTGTAACGCACTAAACCATCACTAAATGAAGCTTGTACCCAGATTTCACCTTCCCAGACGTGGATAGCTCCGTTCCCCAGCCCAAAACTCCAGCAGACAAGTTCCACCCCCCCAGTCTGAGGCAAGCAAGCTGTCTCTTCAAGCCCCCAGATCCTTAAATCTCAAACTGACAGATGTTGATGGTCCCTCTAGCAAAGAGAACAAAGCTTTGGAATATCTGTCCACAAAGCCAACAACACTCAGTGAATTTGGGAAAAAGCAAGGCCTGACTGACCCTTTAGGATGAATTCCCACCAGTGCCATGACAGTCTCCTGGTGTTTGCACCCCTGAGCTTTGCCTGGGCTCCCTTTGGCCATAGCAGCTTTGTTTGATCTGATAATGTTGATTTCCTTGGGAGGGTGCCCCATGGACACAAGTGAGACTCTTGTAACTGCTCATTTCATTCTTACCAACAGACAAACATTTCCCTCACCTAAAGACCAACATAACTGCAAAAGTTGGAGGTTCAGCAAGCTTCGAGTGCCTCTATGACCCTCTGCTAAACTCCTCCTCGAGGTTCTGGTGCAAGCAGAAGGGCAGGCAATGTGGTAACACAATCATAGACAACAATGGGCGCGTGGAGGACTCCTACGAAGGAAGAGTGGCCATGTTCGAGAACCCCGAAAACAAAACCCTCACCATCATCCTGAACCAGCTGCAGGAGAAGGACAAAGGCACTTACTGGTGCATGTCAAATGAACTGAGGGAGCAGCAGTCATCCACAGAACTGACGGTTGTGCCGGGTAAGAGCTGTGCACTGGCAGTTCTCTGTACAGAACCACCCCAAGGGAGCAATCTGGCTTTTTGGGAAGGGATGTGAGCTCCAAGCCTGAACTCACCCCAGCAGCTTTAAACCTGAGACAGGAAGGTTCGGTTTTGTGGGAATGTGTTGGCAGAAAACTCTCATGAAATATTTCTTAAGCCTTACAAGAAGATGTTATAAACGACTTAGCCAATTTGATTAATAAGGAGAATTTATTCCATAATTAAAATACAATACAAAAAGGCCACAAGCAAAGATCAGATCAGCGCTGAACCAGGTTGGGTGAGACAGGGAGGGCATTCTGGCTCTTCTCCTCCCTACATCACCAAGAGACAGCTCTCACAAAGTCTTTTTATACATTTCTAAGCTTCAAGGGCTGCCAGGAAGGGTTTCTTGCTTTCTTATTGTTGATTTTATCCTTTTAGCATATTCATGTAGTTTTTCCTTTCTTGCTGAGTGTTTCCCAAACTGTTAGAGGAAAATCTCCTGCAATATGCATTCTAGGGGAAACATATTTATCTTATCGATGATGAATGCATATTGCTGGGGTTTGCTCAGACAAATAATCCTCTGGAATGAACATTTCTGGAGACAAATATTCAGGCTAGGATCTTGGTGCATATCACTGAAATCTCATCAGAGGGAATTTCCCAGAACCCTCCTTTGGTATGCCCGGATTTTCACCAGGTGAGATTAGTGTAGCCTCAGCACCAATTTATACACATCATCTATTACAAAGACAACCATAAACAGCACCTTAAATGTTAATTTAGCAACACAAGGAGCACTTTCCTTCCAAGCTGGAAAGTGCTGCCAACACAAGGAAGGCAAAAAAGGTTAAGAGGAGGCAGGAGAGAGGCCACTGCCCTGGAGATGTGGCCACAGCCCCGCACTCTGTCCCAAGGGGGCAAGGCTGTCTCAAGGAGCGAGGGTCCCGAGGCTGTCTCCTCCCAGGGGTTTTATTTAAAATATTACTTTTAAATAAATATTAATTTACCCCCAGCAGCATCACCACCTGCTGAGTGCCTCTCCCAGCCCTGAAAGCTCTCCCCCAGCCCCGATGTCCCGTTTGCCTTCACAGGAGAACCTGCACTGACGGGAAAGAAGGAAGTGGAGGCACAGGCGGGCTCGCGGGTGAATTTAACCTGCTGCTACCCCTGCAAGTACTACTCCTACGAGAAGTACTGGTGCAGGTGGAACAACACGGGCTGTGCCATGCTGCCAGCGCAGCAGCAGCATCAGGGGCTGCCACAGCCGGGGGACGGCTGTGAGCCGAACGCCAGGACGGTGGTGCTGAGCTTGGGCCCGGTGGCCGAGGAAGATGAAGGCTGGTACTGGTGCGGGCTGAAGCGCAACGGGGTCTTCGGGGAAACCATGGCCGTGGAGCTGCGGGTGAGCGCAGGTGAGCCCCGGGCAGGGCCGGCTGTCCCTGCTGCTGTCCCTGCTGCTGTCCCTGCTGCTGTCCCTGCTGCTGTCCCTGCTGCTGTCCCTGCTGCTCCCCGGGCCCAGCAGGGCTCCCCACCGCCGCTAGGCTGCAGCAGCTCAAAGCACAAGCGCGGGCACCTCGCAGCTCCCCGGCTCCGCGCTCTGTGCCTTCAGGGTTTTTGTCTCTCTGTTTTGACTTCCCAGTCGTAAAAAACCTCTTTCAGTCCAAAACTCACCTCTTTTTACAGCAATTTTACTTTTAACCCCGTGCTGATTAATTGTTTCTATTACAATGGAATATTTTATTTTTAATAAAATAATATTATATTTATATAATATTATTTTATATATAATATGAAATAATAATAATTTGTATTATTTTTAATATAATATTTTATTATAGTATAATAATATTATTATAATATTTTATTTTTGTTCTTAATAAATAATATTATATTATTATCTATAATTAGATATAATAATTACATTACTATATTTATTATATAATAATAATTTATCATAGAATTATTATAAAATCTATAATCATAATTATATAATTAATTATATAAGCTATTATAATGACATAATAATATAATTAATTATAATTATATATAATATATAATACATAAATTATATATTAATTATGATTATGTAACAATTACATAGTTAATTCTATTATAATTTATTATTAAATAATAATAATTGATATGATTTTACTATATTCTAAAATATGTTAATATTTTATAGCAATTTTCTATTTATTATATAATATATTTATTTAATTTTATATTTAAATATATAAGTATTATGTTATTACTTAATATTATTGTTGTTATTATTATTTAAAATATAATATATAATATTGTAATAATTTATAATAATATTTTATTTATTTTATAATATATTATTTACTTTTATATTTAATTATATATAAGTATTATGTTATTTTAATCATTATTGCTATTATTTTATAATTATATACTATTATTATGTTTAATAATAGCATTTTATTTATTTTATAATATATTTATTTAGTTTAGGCAACATCTGGCACCTTTCAGGCAAAGAACTGATCAAGTTCAGAGATCTTGCTCCAGGGAACTTCTTATCTTAATAAACATGAAACCAGGAAGGAGCAGTAGAGGCTGACACCAACAGCAAGGGGTTTAGTCTCAGCTTTGGTGGAGTAGTTTGGAATTGAAATGCTTTTGGGGGAAGGAATATTGTTAGAAGCAGAGAAAGAACAGAGCCCTGGGTATCTGATATTTACCCATCCTAAGTGGGTGATGGCCAAAGTGAAAATAGGGTAAAACAGCCCCATTCCTTTGCTTTTGGTGGGCAAAGAGCCAGGAATAAAAGCAAAGCAAGGAGGTAAAATTTGACCTGGAAATATTAGAGGCAGAACTTAGAAATGCAAGACTTTTTCAAAAGTTCATTGGCAGAGAGATCCTACTTGAGATTTTCGCAGTAAATTATTTGGTGTGAGAGCATTTCAGGCCTTGAACCCCCCTTTTGAAGAGCCTCTCATGGAAAGCCAAACCCCCAACAGCAGCTCCATGTCCAAACACATCCCAGCAGTTTTTGTGTGCAGCTCTCCTGCTGCTGCTCTCTGACCCCTCTCCTTCCTTGGGACACACAGGGAGAGATGCCAAGCTCAGCCCAGAGTTCCTGGATGTTGATTCCAGCCATGATCCTGGAGCTGTTCCCCCAGGAGGAGCCCACAGTGACGCTGAGGTGCGAAAAGGAGCTGCCCCAGAAAGGTTGGTTCTCTCCATCCCATGCCATTTATCATTTTTGTGGGGTTTATATGAACCCATTGTGTTTGTACACCCTGTGTGTGTTGTTTAGCAACACACACAAAAAATCTTGTCCCCAAAGAACTTTGCTCTAAATGTCAGAGAAGATAAAAAGTGACAGCAAAGGGCAAGATGACTCACAATTAATCTCCAATTCAAGAAAATAGTATCAGAAGGAAATTATTAGAAATTCCAGGTACAAAGTAGTTCTGTTGATATTAGAGAATTTTCCTTCACGTATTTATAACCCAGCTGCTGATGTAGCTGTTTCAGCCTGACCTCAAGCCTATATTTTTATTTGGGTTTTATTCTGTGTGCTAGAATCCAGTTCATTGATTGAATTGCACCATGCTCACTCAGAATTACCATCCTACCCAAATTTAGCCTGCTGGATTTTCACATGCATCATTTTCAGTGACATCCCTCTCCCTCTGCTCCAGCTCTGATGAAAGCCATGGCTCCAACACTCTGGCCCTGGTGCTGGGCCCTCTTGCTGGCCTGATCCTGATTGTTGTGACAGCTTTTGCCATTGTCAAATACAGGCAGCTGAAGAGATCTGGTGAGTTCCTGCCTCTCTGGGCTCTCAAGAAACAGCAGCAGCATTGAGTTAAAGGTCCTGAGCTCATTTGAGTTAAATGGGCTGAGCTGCTCTCCTGGTACCACACCAGGATGGGCAGGAAGGTCTCTGCTCCTCCTGTGACCCATCCAGAGAGCTCCAAGCCCCTGCTTTGATCCATCCAGAGAGCTTCAACTCCCTGCTCCTCCTGTGATCCATCCAGAGAGCTCCAACCCCTGCTTTGATCCATCCAGAGAGCTTCAACTCCCTGCTCTGACCCATCCAGAGAGCTCCAACCCCCTGCTCCTCCTGTGACCCATCCAGAGAGCTCCAACCCCCTGCTCCTCACACTGACCCATCCAGAGAGCTCCAACCCCTGCTCCTCCTGTGACCCCATCCAGAGAGCTCCAACCCCCTGCTCCTCACACTGACCCATCCAGAGAGCTCCAACCCCCTGCTCCTCACACTGACCCATCCAGAGAGCTCCAACCCCCTGCTCCTCACACTGACCCATCCAGAGAGCTCCAACCCCCTACTCCTCCTGTGACCCATCCAGAGAGCTCCAACCCCTGCTTTAATCCATCCAGAGAGCTTCAACTCCCTGCTCTGACCCATCCAGAGAGCTCCAAGCCCCTGCTCCTCCTGTGACCCCATCCAGAGAGCTCCAACCCCCTGCTCCTCCTGTGACCCATCCAGAGAGCTCCAACTCCCTGCTCTGACCCATCCAGAGAGCTCCAACCCCCTGCTCCTCACACTGACCCATCCAGAGAGCTCCAGCTCCCAGAGTGTCCAGGCTGAGGCAGAGCCCAGCCCTCTGTGGGCTTTGCCCATTGTGCCACAGCATCACCTGGCACACAGGGTTTGGCTCTTTATGTGCTCCCACCCACTCTGAGCGAGACCTGAGGGATTTTCCTCCTCTCTCCCACCAGACCTGGTGTCCGTGGGGAGCTACAGGACCAACATCAGCATGTCAGACTTTGAGAGCGTGAGGGACTTCAGTGCCAGCAACAGCGTGAAGGAGACCCACGAGACCCCCATGGGAGGGGATGGTGAGTGACCCCAGCCCAGCCCCGGGGTCAGGGGCAGCCCTTCCTTGCTGAAATACCCCACAAAAGCCACAGAAACACCTGCCAGCCTCTGTCCCCTCCCCAACACCTTCCTTTCTCTGCCTGCAGAGTTCATCACCACCACGGACACTCCGGACAATGCTGCCAACACAACAAAGGCAAAAAGGGTAAGGGGAGGCAGGAGAGAGGCCACTGACCTGGGAGATGTGGCCACAGCCCTGCACTCTGTCCCAAAGGGGCTGTCTCCCCCCAGGGGTTTTATTTATACCCAGGTGCTCTCCTTTTTACCCAGATCCAGCCCCTGTAGGTGGGGGGAGCTCACCCCTGTCCTCACTCCCTGTTTTAGCACAGACATCAACAGCAGCCACTTTGCTTCAAGAAATAAACCAAGGCAGCTCCAGGCAGTGTCAGGAAGGTTGGGTTTGTTACCAGAAATACAAATCACTGGGATGAGCAGATGGCTGGAAACCATCACATCCCACTTCTCAATGGCATGGGGAGGCAGGGAGGGCTCTGCCATTGCAAGGGCTGAGATTTGCTGTGATCTCTGCCTTTCCCCAGTTTTCTGTGCCTCCCCTTGGGTAAGATCATGGTGCATTGGCCCCATCTGGCAGTGGCTGCAGGTGCCACATTCAAGCCTGTGCTTTTCAAAGCCCCTACCAACAGGAGAGGTTGGGTGTGGGTGAGGTAAGTTCCTGGAGAGGTGTGGGTGGTGTAAGTTCCTGGAGCTGAACTGGAGCAATCAAGGAAACTGTCAGGACACCAGTAAAGCCCAGGAGCTTTAGGACAAGGGGGCTGGATGCCAACAACCAGGGACAGGCTTGCCAAGGAATGCCAAACCTAAAAGCTTTTGGGGTTGATGCTCACATCAGCACCAGTGTGAGCCACTGGATTATCCCACTCCTGCAGTGTCCCCATGTTATCCTGGGATATCCACAAAGCACTGCCCATGCCCATGCCCTGACTGTGTCCTCCTGTCCTTCCCAGAGCTCCAAGGAGGAAGCTGACCTCGCCTACTCCTCCTTCCTGGCCACCTCCAGCAGCATCGCCCAGGCCAGCTCCGGGGGACACAGCGCTGGCCTGGACGTGTCCCCACCCCAGGACCGGGTCTGAGGGGAGGTGGCAGCGCCTGGGACTGGCTCTGCCTTGAGGATCACAACGTCAGCAAACAGCACTGTTCATTTCTCCCACAATTTGCTATAGCTTGTCCTGTTTTTTTGCTTAAATTCAGCTTCGAGTGGTGATTTAGGAGGAGTGGTTTGATGGCAAGCGGGGCTGGAAGTGCAGGTCTGAGTGAGGAGGCTGGGCTGGGAAACAGCAGGAACTCATCCCACCAGCAGCCCCAAATCCTATACTGGGCTCTCAGAGGCCAGAAGGAGCATTGTGAAAAAAAAAAAAAAAAAGAAAAAAAAAATTCCCATTTTCTTTTAAAGGCAGCTGGGAAACCCTTTAGAACAGCGTCTGATGCTTTTGATTCCTCTGAGCTTTCCCGACCTGAGGGCAGCACCTGCAGGGCAGACACGTCTGGAGTGTTTGTGTGCACGAGCAATAAAGAATCCAGTGGCTTTCAGCAGACTGGGGAACTCAGCATCTGTGGGACATCACAGGAGGGCCCACTCAGAGAGGCACAAAAGGGTGGGAAAAGCTGAATATTCCACGGATAAAGCAGTGCAGGAAGAGGTGACAATGGCAGGCTGGGTTATCTGGCCAATGCTGAATTTCACTGAGGATAAACACAAATTATTCCTGAATTGTGGATTCTAGAATTTCACTGAGGATGAAACACAAATGATTCCTGAATTGTGGATTTTCATGCTGTGATGAGCAGGGCAGCATCTCCCTCCTGCTCACCAGCTCTCACATCCACATTGCACCTTCCTGCCTGCCCTCAAAGGGAGGTCAGGGCTCACCTGCCACATCCCCAGGGCTGCATCCCCTCAGCAGTGCCGTGGGAAGGGGTTTGGGTCTCGGGAAAGGTGTGAGGGGCTGGGACAGGTCCACTGGGACCGGGACAGGTTCGTGAAAGGGCCAGGACAGATTCATGAAAGGGACTGGGACAGGTCCGTGAGGGGCTTGGACAGGTCTGTGAGGGGCTGGGACAGGTTCGTGAAAGGGCCAGGACAGATTCATGAAAAGGACTGGGACAGGTCCGTGAGGGGCCAGGACAGGCCTGTGAGGGATCAGGACAGGTCCGTGAGGGACAGGAACTGGTCCGTGCTGGGACTGGGACCGGTCCATGAAAGGGAACCGGGTCAGGTCTGTGAGGGGGCTGGGACATGTCCATGCTGGGACCGGGACAGTTCCATGAAAGGACCGGGACATGTCCGTGAAAGGGCCAGGACAGATTAATGAAAGGGTACCAGGACAGGTCCATGCTGTGACCGGGACAGGTCCATGATGGACAGGTCCGTGCTGGGACTGGGACAGATCTGAGAAAGGGACCGGGACAGGTCTGTGAGGGGGCCAGGACATGTCCATGCTGGGACTGGGACAGTTCCATGAAAGGACCAGGACATGTCCGTGAAGGGCCGGGACAAGTCCCTGAGGGGGCCGGGAGAGCTCCATGCTGTAACAGGGACAGGTCCATGAAAGGGGCAGGGACAGATCTGTGCTGGGACCAGGACAGATCCGAGGAAGGGACCGGGCCAGGTCTGTGAGGGGGCCGGGACAGGTCCATGCTGGGACCGGGATAGGTCCGTGAAGGGCCGGGACACATCCGTGAAAGGGACCGGAAAGATTCCGGAAAGGGAACTGGGACAGGTCCGTGCTGGGACTGGGACAGGTTCCTGAAAGGGGCCGGGACAGGTCCGTGAAGGGCCGGGACACGTCCGTGAAAGGGACCGGAAAGATTCCGGAAAGGGAACTGGGACAGGTCCGTGCTGGGACCGGGACATGTTCCTGAAAGGGGTCGGGACAGGTCCGTGCTGGGACCGGGACAGGTCTGCGCCCGTCCAGAGCCGGGAAGGAGGGAGTGCCTGACTCAGGTGCAGCAGGAAAGGCGTGAGCCTGGAAAGCATCCCCGGCGGGCAGCAGCAGCAGGAGAACGCTCGGGTTTGGAAATTTCTGAGCGCAGAAAACCCCTTTCGCTCTCCCTTTGTAAATCCTCTTCCTCCTCCGCCTGCCCCACGGCGTCCTTTGCTCAGCTCCGCTCCTCCCTCGCTGCCCTGGGAGCAGCCAGGATGAGCTGAGCTCCGGCAGAGGAGTGGGGCTGGGCTGAGCATCCTGCAGCTCTCAGCTGCCTGTTGTGCCCCCCGCCCCTTCCGACTGCTGGCACTTAATTAATTGTTCTTATTTTGTTTAGGCAACATCTGGCGCCTTTCAGGTGAAGAACTGATCAAGTTCAGAGATCTTGCTCTGTACTTCATAGCTTCATAAACTTCATACCTTAATAAACATGAAACCAGGAGAGGCTGACACCAACAGCAAGGGGCTTAGTCTCAGCTTTGGTGGAGTAGTTTGGAATTGAAATGCTTTTGGGGGAAGGAATATTGTTAGAAGCAGAGAAAGAACAGAGCCCTGGGTATCTGATATTTACCCATCCTAAGTGGGTGATGGCCCTGGGCTGCAGCCATGCTCTGCAGTGGGGAGAGAAGTGTAAAATCCCTGGTTTAGGTGAAAGCACTGAGCCAGGCATGGGCTGAGGGGTGCAGCATGCAGGGTGAGATGGATGGGATGATTGTGACATGAGCTGCAGGTGTGGAGTAAAACCCTCAAGCTGTGACCCAGAGCCCACAAAGATCCATGAGGAACTCACCAAGCAGCCCCTGCTCCTTTGGCAGGTGCCAGCTGAGTGCCTGGGGTCAGGGATGAGCTGTGGCACCTCACCGCATCCCAGCATCATTCCCAGGGGTTGTTCTGCCACAGAGAACCATGGAATAGCCCAGACACCTGTCATTCCTAAAAGAGTGATGGAGCTGAACAATCAGCTCTGCTGAGCACTGCCAGAGCATGGCAGGATGTGTTCACCCGTTCATGCCCTGACACCTGGACAAACAAAACCCATGGGAACGTGAATTAACAAAATCAAAGCCCTGAGAAGCTTTCCTTTGGCATCAGCAAATGTCTGAGGGAGGACAGTGAGAAGTCAGAGATCTTTCCTTTGAGAGGGAATCACCAAACACCGCCCAGCCTGACACTTGTGCCACAGGGAAATGCTGGTGCTGTCCCCCAGCTGGGATTTAGGGCACACACTGGGTACCAGCAACACCCAAAATGGCAGAGAACAGACCAGAGCTATAAATAATGCACAGTTTGGGGGACAAACTGAGGGGATTTAGTGGCACTGAGGTCTGAGTTTGGTGTTTCTGGTGTGCCCAGAAGGATGCATCAGCCCTGGCGTGCTGGAGTGACAGCATCTGCTGTAAGAGGACACCACAGAGAATTCAGAAAGTTTCACCAGCAAGAATCATATAATTCCTCAGAATTTTGACAAACAGACTCAGCACAGTTTCAAGTTGGGTTTATTTATGGTCATCACCACCAATTTCCACAAAACTCACTACTGAGTGTCAGTAAATTGCTCAACACACTCAAAAACCTTTTTCTATTCAGCAACCACATATCTTGCACAGAAACTTTTTTACTGATAAGGCAGAAAATATCATCTCAAAAGGAAACACAGATTTCTAGGGCCTGACATACCTGCTAGGACCTATTCTTGGAAGCATTTCCCACACTGTACTTCTCATTTCAGCCAGATCCATCAGTGGCAGCAGCCCTGAGAATGAGCCCAGGTTTGTGCAACGTCAGCTGAACCAGCCAGCTCTCAGCACTCATGCCCCACATTCCCTAGACAAAAGATCTGTAATTTAAACAATAATTTTATGACATGATCACAGCTTATATCTGCCAGCAAGAGAAAGCCTTGTGGGTTTTCCCTGGGAGCATCCTTTGGTAGCAGCGAGAGTGATGCTGATTTAATCAAACTCGTTATTTCTGTCTTAATGAAGACTCTGCTGATGTTCCTGGCTGGCAAAGCTCTCCCTGTTTGCTTGAATGCAGCTGGAACTTCTGGGGAGCTGCACTGATACAGTGATTTATTGTCCCTCTCATCCCTGCAAAGCCCCTGCAGCTCCTCAGCCCCAACCCGTGGGTAATTAACACCACCCGCTAACGAGATTTCTCCATCCAGTCCAGGAGGATGTCCAGCTCCCCCAGGGATTTCATGGCTGCAGATGTGACATTCAGCTGAAATTATATATAAGGGAGTGAGTTGTAAGCAGGCACCATCAGTACAACCAACATAAAGAGAATTTAAATATCTGTGTTCATAATATATATAATATATATAATATATATATATTATAATATTATAATATATTATAATATAAATATAAATAATAATAGTAGTAGTAGCAGTAGTATTAGTAATAATAATAATAATAATAATAATAATAATGTGTGACCAGGCTCAGTCACCAACTCACCCCTTCATAGTTTGCAAGTATTTGCTTGAATTTCTCCGTGGATTCCTCCCCACACGGGCAATTATTCTGCTCCCGCTGGAAAAACAAGATTAATTCATTAATCTGGGTAGTTTATTTTTAAAAATAAGATTTCAGTCTCTGATTTTGCTGGGCATCATAGTTGAGACACTGTGGAACTGTGGGAAAGGCTGCAGGTCCCTAAATCAGGCTTTTTCTCACTTGACAGACACAAGGAAAGGACAAATTTTGGCCTTTAGGACCAACAGGGGAGTTTGCTGGTGAGTGGGCAAATATAAAAATCTCCCAGTGGACAGAACACTCTTACACCACTCTGCTTTGTATTCTCCTTCAAAACCATTTATAGAAACAGAGACTTGGCAGCTTTATAAGTGTCCCAGGTTGGTTTCTAGATGAAATATTAAGGGATGCACACCGGGGCAGAGGGCAGGACTTACACACTGCCCGAGCTTCCTCCTCGTGCTGAGGAAGGAGTTGGCAATGCTGCTGATTTTCCTGTTCACAAACGAGTCCTCGGTGCTGCAGTGCTTGAAAACCTTGTCCACGTAGAAGGTGAAGAGCTGATAAGTGATGCAGCATCTGTCTGAAGACTTAGAAAATGAATTTAATGACTAAAAGTTCTTCGAAAGGGGTGTGACCTGCAGCTGCTCTCTAGGATAAAGCATCTCTGACAGGAAGCTCGTGGTAGCTGAGCACAGCAGGACAGTTTGATTCAGAGAAAGCTTCTTCAGTGGTACTCGATTGAAGCTGATAAAATAGATGGGAAATCATTTTTGGCTGATTTTCCAGGAGATCCATCCTCAGCAAATCTCACAAAATGAAACCAGCTGATTTTGCAGCTGGGTATCAGGGGCTGACATCCGGACAGCGACTCCTGCCCAGGGCTTTGAGGTGTGAGAAAGCTGAAAATTTATGATAGAATTTTATGATTTATGATGGATTGCACTTCACTGCTTTTGGATCCTGGGAGGGCTCCCCAGCCAGGACCACCTACCTTGACCTTGTGCAGGGAGTGAGGGTGGGACAGGATGCTCAGGGTCCGGATGGGGTCTCTGGATTGCTGTGGAGAGGACAGAGATGGGCGTGGAGCTGCTGGCTCCAGAGGGGCTCCAGGAGCTGCCAGGGGCTCCCCCAGCCCCCCAAAGCCTGGGAAATACTCACAATATTGGCTTTAATTGCTGTGAAGCCAGCCCTGATCTCTGTCATGCTCATGGAAACCCTGCAGGCTCCAAAGTGGAAGATTTTGTCCCCAGCTGTTGGCATCAAATTCACCCAGCAGGACACGGAGAAGAGGCAGAGGAACAGGGGGGATCCTCTCATATCAGCTGCCTAGGAAACCTGCCCAAGGAAGAGATTATTCCTCCTTATTTTCCTAAATAACACAACTGTGATCCGTGTGAAAATACACACATTTTATTTCAAACTTGTACATCTGTATTAAAAACCCTGTACTCATTACTATCTCTTACCCATTTCTTCTTTGCTCCCTGTGAGCAAGAGAAAAAAGATCAAATAATTAACTGAAGAGCTCAAAAAGAAAACAAAAAAGAAATAAAATATCAGTTAAAATGCATCTAAATAAACAGAGTTCTTCGGAAAAGATGATATCAGAAAACATGGATTTGCCCTGGCTGAGGTGTTGGAGGGATCTGGGCTGTTAATCCCCCCCCAGATCCCAGCTGCTGCCTGGAATTGCAGCAAAAGTTTTGCTGGAAGCAGAGGAAGTGGCAGCATTCCCAGTGAAATTAATTTTTTAAGTCTAATGACACAGAAGCAACAGGAGGTAACTGAGTGAAAGTAACAGATCCCAAAAGAAACCAGCTTCCCTCTGGAACAGCATAAGTCAAACACAAGTTGTGTTAGCACTGAAAATTAGGATTATTAATGAAAAAAATATTTCAGAGATAGGAACACAAGGAAATACCCAAAAGGACATAGAGCAAAGGGATAAATTCAGTATCTTACCTTGCTCTGCCGTGTGGGCTCACCTCTCACCTACGTCTGGCCTGGAGAGCTCCAAAGGAGGCGTTTTTATCCCGGTACCAGGAGGAAATAACTCCTGGATTAACTTTTGGGATTTTTCTTGCTTTTCCCAGCACGTATTTCCCTTTGTAATTTGCTGAATTAATGAGCTCGTGCAAGGGACCAGCTCTCTCTCCCACAGGTGTTTCCCTCACCTACGGAGGCGGGAACTCTGGCATCACTGCGTGGGTTTTCTTTTGGGAAGAGGGATGTGAAATCCCAAAATTAGGGACCATCCTTGGGGTCACATCCCCAAAACCTCCAAAACATGGAGCAATGCTGGCAATCCCCTCCTGGAGAGGGGCTGTTCCCAGCTGCCCACACTTGGAATGTGGGAAGCTCAGGGGCATCACCCCACAAGATGCCAGTGGTCCCAACACTCCAGGACTTCTGGCAATGGGTCAAGGACATATTTTATGAAAAATGCTTTTGCTAGGATTTTTCTCCTGAGAAGCTGAGAAGCCTCAGAGGAAAAGAAAAACAATAATTATCTGCTGCTGTGGAATGGAACAGGTGCATCTTTGATTGGTCTCATGTGGTTGTTTTTAATTAATGACCAATCAAAGGTCCAGCTGGATCAGGACTCTGGTCAATCACAAGATTTTATTATCATTCCATTCCTTTCCTTTGCTAGCCTTCTGATGAAATCCTTTCTTCTATTCTTTTAGTAGAGTTTTAGTACATTATTTTCTGTTAATAGAATATAATATATATAATAAAATAATAAATCAGCCTTCTGAAACATGGAGTTTCCCTCTTTTCCCTCGTCCTGGGACCCCTGCGAACACCACCACAGCAATGGACCTGGTGGAACTGGTGAAACTCAAGTCCAGGGTTTTCTCCATCATTGTCCTGGCACAAGTGGCCTTTCCCTGCCACTTTCAGGGAATTCTGATCCCAAATTCAAGGAATCCTACTACCAGGTGCAGGGAATGCTGTTCCAAATCTCCTCAGCTCCTGGATACTTCTCCATCCTGTGTCCATGGTGTTGGAGACGCACAGAAACACGAGGTTGGGGTTTGGAGGACACAGCTCCCCCCCTGCTGTCAGCAGAAGTGGTTTCCAGGCTCAGAGGGGGTTTTAGGTGATCAGTCCAAATCTGCCACCCTGCAGAAGGACAGAAATTCCAGTGTCACCTTCCCAAGCCCCCAGCCCAGTGGCACAGTGACATCCGTGCCCATCTCACCACGAGCCCTCCCTGCTGAGCAAAAGCAGCAGACACATTCTCCTCCCAGCACTTCAGCCCCAGCCTGTCCCCAGGGAACCCACATTTGTCACCTGAGGCTCACTGTCACACGGATGTGGCAGCGCTGGTGCAAACCCCAGGCCCCTGTGCTGTGGTTCGGACATTCCTGCAGCCCCTTGGGAGAGAGCTTCATTCAGTCTGCAAACAAAAACGTGCGGCTAAATAAACTCCCTGGAGTTTCTGGGACCAGGAGGGACGGCCAGCTGGACTTGGAGGGCACTGGGGTGGCAAAGTCACCCCTCTAATGCCAGAGGCAGCCTCTGGAGCAGGTTCCTGCAGGGACCAGCAGCCCCAGCGTGTCCCTGTTGCAATGAGCCTGTGCCTGTGGGCCGGGGCTGTCCTGCACGGATCTGCTGGGTGACTAATTAATTTATTGATCGCCAAGCTCGGTCTTGAGCAGAGATCTGTCACTAGGCAAATGGATTTTCTGCCCAGGCTAGTCAGGCTGTTGCACACAGGGCTGCTGGAAGTGCCCCAGGTGTGCCCACCGTGCCTCCCTCACCCACTGGGAATCAGCCAGAGGGCAGGGCCCAGGCTGCAGCAGGTTGGATTTGCCCTGGCTGAGGTGTTGGAGGGATCTGGGCTCTTAATCCCCCCCCAAATCCCAGCTGCTGCCTGGAATTGCAGCAGAAGTTTTGCTGGAAGCAGAGGAAGTGGCAGCATTCCCAGGAGCCCGGCTCACACCCAGCCCGGGTGAGGAAACAATGGAAGAGGCAGTGAGTTCTTACCTCATTATGTAAATGGCAGATGACATGAAAGCATTTCTTTCTTTTCGGGTTTTTTTTTTTCCTTTTGGTAACTGAACTGACGCCCAGGATGGGTCAGCCAAGTGCCAGAAGGCAAGGAGGAGACGTGGCTGTGGGGGAGGTGGAGGAGAGATGCTGGGATGATACAGGAGCAGCAGGGAAACGTTGGGTTATCGAGGTCCAGGGCCTTGTACAGGTCTCTGCATGTGTCCCTCAGCCTCTCTATTCTGTCACTGACCTTCTGCAAAGCAAAAGAAACAGCAGGACCCTCAGCATAAGGGCAAGGAGGAGGAAAACCCCTCCAGGGTGGGGAACAGCCCACAGAGATTTTCATTTTGGGGTTTTACTGGGTGTGAAATGGTGGTGATGGAGCAGCCCAAGTGCTGGACGTTGGGGATGTCCAAAAGCCTCATTTCAGAGCAGAGGAACCAGCAGGGTTCCCAGAATGGTTTGGGTTGGGAGGGACCTCACAGACCACCTCATGTCCCATGGCAGGGACACCTTCCACTGTCCCAGGCTGCTCCAAACCCTGTCCAGTCTGGCTCTGGACACTTCCAGGGATCCAGGGGCAGCCACAGCTGCTCTGGGCACCCTGTGCCAGAGCCTCCCCACCCTCACAGGGCAGAATTTCTTCCCAAAATCCCATCCATCCCTGCATCCCATCCATCCCTGCCCTCTGGCAGTTTGAAGCCACCAGCATACATTGGACCAAACCCAGAGGGCAGCAAATGCCCCCAGCGTGGCTCTCCCCAGTCTGTCATCAACCCTCCAGCCCCAGCAGCATGGAAACACCCTCAATAAAACAGCAAACCATCCCTCCTTTGCTCTGGGAAGGAAGAGGGAAAGAAGGAGCAGGGATTTCTGAAACTCAGCGCTGTGACGCTGCAGATGAGCTCAGTAAAATGGGAAGCGATTCCCGCAGGCACTCGGGGCATGGTTAAAGCTCTGGGGCACCCAGGGCTGGGAATGGGGCAGGGAAGGCTCCTCTCCTCTCCCCAGGAACGCTTCCAGCTACCGGGGGAGGGCTCCTCCCTCGGGGTTCTATGGCAGGCAGGTCGTGGCAGGGCACTCCAAGGGCAGTGACGGCCCAGATAACAAGCAAAGGCAGCAGAGAGGGTTGTGAGCCAGCTGCCCTGGTGCTCAGGAATTAAATATCAGCCCTGGGTGCCATTAACTCATCTGAGAAATCATTTATGCAAAGCCCGTGGCGAGCAGCACCCCACGAGATGCCAGTGGTCCCAACACTCCAGGACTTCTGGCAATGTGTCACGGACAGATTTTATGAAAAATACTTTTGCTAGGATTTTGCCACATCTCACAGGCACAGAAGGGGCTGAGTCGGGATCAGAGGGAATATCCTCAAAGCAGCTGGAAAATGATGCTGTGTCAGGAGAATTAATCCACAAACACCAGAGGTTTATGTCCAAAAAGGAGACAGAGGAGTCCTTTGACTTTATTCCAATAAAGGGAGAGGCCATGGGGCATTGCCCTGGGATCTCTCACATTTTTGGAGGATGCAGCCTCCTTTTTATCCCAATTTCCTTCTCTCTTTCCCCATTTCTGAGGTACTTGAGAGGCCCAGACTTCCCAAAACACCTGAAACCAGAGACTTCCCTCTAATGTACAACCCTCCCTTTTCATTTTTAATTCTTACAGAATTTAGGGTTTTCCCCCATTGTTTCTTTCATCTTTCACTAACCAATTTCATTTATCAGCAAACCTAAAGTTTCTTTGTAAAATCAAATATCTTTTTTCCATTTATCAACCAGTGGAATCCTTCCCATTGTTTATCTCCCAGTGCTGGTTTTATCTACCAGCAGACCCACAGTGAGTGGGGACGATGCTCAGCCCACTGTCACCATCACTGCTATGGTGACAAAACATCTCCAGGGTGACAGAAAGCACCAGGCTGCTGCAGGCACAGGGCTTGGGGCAGTGACTAACACAGGACACGGTCCTGGAGAGCCCTGGAGCGTGACAAGGACCAGACACTCAGAGGGGACAAGGCAGTGACTCACCCCTGGCTGGTTATGTTGGGAAACTCAGCCCTGCTCCGTCGCCTGTGCACTGGGAGTCATCCAACTGGTGTCACTGGGAATTATTGCATTCCTCACCCAGCTTCATTAATTCCCAATAATTAGTTTCAAATCATTCATTTCATCAAAAAAAAAAAAAAAAATCCTTCAAGAAATTGTCAATGAGCTGTTGTGATCCCAAGGCGCCCCGCTCTCAAGGGCTGCTCCCAGACCAGTTTAACACCAGGTTTCCAGTAAAGTGTCTGGGGGTGATAAGGCAGTTTCAATAGTGCCTTTCAAGGCACTTTTTGTGCTTTAAGAAGTTCTGATAACACTCAACAGCCCAGCTTTGGTTTGACATTCTTTGTCATCGCTCCTATTTCACAGCAGCTTTAGGTAAACCATCGTTTCAGATATGAGCCTGATAATGGTTTTTCTCAGGTCCTGTGAGCGAGAGAAACGCTCCCAGAAATTTTCATAAAGGAAGAATTGAGCCTTAATAACAGCATCCAGCAAACACGTCTGGGCTCAGGAACCCTTCCTGATCTCCTTCAGGAGAGGAGCTGCAAAAACCAACTCACAAAAATGATTGTTACATTTGCCCTGATAATGCCGTAACTCATCAAAACCCCAGTCAAATTTTGTTTCCAGCAGCAGAAGAAAATGTTTTTATGTGGTTTTGTCTGCACTGGAGTAATTTCTTTGACACCTGAAGTGATGTAATTTGTGAGCCAGCCCTGCCCTCTGCGTAGCTGGGTGTCAACGGAAAGGGGAAACGCAGCTCTCAGCTCCTTAAAAATCAATATTTAATTGCCAAGAAATCCCTGTCCCTCCAGTCCAAAGCCAAACCCTCGTTTGCAGGAGTGCTAATGTGGCCCTGTCCTCCTGAGCCAGGCACGGACAGCAGCACCCTGCAGGTGCCACCCCTGGTGTCACTCTTTCCATGAGCCTGGCACTCTCTGCCATGGAAACACCCTTAGCCAGCCCTGACGATCAGACTGCTCTTCTCTCTCTTAATTAGTGCAGCTCATTATGGGCAGAAAGCCCGGCCAGGGCCAGCTCCAGCCCTGCCTTCGCCCAGCCCCAGCTCTGCAGTGCTGCTGACAGAAGTAAAAAAAAAAAAAAGAAAAAAAAAATTGTTTTTCTCAGTAAACTCGACAAATGAGTCAGAAAACACTGAGTGAGGAGGTGCTGCCAGAGAGGTACATCATGTTCCCTCTCCTCAGTCACGTTTTGAGCCACAACCCCTTGAATAATTCTGAAAATCAAACACTGGTGCTGCCTTGTAGGGAGCAACAGGCTGAGCGTGGCTCAGGGAAACGTGGATTTATCCAGCCCAGCTCCAAGAGACACCCAGAGCAAAGGCTCAGCTGCTCTCCAGGGCTCTTCCCGCGAGGTTCACACTGCCCAGGGCTCTCAGCAGCTTTAGGATGGGCAGAGCAGCTCCTTGCCCAGCTCTGGGGGCTCAGGGACCTTTGGAGAGCCTAGGGCAGTGTCCCTCACCCCAAAACAGTGTCCCTCACCCCAAAACAGTGTCCCTCATCCCAAAACAGTGTCCCTCACCCCAAAACAGTGTCCCTCATCCCAAAACAGTGTCCCTCACCCCAAGACAATGTCCTTCACCCCAAAAAATGTCCCTCATCCAAGACAATGTCCCTCATGCCAAGACAATATCCCTCATCCAGGACAATGTCCCTCACCCCAAAACAATGCCCCTCATCCAAGACAATGTTCCTCACCCCAAGACAATGTCCCTCACCCCAAAACAATGTCTCTCATCCAAGACAATGGCCCCCACCCCAAAACAATGCCCCTTATCCCAAAACAATGTCCCTCATCAAGGACAATGTCCCTCATCCAAAACAATGTCCCTCATCCAAGACAATGTCCCTCATGCCAAGACAATGTCCCTCACCCCAAAACAATGCCCCTTATCCCAAAACAATGTCCCTCATCCAAAACAATGTCCCTCACCCCAAAACAATGTCCCTCATCCAAGACAATGTCCCTCACCCCAAGACAATGCCTGAATCCTCCTGATCTAGGACATCACCCATGGTTGTCCCTCTGGGGCTCTTCCTGCTGTCATCAAACACCAACAGCCCAGCCCAGGCGTCCCCAGGTGCAGCAGGGAGGGGACAGTGCCACATCCCCCAGGGAGCATCACCCCAGTGCTGGGGGTGACCCTGGGCTCCCCCTGTCCTGGCTGGGTGTCCTTGGCCAGGTCAGGGACACGTCCCAGCAATGCCACCACCTGTGCCACCTCCTGCCCAGCACAGATGTGACACTTGCCCTGTGACTCACCAATGGCACTGCTGCTGCTGAGACAGGATTTCACCCTGAAAACGGAAAGAAATTGCAAAAGCAATTAAAAAATAAAAGGAAATGTTCTTTTTTTTTTCCCCCCTCCTCTTCTAAGATTCACCTTTGAGGAAGAGGAAAAGCGTGGTGGAGGATCTCGAGCATCAACAGCTGTTCTGCAGAAAATTCATTTAGTCACCAGAGTGGGGGGTGTGGAAGGTTAGATAATTGTTTCCCCTGCTCTGGCAAAATGTGAACTCATATTTTGGTTATCATAAATGGCATCTTCCCCACAGGGAAATGCATATTTCAGGCTTTTAGAGTTAAATAATTCAGCTCAAAAAGCTCTTTTTTTTTTTTCTTCAAAAAGAAAAGCTATCCAGCACTTGGGCTTCAGCTGCCACCTCTGTGTCCATGTGAGTCCACCCAAAGTCCCTGTTCCCAAACCCAGGCTGTTCATGCTCTCTGTGATGCCGAGGAGCAGCCCATGGGAGCCCAGCTCACCTCTGCCCACTTCAGGGACCAACTGGAGAATCAAATTACCCTTGGGAAATTCTCATCCCAAAACTGCAGCAGCTCAGGGGTTGCCCAAAAAGGGAAGGGACTCATCCATCACATTCCGAGAGCGGTGCCACCAGCAGCACCAGCACCACTGGGACCAGCACGAGGCTCTGGGCCAGGCTCTGCTGGGGTTCCCAAACCCACCACCAGCTCTCCTGTTCCCCAAACCCACCACCAGCTCTCCTGTTCCCCAAACCCAAACCCATCACTCCTGTTCCCCAAACCCACCACTCCTATTCCCCAAACCCACCACTCCTATTCCCCAAACTCATCACCAACTCTCCTATTCCCCAAACCCATCACTCCTGTTCCCCATTACCCAGCTCTCCTGTTCCCCAAACCCAAACCCATCACTCCTATTCCCCAAACTCATCACCAACTCTCCTAGTCCCTAAACCCATCACCCATCACTCTTGTTCCCCAAACTCATCACTCCTGTTCCCCAAATTCTTCACTCCTGTTCCCCAAACTCATCACCCACCACTCCTATTCCCCAAACCCATCACTCCTATTCCCCAAACCCAGCTTTCCTATTCCCCAAACCTTTCACCCACCACTCCTATTCCCCAAACCCATCACTCCTGTTCCCCATTACCCAGCTCTCCTGTTCCCCAAACCCAAACCCACCACTCCTATTCCCCAAACTCATCACCAGCTCTCCTGTTCCCCAAACTCATCACCAACTCTCCTCGTCCCCAAACCCATCACCCATCAGTCCTTTTCCCTAAACCCATCACCAACTCTGCTAGTCCCCAAACCCATCACCCATCACTCCTGTTCCCCAAACCCATCACTCCTATTCCCCAAACCCATCACCCATCAGTCCTGTTCCCCAAACCCATCACTCCTGTTCCCCAAACCCATCACTCCTGTTCCCCAAACCCATCACTCCTCTTCCTCCCATCCCTATTCCTGGAGATCTAAAAGCTGCTGTGACAGCAGAAGTCGCACAGGGCCCTTCACAGAAATTCAGGATCACCCAGGCTGCAGGAGGCTTTCCAGATCACCTAGTCCATCAATCCACCCCATAACCACCCCTAAAGCACATTCCCAAAAGTACCTTTTGATGGAAAACCAGACTTGGCAGCAGCCAATGGATGTGACAGTCCCCACAGCCCCTGGGTTTGCCCCGCGGGTGAAATGTGCTGACAGTGCAGGGAATAAATGACACCTAATAAAGGAGAAACTGAGAGCTGGCTGCTATCAGCTCCGTTTTTGAACAATCCAGGGAGCAAATGAATCACTCCAATAGCCAGCCAGGTTCAGCTTTCACCAAAACTGAAAACTGTGTTTCAGTAAATTCGCTGTTGGCTCTGTACGCAAGCGGCGCCGGGTTTCGGTTTTGGGTTACTATTGCCCCTCTCAGTTTCACAACCCCGAGGAGCCAAGGCTGGTTTCGGGATGGATGCACGTGAGCCTGGGGAGTTCTGCTCCAGCTCTGGCCCCAGGGCACACAGAGGGGCAGTCAGGGACAAGCAGGGGAGGCTGGCACATCACAGATGCTGGCCTATGCCAATTCCTGCCTGATTTGATAAAAAAACAGAAAAATTGGGCACTGCTTGTTTGCCTCTAGGTGTAAATTGCTGGAAAATCAAGTTCTGGTGCAAGGGTTTTTGGATTTTTCTGGGTTTGTTGTTTTGTTTTTGGTTTGGTTTTTTTTTTTTTGTGGTTGTTGTTGTTGTTGTTGTCGTCGTTGTGGTTTTTGTGGTGGTTTTTTTTTTTTCCTGGATTTTTCTGGATTTTTCCAGAAACATCTCCAATTCCTGTGGATAGACCTGCCTGGTCCTGGCACACATGGGGAGCACCAGCTTGGCCTTCTGTCTCCTGACCTCGAAGGACACTGAAAGCCCTGGAAAATCCAGAGCATTTCCTCCCTGCACAACCCCTTTTAGCCATCAACATAAATCAGGGGCACTCCGAGGATTTTGGCTCTTCATTTGATTTGTATTTTCGGCAGACACTGCTGAGGGGCAGGGATGAAGTTCCCTCCTTTCCCGACAGCAGAGGAAGTCTGCTTCAGATCTTGTTTTTTCTTCTTTTTCTTTTTTTTGTCTTCTTATTTTTAAACAGTGAGAGGGGTTTTCCAACATTCAACTTTATCTTCCACTTCCTAGTTACAGTCCTCAAAAGCCACAGGGAGAGCAATAACCAAACAGAGACATAAATGCCCGATGCTGTTAAGGAAGTAAATCTTCCTCAGAAAGATAAATCCCAGGGAAATTGTTGAAGAAGCTCGAGGAGAGCAGCTCTGAGCAGGAGTGGAGCTGACACCAGAGCTCCCATGGAGAGCAGCAGGATTTGAATTGAACCCTGCTGCTTTTATAACTCAACTTCTGCCCCCACAGCAGGGGCTTGGAAAGAAATTATCTTTACAGTCCTTTCCAACTCTCAGCACTCTATGATTCCATGGTTCTCTTTGGGTCTCCATAGTAAGATATCTGTCAGGAGAAGGAGGCTGGATCACCAGTTCCCTCTGTAAAAAAAAAAGAGAGCAGAGAAGGGAGATTTAAACACTTTTAAAAGCCTCTGAAACCTCCAAAAACTCATCTAGTGGATCATTTTTTAATCAAAAAAACCACATCAAAGCTTTTGGAGCAGAAAGACACAGTGGGAGCACAGGGAAAATCCCCTGGCAGCTCTGGGGATGCTGCAGCATCCCTTGAGCTCCAAGGATGAGCCACCATCCCCAGCCCAGCCAGGGCTGATCCTCACTTTGTGGGGCAACAAAGAAAACCCAGGATTTCCAAACCCTCTCCGTGATCAGCACACAAAAACCACCCCAAAACCCCAGGTGGGGGCTGCCAGGCCAGTGTTGGCTGCAGGGCCTGGTGCTGCTGTGGAAAGTGAGAGAAGCTGGCTCTGAAATTCACCCTGGAGCTTCCGGGCAGCAGCTTGGGCCGATCTGATTTCTCAAACCATGATAAGGAGTTTCTGTCTTATGATCCCTCAGCACTATAAATAGTGGGTTTGTGTTTTTGGTCAGAGTTTTGGTGATAAATCATGACAAAGTCAATATTCTCCAGAAGATCCCACCCAAGTAATACCAGAACTAGGAAAAAGAAACTCCTCAAAGCAGCACTTGTGCAATGAACTGCTCAGGGCAAGAGTTGCTCAAAATTGCTTCTGTAGAAGGCTCAAAAACCAAGAAAAAAGGCAGTGCAAGTGATATTTGGGCCAATGGATTATATATTCTGGGGTTTTTTTGCATACTTTTGCACTTTTTAGTTATCTGCAAAGAAGCTCACCTGAGGAAACCTCACTTGGAGCACACAGTCCTCACTCCTGAGACTCCAGTGCCAGGATCCTGTTGGTATCTCTAAGGACAGTGCTGTGAGCATCATAAAATTCCTGTCAGCTGCTGATTTCAGGGGAAATAAAAGAGATGAAAATGGAACAACACCTCTGTTTGCTTTGTGGAGTGGGAAAAGCCCCATGAGGGTGGTGGCAGCATCCTGACCTCACCCAGGACTCCTCACACACCTCAGAGAAAGGCTTGAAATGGCAAAACCCATGGAAAAATAGGGAATCAAGCACAGCTCACTCTTCTAGGTTGGCAGAGGGCAGCCTGGAACTCCAAGGGGGGATATTAAATTTGGATATTATTCAATCTCTGCCTTAGGCTGCAACAGAATTGCAAATATTGGGAGGTTTGTGTGTGCCATTAAAAAGTGCAACTATTTCTCAGTTAAGTTTATCACCAAAACTGAATCTGCAGAGGGGAGAAAGTCTCCATCACTTGATTCTTTCATGTGGCAATTCCAGAAAGTTCCAGCTTAATTTAGATCATGTGGAAGTTCTGGACCTTCTAAGAACTTCTTATATAACATTAACAGTCTCTGCGTCACATTCGCAGTCACATCAAAGTCCAATGACTCCAATTCATGATTAATAACCCATTTCTGGACAAGATAAACTGGTGACATTGGTTAAATTTCCAAAGAGCAATTTGGGATTTACCTGTTGAGGTCGACGTGAGTCACGCCACGGGTTTTGACCAGGTTTCCATATTTGAAATATCCGACGTCACGCCTCGCCAGCAGGAAAAAAATCTTGAAAAAAACACAAACCAGAGCACTTGGTGCTTCTCCAGGAACTGTTAGTCATCAGCACTGGGCTGCTGAGAGAGCAGTGCCATCACTTCAAACACGGGGTGAAGGAAAGGCCACCGAGTCCCTACTTCCCCCATGAGCGTCACTGGCAGGAGACCATCCAGATCTGGAGGGATGAGAAATGGGGAAAGAACAGCACCACTGTGACAGCCTGGAAATGCAGGGGATACTCCAAGTTATGCCTAGAATAGATCGTGCAGAAAATCACAGAATCGAAAATCACTGGGGCTGGAAAAGACCTCTGAGATCATCGAGTCCAACCTGTGACTGACCCCTGCCTTGTCACCAAACCAGAGCACTGAATGCCATGTCCAGCATTCCTTGGACACATCCAGAGATGGTGAAACCCCTCCAGGGATCGCAAAACCCCTCCAGGGATGGCAAAACCCCTCCAGGGATGGTGAAACCCCTCTAGGGATGGTGAAAACCCTTCCAGGGGTGGTGAAAACCCTCCAGGGATGGCAAAACCCTTCCAGGGATGGTGAAACTCCTCCAGGGATGGCAAAAACCCTCCAGGGATGGTGAAACCCCTCCAGGGATGGCAAAAACCCTCTAAGGATGGTGAAACTCCTCCAGGGATGGCAAAACCCCTCTAAGGATGGTGAAACTCCTCCAGGGATGGCAAAACCCTTCCAGGGATGGTGAAACCCCTCCAGGGATGGTGAAACCCCTACAGAGACAGTGAAACCCCTCCAGAGATGATGCTATACAACATCCCTCTGTCCAAAAGCAATGCAGAGACCAAGAATGCAAAAAAAAAAAAGTAAAAATTTGTCACATCAAAGAGTGCCAAGATAAGAAAAGGCCCTTCAATTATCAGGGCGAGGTGCCACTCTGCTCCAGTGATGGACCCTGAGGACATCCAAGCCCAAGCCCTGCCCAGACCATGTCCAGGACAACCTTTCCTCTTGGCACATTATGGTAGAGAACATTTGCCCAGAGGCCTCTGTTTCAGTGCAGAAGCAGCACTTGCTGCCTGCTGTTTTCTGATGAATTCACTGCTGTCAGGAGCTTATGGGTGTCAGGATCTTTAGTGGGTCTGAGTGGCCCCAAGAAGAGTTGGAAAGTCTCTTTTCCCAGCCTGGCACTCGAAGAAGGAGTCAGGGCTCTTCATTCCCTGGTCTCAAGGTTGTTTATTTTTTCTTACCTATAAAAAATTTTTCTCCTACCCTGCTGAGGTCCATCCAGCAGGACAGTTCCAGGCACTCTGCCTGCCCCCAGGGCAGGGTTATGTCTGTATACTAAAAACTACCTGTACAATGTTTACAATTACTTCCCAATACCTATCACCTGTGTTAGACACTGAGCTTCTACTCTAAACCAATCCAAAAGTGCCACCATCACAGCAGAAGATGGAGGCCAAGAAACAGAAGGAGAAAGGCTGGGCATGCCCAGTTCCCTCCATTTTGCCTCTTGAACCCCCATACCAAAATCCCTAAAATCTACTTTTTCACCTCATGATAAATTCATTATCTTCCTACTTAATTTGTCATGGCTTGCAGATCTTCACCTAAGGTTGGTGATTTGCTCCATAATCAAACCCAGAGGTGTTTTGGGCTCTGTGCCAGGGTCTCTGAGCCCCCTGGCAGGGCTCTTGGCTGTCCTGAACAGCCAGAGGGATGTCCTGGGTTCCCACATGTGGGAGATGGGGTAAAAGCACAAGATTGGCTTTTGAGGAACACCCATTCTCCTTCCTGAAGCGATCTTTCTTGGCAAAGCCGAGAGCCGTTTCCTAAAGGTTCAGCACTACACCCACGGCCCCCGGACACTCTTTAGGAAAAAAGGTGTTTGCTTCATTCATGAAGCTCTCTGTAGTAGTGCAGCCACCGCCTTTCCACAGCGCTCAGCAGGGCTGAGTCACAGCAAAACTGCACCGTCAAGATCCCTGACGAGGCAGAGGAAACGCAGGTAAACACAGCAGAGAGTGGCCCTGCGCACGCCAGAGTTTCCTCTGCGGAACGGGCACGGCTGCCTGACGCTGCTGCCAGCCCCAAAACACAGCCCAGGCTCCCACCACAGGCTGGGGGGAATTGCACAAGAGCCAGAGCATGCTGGGGATGTCACATGTGACTTCATGGAGACAGAGGCAGGGTGGCTCGAAACAAGAGGAGGTGGGAAATGAGCGCTCAGCTGCTGGGCAGGGTGGAAGGAGCTCCCAAAGCTGTGGGGCTGCTCCATCTCCTGTGGCTGCCCAGGCTGGATGTTAGGAAAAAAGTTTTTATTAAAAGAGTGATAAAGTTCTGGAATGTTCTGCCTGGGGAGGTGGTGCAGTCACCATCCCTGGATGGCTTTAAAAAAGCCTGGATGTGGCACTGGGTGCCAGGGTTGAGTTGAGGTGTTGGGGCTGAGTTGGACTCAATGACCTTGAAGGTCTCTTCCAACCTGGTCTTTCTCCTCTCTTTTTCTTCTCTTTCTCTTCTCTTTCTCTTTCTCTTCTCTTCTCTTCTCTTCTCTTCTCTTCTCTTCTCTTCTCTTCTCTTCTCTTCTCTTCTCTTCTCTTCTCTTCTCTTCTCTTTCCCTTCTCTTTCCCTTCTCTTCTCTTTCTCTTCTCTTTCCCTTCTCTTTCTCTTCTCTTCCCTGTACCCCATAAAAACACCAGCTCCTAAACCCACAGATGAGGATGAGCAGCCCTTCCACTGCAGGGGCTGCATCCTTCCCTGAAGGGACTGGGATTAGCTCCAGGATTTGAGGATCCAGGAGTACATAAACCACCTCACACATCAGCTTCCACACCCGGTGAAGCCTCAGCAGCCACCCAGGTCTTGGCACTGAAGATTTATCGAGCCCTGGCCGGTTCAAATTAATGCAAAAGGAGCAAAAACATGTGTGGGATCCCAGGGGAAGGTGGGATCCTGCCTGTGGGAATTGAGTTTAAGACCAATTTTGTCCGAGGTTTCAGCCCTTCTGCTTTCAGATGGATTCTGCTGACAGTCAAAAGGAAAAACCCCACAGCTGATTTAGAGCAGGGGAACAAAAATGGGTCACCAAAAACATGACCCAGGCCATGATTCAGCTGCGCTGATGTCCCTGCAAAGATTCCCCAGAAGCAGCTTCCCCATCACCTCTGGAAGAGGCAACAGCAACAGAAGAAAGGAAAACAAGTCACAAAATCCCACACTTTCCCTGCGCAGACTCTCCACTTGCTGATGTCTCATCCCCTTTGCTCCTACACGTGTGCATGCCAACCATTCCTCTCTCCTGCTCCTAAAAATAAAGTGGAAAAACTCTCAGTATGCAGGAACAAACAATACTTTGCATTTTCCCAGCATTTTTCCAGCAATGAATTCCCTCTCAGACGTTCACAAATTCAACTTCAAAGAAGATCAGTGTGATGAAGGAGATGAGAATTTAAGGGATTTGTTCCCTAATGGAGGAAGGCTTCCCTACTGGGAAGAATGAACTCTTTTAAAATAACATGAGGGATTTCAAAGAAAACCCCCTGATTTCAGAAAAGCCAAATTTATCTCCGCTCTCACTTTCTTGCATGCCAAATTCCTGAATAAATAAGTGAAATCTTTATCCCAAGGAAGCAGGGGGTGTGGGCTAAAATAGATATAGAAAGAGAAGGAGAAAAGAGAGGGAAGCGGAAAATGGGGAGACGTCACAGGAATTCTCTGTACCTCTGAAGGGACAATTTTATCACAGCTGGGACAATAAGTCCCAGCTAAGACAGGACGTGCTGCTGCAGGGATGGGGCTACTGTCCACTTCTAGGAAACAAAATAAGATTTCAAAGCCTGGAAAATGGATTTTTATGACCTGCTCACACACTTTAACACCAGGCATCAAAGAAGTGGCACAAATCCTGATCCTGCCCCGGAGGATCCATAAGGGACCAGAGCACGGCTGGGATCCTCCCCTGGGATTCACTTGGCATCCAGCTGATATTTGGGAGCACAAACTGAGCTTGCTGAGCAGTGAAAATTCACATTTGCTGCAGCTGACATGTGCATTAACTGGAAAAAAAACCCAAACAAATGAATTAAAAATGAAGATTTCAGTTGATGATGTGTGTTTGCAGATTACAGTACCAAAGGAAGAGACAGAGAATTTGTACAGTTCATGAAAAGCAATTCTGCTGAGTGATGCTCTCTGCAGGTTTGACACTGAGATTTAAAAGTAGCAACACTTTTTTTTTCCCCTCTAACAATACAACCTTGATCTAAAAATAAAAGATGGAACTGTGAGAATAAATGAACATCACGCAGCACCTTGGCTTCTTTGTGTGTCTCTGCAGCTTTCCTCCACAGCCACAGCTAAATTTACAAGAAACAAGCAATGTAAAAAAAAAATGCAGAGTCTAAGCACAAAAAAATTGATGGGGTGTGAGGAGAGGACAGGAAACCCAAGTTGACGGGAAACCCAAGTGACATTTGGGCTTAATACTGACTTAAAACCCCAATATTGCTCGTCAGGAAATGGGGAGAGGAAATGGAGTGATGTATAAATTAGGGGCTCCATCAAGGTGAAAGCTGCAGATCTGCTTTGTGCCCTCCCAGGGGGAATCCAGCTGAGAGCTGCAGCAGAGGGGAAATCTGCAGAACAGGATGAGGACCTGCTCCAGGGGCACAGCTGTGCCCATCCTGCTGCTCCTGCTGCTGCTGGGCACCGCCTGCGCCCAGCCCTCCTGCCTGCGCTTCCCCGAGCTCCTGCCCGCCAAGCTCAAAGAGCTCAGGCTCAAGTTTGAGGAAATCAGGGATTATTTTGTAAGTATTGGTATTTTGTCTTCTCGGTTTTTTTTTTACCTTTCTTGCAAAGTTCTGGGATCTGGAGGAGGGGGAAGTTTCCTCCCAGCAGAAATGATTTGGTTGCGTTGCGTTAAGAGAAGCTCGGTTTCGTTGCTCAGTGAGAGAAAATCTGTCAAAGAACCATGGCTCAAATTTGAGGAAATTAGGGATTATTTTGTAAGTATTGTTCTTTTATCTTTTGGCTTTTTACCTTTCTTGCAACGTTCTGGGATCTGGAGGAGGGGGAAGTTTCCTCCCAGCAGAAATGATTTGGTTGTGTTGCGTTAAGAGCAGCTTGGTTTCGTTGCTCGGTGAGAGAAAATCTGTCAAAGAGCCATGGCTCAAAGAGCTCAGGCTCAAATTTGAGGAAATTAGGGATTATTTTGTAAATATCGTTATTTTATCGTCTGGTTTTTTACCTTTCTTGCAAAGTTCTGGGATCTGGAGGAGGGGGAAGAGTTTCCTCCTAGCAGAAATGATTTGGTTGCATTAAGAGCAGCTCAGTTTCGTTGCTCACTGAGAGACAATCTGTCGAGCTCTTCTTCCTATTTTTTTCATTAACAACGAACTGGAGGTTTCACAATGAACCTCTACAAACCCTTCTAGCCAAGCTTCCCCCAAAATATTGCAAATCAAGTTAATCACTGAATTAATAGGAAGGAAATCATTTTTTCTTCAGGGCAACTGGGTCCTGCTGAAGTCAATGCCAGGTGAAAAGGGAAATCTTTTGCTGCAGATTTTTTTTCTTTGAAAGAACCACAAAACCTGCACAGGTTGTTTTATGAGGAGAGGAGCACAACACCTGCACTGGTGCCTGTGCAAGGTCCCTGCCCTGCATCTCAGGAGCCTCAGGGCTGCTGACCAAACAGCACCCAATGCCCTCAAAGCATCTGCCATGGCTGCTAGAGGTGCTTGGTCACAGCCCTGATGCTCTTTTGGTCCATGCCAATGTGTTTTAGTAATAAAATGAGATAATTCTCCAGATCAAATCTCAAGCTCATGTCATGAGCTTGTGTTTGTCACCAAGTGAACATAGCCAAGATTTCAGATGTTCAGCTAGCTGTGGATCTCCCAGATGATGCTGGGAAGGAATATTTTGACCCTCTCAGCACAGCTTTTGAGGCTTGAATTCTTTGGGTAGTGCCAGCCCACCCTAGTGCAGCTGGTGCCACAGAGGCACCACGAGAACAAACTCCCATTTCCCCATCAACAGGAGGCTACAGGGGTAACCCCAGCAGGGGGACTGAGCCCTCCTGCCCTGGCAGAGAGGCTGGGGGGCTGCCAGGGCTCTGCCACCCCTCTGGGGAGCTTTGCTGTCTGCAGCAGCACCCTCAGACAGCACCCTGTGCAGCTCAGGAGTCTCACATGGACAAACTCAACGGCACCAAAGGCTGTGATCTCATTTTCCTGCTGGCCTGACCCAACACAAATTCAGTGGCACCAAAGGCTGTGATCTCATTTTCCTGCTGGCCTGACCCAACACAAATTCAGTGGCACCAAAGGCTGTGATCTCATTTTCCTGCTGGCCTGACCCAACAATCCTTGTGCTGCCAGGTTGTGGAGCAGAGTGACCCCTCTGCCTGGTGCCATTGTGCTCTGCCACACCTGCACTGGGTGCCCTTTGCCTCTGCTGCAGGGAGACCCTAAATGCAAACAAGGGAAGGATCATTTGTTAGGAAATGGAAGGAGTGAAAAGCTCATTTTTCAATTCATTTTTCAATTCCATCCTCCCCCAGCAATCAAAAGATGACGACCTCAGCATCCAACTGCTCAGCTCTGACCTGCTGGAGGAAGTCAAGGTAAGAATCTCAATCCCTTGCTGGTTCCTCCTCCTTCCCCCTCCTTGGGCAGGCGTTTCACAAGAAGGGAAGCCAGCTGGAAACGGGGCCATGTGCTGCTGTCACCCTGCAGGGACACGTGTGGCTGTGCTGGGCTGGCACGAGGCTGCCCCGTGCCCAGGGTGGCTCCCACACCCAGCTCTGCTTTGGGCAAGCTCTGGCCCAGCTCTGGTTTGTCCAAACCCACCTGTGATGGTGTTTGCAGGGGTCCCAGGATGAGGGAGGAGACTAGAATGTTTCAGAAGGCTTGATTTATTATTTTATGATACGATATAATATAATATAATATAATATAATATAATATAATATAATATAATAGTATTATTTTACTATATATTATTATGTTATATTATCATTTATATTATTATAATATAAATATTAAATAATATAATATAAATGAATAATATAAATATATTATATAAAATATATAAAATATAAAATTATATATATTTATATATAAAATATAACTATATTATTATATTATATTATATTATATTATATTATATTATATTATATTATATTATATCTATTCTAAAATAATAAAAGAAGGGATTTCATCAGAAGGATGGCTAAGAATAGAAAAAGAATGATGACAAAGGCTTGTGACTGACTGAGACAGTCTGGACAGCTGGGCTGTGATTGGCCATTAATTAGAAACAACCCCATGAGACCAATCCCAGATGCACCTGTTGCATTCCACAGCAGCAGATAACCACTGGTTACATTTTGTTCCTGAGGCCTCTCAGCTTCTCAGGAGGAAAAATCCTAAGGAAAGGATTTTCCATAAAATATCATGGCTGCACCCACCCCTGGTGCTGGTGACCGTCCCCAATGAGGTTTCCCCCTCCTGTCCCCCAGGGGAGCCTGGGCTGCCAGTCGGTGTCGGAGATGATGGAATTCTACCTGGAGGAGGTTCTGCCCAGGGCCATGAGGAGCAGCAGCCAGCACCAGCACAGCATGGGCGACCTGGGCAACCTCCTGCTGAGCCTCAGAGCCATGATGAGACGCTGTGTGAGTGGGGTGCAGCAGCTCGGGGACACTGCCCAGAGCAGGGCAGGTCTGGGGGTGGGATGGGGTCCAGGCAGGCAGGGGCTGTGGGATCCAGGATGGGGTTTGTGAGATCCAGGGGTCCAGGATGGGGTTTGTGGGGTCCAGGATGGGGTTTGTGGGATCCAGGGGTCCAGGATGGGGTTTGTGGGATCCAGGGATCCAGGGTGGGGTTTGTGGGGTCCAGGCTCCAGGATGGGATTTGTGGGATCCAGGAGTCCAGGCAGGCAGGGTTTGTGGGGTCCAGGATGGGGTTTGTGGGGTCCAGGATGGGGTTTGTGAGAACCAGGGCTCCAGGATGGGGTTTGTGGGATCCAAGGGTCCAGGATGGGGTTTGTGGAGTCCAGGGATCCAGGCAGGCAGGGTTTGTGGGATCCAGGATGGGATTTGTGAGATCCAGGGCTCCAGGATGGGGTTTGTGGGATCCAGGGGTCCAGGCAGGCAGGGTTTGTGGGACCCAGGGATCCAGAATGGGGTTTGTGGGATCCAGGATGGGGTTTGTGGGACCCAGGGATCCAGGCAGGCAGGGTCTGTGGGACCCAGGGCTCCAGGATGGGATTTGTGGGACCCAGGGGTCCAGGATGGGGTTTGTGGGATCCAGGATGGGGTTTGTGGGATCCAGGATGGGGTTGGTGGGACCCAGGGGTCCAGGATGGGGTTTGTGGGATCCAGGATGGGGTTGGTGGGATCCAGGATGGGGTTGGTGGGACCCAGGGGTCCAGGATGGGGTTTGTGCCCACAGCAGCTCAGAGATGATGGTGGAGCCAGCCCTGCAAATCAGAGCCTGGCTGGAGACACAAAGGGAGGGCAGGAGGAGATCTGTCCCTTACCTGGGTGCTGGAGCTGCTGAAATCCCACCTAGCGTGGCCATGAGCCCATCACTGGGGTCAGATGGGACAAACCCTGCCCCATAAAGGGATCTGCTGTCCCCAGGGACTGGCAGCAGGGACACAGGGCTGGGGACAGGCTGGGAGAGCCCAGGCTGGGCTCACTCCAGGTTCCTCCCAGCAGGGCACGGTGCAAACCTGCTGGGATTTGCACACAGGGGAGGGCAAGGTGGGGAGCAGCAGGGCCAAGGGACAGGAGGAGGGGACAGCCACCAGCAGAGCCCTGGGGAGGGACCCTGGGGCTGAGGCTGTGCTTTGGTGCCCCTTTGCAGCACAAATCCTTCACCTGTGAGGAGAGGAGCAGGAGCATGAAGCACGTCAAGGAGACCTTCAGCAGGGTAAGGAACAGGAGGAACCTCCTGGCAGGGCAGGGCAGGGGGCTCAGAGGGGCAGCAGAACCCAAAAATGTCGTGAATCACACAAATTCTTACAGCAGAGAGCGAGAATCTGGTGGGAATGCTGGAGCAAGGGTGGGAATGCTGGAGCAGGGATGGGAATTCTGGAGAAAGGGATGGGAATTCAGGAGGAAGGGGTGGGAATTCTGGAGCAGGGATGGGAATTCTGGGGCAAGGATGGGAATTCTGGAGTAGGGGTGGAAATGCTGGAGGAAGGATGGGAATTCTGGAGGAAGGGTGGGAATCTGGAGCAAGGATGGGAAATCTGGAGCAGGGATGGGAATTCTGGGACAAGGATGGGAATTCTGGAGCAAGGGTGGGAATTCTGGAGGAAGGATGGGAATTCTGGAGCAAGGGATGGGAATTCTGGAGCAGGGATGGGAATTCTGGAGCAAGGGTGGGAATTCTGGAATTCCCAGGGGATTGGGCAGAGAGGCTGGAGGTGTCCATGGATGGAGAATTTGTCCAGGCATTGTACATCACACATCTGTGACACCCCTGGCTTTCCCCTGCAGATGAAGAGGAATGGAATCTACAAGGCCATGGGAGAGTTTGACATCTTCATCAACTACATTGAAAGATATTTAACAATGAAGAGAAGGAGCTGAGAGCACCCCTGGGTCTGGATTTTCCACACCAAATCCTGTTACTTTTTTAAAAATCACTTTAGGCTGCAAGAGCTCAAATTAAGTTATCTCAAGGTTCGTGTTAAGAGTTACAATAACTTCCAGCTTAATATTGTATTTAAGAGCTATTTTTGTAATAGTTGAATTTATTATTTATTACTTCCAATACCTCAGTGTTGATGTTTACAGTATGTTTTGAAGAAAGGAGTGATGAGCTTGTAAATTACTATTTATTGTTTAATATTTTAATATTGTTTATCGTAGTGCTATTTTATTCATAGCTTCAAAACAACCAAAGCAGCATTTTTCTGGAGGGCAGACAATGAGCTGAGCTTATCCCAAGTGAATTAGGAGCAAGGTCAACTCTGAGTTCAACAAAATTTAATTTTAGGCAAATGACCCTCTCCTCATGTCCTAAATCTCTATTTATTTATGCAATCACGTGGTTTTGTGTTTAGGAGGAGAAAAATCCACAGCAACAGCATGGCTGACTCCACTTTAGACTTCAGCCTGTAAATTAGTCCAGACTAAATTTTGAAAATTAATAATAGGAATGAAATGTTTGGTTCTAATAGAACTTGACTTAAATATTGCTCAGTATCTGCCTTCCAGAGCTGCTGGGTCGGCCACCCTGCACTTTCCAAAGTTAACCTTACTGTTTTCCAGTCTCTGATTGGGTTTTCCTCACTGCTGTTTATTTTCTTTTACAAGTTAGAGGATATTTAATTAACCACCATTTTAAGGTGGCTCAGGTAATTTGCATTCAAATCCATGGGGCTGCTCCCAGCATTGCTGGGATTGGATTTTGAATCCCCATGAGCAGTGGGAGCAGCTTTAGTGCCCCCAAAAGTGGCTGATTTTAGGGCTCAGCTTCCTCCTCACCTCGGTGGACCCTGAGCCAGAGGAAAATGCCACAACCCCAAGAGAGGCTTTTACTTCTAATATTTAGAAGTTTAAAGGCCCCCAGCTGATGAAACACTGCCAGTTTGGTGTTTGCTGTGCAAGTTCCCAGCTGAGGAGAGGTTATTTATATGGGATTTATTCTTTGTGGACATTTCTGGTGGCAGCAGGGGATTCCTGCTGGAATTGGATGTTCCAAAGCAGGGCAGGAATGCCGCTCCATGGGTTGCTCCTCCTGCTGAAAGCTCAGGCTCAAGGGCAGCCAAAGACTGTAAAACTTAAATTAAGCTTCTTACAAAGCACATTAAGCCCCTGTTGAGCCAGTGCTGAGCTTGTCTTTCCCTCCAAACACCTTCGATGTTGTGGGAGAAGCAAGGACAGCCCTGGAGCCAAGGACAGCATCAGCACAGCTCCTGTCACTGGGTGAACTTCCACCTATTTATCTGAAATGATATGACAAGAAATCCTTTATTTTTGCTAATAAAGACTCTCTACTGAAGGCAGCCTCTGTCCTGTTCTTGTGGGCTCTCAGCAGGGCTGTAAATCAGTTCCAGCCCTGGATGCTGTGCCTGGTGTCCCTGGGCTGGGAGAGGGCACAGAGCCAGCTGGGAAGGACCCCCAGGGACACCTTTGCTTGTGTTAACGACCAGAAAAGTGAGAAAACCTGAGGTTTGTGACATTTAAAAGCAAATTTCTCACCAGATTCCTGGCATTGATCCCTTAGAGCAGGGCAGCACCATGGGAGGAGCAATCCCATGAATAGTGCAATCCCCCAGCAGCATCTTCCCAGCACTGGAGCTCTGTCCATGGGATGTACAGCTAAAAAAAACAGGGGAAAAAGCCCAAATGGCAGCATGGAGAGCTGGGAGATCCAGGGCACCATCACAGGTGGCCTAATTCCAGCTGGAATCCTGGCACCAGCATCACCCAGTGTCCCTCCAGGCTGCAGCCTGACCTGTGCTGGCTGTGGGCAGCAGCTCTGCAGATCCCTCAGCTCCCAGCATCAGCTAAGCCCAAAATATCAGTGTTTGGGGGTGAAAAACACCATAAACCCAACCTTCTGCTCCTTCTGGCTCCCCAAAAGCTGCTGTGAGCCCCAGCAGGGCTGAGGTAGTTCCTGCCAATCTCAGTGGCAGTCTGGGTGTTACAGTAAGAGCACGAAGCCGTGGTAGAGATCAAAGGTGGTGGTTTCTGGTTTTGTTATCCCACAGAAGTTGGGTTTCCTTGCTGGGTATCCTCCCCCTGAGAGAGCTGCCAGCTCAGCAGCCCCAGTCCTGAGAGCCTAAATCACCTCCCAGGCTCTCTGCCCCAGGGCTGAGCTTCCCCCCAGCCCAAATTCTGCATCTCGAGCTTTCTGCTGCCAGGGGGGAGCTGCTCCTTCTGCTTTTGCTTTTTCTCTCTTTAAAAACTTTCCTCAAAGCCCTGAGCACCCAGTGCTGTACTTGCTGCCAGGGAAAATAATTAACTTTCTTCATCATCTGCTGTTGGCCTACATGAGGAGGCCAAATCCCAGCTGAGCACCAGGGTGGAAGTGTGTCCTGAGCACAGCAGGATGGAAAGGCAGACATCTCCTGAACACATCAGGACAGACAGACAGTCATGTGCTGGGACTAAGGAAACAATCCTCACTGGCCTCTTTCTTGGGACAGGAAAAAAATTGTCTCTTGTCACGAGGAGGATGAGCACCTCCTCCATGGGCCTTCAGCCTCTCACAAGGCCCAGGGACAAGCCTGGAGGTGATGTGAGGGACCTTAAGCACAAAAAGGGGGCAAAATTAAAACAAACTCTGCTGTAACTCCATTTGAATTGCAGAAGCTTTCAGAACTTTCCTCATTTTGTTGTGGTTGTAGTTTTAACACTTGTTATTGAACTCGAACTGGCTGCACCGCTCAGGCCCACGCAGCTCCTGCCTCTCTGTGTCCTAGATTTTGGCAGCACGTGACTGAAATTGGGGCTTTCGTCGTGAAAGAGGCCAGGGGGAGCAACAAAAACAGGGCTGAGAACCCCAGCTGGGCATGTAGGTCATGGAGGGCACAGCCCTGACTTTGCAGAGCTGCCAATTCCTTCCCTCAGGCGGTGAGAGGCTGAGTAATTACCAGAGCTTGGTGTTAAAAACGGGACCACAGTCCTGGTACTAAAGTGATTTCAGCATTTATTATAATAAAAAGGCCCAAAGCAATGGGTACTAAGAGTGATTTCAGCATTTATTATAATAAAAAGGCCCAAAGCAATGGGTACTAAAAGTGATTTCAGCATTTTTTCTTGTCACAGACGCATTTTATGAAAAATCCTTTCCTTAGGATTTTTCCTCCTGAGAAGCTGAGAGGCCTCAGGAACAAAATGCAAACAATGGTTATCTGCTGCTGTGGAATGCAACAGGTGCATCTGGGATTGGGCTCATGTGGTTGTTTCTAATTAATGGCCAATCACAACCCAGCTGGCTCAGACTCTCTGGTCTGTCACAAAATTTTATCATTCCATTCCTTCCTTTCCTTACAAGCCTTCTGATGAAATCCTTTCTTCTATTCTTTTAGTATAGTTTTAATATAATATATATCATAAAATAATAAATCAAGCCTTCTGAAACATGGAGTCAGATCCTTGTCTCTCCCCTCATCCTGGGACCCCTGTGAACACCACCACATATTCTAAAAAAAGAAAGGCCTAAAGCAAGGGGTACTAAAGGTGATTTCAGCATTTATTATAATAAAAGGAATGGCCCAAAGCAAGGGGTACTAAAACTGATTTCAGCATTTATTATAATAAAAAAGAAAGGCCTAAAACAAGGGGTACTAAAAGTAATTTTAGCATTTATTATAATAAAAGAAAGGCCCAAAGCAAGGGGGCCTGGGCCCAGCAGGAGCGCTCCTGTGAAGAATGCTGCAGCTCTTCAGCAGTGATGTCCCCGATGTCCCAGGGGAAGGGCACAGCTCCCCTGGCTCAGATGTCCCTTTTTATCCTGTTTGTGTCCCTCTGGATTGGTTTCTGTTTGGATCCTTCATTTGCATTAAGGTTTAAGGCGCTTGATTGGCCATTTCAGCTCAGCCCAGGGATGGCAGCCAGAGCTCCCCAGTGTTAGGAAAATTAATCTACAAACATCAGAGGTTTGTGCCCAAAAAGGAGACAGAGGAGTCCTTTGACTTTATTCCAATAAAGGGAGAGGCCATGGGGCATTGCCCTGGGGTGTCTCACATTTTTGGAGGACGCAGCCTCCTTTTTATCCCAATTTCCCAGCTGCATTTCCCTTCTCTTTTTCCCCATTGGCTGAGGTACCTGAGAGGTTCACACCCCCCAAAACACTTGATACCAAACTTCCCTCTAATGTACAACCCCCCCTTTTCATTTTGTATTCTTACAGAATTTAGGGGTTTTTCCCCGTTTCTGAGGTACTTGAGAGGTTCAGACTTCCCAAAATGCCTGATCCCAAAGATTTCCCTCAAATGTATAACCCTGCCTTTTTAATTCTTATGGAATATGGGCGTTTTTCTTCCCCATTGTTTCTTTCATCTTTCAATATCCAATTTCATTTGCTTGTAGAAGCAAATATATCTTTCCATTCACCAATCAGTGGAATCCTTCCCATTGTTTATCTCCCAGCAGAGCCACAGCTTGTTTGTAAAGACAAATCCTCCATTCCTCTCACCAGGGACTGCACCCCCAGCTCCCCAGGGACTGCACCCCCAGCTCCCCACCTGCACCTCCTGGGGCTGCTGGAGGGCAGTGCAGATGCTCAGGGATGCTGATTTAGAGGTTTAACACCAGCAGTTCTCATTTTCTGCCTTGTGAGCTGTTGCCTTTGGCCTCTTGGCAGGGTCTCTCCACCATTTCATCACACCCTGAAGCAACCAAACCATCTCCTTTGCTCCAGAGCTGGACTACAAAGTTCCTTTCCTGGCAGCAGCACCAAATTCACTTTTTTTCTGAGCTGAAATTTGGTTTCCTGACTCTTTTGCAATGCTGAGCCCAGCTGCTGTGACTGGCACATCTCACACACCCTCTCCTCAACCTGCTGGCTCTGATTTTCGGAGCACTGAGGAGCAGCTTTGCCTTTCCTGGTTGGAAAAGCCTGGAGCAGGATTCCTGTGGGCTTGTTACACTTTGATGGAGCAATTTCTGAAGAAAACCTCACTCTGGGCAAAAATCACATCTCCTTCTTCTGCTTTCACAGCCAGATTTGCATCACCAGCTGTCCTTTCACAGCCAGCCCTCAGCAGGATCCCTGCAGCCCCAGGCCTGAGCAGGCTGATCCAATGGATTTTCAGAAATCCAGCATTTTCCCAGCATTAAGCAATTTAGCCATGTGCAGGCCAAGCTTTGCATCAGGAAATCCTGACATTCCCCTGATATGCCTGGTCTAATCCTTAGAAAAATACAACCATCAGCTGATTTTGCACAGAATTTTTGCCTTTTTGAGTTGTGCAGCTTACCAGGAGGTGCTCCCAGGGTACAACACAAGCCAAGCCAACCTCCTTGGCCAAGAGAAGGAGGCAGCTGGCTGCAGAGCAGTCCTGAGAACCCAGGCATGGAAAAACAGCCACCATCAGTAGCAAATTAGGGCAATAAACAGTGAATTATCCCCATCATCACAAAACAAAGGGCAGGAGTGAAACAGCAACCAGCTGAGGGCTCCTCGGTGCCGTTGCACAACGCTCCTTCCTCCTGCACATCCACACCAGCCACAGCACATTTTGTGCTCCTGGGGATGTCCAGAGTTGACCAACACCATGGGAGCACAGCAAACCACGGCTGGAGGAAGGGGCTTCACCCCCATCCTTGCAAGAGCAGCAGAAACTTCTTGTGTGCACAGATAAGAACAGATAAGAACAGAGATCTTTGTGATTCATCCCCTCCCCAGTGATCAGCCTGGAGCAGAGCCAGACTTTTGATCAAAATCACCTCAAAAGCAAGAAATATATATATTTTTTTAATTTTTTTTTTCCTTAGCAGGAAGCTTGCTGCTAAAAATAAAGCAGGTGAGGTGAGGAGAGAGGGGTTATTTTTCTACTAACTACTAAAAATTTCAAATGTTGCACTGAATTGATCACTAATTCCCTTGGAGTCAGCAGGCCACAGGTCCCCCCAGGTTTCCATGCTCTGCTCCCAGTGCAGCTGACTCCTGCAAATAATTGTGGCCATCACCTCCCTCAGGTCCCAGACCAAGATTTTGGTCCTCAATCCAAGATTTTATATCCTGGCTGTCCTTGGGTTGTTTTTCCCAAAGGTGATGGAACCACAGAATGATTCTTGAAGCCTTCCAGCCATGATGTGTGAATCCATCTCATCTTCCCCAGCACAAAATTGAATTCCTTCCTGCTGCTTGTGCCATCCTTACCTGCTCCCAGGGGGCACAGAGGCCCCAGAATTCCAGCACCTCTCCTCTTCCCTCTCTGCTGCTCTCTATCCAATGTATTTACAGCTCCCTGTGAGCAGATCTGCCCCGAAATTCGGGTTTCAAACCTAAAAGCACCAAAACATGGCCCCGTGTGAGTAAGTCTGTTCTCACCCCCACCCACACTGCCCCAGCTATTCCTTTTAGCACCAACAGCTTCACAGAAAACAGCCCTGGGTTTCATCCACCCAGGCACTGAAAGCAGTGACAGAAAGAGAGAGCCTGGGGCCAAAACCCCTCCGGGGCAGAGGGACAATTCTGCTGGGGAGGGAGGGACAGGGGAGGGTGGAGGGGGTGGCACTGTGGGCAGCCTTCTTCTCCAGGGTTGGGATCTTCAGGAAAGCCTGGGAAGGTTCAGGGCCACCATGGGAAGCTCCAGGACCACCCTGGGAAGCTCCAGGACCACCCTGGAAGCTCCAGAGCCACCATGGGAAGCTTCAGGACCATCCTGGAAGCTCCAGAGCCACCATAGCAAGCTTCAGGACCATTCTGGGAAGCTCCAGGACCACCCTGGAAGCTCCAGGACCATTCTGGAAGCTCCAAGACCATTCTGGAAGGCTCCAGAACCATTCTGGAAACTCCAGAGCCATCATGGGAAGCTCCAGAATCATCCTGGGAAGCTTCAGAGCAACCATGGGAAGCTCCAGACCATCCTGGGAAACTTCAGGGCCACTATGGGAAACTTCAGGACCACTCTGGGAAGCTCGAGGACCACCCTGGAAAGTTCCAGGACCACCATGGGAAGCTCCAGGACTACCCTGGAAAGCTTCAGAGCTGCCATGGGAAGCTTCAGGACCACCATGGAAGCTCCAAGACCATCCTGGAAGCTTCATGACCACCCTGGGAAGCTTCAGGACCATCCTGGAAAGCTTCAGAGCCACCCTGGGAAGGTCCAGGACTACCCTGGAAGCTCCAGCACCACCATGGGAAGCTTCAGGACCATCCTGGAAAGCTCCAGGACCATCCTGGAAGATCCAGGACCAACATGGGAAGCTCCAGAACCACCCTGGAGACCTGGTGTCCACAGCTGGTTTCAATCCAGTGCCCAGCTGGGGGGAATGGAGAGGGAAATGAGCCATGGGTGCCTGCTCAGCTCTTCCCTCCCCAAACACACACAGAAAACATTTCAAGCACACATCTTCCCACCGGGGTTGAGATTTGTGTCAGTGAGCACCGTAATTTCCAAAACAGGATCTCTGTAACGAAAGAAACCCAAACCTCATCCCCCCCTGAGGCAAACTGAGGGTTCACTGCCAGGATTTGCGTTTGTTTAGAGAATCTTTTTTTGGGTTTTTTATTTTTTCCAAAACGTGGGACCTACGCAAGCCCGTGAGAGCTCGGGGGATGGAAACTGCTGCCGGTGCTTCACACCCTCCACAGCTCAGTGTGCCCTGCCTGACACCTCCGGGGGCTGCAGCAGCCACGGGCGGCAGCGGGACCGAGCACAGCCCGGGGCAGTGCCAGGGATCAGCCGGCACTGAGGAATTGGAATGTTCACCAATGTGAAAAATGTGATATTGGAATGTTCACCAATGTGAAAAATGCACTATTGGAATATTCACCAATGTGAAAAATGCACTATTGGAATGTTCACCAATGTGAAAAATGTGATATTGGAATGTTCACCAATGGGAAAAATGTGATATTGGAATATTCACCAATGTGAAAAATGTGATATTGGAATGTTCACCAGTATTGGAATATTCACCAATGTGAAAAATGCACTATTGGAATATTTACCAATGTGAAAAATTCAATATTGGAATATTTACCACTATTGGAATATTTACCAATGTGAAAAATGCACTATTGGAATATTCACCAATATGAAAAATGTGATATTGGAATATTCACCAGTATTGGAATATTTACCAGTGTGAAAAATGTGATATTGGAATATTTACCAATGTGAAAAATTCAATATTGGAATATTTACCAATATGAAAAATTCAATATTGGAATATTTACCAGTATTGGAATATTTACCAATGTGAAAAATGCACTGTTGGAATATTCACCAATGTGAAAAATGCACTATTGGAATATTTACCAATGTGAAAAATGTGATATTGGAATATTTACCAGTATTGGAATATTTACCAATGTGAAAAATTCACTATTGGAATATTCACCAATGTGAAAAATGTGATATTGGAATATTCACCAATGTGAAAAATGCACTATTGGAATATTCACCAATATGAAAAATGTGATATTGGAATATTCACCAGTATTGGAATATTTACCAATGTGAAAAATGGGTATTGGAATATTTATGGGTATTGGAATATTTATGGGTATTGGAATATTTACCAATGTGAAAAATGCACTATTGGAATATTTACCAGTGTGAAAAATGTGATATTGGAATATTCACCAGTATTGGAATATTTACCAATGTGAAAAATGGGTATTGGAATATTTATGGGTATTGGAATATTTAGCAGTATTGGAATATTTACCAATGTGAAAAATGTGATATTGGCATATTTACCGGTATTGGAATATTTACCAATGTGAAAAATGCACTATTGGAATATTTACCAATGTAAAGAATGCCTATTTTATGACTGGTTTTTTGCAAATATTCAAATGAATATTATATGTGCTGTGTTAGAAAGTGATGCTGTGTTAATTCTCTTAAGTAGTGTGTTAAATATAGTTTTAGGTTATAACATAATGTTAAAATAGAAACTGTGCTGTGTAGGATACTTTTTTTCCCTAAAGA